>NC_037329.1:48400137-49025137 GCF_002263795.3 Bos taurus | reverse complement strand
CCATCTGAGCCATCAGGGAAGCCCAGGAATACTGTAGTGGGTAGCCTATCCCTTCTCCAGCAGATCTTCCTGACCCAAGAATCAAACTGGGGTCTCTTGCATTGCAGGCAGATTCTTTACCAGCTGAGCTTCCTTCACCTTGGGGGTTAGGATTTCAACATATGAATTTTTAGGGAAATACATTCAGATCATAAAACCTGGGTTAGGATTTTATGAAGGGACAATGTAGATAGAAGGGATTATGCTTAGTCAAAAATAAAGAATGTTTTAAAATAGCACCTCCTGTGTCAGGCAGTTTATGAACCTAACCACAGTAGCAGGTGACTGAAGTTGAGCATGAATCTAGCGCAGGTGAGGGATACTCAGCATTTGGAATTATTAAGGGGACTTAACCTCAATACCTGAGTAGTAATAGAACCTACATTATGTAAACCCTACCATGTTGATGAACGAAGAACAATGGATGTTTTTTTAACATCCATTGAGAAGTAAATTCTCTTGGGTATCCAACCATATCGTAAAGCAGCAATGAAAGGCCTAACTTTGGATCATGCATAAATATACATTTAAAATAATTCTTCACAGAAAGTTGAGTTAATTATATGTACTAAATATGCCTTCTCTTCAAAACAGGGCTAACTACTAGTTATGATGATAACACTGTCAAGTGCTGGCTCCCTGAATACCAACAACACAGCCTGTTGATGGCTTGTTGAGGCAAAGCTGAGTTTGTCACTTATCATGGAAGGCAAGATACTCCCATGACAGTGCTTCAACAGTATCTCAGGGAGGCAAGCTTGTAGTTTGTTGAGAATTGGAAGCTTAGTTTAAAGTTGTCTTTTAATTTGGAGGGGTGAGGTTGGAGATGGGGGATTGGTTACGACTGGGTCAGGACCATGAAACAGTAAGATAAGATTTTTTGAGGCAAGAGGTTCAAAGAACTTGAGGGTTCAAACTGTTTATTGAAACTTTCCATTGAAGAGTTAAAGCCATACATCTGGGCAAAGGTTTCATGAAATAATAAAGTGATGTTCATATAGACAGAACATTTTGAGTGAAAGTAAATTTCCAAGCTTCCAATATCCAAGCTTCATGTGTGTATGTTGGGGATGGTGGGGGTGGGTGGAAGTAGGAGGCAAATTATTTTTGTTCTCACATCCTACTAGAAAGTAAAATTCCTGCTTTTTTACTGGAAAATGAAATTCTTCAGAGAAGGAATCTTCTACTACCAGTGCCTGGTAAGTACCTGGCACTCAATAGACATTGGATAGAAGGAAGGAAGGGAGGGAGGGAGGGAAGAAAGAAGAATGAATTCGCAACAGGTTTTCTGCCTTGTCATAGAAGTCCTCAAGGGTATTGTTGGAATCAGACTACCAAGTATTTTTTCATGTGGCCAAGAAAATCCTAAATGTAATACAAAATTAATAGAGAAGATTCTGGTGCTTATTGGAAGAGTAAGTTGCTAAAGTATAGATTATACAATTTCAGTCTGAACAGGGGATGCTGCTCCCTACTAAAATAACAATTTGGAGGGTCCTCATGTTCCAGCCATTCGGACAATCAAAGCCTACAATGTCAGCACAGGGCAAATCAATATGGAGGAATGTATGCCCTCTCTCCAAAAATAATGCATCCTAGTGCATTCATGATTAACATCAACCCCAAGGAGAATTAGTGTTGGAGGGGGTCGGGGGGGGGATTCTTGACGATGACTGGATTTAAATTTGAAATCACTGAGAAACCACTCTGAGTAACTAAATGACATTTTCTGCTTCAGACTGAAAAGGGGACTGCAGATTAAAATTAAGTCTAGTTATGGAAAGATAAAGAAAGTAATATTTTTGCTTATCTGTGGTTCATGCAATTTTAAATTAGTACACAAACATTTATACTTTCCCTCCCCAATCAAAGATTTAGACTTCAAAAATGCCTATGCAAGAAGAATCCACATTTCCAGGAAAAGTAAGTCTTTAAAGGAAACATAAGTTTGGGCTACCAAGGTTTAATGAAGCTATGTTATTATAAGTATATTTTTGTGGGTTCTTGAAAGCCAAACATGAAGATGGTATCCTAAAATCTCTTCTGAGGGTTTTCAACAACATACCTGTATATTTGTCACACTTTGTGGCAGATAGTATATTCCTTCCCTCCCCAATACATGTTATATTATAGGCTTTCTGGGCAGATGGATGACTCCTTGGCTCCTTCCTTCTGGGTCACAGGGCAACCCAAAAATACTATAGTAACTTGGCTGGATAAAAGCCCTAAGCAACTTTCATTTAAGCAGCTAGGCACATCAAATAGGCACCTCTCAGGCCTCCGTCCTACCCACTCACAGAACTTAAGCTCTCCGCCTGATGATTCTATACTAGAACACATGCACCTTTCTGCCTTCCAGCCAATGTAAGGCTGTTCTAATTTGGCCTCAGCTACCTTAACTCTCCTAAAACTGTATTTTAAAAATCTTCCCCCTGGTCTGCCACCTGTTTTACCTCTTTTTCTTCTTCTTCTTCTTTTTTTTTTTTCAAATTCCCAACTTCTTACTGCCTCTTTTTCAAACTATCCCCAACAGGTGTGCATCTAATCAAAGTAAGATTCTCCTGATTGTAGAAAAGTGTACAAAAGTAAATCCACATATGTACAATTTCATAAAAGGGAAATTGCATTTGGTAAAGGCTTTTTGTAAAGGTAATTATGTGTGAAAACAGCTATAGCAGTTCTATGGACAAAATGCTAGAGAAGCATTCAAAATAACTTTGAAACTTCAGCATCAGGCAGCTGGAGTCAAGAAGAATTTGTTGCAGTAGAAACCCATGCCAGGAGAATTCACATTTCCAAATAATATGTCTTTGAGGAATAAATAAGTTCAGACAGCCAAGGTTGTGAGTGAAACTATGAGAGTTATTATAACTAACTTTCAGTAGAAACTGGCTTGGTGCCTACAAATCTGCTTATAATGAAACCATAGTCAGATTAACATGTTTCATTTATTGATCCACTTATTCAACAAATATTATTAGAAACCTAATATGTTTTAACATCTCTGTGGAGCACTGGGAATACAGAGGCAAGTAAATACACCTTCTGACTCTGCACTCATGAACTTGGAGTCTCGTTTCCCCATGCAATGGCTGACTTTTGCCAACAGAAAGCAGCAGGCCCCCAAGGAGGGGGAAAAGCTATTTTCTTTCTTCAATTTGTTGTGCTTTTAAAGCTAAATAGTCAGTCTAAAATGCAGTCCAAATTTTTGTTCTCATGATCATTTAACACTTCAAAAGTTTTCCATAACTTTTTTTGTTGATGTTTTAAAATCCAATCTTTAGTGGTATTCCTCTTTCAGAAAGTTTAATCCTAGAGGAATATCCCTGGACTGCATTTTTCCCATCAGTAAAATTTAAATTCGTTACTCCAATAGGAAAGTCACAATCCTACCATTTCTATAAGAGTCATGATCTACTCTCCCCATGATGCAGAGGAAACCATAATTCACCCTTCATTGAAACTGGTTCATTCATTGATTCTCGGATACAGGGATTCATTTGAATTAACATTTGATGAGCAATTACTATAGGCCTGACAATGAATTGAGCCATAAGGATACATAAGAAGACATACACTCTGCCAAATAACTTCTAGACTACCACTACAAATATTAATACTACTAGTACTACCATCACTGCTAATACTAATAGTAATAACTCACTATCAATGAACAAATTACTTTTAGAAAAAGAATTGACCAGTTCTGCCAAAGTAAACTGATCAAAATTTTGCAGAAGAGGAAATATTTGATATAGTTCTCAATAAACACATAGCTGCTACTGCTGCTAAGTCACTTCAGTCATGTCCAACTCTGTGTGACCCCATGGACAGCAGCCCACCAGGCTCCCCTGTCCCTGGGATTCTCCAGGCAAGAACATTGGAGTGGGTTGCCATTTCCTTCTTTAATGCATGAAAGTAAAAAGTGAAAGTGAAGTTGCTCAGTCGTGTCCGACTCTTCACGACCCCATGGACTATAGCCTACCGGGCTCCTCTGTCCATGGGATTTTCCAGGCAAGAGTACTGGAGTGGGGTGCCATCGCCTTCTCCATAAATACATAGCATTTTGCCCTAAATTATAACTTGTCTTTGAAACAGAGTTTTATGAGATGTGTTCCTGAATTCTGAAGCACTGTGTTTGTTAGTAGTCTACTTTGCCAGAGAAGGCAATGGCAACCCACTCCAGTACTCTTGACTGGAAAATCTCATGGATGGAGGAGCCTGGTAGGCTGCAGTCCATGGGGTCACGAAGAGTCGGACACGACTGGGCGACTTCACTTTCACTTTCATGCATTGGAGGAGGAAATGGCAACCCACTCCAGTGTTCTTGCCTGGAGAATCCCAGGGACAGTGGGGCCTGGTGGGCTGCCATCTATGGGGTCACACAGAGTCGGACACGACTGAAGCGACTTAGCAGCAGCAGCAGCAGTCTACTTTGACATTTCTTTTGACCCAAGCATCCCAACAAGTAATAATATGATCTTTAATTTGATTAGCCAATTGCAAGGCACATTCTTAACCATTCAACTTTTTCCTTAAGAATGAGCAATCTATAGGAGTTACTTATTAACTGAATTATTCTGATGAATGCTTTGATGTGAAAAGGTTCTGCAAGAGTTAACACAGTTTTGACAAGAGAATACACTGGTCATAGCAAACACCTTATTCCAACACAAGAGACAACTCTACACATGAATATCACAAGATGGTCAATACCAAAATCAGATTGACTATATTCTTTAAATTGAAGATGAGAAGCTCAATACAGTCAGCAGAAACAAGACTTAGAGCTGACTGGCTCAGATCATGAGCTCCTTATTGCAAAATTCAGGCTTAAGTTGATGAAAGTAGGCAAAAACACTAAACCATTCGAGTATGACCTAAATAAAGCCCCTTGTGATTACACAGTGCTGGTGACTAATAGATTCAAGGGATTAGACCTGGTAGACAGAGTGCCTGAAGAATGATGGGTGAGGATTTACAACACTTTCAAGAAGAAGTGACCAAAACAATCCCCAAGAGAAAGAAATGCAAGAAGGCAAAGGAATTGTCTGAAAGGGTTTTACAAATATGTGAGGAAAGAGGAGAAGCAAAAGGCAAAGAAAGGGAAAGATATACCCAACTGAATGCAGAGTTCCAGAGAATAGAAAGAAAAGACAAGAAAGCCTTCTTAAGTGAAAAATGCAAAAAATAGAGGAAAACAGTAGAATGGGAAAGACTAGAGATCTCTTCAAGAAAATTAGAGATAGCAATGGAATATTTCATGCAAAGATGGGTACAATAAAGGACAGAAACAGCAAGGACCTAACAGAAGCAGAAGAGATTTAGAAGAGGTGGCAAGAATACACAGAATAACTGTACAAAAAAAGGTCTTGCTGCTTCTGCTGCTAAGTCACTTCAGTCGTGTCCGACTTTGTGCGACCCCATAGACGGCAGCCCACCAGGCTCCCCCGTCCCTGGGATTCTCCAGGCAAGAACACTGGAGTGGGTTGCCATTTCCTTCTCCAATGCATGAAGGTGAAAAGTGAAAGTGAAGTCGCTCATTCGTGTCCGACTCTTCGCGACTCCATGGACTGCAGCCTATCAAGCTCCTCCATCCATGGCATTTTCCAGGCAAGAGTACTGGAGTGGAGTGCCATATAAGCACAATGGTGTGGTCAGCCACCTAGAGCCAGACATCCTGGAGTGTGAAGTTAAGTGGGCCTTAGGAAGCATTATTACAAACAAAGCTAGTGGAGGTGATGGAATTCCAGCTGAGCTATTTCAAGTCCTAAAAGATGATACTGTTGAAGTGTTGCACTCAATATACCAGCAAATTTGGAAAACTCAGCAGTAGCCACAGGACTGGAAAAGTGTGGTTTTCATTCCAATTCCAAAGAAAGGCAATGCCAAAAGATGTTCAAGCTACCACACAATTGCACTCATTTCACAAGCTAGCAGAGTAATGTTGAAAATCCGTCAAGCTAGGCTTCAACAGTACGTGAACCAAGAACTTCCATATGTACAAGCTGGATTTAGAAAAGGCAGAGGGACCCAGAGACCAAATTGCCAACAATCATTGGATCATAAAATAAGCAAGGGGATTCCAGAAAAGCATCTACTTCTGCTTCATTAACTACACTAAAGCTTTTGATTGTGTGGATCACAACAAACTGTACAAAAATTTTAAAGAGATGGGAATACCATACTACCTTGCCTGTCTCCTGAGAAACCTGCATGCATGTCAAGAAGCATCAAAACCAGACACAGAACAACAGACTGGTTCAGAACTGGGAAAGGAGTACATCAAAGCTGTATATTGTTACCCTGCTTATTTAATTTCTATGCAGAGTACCTCATGTGAAATGCTAGGCTGGATGAATCACAAGCTTGTGTCAAGATTAGCAAGAGAAATATCAACAACCATAAATAGGCAGCTGATACCACTGTAATGGCAGAAAGTGAAGAGGAACTAAAGAGCCTCTTGATGAGGGTGAATGAGGAGAATGAAAAAGCTGATGTAAAACTCACATTCATCCATTGACATGAATCTGCCACGGGTGTACATATGTTCTCCATCCTGAACCCCCACCCACCTCCCTCCCCATCCCATCCCTTTGGGTCATCCAGTGCACCAGCCCAGAGCACCCTGAGGAGTGGAGAATGACCAGGAGGGTAGAAAAATCATAATAAGAATGGTAAGGAGAGCTTACCCCCACAAGTGGTGGTGTCTTCATCCTAGTTGGGTAGTCTCATTGGGTCATCATTGTGGGAAAACTTGAAGTCCACTGAAGTTTTCCCAATCAAAAGGCAACATGCTTCTTCATCTTCTTTGTCTGTGTATCATTAAGTGTGTCCTTTACCTACAACAAAGCACTTATAATATTTTCTTCTGTCCATTACCATTTCTCCATGGATCACCATCAGCCTGTGACAACTATACAGGCTATTATCTGGTATGTAAATAAATACCATTGCTCTTGATTTTAAAATGTCCCACACCATTAGCTTACAATATAGTCATTCTCAAAATCTCTAAAAACATTCCCTTCCCAAGGGCAAAAACTTCAATACTGAAAATAGTGTCTTATGGGCAGCTAAATGCCAAAATCTCAGAGAAATACAAAGTATAAGGAAAACAGATTTGAACTGAGAAACACTTACAAAAAGAGATTATCTGTAAAAAAGGAAGAAAATTAATTATATCTTACTTTTTACACCATTACTCTAAGTGTGACCCAGCTTTAGAAAGGGTTAATTGCTCAGCCGTTAATTGCTCTGACTCTTTGCAACCCCATGGACTACAGACCACCAGGCTCCTCTGTCCATGGAATTCCCCAGACAAGAATACTGGAATGGATTGCCATTCTCTTCTCTAGGAGATCTTCCTGACCCAAGGATCAAACATGGGTCTCCTGCATTGGAGAAGGCAGATTCTTTGCCTTCTGAGCCACCAGGGAAGCCCCCAATTTTAAGTAAGAGTTGAAAACAAAATAATAAAATAAACATAAGGAGTCATCACCTCTATCCTACTGCTTCCATTGGTACTCATCATACCCTTCTACCTTAAAACCTTTCTAAATTATTTTCATGAGAGCAACTCACAGGAAAAAAAGGACGGAAGAAGGAGGGAAATGTCAATGCACACTGTACCTTAGAAGGTCTGATCGTCTGAAGTAAGTTTTATACACAGACAAAAAGAACTCTGAAAATGTGCATGCAGAAACAATTTTTTTTCAAATTTCTTCTACACTTAATGACAAACATAATAGGGAATGTGGTCTACCTAATGAAGAGCAGAAGTTTTGGCAATTGGCTAATCATCTCTGCCGCATGTATGGCTCTACCAGACTAATTTCAGATAGATATTAAAATTTGTTCAGGAACTGGTATACCATCCTACTCTCCTTCTATAGATCTACAAGAGAAATTTGCTCATTGTTCAAGACTATAGCAAATGGAACTAGCATTTTGAACAGCCGGGATAGTATCCAGATTAAAGTTTTAGAGCAGTGTTCTCAATTCAGTTAGCTCCAGAGTCTTCTTTTTATGACAAATAGTTCCTTTATTCCTGAAGCCAAATTCATATATGTTATAAACTATTTACACAAATAATATCCAAAAATATTACTATAATTCCATAACTATACTATAAAGTAAAAAGAATGGAGAGGTAATTTATAATAAAATGATATGCATTTCTAGATGAAAATGCTCAGGTATAATAACAAGAAGCCATATGAAGTAGTCAGATGTTTGTGTCTATACTTAGAATCAGCACGAATGCAACAACTACAAAGGGACTCAGGTACAGGTGCGTTGCATTGGCAACTCATATGCCACAAATGGCGTTGCCATTGGTGACATGATTTTCTGAAACAGTGAGCAAGTCTTGATAGAGTTCTAACAAAACAAATTACAATCTTTTCTCAATTTACAATGTGGATGCATTCCTAGAAATTTCAGGGTATAATAAATTATGTGTTTATATATAAAGTGGAATTAGGCTTTAGGTCCAAATAATTTTAAGAACACTTGTTTCACCTACATGAATGTCTGGTAGGATATTTGGAAGTCATGCGGGAGGCAGAACTGTACTCATTTCATGGGCTATCCGGCACACTGCAGGACATCTTAAATCACTGACCTCCACCCAAATATCACAATGAGCAAAGATGCAACCACAAACTTAAAAATGCCCCAAGATGTGGTACTTTCCTGTTAAGAATGACTAAGAAAAGAAGAAGGCAAGTCGTTAGTGTGCAGAAATCAGAGGAAAGAGGTAGGAAATGAGTCAGAGTGGTAAGAAAGGTCAAAATTATTGTGCTATTTTTACGTTCAACTATTGTGGGGAACTGTCAGAGATTTTAAGAAGGAAGCAAGATGATTGTAAAATATCACTTAGTTTACTGTGTATAGAATGAATTATAAAGGTCCAAGGGTGGAGGGATCTACAGACCAATTAGGAAGCCATTGCAAGTAAATTTGGAAAGATGATAATGTCTTGTGCTAAGAGGACAGAGATGGATATGGAGAAACTGGTGTATTTACAGTTTTTATGTTTGTGATGAAGACCAGAGAACTTACTGATAAAGTCAGATGTGGCAGGTGAGGGAAAGGGAATCAAGAATTGTTCATAAATGTTTTGGCAACTAGAGAAAGGGTGGACATTTTATGAACTGTAAAACATAGGTAAATGAAGAAGGTTTGATGAAAAAACAAGAGTTCACTTTCATTTTAAACATTTTGAAATGCCTACTAGATATGCCAGTGAAGTAGGCAGGTGTATATATTGGTCTGGAGTTCAATGAAGCAGTAAAGGGAATTAAATAAGTGAGAGAAAGTGTATAGATGAATCAACCTGGGAGACTTAGAAAGAGTAACCAGTGAGGAAGGAAAAGATGGTACTGCTAAATTTTTTTAGAAGGTGGTGCATCCTTGTTTTATACTGAATTGTTGAATTATACTGAAAGGCTGAGTAAGATGAGAGTGAGAAATGATCATTGATGTTGGTAGAGCCTTTCTACCCACTTGCTCTCACTAAAGCACGTTACTGGGGAATACCTGAAACTTTGACTGGGGACTATATTTCTGGACACAGGATCGCAGTTAACTCACATGGAGGACAAACAAAAGTACAAGAGAGGTAATGCCCCAAGGTAGTTTTCAACCGATGATGAGTAAGGAATTGTTAGATAAATACCCCAGCTTCTTCACCACTAAGGGAGGAAGACATTGAAGTATGTTCTATACGATTTCCCATAGATTACTCACCAAGGATTAAGCCCCATGTGCCTACACTGGTAACTATCTTGTAACATACATCTTATTGCATTCCTTCCCTTGCTATCTTCTCCCCTGCACTAGTGTTTCTTGGGATGACATCTTAAATCAATTCAACATACATTCATGATTTCACCTTTGTTAAAATACATCATTTGATGAAAGGCTGATATAAAACAACTAAATTGTTGGTATTGGTTTATTTTGGGTGGTGAGCATATCAGGGGGGATTCTTTGCATTGCTAATGGCAGGAAACCCATCCCATAGCTATTTAGTCACTAAGTCACGTCCAACTCTTTTGCAACTCCATGAACCATAGCCAGACACGCTCTTTTGTCCATGGAATTCTCCAGGCAAGAATATTGGAGTGGGTTGCCATTTCCTCCTCCAGGGGATCTTCACAACCCAGGAATCAAGCCCACATCTCCTGCTAGCAGGCAGATTCTTTACCACTGAGCCACCAGGGAAGCCTAATATTTTTTCTGTGTATCCAAAAAGTGCACTCTGCCCATCTTATGATCTCACAATGTTCTGTGTTTCTTTCTAATACCTCTCACACTTAAGATTGTTTAGTCCCTTTTCCAACTAGATTGCAAATTTAATGAGGACAGGGAATGTATCCCCAGCTTCTAATACTATAGGAAATTTATATTAGCAAGAAAGAAAGCCCCTGTTGTTTTATCCTTCGTTGAAACTGAGATCCCAGAAATTCTATGTCTAGAAAACTAAGAGTATGTTATATATAATATATGCTTACAAGTACTTTAAAAAATAATAGTAAAGCAAAACAAAAAGAGTGGAAAGGAATATTTCAAAATGTTGAATGGCTTTCTTATATTGTACCAGAGGCAGAAAAAGTAAGGAGATAATGGTTTTCCATTTTCCATATTTTGAGAACAATATAAAAGAATCATGTATTTCATTTACAATAAAAACATTTTTAATGACAAAATTATCCACTGCTCAGATTCATGAAGAAAAGATGTACACTTAAATAAAAGTTACAAAGGTTAATTCTTATAACTCCCAGCTGACATTCTCAGAGAGATCAACTAACTCCAGTTTTCAAACATTTTTAGCATTTGAAATTTTTTCAGCTGGAGTCTTATGTGAAACCTGATACATAGAACAGTTGCAAACAGAATTTTCTGGTTGAAGTAGGATGGGAAACAAAGTCAAGCCACTGAGACACCACACTTCTCCCACCTATCCTCCCAGAACAGCCCTGAGACTTATGCAAAGAACCTAAGCCTACAGAGAACATAGTTTGAAAACTGTGGATCTCACTCAAACATGGCAAGGACAACAAATCCAAGCCCCATAATCTACCAGTTGAAACCCCAAACAGATTGGTAGCCCTCAAATCCTGATGAGATTGTGAGTCTCTATTTTTAAATATATAAATTGGATCAAAAGTATGTAATCGATATTTTGGCCACCTGATGCGAAAAGCTGACTCACTGGGAAAGATCCCGATGCTGGGAAAGATTGAGGGCAGGAGGAGAAGAGGGCAGCAGAGGATGAGATGGTTAAATAGCATCACCAATTCAATGGGCATGAATTTGAGCAAATTCCAGGAGATAATGAAGGACATGGAAGCCTAATGTGCTACAGTCCATGGGGTCACAAAGAAAGAGTCAGATGTGACTGAGCGACTAACAACAACAAGGACCTTTTGCTCATGGGAAAGGTAATTTATTTATTTTAATATAAAGTCTGTACTTTCTCTCTTCTCTTCTTTCTTCTCCTTTTCTTTCCTCTTCCTCCTTTTCTCCCTCTTCCTTCCTCTCTCTCTATCTCATTCTCTCTCCACCCTCCTTCTCTCCTCTCTTACATTCCCTCCTAGAACAATTCAGCTTTAAAGCCATGAAGTGGAATTGAGTACAGTAAATTTCCTAGCCAGGATAGAGGAGATATGGCCCACAGTGGGATGCAAAAGCCCAAGCAATTTATAATGACAACCATGCAGAAGGCAATGGCCGCAGTGGTCTGGCATCAGGAGTCAGAACTCAGTACAATGAGAACATCTACATTTGGGGTGAAAGGCAGGAGATGTCAAAGCTGGTAGAATTAGATAAATAGACTGAAAGACATATAAATATGAATATATAGAGAAACAAATACAAATGATAAGGCATGGGAACAGTGATATCCCAATAACTATGCACACAGAAGTTGTTTTCTAAATACCACTAAGTGGAACTTGGCTCCTTGGAGAAATGGCTCGTCTTCATGACTAGGGCAAAAAAAAGTTCCCTGTAAGGTTGGAACACCTTTTTGTAGCAGAAAGCAAGAGTGTTCAAAACAGATGGTGATATGTCAAAAAAGAACATAGAAGCTGGCTTGAGGGGCTCCTACTGAACAAATCTGGAACAATTCAAACATCAAAATAAATAATGGCAATTACAAATTATAGCCAATTGAATAGAAAACAATGAATTCATACTGATATAAGTAAATAAATGAATAAACTGAAAGTGTGATGGATAAATGAATGAATAGGAAGCCTTACAAAGACTAGAATATTTACATAGCTGCAAAGTATCATCGCTAACAAATAATTACTAATTACAAAGGGGAAAAGAGTAACATTACTGTAGAGAAGCCTGGAGGATACCATCTTTATTAAACAATCAAAGTAATAGCATCAGTAGCTAGACAAATCAAAATTTACCTAAGAAGATACAATGAAAGAATGCAGCATCACTGTTATGATATTCCTGCCAGATTTGCATAACTTGAATCCATTCGTGAGCAAACATCAGACAAACTTGAACAGGGGGACATTCTACAAATTAAGAGGCCTGTAATCTTCAAAATTGTTAAGGTCATGAAAACCAAGGAAAAAGGTAACTCTTTTGGATCTTAGGGGACTAAAGATTCATGAAAACTAAATGTAAGATGTGCTTCTGAAACGTCATTACTGACTGAGAAAACCTATAAAACTTGAATGAGATCTGAGGATTATTTGGTAGTCATATATAAATGTCAAGTTTCTGATTTTGATGATTTTGTTGTGGTTATCATAGGAAAATATTGTGGTGGTAGGAAATACGCACTAAAATATTCACAGTTGATGGGTCATGAGATTAGCAACTTAACTCTTGAATAGTGCAAGAACACCAAAGTCCTTCATACAGTACTTGAAACTCTTCTGTAAGTTTGAGATGGACTCAAAACTTTAAAAAATTACTGTCTAGGGTAGACTTTTCACTTAGGAATATCTTGTAAACCAAGTCCTAATCTTATATGACGGTAAGCCCCAACTCCTCTTGTTCTAAACTTGAGTGAGGTGTTTAATTCTCCCAGTTGCTAGGTTCAGCACTACCTTGTATATAAACGATGTCCCTTGGCAAGAAAACATAAGAAACTCTATTTTCCACTTTAAACATTCTCTAGTCCACCTTACTGGTGTCAAAACTTTGCATCCTTGCCTCTTGACCTGCCATCTAGAAACTGGGTTTCAGACTGTTTTCCCCTAGCTTCTTGGACTACGTCCTTGGTATTCAGTCAATGTTTTGTTTTATTTTTCACGATCTTTCAACAGAAAGATAGAAAGATATTTAATGGGCACCAACTATGTGCCAGACACTGTGCTAGACACAAGATAAAGATATATCCAAGACCCTTCTTATGAACACCCAGGATTGAAATTGACAGGGATGATAATTTCCAAATAAAAGCTCATTTCCAAGGTACTATGTGTTAGTCTTCACACACACACATGCACACACACACACATTAGAAGGGAAAAAATGATAAAGAAAAGGACTTACAAATTGTTATTCTCTGAGGCACTTTCCATTAAAATGGACAGCACAGTTCTGGAAAATAAACGACCAGTACCTGAGCCTATTAAATTGCTGTGACTCATCCCTAAGTATCTCATTGGGCTTATAATGCTTCTGAATCAATTCTATTAAAAATACCATTAACACTTGCTTACATCATTTACATAATGCAAAGGGACTAAATTAAAAGAGTTGGGAACAAATGGTCTATCTCAAAGCCTAGAGTAGTGCTATCGTATGCCCAGGGATTTCTAGTTCTTATTGCAACATGCTTCCTGGCACCAGTGAATGGGTAGGAAGAGCTGTCACCTTAAGGCTCCTTAAAGTGTCTCAAGCTAATTTGTAATAACTTGTCTCATCCTTAAATGTTGCCATTTGTAAGCAACATATCCATACTTGTGAATAACTTACAAGCATACACACCTTGCCCCAGACTGAACTGCTCTTTTTTTTTTTAACTGCTCTTAAAGAATCCTGGGAGGATGGTTCTAGTGCAGAGTCATACACTGGGTTCCAAACTTCTCAAGATAATTCCACAGTTAGAGTCTTGTCTAAACCTGTTTGCACATTACACATGATATATTTTAATTAAAAAATAAATTTTAGCTTTATTTAAAAAATTACTTCATAGGTGATTAAAATACAATATCTGGACCATCTTGTCTAGAAAAGCTACACAATTATTCCACCCAGATCTCACTTCTATCCTATGTCCATAGGTACCACTGCTCTGTTTAGACCATATCTCTCAAGAGGCAGGCTTCCAGTTTGACATGGTTAACCAAATGGTCCCCCTTTTACAACCTTTTTTCTTTGTATGTATTAAATCTCTTGCTCCTGTAACCTAATCTACTTTAAAACCCAGTCACCCAAACTTGATGCTTGCCTGCTCTCTCTGCTGCAATACATCATATACAAAAATGACCAGAGAGAGTTCTAATCCCTAATCAAAGAAATGAACTAGGAAATGAGAAAAAATCCCACTCATTACTAAGTTTCTGGCAGTTTCAAAGTATTGTAAAGCCCACTACTGGTAATACCTTATGTATTTATGCAGCTATCCCTACACATGGTGAGAGAGAATGTATTGTAGGACCCACAGCACCATAGGAGAAGGAAACACAGATAGGCTGTTGTCAGTCCTTATGGTCTCTAGACTCCATATATTGTAATCATTTCACACTGCACTGTGAATGGGGTTGGGAAGTAATATTTTAACCAGATGTAGACAAAGAGATAATTTACATTTAATCATAAAACTTCATAAAGGACACTCAACAATGAGCAAGTTTATCCTACTGCCCTCAGATTAGTGTATCACCATTGCCAACACTAAGAAACCCATGAAGTTATGTGCCTCCAAATCCCCAATTTTCCAGAGCTCGTATTGTTTTTGACCCTTGGAATGTTAGAAAGTTGTTAGACATGTGTATATTATTTCTTGATTACACTCAGTGTGTCTGCTTCCCCAATAGACTGTGAACTCGTCAAGGACAGAGAATAGCTCTGCCTGGCTTTTCTGTTGTACCCCCTGCACATGACTAGTGCCTGAAACTGACTAGTAACACTCAATAAATACTTTCTGAGTTATTGAATGAATTTCTTTTTTAAGTTCATAAAAGGTATAGGTTAAGTTTTGCTGCTGCTGTTTAGTCACTTCGGTCATGTCCGACTCTGTGTAACCCTATGGACTGTAGCCCACCAGGCTCCTCTGTCCATGGAATTCTCCAGGCAAGAGTACTGGGGTGGGTTGCCATGCCCACCTCCAAGGGATCTTTCCAACCCAGGGATCCAATTGGGGGCGCCTGCATTGCAGGCAGATTCTTTACCACTGAGCCACCAGGGAAGCCCTAGGTTAAATTTCAGCACCCTGGAAATCTAGAGATTCATCTGTATGCCCAAAAAAATAATCTTTTACTATTTAAATTGAACACTCTTGTTTTTCTAAAAATCAAAAGGAAATGGTAAAACTATTCTACATAAAGAAAAGCTGTACACATTTGGAGATGCCAATTAGGAGCTAGGTACAGATCCCTGCAACCCAAGCAGGGAGCTAAGTCAAGGCTGGTTACAGATTTTGTAAACCTTTAGGTAAGCCTGGTTTATCACTCCTAGTGTGTATCTTCCAGAGGTCCCTACTGAGAGACTAGTATGCTATTCCTGCTTGACAATTTTTGCCTCTTTATCTCCATTTGTTGTTGTTTAATTATTAAATCATATCCAAATCTTCATGACCCCATGGACTGTAGCCTGCCAAGCTCCTATATCCACGGGATTTCCCAGACAAGAATACTGGAGTAGGTTGCCATTCCCTTCTCCAGGGGATCTCCCTGAGCCAGGGATCAAACCCGGGGGTCTCCTGCATTGCAGGCAGATCTTTACTGTCTGAGCCACCAGGGAAAATCATGTCCAAATGATTGAGCCACTGAGCCACCAGGGAAGCACCTTTATCGCTATGATTGTCAAAAGCCCCAAACCACTTTTCAGAGACTTTCTAGTTTGTTTTTTAAACTCTTTCTCTTCACAGCTTAAGAATATTACACACACACACACACACACAATGCCAAAGAAAAATCTTAAAAGGTGGAATTTATCCCCCTCTCGCCAGGATCTTGGTCCCTCAAGTCCTGACAGCCTCCATAACCCTGCACCTCAATTTTGACCCCCATTGCACTGTGACATGCTCAGAAGTTCTGCTGGGTTCTTCCTTAGCTACAGCCCTTTGCTGGATTCTGAGCCTCCCCGCAAAGGCCAAGAATTGGTAAACATCCCTGGGAGGAAAACAACTCACAAAATATCAGCTCATCTCTCAGTAATTATCTTCTTTTCCAGCTAACTTTGGCCACTCAGTCATCTCAGCTGTTCTCTAAACTCTTCAGACAGATCATTTTTATGTTTTGTCCAACTTTTATGTTATTCTCAGTGGGAGTACTGTTCTGCCATCAACTACTATATCATGTACTTTGGGATCTTTTTTGATTTGCTTTCTTTTTGAATATTCATCTTGGTTTAAAAGAATACAACTTAAATGCAAGTTCATAAAGGAAGTTTGTAACTCCTATCCCATGTTTCTGTAGCATGGATATGATTTGAATAATGTAGAAAGGGGGTGCCTGCCTCAAAGTGTTTTAGCCATATATACCTGTTACTTAAGATCCAACTATAAAAAAGATGTATAGGGCATTGTCTCTGTTGATATACAGATATCTCTAGAAGAAGATTGGTGTCATTAACATTGATGATGATGGACATCAGGCCTTTATAAAGGGAGGAAGACAGAGGGAAAATATGACTCTGAATCCTGCTAAGGAGAGAATTCCAAGATCAGACTTAAGCTACAAGGCACCTAGGAAAAAAGAAAGGACAATGTGACGAAAATACAGTAAGAGTGTTAAGCTTACCTACATTATGTCTTTCCCAGGACTGATTCTAGTTTGTAATGTTACTGTACCTCTGCTACTACTGCTGCTGCTAAGTCGCTTCAGTCGTGTCCGAATCTGTGCGACCCCATAGACGGCAGCCCACCAGGCTCCCCCGTCCCTGGGATTCTCCAGGCAAGAACACTGGAGTGGGTTGCCATTTCCTTCTCCAATGCATTAAAGTGAAAAGTGAAAGTGAAGTCGCTCAGTTGTGTCTGACTCTTAGTGACCCCATGGACTGCAGCCTACCAGGCTCCTCCGCCCGTCGGATTTTCCAGGCAAGAGTACTGGAGTGGGGTGCCATTGCCTTCTCCACTGTACCTCTATCCAGATTAATACAGATTAGAAGTATCATGTCTGCCAAGGCTAGACACTCTTCCCAGGGGTGGATATAGAAGAACTTTGTCTGCCTACTTTACAGAGGGTGTGTAACCCAACTAGCCCTAAACTAGTCTCTACCTTTCAATTTTTCTCTTTAATAGAGGAAAGTTTTCCTTAGCCCAGTATGTTAACATTTGTTGTCTATATTTTGCTTTAACAATCATAAAACGTATGACAGAGCCTTGTGATTGCACACAAAAAAAGTAACAAATAGGACTGAAATAAGATTTTTGATCCTTAAGTCTTAGTGCTATGAGCAACATATGCTAAATCAATTTCTGTATGTCCAAACTTTGGACTTAGCTTTGGTTTGAACTAATAGCAAATTCTGTTACTCATTATGAAATGGGTGTGTTTCCTGTTACCAAGGAAATAGGAACTGATCTGCATCAAGATGCTTTATACAGAGACAGAAAAAACACAAATCAGTATTTTTGATCAATGTTAGATCTCCTACTAGCATGTTGCAGCTGGGATAAAGCACTGACACCTGTTATCTGATGAGGTATACATGGGGTGGACCAAGCCATGAGAGGAAAGCCACAAGGCTGAACTGCTGCAGAAGGTGTTTTTTGTTTTGTTTTGTTTTGTTTTCAAAATTAAGAAAAGTGGTTACAACCCCTGTCAATCTTGGACCCTCATGGCCAAATCTGTCGTAAGACCAAGAGATAGCACCTATATCTCAAAAATTGATGAGCAGAAAGAAATGGAAAAATACTCTGACCGTAATGACAGATTTCAAATTGGGGTGGAGTGGGGAGGCAGAAAATAATCTTTATTAATCTCCTACCATATACCTATTAGACTTATTTACATGCTAAAATTTAACTTTCATATCATTCCTGTTAGTTGGAGTAACATTCTTAAAAAGTAATATTAGAGACTCTGAAAAATTAGATCACTTATCCAAGATGATCCCCACTAAGGAGTGGTAGATTTGAGATTTAAACCTTGGAAGTTCCAATTTCGAAGCTCATATGTCTTCCATTACCCCATGTTGAAATATCCACTTTGTATCATTGTTTCATTTGAACCTTACAAAGACCATACAACTGTGTTGGCCAAATTCAACACCTTTTTAAATAACACGGCAGCAGAGGTCTAAGATGGTTGGGTAGGAAGATCCTGAGCTCATCTCCCATGGGACACACCAACTCTACAGCTACATATGAACAATTCTCTTTGAAAAAGAAATGAAAACTAGTTGCACTGCTTCTCAACAACAAGAGATAAAAGAACCACATCAAGATGGGTAGGAGAGGCAGGGACATGGTCTCATGAAAAACTCAACCCCAGTATGCTGCTTCACAATAGGAGGGGTGCTCACAAGTCTGGAGCTTCTCCCAGAGGAGCTGACAACAACTACCCCAACCCTTGGGACTTGCATCAAAGAGACAAGGCCTTAAAATATCGGGCTTAGAAAACCAGCAGACCTATGTCCAAGGGACACAAAGGGCTATGGAGAACTGAGATTCTCCTTTTGAAAGGCTTATGTGAAGTCTCACTTACCCTGGGGCCCAGCACAAAAGGAGCAGTTTGAAAGTGTCTAGACTACATGAGAAGGAGATTCACTTGCTAATTTTAAACCATCTGCTAGAGGGGTAGTGGATAGACAGGACTCTCTCCTGAGGCAGAGGAGCTGGTGGATGCCATCTTTGTACTCTCCCTCCAGTCTGCTAGCACACACATGGCATCTTCCCACTGTCTCGCTAAGACCTGTCCTGTTGAAACTGGTGAGTGGGGGTCCCACTCCCTTACTAAAGCTGGTGGGCACATGCAATCCACACGGGAGATGCCCCTTATTACCTAGCCCTGGTGGCCAAGAAGGCTTGCATTGCTCTCCACAGGATTGTAACAGTTGAAAACTTTCCTAGCAGGGAACCACCCCCAGGTTGTTGCACAGTCAGCAAACTGAAACACACCCCCAAAAGGCCTATTTACTTGTCCTTGAATTTCAGCCTGAGCTTCAGGCTTGTCACACATCTAGAAGCTAGGAAGCCTCTCTCAGGGAATGTAGATGGAGGACACTATCCTTGTGCATTCCTTTGGCCTCACTACAGCTCAACAATGCCTTCCAGAAAAGAGGTAATATACACTCCTCTGGAGACCAGATTTGTGCAACTGTCACTCAGGAAAAAACTCTAAATTTCGTGGTCTGGATCCCAGCAGGGTTTACAGTTGTAGCCCCACAGGACTATATATATTCACATATTTTAAAAGCTGATGCCTGAGGATTTGGCTTCCAATCAGTCTGAAGCTGGGTGTTAAATGATATGCCTCCCCTTGGAACACTGACAGGGCTTGGCACACGCTCAACAACAGGGACCTATCAAGAGCAAATCAATCTGCTTAGACAATCACAAAGATTCAAGAGACAACCAAGAGCTAGGTTGAAGGATAAGATTCATCACTGACACAAGGCCACTTCTTCAAGACTGGGAGAAGTAGGTGTTTCATCCAATAAATAGAAACAAACACATGGAGTTCAGTAAAGAGAGGAATATGTTTTCTGAAAAGATGAATAAGATAAACCTCAGAAAAAGACCTTAATGAAACAAAGATAATTAATCTACCTGATAAAGAATTAAAAGTAATGGTCATAGACGGAGAAAGTAGGTCAAGATGATACAGGAGGCAGACTCTCACCTCCTTCCACAAGCACACCAAAACTACAACTACGTATACAGCAACTCTCTCTGAGAATGACCTGATGTCTAGGAGAATGGCTCTGATCTAGCTGGGACCCACACCTCTGGCGAGTGACCCTGAAGAGAAGGAAGATATCACAGTTTGGAGGGTCCTTCTTAAGGAGCAAGAGGTTTGAGCTCCATATTGAATACTTTAGCCCTGGCATCTGACATTGGGAAGATAAGCACCCTTGGCTGGTTTGAGTACCAGTGGGGCTTCACAGCAACCCACTCCAGTATTCTTGCCTGGAGAACCCCCATCCCTGGCAGGCTACAGTCCATTGAGTCTCAAAAAGTCAGACATAACTGAAGCGACTTAGCAGGCAAGCAGGCAAGGGCTTAACAGAAGGTCATAGACAATCACTGTTGAAGAGAATATGTACAGTCTCGCTTATCCACTGTCATAGCAGAAAGGCAGCAGATTGAAAAGCACCTGGTACTCTGGCCAGCCTGCCAGAACCACCCCAGTGAACCCTTCAGCCTACACTAGGCTCCTGCTCCAGCACTGCTCTCTACTAAGGCGGACACTGTCATTGTACCATGCAGAAGCAGAGCTCACTCAGAAGAGCAATGCTAGCCCCTCAGGCCCTGCACCTACCCCTTGACGTGGGGGAGACCACCGTCAAGCCTCAAAGAAACAGAACTAACTCAGAACTGTAGTTCTAGTCCCTCAGGCTCCTCCCAACCCATGCTCATCCCTGCACCCTTGGACAAAGTGAAAGTGGAAGTCACTCAGTCGTGTCCAACTCTTTGTGACCCCATGGACTATACAGTTCAAGGAATTCTATAGGCCAGAATACTGGAGTTGACAGCCGTTCCCCTTTCCAGGGGATCTTTACAACCCAGGAATTGAACTCAGGTCTGCTACATTGCAGGCAGATTCTTTACCAACTGTTCCACAAGGGAAGCCCGCACCCTTGACCTAAGCAGACTGCATAAAGCAGAAGGATGAATTAGGGCAATGGAACTCACCAAAACAGAGAAGAAACAAATTTTAAGATGATAGCTTGAGGGACCAATAGAATGACATCAGCCAGAATAGCATTTGTACTATAGGGGTCTCAGGAGGCAAATATAGAGAGAAAGAAACAGAAAACTTATTTTAAAAATTAATGACTAAAAACTTCCCTAACCTGTGAAAGTGCTGCACTCAATATGCCAGCAAATTTGGAAAACTCAGCAGTGGCCACAGGACTGGAAAAGGTCAGTTTTCATTCCAATCCCAAAGAAAGGCAATGCCAAAGAATGCTCAAACTCCCGCACAATTGCACTCATCTCACACGCTAGTAAAGTAATGCTCAAAATTCTCCAAGCCAGGCTTCAGCAATATGTGAACCGTGAACTTCCTGATGTTCAAGCTGGTTTTAGAAAAGGCAGAGGAACCAGAGATCAAATTGCCAATATCAGCTGGATCATGGAAAAATCAAGAGAGTTCCAGAAAAACATCTATTTCTGCTTTATTGACTATGCCAAAGCCTTTGACTGTGTGGATCACAATAAACTGTGGAAAATTCTGAAAGAGATGGGAATACCAGACCACCTGATCTGCCTCTTGAGAAATCTGTATGCAGGTCAGGAAGCAACAGTTAGAACTGGACATGGAACAACAGACTGGTTCCAAATAGGAAAAGGAGTACGTCAAGGCTATATTGTCACCCTGCTTATTTAACTTATATGCAGAGTACATCATGAAAAACACTGGACTGGAAGAAACACAAGCTGGAATCAAGATTGCCGGGAGAAATATCAATAACCTCAGATATGCAGATGACATCACCCTTATGGCAGAAAGTGAAGAGGAACTCAAAAGCCTCTTGATGGAAGTGAAAGTGGAGAGTGAAAAATTTGGCTTAAAGCTCAACATTCAGAAAACGAAGATCATGGCATCCGGTCTGATCATTTCATGGGAAATAGATAGGGAAACAGTTGAAACAGTGTCAGACTTTATTTTTGTAGGCTCCAAAATCACTGCAGATGGTGACTGCAGCCATGAAATTAAAAGACGCTTACTCTTTGGAAGGAAAGTTATGACCAACCTAAATAACACATTCAAAAGCAGAGACATTACTTTGCCAACAAAGGTTTGTCTAGTCAAGGCTATGGTTTTTCCTGTGGTCATGTATGGATGTGAGAGTTGGACTGTGAAGAAAGCTGAGTGCCAAAGAATTGATGCTTTTGAACTGTGGTGTTGGAGAAGACTCTTGAGAGTCCCTTGGACTGCAAGGAGATCCAACCAGTTCATTCTGAAGGAGATCAGCCCTGGGTGTTCTTTGGAAGGAATGATGCTAAAACTGAAACTCCAGTACTTTGGCCACCTCATGCGAAGAGTTGACTCATTGGAAAAGACTCTGATGCTAGGAGGGATTGGGGGCAGGAGGAGAAGGGGACGACAGAGGATGAGATGGCTGGATGGCATCACTGACTCGATGGACGTGAGTCTGGGTGAACTCCGGGAGTTGGTGATGGACAGGGAGGCCTGGCGTGCTGCAACTCATGGGGTTGCAAAGGGTCGGACACGACTGAGCGACTGAACTGAACTGAACTGAATCTGAGAAGGGAAACAGACATCAAAGTTCTAGAAGTCCAGAGTTCCAAACAACATGAATTCTTAGAGAGCCAAACCAAGACAGAATTAAAATGTCAAAAGTGAAAGAGAGAGCGAGGGCGCGCAGGGGCCGGGAGCGGGGTAAAAAAAAAAATAAAAGTGAAAGATAAAGAATCTTAAAAGCAGAAGAAGAAAGAGAAAAATAACTTACTATGTATATAGGAAATGTTATGAAACTATGAGCAGATTTTTCAGCAGAAACTTTGCAGGACAGAAGACTGTGGTGTGATATAGTCAAAGTACTGAAAGGGAAAAAAAATCCAACCTGGCAAGGTTATCGTTCAAAATTGAAGGAGAGATAAAGAGTTTTCTAGATAATCAAAGGGTAAATGAGTTTATTATGACTAAACCAGTCAAGAAATAATCAAGGAACTTCTTTAAGCTGAAAAGAAATGACCATAATTAATAACAGGAAGACATACAAAAGTAAAAATCACACTGGTAAATGTAAATATAGTAAATGTAGTGGATTATAATCACTTATTTATTATAAGTGATTTTTAACAGGTGAGACTGCACTCATCTCACACACTAGCAAAGTAATGCTCAGAATTCTCCAAGCAAGGCTACAACAATATGTGAACTGTGAATTTCCAGATGTTCAAGCTGGATTTCAAAAAGGCAGGAGAACCAGAGATCAAATTGCCAACATCCATTGGATCAAAGAAAAAGCAAGAGTTCCAGAAAAACATCTACTTCTGGTTTACTGATTACACCGAAGCCTTTGACTGTGTATATCACAACAAACTGTGGAAAACTCTTAAAGAGATGTGAATACCAGACCACCTTACCTGCCACCTGAGAAATCTGTATGCAGGTCAAGAGGCAACAGCTGGAACTGGACATGGAACAACAGACCAGTTCCAAATTGGGAAAGGAGTACGTCAAGGATGTATATTGTCACCCTGCTGATTTAACTTATACGCAGAGTACATCATGTGAAATGCTGGGCTGGTTGAAGCAAAAGCTGAAATCAAGATTTCCAGGAGGAATGTCAATAACCTCATATACACAGATGATACCACCCTTATGGCAGAAAGTGAAGAGGAACTAAAGAAACTCCTGAGGAAAGTGAAAAAGCTGGCTTAAAACTCAACATTCAAAAACCTAAGATCATGGCATCCAGTCCCATCACTCTATGGCAAATAGATGGAGAAACAATGGAAACAGTGGCAGAATTTATATTGGGGGGCTCCAAAATCACTGCAGACGGTAACTGCAGCCATGAAATTAAAAGATGCTTGCTCCTTGGAAGAAAAGCTATGACCAAATCAAATAGCATATTAAAAAGCAGAGACATTACTTTGCCAACAAAGGTCTGTCTAGTCAAGGCTATGGTTTTTCCAGTTGTCACGTATGGATGTGAGAGTTGGACTGTGAAGAAAGCTGAGCACCAAAGAATTGATACTTTTGAACTGTGGTGTTGGAGAAGACTCTTGAGAGTCCCTTGGACTGCAAGGAGATCCAATCAGTCAATCCTAAAGGAAATCAGTCCTGAATATTTCTTTGGAAGGACTGATGTTGAAGCTGAAACTCCAATACTTTGGCTACCTGATAGGAAGAACTGACTCACTGGAAAAGACCCTGATGCTGAGAAAGATTGAAGGCAGGATGAGAAGGGGATGACAGAGGATGAGATGGCTGGATGGCACCACCAACTCGATGGACATGAGTTTGAGCAAGCTCTGGGAGTTGGTAATGGACAGGGAAGCCTGGCGTGCTGCAGTCCATGGGGACACAAGCAGTTGGACATGACTGAGTGACTGAACTGATAATCATTTATAAAGCTAGTATAAAGGTTAAAAGACAAAAGTAGTAAAACTAACTAAACTATACTGATGAGGTTAGTGATACATAAAATAAAAATATGTTACATAAATAGTGATACATAAAATAAAAATAAAACATGGCATCAAAAATATAAAACATGGGCAGGGGAATAAAAATGGAGAGTTTTGGAATAAGCTCAAATTTAAGTTGCTATCAACTTAAAATAGACTGCTATAAACCTATGATGTTGTATGTAAACCTCATGGTAACCACAAAACAAAAACCTATATCAAATACATCAAAAAGAGAGAGAGAAGAGAGTGAGAGAAAGGAAACTAAACATAAGTCAAACCACAAGGGAAATGAGCAAGAGGAGAAGAAAGGAACACAGTGAAGCTACAAAAACAGCCAGAAAGCAGCTAACAAAATGGCATTAAAACATACCTATCAATAACTATGTTAAATACAAATAGATAAAATGCTCCAGTGAAAAGATATAGAGAGGCTAACTTGATAAAAAAAAAAGAAAATACATCTATATGCTGCTTTCAAGAGACTCACTTCAGATATAAGGACACAGAGACTAAAAGTGAAGGAATGAAAAAAGGTATTTCATGTTAATAGAAACAGAAAGCTGATACAGCTATATTCATAGCAGACAAATAGACTTTAAAACCAAGATTTAAAGTCAAAGAAAAGACAAAGAAGAGCATTACATAACAATATATAGATAAATCCAACAAGAAGATATAACACTGTAAATACTTATATACACACCAAAAGAACACTAAGATATATAAAACAAATATTAACAGGCCTAAAGGGAGAAATTGATGGCAATATACCAATTGCAGGGGACTTTAATACCTCACTTACCTCAATGGATAGATCTTCCAGACAGAAAATCAGTAAGGAAACATTGGCCTTAAACAACACCTTAGGTTGGATAACTTATATATTTATATTTATATAAATATATATATCTATAAACATATATATTATATATAATATATATACAGAACATTCCATCCAATTATAGCTGAATACACATTCTTCTTAAGCAGATATGGAATAGTCTCCAGATAGATCACATATTATACAACAAAACAAGTCTCAATAAACTTAAGAAGGCTGAAATCATATCAAGCATCTTTCCAACCACAATAGTATGAAGCTAGAAATCAATTACAAAAAGAAAACTAGAAAAATTATAAATATGTGGAGATTAATCATGCTACTGAACAACCATTGGGTCAATGAAAAAAGACAAAAGAGAAATTAAAAATAAAAACTCTAGAAACAAATGTAAATTGAATATAACCAGCAAAATCTATGGGATATTACAAAAATATTCTAAGAAGGAAGTTTGTAGTAATGTTGACTTACCTCAAGAAACAAGAGAAATCTCAAATAAAATATCTAACTTTACAAATGAAGAACAAGTAAAGCCCGGAGTTAGTAGAAGGAAGGAAATAATAAAGTCCAGAGCAGAAATAAATGAAATAAAGACTAAAAAGACAATAGAAAAATTAATGAAACTAGAAACTGATTGTTTGAAATGATAAAATTGAAAAAAAAATCTTAGCTAGATTTACCAAGAAGAGAATAAAAAAGCAAGAGGGCTCAAATAAAACAGAAATGAAAAGGGTAAAGTTACAATTGATACTGCAGAAATGCAAATGATCATAAGAGGTTACTGCACACAATTATATACTAACACATAGAACAACCTAGAAGAAATGATAAATTCTTAGAATCATATACTCTTCTAAGCCTGAATCAGGAAGAAATAGAAAATCTAAATAGACTGACTACTAGTGAGGAGATTGAATCAGCATTCAAAAACCTCACAAGAAACTAAAATCCAAATGACATATGTTAGGACAGTTATGTTAGAACTAAAATTTTAAATTCAGTAAAGTGACAAGGTACAAAAGGGTAAATAAATATCAGATGTTTTTTCTGTACACTGATAACAAACTTTTAGATATAGGAATTAAGGAAACAATCCCATTTACAATTGCGTGAAAAAGAATACCTAGGAATAAATTTAACCAAGATGACTAAAGATCTGTACACTGAAAACTATAAGTCAATGATGAATGAAATTGAAGAAGACACAATGAAATGAAAAGATATTCCATGCTCAGAGATTAGAAGAATTAATATTGTTAAAATGTTCATATTATCCAAAGCAATACACGATTTCAATGCAATTCCTATCAAAATTCCCCAACATTTTTCACAGAAATAGAATAATTCTAAAATTTATATGGAGCCATGAAAGACCCCAAATGGCCAAAGCGATCTTGAGAAAGAAGAACCAATCTGTAGGCATCACACACCCTGATTTCAAACTATTTACAAAGGTATGGTAATCAAAATAGTATGGTATTGACATAAAAACAGATAAAATGGAACAGAATATAGACTCCAGAAATAAACCCACACATACATGGTCAGTTAATTTATGACAAAGTAGGCAAGGTTATATAATTGGGAAAGACGGTCTCTTCAATAACTGACGTTGGGAAAAATAGACTGCCACATGCAAAGTAATGAAATTATACTAGTCTTACCTCACACAGAAAAATTAACTCAAAATGCATTGAAGACTACAATGTAAGACCTAAAACCATAAAACTACTAGAAGAAAACAGAGCTGACCAGCTACGCATTGGTGTTAGTGGATATTTCAACCTGACTCCAAAAGCAAACGTAGCAAGATCAAAAATGAATAAGTAGGACTATATCAAAATAAAAGCCTTTTGCACAGAAAAATAAATAATCCACAAAGTGGATACAATCTACTGAATGGGAGAAAATATTTCAAATCATATATCCAATCAGGGGTTAATATCCAAAATATATGAAGAACTCATAAAACTCAAGAGCAAAAAGTCAAACAATCCAGTTTTCAGCAGAGGATCTGAATAGACTTTTTTTTTTCAAATAAGACCTACAGACCACCACGAGGCACATGAAAAGGTGCTCAGATTCATGAATCATTAGAAAAATGCAAATCAAAATCACAGTAGCTCTTCCCACATGTAAGAATGCTATTATCAAAAAGACTAGAAATAACAAGTATTGGTGAGGATATGGAGAAAATAAGATCCTCATGCACTGTTGGTGGGAATGTAAATTTTTTCAGCCACTTAAGAAAATAGTATGAAGGGTCCTCAAAAAATTAAGAATATATACATTACTATGTAAAAAAATGGATAACTAATGAGACCCTATTGGATAGCACAGGGAACTCTACTCATTGCTATGTGGTGACCTAAATGGAAAGGAAATCCAGAAAAGAGGGGATATATTTAAATGTATGACTGTTTCATTTTGCTATACAGGAGAAACTGACATGGCAATGTAAAGCAACTATACTCCAATTAAAAAAAAAAAAAAGAAGAATAGAACTACCATATGATCCAACAATTCTACTTCTGAGTACTTATCCAAAGAAAGTAAAAATTAATTTGAAACGATATATGTAGCCCTATATTTACTGCAGCATTACTTAACAATAGCCAAGTATAGATGCAGCCTAATTGCACATCAATAGATGGATGGATAATGAAGATGTGGTGTTATACACACACTGGAATACAAACCAGCCATAACAAAAGAACAGAATCTTGTCACTTGCAACATGAATGTACCTTGAAGTCCTAAGCTTAATAAGTCAGACAAATACCACATTATTTCACCACATGAGCAAATAAAATCAAAATCATAGATAGAGAGAACAGAGAATGGTGGTTGTCAGATAAGAGGGGTTGAAGAGTGGGTGAAACAGATGAAGGGGGTCAAAAGGTGCAAACTTCTAGTTATAAAATAAATAGGTTATGGGGTATAATATACAGCATGGTGACTATAGCTATTAATATTGTAGAGCTTACTTGAAAGTGCCCCGAAAAGTAATAATCTTGAATGTTAACTTCTTATGGTGATGGATGCTAACTAGATTTATTGTGGTGATCATTTTGCAATGTATATAAATATCAATTCATTATGTTGTACACCTTAAACCAATGTTATATTTCTACCTCAATTTAAAAATTAAAAAAAAAATCACATGGAGGCATGTGTTCCTTATGTTTCACAGTGAGACAGCTTAAGACAAATATTAAGTTCCAAGCATGTACTTGCCAGGCCCTGATAATATCATCCTGGCATAAACTGACATAGTGGGCCTCCTCAATTCAAGTTCTGTCATATCCAATCATTTAATTAAAGCCCTGGGTATGATGGGAATTTCAATAGCAGGGCACTCTAGGAGTATTCTATAGTCTAAAGCAAATACAGAAATAAAAATACTAGAGAGAACCTATCAAAGCCATAATACATCTATTACCACAGCTGTTTCTCCCCAGACACCAGGCTCCCTCCTGAGCCTATTATTAAGTGCAAATGACCAGGCTCAGTGACTGTTATTTTTAAAAACATTACTTATCATGCATTGTGTTCTGAAACTTGTTGACTTATTTTAATTTGCATAATTATAGTAATTTTCTCCAGTGTCAATGCTGTAGGATTATATTAGGATTTTGCCTTCTCTTTAAAGAAATACACAGGTTCAAAAGAAGGTTGTTATATCATTTTGAACCTTTCAGGCAGTTGAGATGCAGGATGATGGAAGGATACATTTCGCTAAGCTCACCCATGGTTTATGATTAGAAGAGCTGGCATATGTATGAGAGACCCAAAACAGAAACAAAGAGGACTAGGATAGTAGAAGAATGCAGAAACAAAGGCAAGAATCCTTCTTCATAGAGATTCTTTGGTGTGCACTTCAGTCTTTATTATAAAATTTGCTTTTTTAGCAATTCAGGGAATTTGGCTATATGTCATCCTTATTTTACAAATTAATGTACTTATGAATAATCACTCACCTAGTTTCCTTATCTCTGTGTCTAAAGCCTAGATCTTTTGATTTTTTAGTCTGCTCGTATTCTACTCCTTGGAATAAGAACTTTATCCAAGAAGATTTGCTCAGTAAAATGTCACATTCCCGGGCTATAAGTTGTCACTCCTTAGGCTGTACAGTACCTCAGGAAGCTTTATATTGTGTAGTCAATTATTTTTATTTTTTAAGGAAAATTGTCTATATTTATATACCATATATTATTGCTATTTTAATTCTAATTCCTCAGTTATTCCCACAGGCATCCCCAGGTCATCTGGTACATCTTGAAACCAAAAAGATAACACATATTACATATTATCAAGAATGCAGGATTCAGGACTTGGCTCCCACCCATCAATCCCATGTCCAAAGCTCCCCAAGGAAAGTACAGAGATCCTGGCATAAAATCCAAGACATCCACACCCTCCACCCAAAGGGTGGATGAAGATAGAAGCACATGGGCCTAGAATGTGCATTTTGGCATTCTGTCCTCCTATGTCTCTCTCTTCCTTCTAAAGTTCTGTGTCCAATCATTAAGAGGACAAACAAGACAGTAGAAACAGCCCAGAAGGCTATGGGAGAGGAAGAGGCAGCATAAGGACACAAATGAAGCTTACTAGATTTGGAGGTCAGGAGAGAGCCTTCAGCATATGTCATCTGAGCCCCTGAACTATATTTTCAATTTTTCTCCTAAACATATGCAGTGTATTAGTCATTATTCCTGTATATGACAAAGGACCTATATCATCAAACTTATCTTCTTCTCCTTCTAAGCCAGTTTCTCTTTATAACTCTAAACCCCAACTCAGATCAGAAACCACAGAAATATCTTCAAATCTCCCCTCTCTCTGCTTGCCTCATCCAAACAGCAAATATTAAATAATGTAATAGAGGAACACTGAACGTAGAGCCCAAATACATCTCTGCTTCACCCCACCACCTGTCTTCAGCCTCTGTCAACTTCCCTTCCCGCATCTGTTCATTGGATATGATACCTACCATGAGCAGGTTGTGAGAACTTCTGTGTATTTGTTCATAGTATCCCCTTTCCGTGGAAAGTTCTACCTTCCCTTCTCCTCTTGACCCATCCAAAATTTCTCCATGTCTATACAATTTTGCTCTGCTTCACCAAATATATGTGATTTGTGTCATATTGTAGTTCATTCCACTCCAAAAATTTAGTTTTTGCCTTCCTTGTAAAACAATGTAACTCCTTGTATGTTAATCGTTTGTCCGTGTTCAAACTTAGAAATTTTGTTCTGCCTCCCAGTTTGTAATTTCTTAAGATCAAGATCTTACTTACCTTTATATGCCCAGGATCTAACATAATGGCTTCCAATCATTTAAATTCTCTTCAATAAATTATTTTAATGGATTATTAGTTTCAATTGAAAATAATATAAGATACTATCATATTTAATTACATTCAATAGAGAAAACTACACAGCCAGTCTTGAGATGACTAATATTTCTCAGAGTGTCACCAAACCATGATTGATTGAAAATTACAAATCTGAACTTGAGTGACTCTAAAAAAAGCTGTTTTTGTAGTTGTAACAATAAAAGTATGTATTGACTTTAAATATGGTATTTTCAATACACACACATGAGATAGATTGTATATGTTACCATCAGTTAGAAAACATTGAGGCTTAGCAAGGATGAATAACTTGCCTAGCATAACAGGTAGAAATGGCTAAATCAAGAATGAAGTCAAGACATTTTGTTTTTAGAAAGAAGCTGTCCTCTGCTCACTATCCAGCACCAACTGTCAGAATTTTATCAACTCTTCTGATGAGAATGTCAAATTCTTCCTGGGTTTTAGAACAGGCAAAGAAAAATTAAAATATGACATTTCCTGAACCATGATGTTAAAATCCAGGACTCAGCAAACTTTTGTTACAGAGGACTATATAGTAAATATTTTAAGCTTTGTGAGCCATATGGTCCACTCAAATCTGCCATTAGAGTGTCAAAGCGGCCACAGAAAATATGTGATGGAATGAGCATGGCTGTGTTCCAATGACACTTTGGAAACTTTATAAAAATCAGACCATGAGTCTGATTAGGCCCTTCAGCTATAGCTTTAAACCTCTGTTCAAATCCCCAATAAAGGTCCATCTTCTGTCATTGCAAACAGACAGACAATGTGCTAGTTTAAGATCATTAATTCATCATTCATACTACACTTGTATTAGATATTTAGGGCACAAAGCAGCATAAAGCATGGAAATTGACAAAATTATATATAATTACGACTCCAAATCACATGTTGTTCCCTCAAAAGATATTGAGATAATCTACTAAAACACAAAATTTTAAAGTGTAAAACATTTTCCCTGCAGTTGCTTAGATATAGGATATGTAATTAATAGATTTTCAGTCTAGAAAATAAATGAAGCCAAGTGTCTTGTGACCTTTGGTTTCCACATTCGTGCTCCAGAAATAAATTGATTTGTTCCAGTGAGTGTGTGCATATAGCACCTTGGACTGAAGATGATTCAATAATGAGCTGATCTTTCATGAGAAAAGGCCTTGTGTTAGAGAATAGGGAGGAAGATGACAGAAATCACAGCACAGACAAAACTTGCACTTAATAGAGATGAATTTTGTTTTCACATAAGCTAGAGGAAATATTTGGCCAAACACTGAATACGATGTATTTACAATGTATTTATAAATACAATGTATTTATATATAAAACCCCCTTCCCCCTGGTAAACTTGGTGAAATTATTCACTGAGAACTTCAGATTGGCCATACTCATTGCGGAAAGCTCACACAACATGAGGTTTTGACTGCATAAAAGCACAGTATGCACAGTTCTTTGCTGCCCCTCTGGGAAGCCTGGCCTAATGTCCATAATAGGAGATCTGTGTCCTTCTTTTCTCTGCTCATGGTTCATTTGTTCTTATGCATTACCTAGTATTGCTGCCTATATTTTTAAATATGTATCTTATTTTTTTGAATTAGATTTTAACATTTGGAATGAGATACATGTGAGTATAAACCTCAATTTCAGTTTTTATTAGCTTTACTAGTATTGCTAAATTCTTCCTCTTCTCTGAATCTGTGTCAGATGATAATAGTATCTATATGATAGGTGTGTTGTTGGATCACGTTTAGAAACCTGCATAACCGTCATCATGACCACTATCATTACCAGCATTTTCATGCCTTCTCCTCTGAAGAGTTTTCCTCAACCACACAATCAGAATTCACTGTTTACTGTTTCTCAGAATTTTCAAATTCTTTATCATGTTTTTGCTGCTTTTAAATTATTTGTTTGCCTATCTACCTCCCTTACTAGATCTATCCCCTACTGATGTCCTCCAGATGTAAACTTTCAAATACATATTAACTGAATATTTTTCTAATGATCAAGAAAATTACTCTTCGCTTACCTTCTAAACTTGGTCTTCAGACATAGTGCACAGCAGAATGAATAAAGATGACAAGCATGAATTTAATGCATCTGCCTATGTTTGTGGTGGTGGTGGTTAGTCACTAAATCATGTCTGACTCTTGTGACCCCATGGACTGTAACTTGCCAGGCTCCTCTGTCCATGGTTTCTCTAGGCAGGAATACTGGAGTGGGTTGCCATTTCCTACTCCAGGGGATTTCCCTGACCCAGGCATCAAACATGAGTGTCTTGTGTCTCTTGCACTGGAAGGTGGATTCTTTATCACTGTGCCACCTGGGAAGCCCATGACACAATGCTAAATCCCCACAAGAGCCTCCTAAATGTTTTCTACTGTGATCCCTCTTTTAATCCTTGCTGTGTACCACTGCATAATTTGCTCATAATTTGCTCCAGCACTCTTGCCTGAAAAATCCCATTGGCGGAGGAGCCTGGTAGGCTGCAGTCCATGGGGTTGTTAAGAGTCGGACACGACTGAGCGACTTCACTTTCACTTTTAACTTTCATGCATTGGAAAAGGAAATGGCAACCCACTCCAGTGTTCTTGCCTGGAGAATCCCAGGATGGGGGAGCCTGGTGGGCTGCGTCTATGGGGTTGCAGAGTCGGACACGACGGAAGCGACTTAGCAGCAGCAGCAGCAGCAGCAGTACTACTTTCACGTGACACTACCTGATCAAAATCAGAGGGCATCACCACTATAAAAATTATTCCCAAAATTTCAGGTTGTTGGACACAACAGAAGCCTAGTTCACACAACTATACATGTGTAGGTTCCTTATCAAATGTTCCCTTCCAGGTGGCTTTCCATCAAAGTGATGACTTAGAGACTGAAGCTCTTTCTATTTTTTGCCTCCACTTTCTAAATCTTTAGAGTCTTCTTCATCATGCAAATGAAAGGACAAAAGAGAATGCAGGAGGCTGTGTCAGAGGTTTTTATGGGGCGGTTTGGAAGTGACATACACTTCCATAATTTCATCCACATTCCACTGGCTGGAACTGTTATACTGGCCCCAACTAACTGAAAGGAGGCTGGGAAACAGGGTAGTGTAGTGTGGCTGTATACCTAGAAGGAAGAGGAAAGTTACTGAGAATCAATAAATAACCCTCTCAGCCATCCAGGTGAAGCATAAGCAGTGTAACTGAATATGAAGGCATCTCTTTTAAAATAGCAGCATCTTAAATGAGAGATCATAAAATAGCTTACAGGGTTCTTCCTCATGTATAGTACTTTTTCTCTCTTCACAATGGGTCTGACATACTAACATTGTTATCCACATTTTACAGATTAAGAAATAAAGTTCAGAGAGTTAATAAATTAGGCAAGATTACACAACTGGAAAGTATACAATGGAGTCGGAATTTGAACACAGGAGGACATTTGAATCTTGCTGTAATAAAATTTTTCACTGTACTGAGGTTAAAATTACTTATGTGGATCCACTTTACATATAGATCCTTATCTCAGGCATCAAAAGTCAGGCAAAAGCACATATGTGTCAGTCATAGGCACTGTCCTAGGTACTGGGAAAGCAAGCCAGATACAAACTGCCTTGATGGATCTTACAATCTAGAAACTGTGTCTTCCAGTATTTTTCACTACAGACAGTATGTTCCACTCAGATAAGGTCCCTGATCATTCTTTATCCTTGATCCTGATAGCATGACACTAAACTCTGTCTTAGCTTATATATTCTTAGTTTTCTACTTACCAATAGTCACTCACTGATTCTTTGTCTTCAAAGTCTAGGTTGAGTATTAGCCTTATTTTTACTCTAAGATTTATATATTTTACCAACACCTACTATCTTTTTTCTCTGACCAAAGTCTAGAATCTATACCTTTTAGTAAAATGTGTGATTACATGCTTCCTAGTATTGTTTGCTAATTTTATCCATTATTTCCTACATCTCTAAGCCTATATAGCTCAATTTAATTCCAACAGAATTACCTTAATTTATGTCCTCAATTGTTATTGGGAGCAGACATTGAAAAAACAGTCATACGAAGACCACCTGTATATTTGCTATAAAGCTATAGCTGAAACTATTGTTGTTCAGTACTACTTTGATAAGGTCAGTTGTGATGAATTCTTATGAGAATATACTGAAAAAATGCAAAAGAAAAAACTTAAAAAAAAAACCCTAGAACACTTGCTTCTAAAGGATAATAAGAATTATCTAATTATATTTTACTTGGCCCTGGGGTCTCTGAATTCTGAGCAGTAACCCCTATTTAGTATGTTTGCCTTTTCTTTTTCAGGACTATGATTTTTAAAAAACAACTCAATGACATATATATTAACATTTCTTAATTTACATGTTGGTTAGGTTCCTGGAGAGTGGCAAATGATTCAAAAACTCTTAAATCAAATTGAAATTTTGCATAAGGAAAAAAAGGAGATACATTCTGATAGGTTTTTGAAACTTCAGTTATGCCTACTTTTTTTCCATATCACATCAATATTAACTGTAAATAAACAGTTTATGTAAATATATGAACATTAAAATACTTATAAAAGTCTCTAAAAATGCCCAATGTATGTATAATAGGGAATAAACCATTAGGAATTCTTAAGTACAAAGTGTTGCATACCAAGGTGAAGGATGAAACTAATAATGCTTATTAATTTTTAAATGTATTTGAGCTTAGATTATTTTACTCCACTCTTGTGAGTCTTTACTCTTCTTTATCTTGGGCCTCCTAGATCACACTGCATTCTTCAGTCGTGATTTCACTTGAGTTAGAGACTCAGACATAACTCAAGACATAATCCCAGAATATTTGAAGGATACTATAGTAACTGGAAACAACTTTGTGGACAATGAGAGTAACGTCACTTGCTATTGGCCTGACCACCAACAAGTGCACTCAAACCACACTGTCAGTGAGAGAACCCTTCACACACCCAAAATGTGGCAAGCAGTTTAAATCATGCCATTCTAAGCTTAGCACACCTATCTGTTAAGTACTGCTAATTTCTTTATTTCTTCATTCCCATAATATGTAAGTTAATCACACATAAATTTATAAATTGACAAATAAGTTTGAAAACACATAAAAATACTTTCAAGTTAAATCCATTCCTCATTCCTAAGCCCTAATTTTCCTAATTATAAAGCAGTACTAATATACTTCTTTCACTAGATTATGAGTACTATATAAAGTAGTATAGAGTGTTTAGCAGACTGCCTTACATAGTAAGTACTCACTGTCAGCCACTACTATTGGCTTTATTGAAAAGTGACAGATGTCAATAAATGCAAGTGTTTACTAGTGCCTATGCTGTCCTTATCCCTGATAAATTTAAAATACCTATATTTTGCCCATAGTAGCTAAGAATAAGCACCAGTGAACATGTGCTCTAAACTTATTTCTACCAAATCCCAACATTAAGTCCTAACATAGGAAACTTCAACCATCAGTTAACTCCCAGAGATACATGCATCTGTCTTATAATAATATTATAATTTTCTTGACTGCAGAAATGTCTTGGATACAAATGTCTCTTTGTACCCATCCTTACACACCGTCACCTCAATGTTTCTAAGTTTATGGGTGTCTAATAATAATTAATGACTTGGCTTCCTATTCATTACATTAACTTCTATTATCCAGGCACAGAGCAATCCACAAGCAGCCAGGAAAAAATCTTCTATCCTCTCTTCTTCCAGCTCATTTGCAATCGGAGCTATGAAAGATATTCACCTGAAGTTACCCACCATTCAAGCTAATCCTACACCAAGACAATACTCTCTAGAGATCTCTTAGAGGAAGAAAAGCTGCCTGCCAATGCAGGGAGGAGGAGCAGCCTGTGAAACATTTAAATGGATAGGTATTAACAGGGGCCAAAAGAATGCAAATGGCATTTTAAAAGCTAAGGACTCTTGGGAAAGCTTTCAAATTTTTCTTAAAAGATGTGGGTGATTAGGAGGAATAAATTTTAGCAGTCTGCAAGTAAATTTGCAACAAATCCCTAGATAATTTTGATCTACCTTTATCTTCTCTTTTTAGCTCTCAGAATCCTAAGCAGATTCAACACTCTCTCCAAAAGGACTGTCATTTCACACACACACACACACACACACACAGAGTGGTGTGTTCAAGTCAGTGAGTTCTTGCTCATAGAAAGCCAATTAATTATTAAATATTAAGGAATTTGTGAACTGATTGATAAACCAATTTGATGGCTAAAATTGGCCATGGAGGAAATATTTACACCACAGAAATCAGCAAACACCACAAACCAAGCTTTCTTTTTTCCCATCAGATAGCAGGTTTACCAGCACATGGCGACACATGTACTGCTATTCATGGAACTAAATGAGGCATTCAGAACTCAGCTTCTGCCAGCTATAGCAAAGCAATAGAGCAAAACATTTCTAAAACAGGGGTCAAATACTTGAGAAAATGATTAGATATCTAAAAAGCAAGTATTTTAATGGTAAGTTTGGGGGAAACTAGAACTGGTGTATCACTCAGACATTAAGTATAACTCTGAATGTTGCCTATAGTGGTGACTCTTCCATCTACGCTCTGGAAATGCATTGAAGTTGTGAATCAAATTAGGCGTTCTTATGTACATCATGGCTGCTGCCTGGACTGAAAGTGAAAGTTAAGTCGCTCAGTTGTGTCCGACTCTTTGGGACCCCATGAACTGTAGCCTACCAGGCTCCTTTGTCCATGGAATTTTCCAGGCAAGAGAACTGGAGTGGGTTGCCATTTCCTTCTCCAGGGTATCTTCCTGACCCAGGGACTGAACCTTGGTCTCCCACATTTCAAACAGACGCTTTACTGTTTGAGCCACCAGGGAAGCCCTACAAAGACTCATAATGATATAAAAGTAACTAAATTGTACTAGGTAAAACCAGCGCAGATAGCCAGCTGGTAATTCAGGGCCCCAAATGCCCTGTGATTTCATGACCAAGTGATTTCATGGACCAAGTAATTGCCAGCATTCCTAATATATAGTCATTAAGGGATGTCCTAAATGAATGACTCAAAGAGTCCCTGACAGATTTCTCTCTCTTCTGTGATCTGTACTTTGAAATTGATTCATTCTTTAAGAGGAGGATGGTGATAGAAAGATTCAACTACAACTAAAGGCATTAAACTTCTCTAGATCATGAGGAAGAGAGACATAAGAACAGTAACACCAGATGTGATGGGAATGGTGGAATTCAATTCCACATTGCTAAGATGTGGAATCATCATGCCATAGTTATGAAAACCATACATTTAACTTACTTGCACTTTTTTGAAGAGGTCATTTCTTGTGGTTTTTGTCCAAATATAGACATCATATAATAAATATTAAAACATTGATTAAAACGTTCATTCCTGGGACTCTTCAGGTAGTCCAATGGTTGAGAGTCTTCTGTGCAATGCAGAGGACACTGTTTTGACCCCTGGTCTAGGAGGTTCCCACATGACGTGGGGCAAATAAGCCCATGCACCACAACTACTGAGCCAGCACTCCAGAGCCTGACAGCCAAGCTACTCAGTATAAATAGTGTCACAACTAGTGCAATGAACATCGTGAAGCAAATTCACATTTGTAAATGAAGATCATAAGTTTTGAGCCTTAACCTAATCACTATCAAAAATAGTTTTGGAGTAACAAGTTTGCACATGGTATTGCTTTCAGAACTGCGGGCATATGTAACTGCAGGCATATGTAAGATGTACTTCATCTTACAAAGCCAAGAATTTAATATATCTTAGCTTGTGAATACCTTCATAGAGATTATAAAAGAACTTAGTTTCTAGAATCTACATTTACCAAATTTACTTTAAGTATCAATGTTATCATATATATTCCCAGCAATAGAATATTAGTCTACTACTTTAAATTATGGGCAGTATGACTTTTGTAAACGAACTCTATTTTTCTATTTTTCTTTGAACAATTGGTAATCCATACTCATTTCGATGATTTCTATCTTGTGTATTGTGTGTGTTAGTCACTTAGTCATGTCCAACTCTTTGTGACCCCACAGACTCCTCTGTCCATAGGATTCTTAGAAGTTATATAATTACATAGTAAGCTTATCTCTTATTTTGTCTTACATTCCTGCTTGTTTTGTTATTGTTTCTAAATTACTTATGCATTTGTTAAATTCTTTCAGCTTTTTATGTTTTATTATTTATATTTAAACATTTCTGTTATACCTTAACACTTTCTAAATGATAAAAATATAAATAAATAAAGTACTGATAGATGTTTTCTTTCATCTTTAACAATCAGCAGTAAAAAGGTATAGGTTTGAATATTTATTAGCCATTTTTATTTCTTCAATTATGTCTTTATCACTCATTTCCTTTGTTTGATATCTACTGAATGCTTATATGTTTGTTTATTTGCTTGTTTTATCTGACAAGAAATAATCCTTATTAAGAATAACAATTTAGCCTGTGATATAAATAGATTTTCCAGTTTGTCACTTGCCTTTTCTACATTTAAAGTGATTTTTGCTTAAGAAAATTCTTTCAAGACCTTTAAGGAGCTAAAGTTTTCTCCCTTTTGGTATGGTTTCTCCTTTTGATGTCATGTTAAAAAGGCCTTTCATGGTCTTGCATCACATGGGTATTTACCTAGTTGCTTTAAATTAATGTTTTGTACTTAACAATTTAATTCTTCTGAAGCATGTTTTGTATAACTTGTAAAACATATTACTAATATTTCAGCACCAACCATTTCATTTTCTGCCACTAATTTGATGCAACGTGCTTATTATGTCCTTTTTCTTGGCTTTCAATTTTGTTCCTTTAAATATTTCCATTCATTTTGGAGCTAATGCAACTTAACTATAATTATTTTAGCTTTATATTTGGCTTTAGAAGCTAGCAATACAAGGCCCCCCTCCTTATTCTTATTCTTAAAAATCCATAGGTATTTTTTTCATATTTATCTAAATAAATTTGAGAATTATTGTTACACTCTCCCCCATCAACATACACACACTCCAGAACCACATCTGGAACTGGATTAAGCTTATGAATAAATTAGAATGCTATAATATAAATGGTTATCAGCCCGACAGAAATAATAATACACTGTCATCAACGGCTTCATCCCCTGACTGATGAAGTCATAGCATATTTAGTTTGACCTAACCATTAAAGGCCTTCCAGTTCAACCCAAACTGGATTGTCATTGTCAAGTGCCCTGGTAGGAGTTGGGAGTTTAACCACAATAAATTTAGGTCTCTGTCTTTAAAAAATCTCATTATCCAGTATAAATTCTATATTTTAAAGGGAATTATTGTTATGCCAATGGGAAAGAATCCATCTTTACAGGCCTGCTGCCTGCAGTATTCACTGCACTAGCTAGTTTATATCTCTCTTTTCTTGGTATATAGCCCCTCTTCTTTTTCAAACATGTTGTTTGTCAGTTTTCTATATTTAAGGTGTTCACTCAGCTAATGTGTGGTTTGTCATTTGAGAATATAATTGACTTTGTTCTCCAAAAACCTTAAGAAACACATTTTAATGTCTAACCTAAAAGTGATATTCAGTGTTATGTAATTTAGATTTTACTAATTTTATTGATCTTTTATGTGCAAAAGTGTCTTGATGATTACATATTAAATGATCATGAAATGTGAATATGAAATTATTTTTGAATGCAATCAAATAAAAAACATTTTGATTTGGTCTATTAAACAACTTTGTGTATGTGTCCATGCTTTATCTAAAAAATATTAAATTCTGTCCCACGATCTCAGAGTCTGGTTTAGTTGAGACCATGTGTTGCCATAATCCATCACAAACTGTTACCATGGTTGTTATGTGATTAATAACATATGGCAAAAGTTAAACAGCAAAGCATATCTACCTATATTTAAGGTGTATCTGTCATTTAAAGCAGATTTTATCTTCAATTAAGTAGATGGTAAAGTTGAAAAAGATCATGTGCATCATGAATTACAAATTATTTATTTCACAAACAAGGAAACAGAAGTCATTCAAGGCTATATGCACTTGTGAGTCAAGCTCTCTCAGAAACGATTCAATGAAAGTGATGGATCATTTTTAAAAATTAATGTTCTATTATATTGTATAGAAAATAAAAGCACAGACACTGCAGTGAAAGAACTCTTCTCTCTCAACGAAGACACTAGGAGGAAACTGAGTCCCAAATTCTAGGAAGAGGAGTCTTCATAGAGAGCCAGAACCAAAATGTCTACAATTGAGGATGAAAACACCAACGTGGATCCTGGTAGGCAAGAGCACCTGAAGCAGAGGGCAGAAGTCATCCACCCCTGGCTTTTATGCTGCAAGTCTTGCAGGTGTTGGGTAGGCCATGTTGTTTTTAAAAGTCACGGATTAAATGAAAATAGAGTAGAGACAACTGAAGATATTGACAAACTTTTTCTATTTTTAATATTTACATTGGTGATACATTCTCATTTGTGAAAATTTCAAACAAATCAAAAACATAAACAGTAAGGATTCAAGTCTCATTTTATTTCTCTGCCCTATATAGACTCTCCTTCTAATCGTACTCTCCTTCCCGGAGGCAATCAATTTTAACAATTTAAATACTTCATTTAACATCTTTTTTTCAAATCATTTCCCTAATGTATGGACACATATGCAAATGTATGCTTTTTAACATAAAGGAAACCAGACTATATGGGCTGCTCTGCATCTTATCACTTTAATTTAACAATATATAATTGGTATCTTTCTAGATCAGTTCATGAAGATATAGCTCATTCTTTTTAATGATTGAATAATATTTTACAATATACATAAATCACTATTCATTTAAGCACTACCCTACAGATAGAAACTTACGGAATTTTCATTTGATGGGCTTAAAAACAGTGCTTCAATTATCTCTTTATGTGCATATTTTTGCACGAGTATGAATTCCTTATAGGTTAGATACCTAGTAGAACTGCTGACTACACACACATGTTTTCATAGATATCAAATTTCTTTCAGAAAAGACCATGCTTGGGAGGAGGAGATTAAGATGGCAGAGAAAAAGGATGAAGAACTCACTTCTCCCCATGAACACATCAAAAATACAACTACATATGGAACGTTATTGAGAATTAATTGGAGATTGGCAGAAAGATTTCTACACAACCAAGGCTGGAAGAGATCAACATAGATTTGGGTAGTAAGGAAAGAGAAGAAGTCAGGACCTGTGCTCCTGAAAGGGAACTCGGAAGTGGAGGCAGGATTATGTGGGTGGAGATCCTGCCTGGGGAGTGAGCAGTTCAAGCCATATATTGCGCAACCCAGCCCTGGAATCCTAGACCAGGAAGATGAGTCACATCATCTGGTTGGAGAGCCAGTGGGACTAACAGGCGGGGTATGAGAAGCCTGGACTCTGGTCATGAGGAATACATACATGCTTGCTTCCTCTCAAAACAGGGCAGAGAGGGGGAATTGGAACTGCATGGGAAGCTGGCCTGTCTCCCATGACTGCTCCAGCATGCAGCTCAGTCTGAGAAGAGTGCCTGCTCTGGTCTCACTAGCTTCACAATGCAGCTATACACTGGAAGAAAAACTGCCACAGCTGAGGGGAGAGATCAGCTGTGACAGGCAAAGGTGGCTCAGGCCCAAACGGCACCTGGGCAGAGCAGGGGCGGCCATTGCTAGCACTTACTCTGGGAGCACATCAGAAGTGGCCCAGGCCTCTGACTATGACTAGGGCTGCCACACCAACACCCAGACCCAGGCTGGGCCCCTGGTCCAGCCCCTCCTGCTATTGCTTCAGCACCACTCCTCTCCAGGCCAAGGGTGCCACAGTTGAGAATGGGGAGAGCCCCGACAGAGAGCTAACAGAGCCAGCTTGGACCTGTCCTGTTGGGCTTCTGCACCAGCAACTTGGGACCTGCCTCATCCCCCCAGTAGAGATGTGTTGGCCACTGAGTAGAGAAGAAATCTCAGCTCATACCTAGCACTGACTCTAGCCCCTCCATCTCCAGACCCACTTCCTATCCAAGTGATAACTTCCAGGAGACCCTGGGGAGAGGCATGATTTGTGCTCATGCCAGCTCTCCCACCAAAGCCACTGGACACACACAGGCTGTATAGGGATGCTACCACTCCAGAATACCCTTCAAGACAAGAATGAGTAACTATTTCACCTAATTTTAGAGTGGCAGAGAAAGTTGAGTAAAATGAGAAGACACAAAAAATTGTTTCAGTTGAAAAAATAAGAGAAAACCAGGGCTTCTATGAAGGTCTAGAAGTTAAGAACCCACCTCCCAATGCAGGGGACACAGGTTCAATCCCTGATCCAGGAGGATCCCACATGCAGGCAGCTAAGCCCATGCATCACAACTACTGAGCCCATGTGGACCCTAGAGCCCGTGCTCCACGAGTGAAGCCACCGCAAGAGCAGCCAGGCACTGCAAGGAAGAGTAGCCCCCACTCACCACAGCTAGAGAAAGCCCACATGCAGCAACAAACACTCAGCACAGCCAAAAATAAACACATGTTTTTTTTTAATAAAAGAAAACTAATGAAACATAAATAATTAACCAGATAAAGAGCTCAAAGCATTAGTATTAACAATAAAAATGTCAACCGAATCAGGAAAAGGAATAGATGAACACAGTGAGAATGTTAACAAGGAACTGGACAATATAAAACAATAACCATTCAGAACTGAAAAATATAATAACCAAAATGAAAAACACATTCAGAGGAATTAACAGTAGAATAGGTGATACAGAAGAATACATAAGTGATCTGGAAGATAGAATAATGGAAATCACCCAGTTGGAACAGCAAAAAGGAAATTTAAATAGTGAAAATAAATTAAGGGCCTGCTGAGACAACATCAAACATACCAAAATTCACATTACAGGGGCTTCAGAAGGAGAAGAAAGAAAAAAAAGTGTCAAAAATGTATTTGATGAAATTATGGCTGAAAATGTATCATTATTACTTATAAACCAAAACAATGTATAAGAATATAGAGCTCCTCACACAATAAATCTTAGATACTGTCAATGTACTGACGTCTGTCAATCTTAAGACCAAAGACTAGTATCACATTTTTGTTTAAATTTTTAACTGCCTAATAATAAATGATGTTTTTTAATTAATTCTTTTTTAATTGAAGGATAATTGCTTACAGAATTTTGTTGTTTTCTGTCAAACTTCAACTTAAATCAGCCATAGGTATACATATATCCACCCCCTTTTCAACCTCCCTCATATGTCTCTCCCCATCTGACCCCTCTAGGTTGATTCAGAGCTCCTGTTTGAGTTTCCTGAGCCATACAGCAAATTCACATTGGTTATCTATTTTATGTATGGTAATGTAAGGTTCCATGTTGCTATTTCCATACATCTCACCCTCTCCTCCCTTTCCCCCATGTCCATAAGTCTATTCTCTATGTGTGTTTCTTCATTGCTGACTGTAGATAAATACTTCAGTACCATTTTCTAGATTCCATACAAATGCATTCAAATACGATATTTATCTTCCTTTCTCTGACTTACTTCACTCTGTATGATAGGTTCTAGGTTCATCAACTTCATTAGAACCGACTCAAATGTGTTCCTTTTTATGGCTAAGTAATATTCCATTGTGTATGTGTACCACAACTTCTTCTTTTTTTTTGGTCTTTTCTTTATACCACAACTTCTTTATCCATTCATCCGTCGATGGATATCTAAGCTATTTCCATGTTCTAGCTATTGCAAATACTGCTGCAATGAACAATGGGATACACGTGTCTTTTAAGTTTTGGTTTCCTCAGGGTATATGCCTAGGAGTGGGACGGCTGGGTCATATGGTGGTCTTATTCCTAGGATTTTTAAAGAATCTCTATACCATCTTCCATAGTTGCTGTATCAATTTACATTCCCACTAACAGTGCAAGAGTGTTCCCTTTTGTCCACATCCTCTCCAGCATTTATTGTTTGTAGACTTTTTGATGATGGCCATTCTGATGGGTGTGAGGTAATATCTCGTTGTAGTTTTGATTTGCATTTCTCTAATAATGAGCGATGTTGAGCATCTTTTCATGTGTTTGCTAGACATGTGTATGTCTTCTTTGGAGAAATGTCTGTTTAGGTCTTTTCCCACTTTTTGATTAGGTTGTTTGTTTTTCTGTTATTGAGTTGTACAAGCTGCTTATATGTTTTGGAAATGGATCCTTTGTCAGTTGTTTCATTCGTTATTATTTTCTCCCATTCCAAGGGTTGTCTTTTCACCTTGTCACTTCACTTTATAGTTTCCTTTGCTGTGCAAAAGCTTTAAAGTTTAATCTGGTCCCACTTGTTTGCTTTTGTTTTTATTTCCATTACTCTAGGAGGTGGGGCATAGAGGATCTTGCTTTGATTTATGTCATCGAGTTTTCTGCATTTTTCCTCTAAGAATTTTATAGTTTCTGGTCTTACAGTTAGGTCTTTAATGCAGTTTGAGTTTATCTTTGTGTATGGTGTCAGAAAGTGTTCTAATTTCATTCTTTCAAATGTAGCTGTCCAGTTTTCCCAGCATCATTTAACGAAGAGGCTGTTTTTGCCCCATTGTATATTCTTGCCTTCTTTGTCAAAAATAAGATACCAATAGATGCATGGGTTTATTTCTGGGCTTTCTCTCTTGTTCCATTGATCTATGTTTCTGTTTTTGTGCCATTACCATACTGTATTGATGACTGTAGCTTTGTACTATAATCTGAAGTCAGGAATGTTGATTGTTCCAGCTCCATTCTTCTTTCTCAAGAACGCTTTGTCTGTTAGAGGTCTTTTGTGTTTCCATATGATTTGTGAAATTTTTGGTTCTAGTTCTGTGAAAAATGCCATTGGTAATTTGATAGGGATTACATTGAATCTGTAAATTGCACTTGGTTGTATAGTCATTTTCACAATATTGATACATCCCACCCAGGAACAAGGAATATTTTTTCTCCATCTGTTAATGTCATCTTTGATTTCTTTCATGAGTGTATTATAATTTTTTGTGTACAGTCCTTTTGTCTCCTTATGTAAGTTTATTCCTAGATATTTGATTCTTTTTGTTGCAATGGTGAATGCGATTAATTTCTTAATTTCTCTTTCAATTTTTCATTGTTAGTATATAGAAATGTAAGTGATTTCTGTGTATTGATTTTGTGTCCTGAGACTTTGCTAAATTCACTGATTAGCTCTAGTAATAGTATGATACAATCTTTAGGGTTTTCTATGGACAGTATATGTCATCTGCAAACAGTTAGAGTTTACTTCTTCTTTTCCAATATGGATTCCTTTCATTCCCTTTTCTTCTCTGACTGCTGTAGCTAGGACTTCCAGAACTATGTTGAATAACAGTGGTAAAAGTGGACACCCTTGTCTTGTTCCTGATATTAGCGGGAATGCTTTCAGTTTTTCACCATTGAGAATAATGTTTGCTGTAAGCTTCTCATATATGGCCTTTACTATGTTGAGGCAAATTCCTTCTATGCCCATTTTTTGAAGAGTTTTAATCATAAATGGGTGCTGAATTTTGTCAAAGGCTTTCTCTGCATCATTGAGATGATCATATGGTTTTTATCTTTCCATTTGTTAATAAGGTGTATCACATTGTTTGATTTGCATATATTGAAGAATTCTTGCATCCCTGGAATAAACCCAACTGATCATTGTGTATGAGCTTTATAATGTGTTGCTGAATTCTGTTTGCTAAAATTTTGTTGAGGATATTTGCATCTATGTTCATCACTGATATTGGCCTGTAGTTTTCTTTTTTTGTGTTTTCTTTGTCTGATTTTGGTATCAGGGTGATGGTGGCCTCATGGAATGAGTTTGGAAGTGTTCCTTCTGCTACAATTTTTTGAAAGAGCTTTAGAAGGATAGGTGTTAGCTTTTCTCTAAATGTTTGATAAAATTCTCCTGTGAAGCCATCAGGTCCTGGGCTTTTGTTTTTTGAGAGATTTTGGATCACAGCTTCAATTTCAGTGCTTGTAATTGGGTTGCTTATAATTTCTATTTCTTCCTGGTTCAGTCTTGGAAGACTGAACTTTTCTAAGAATCTATCCATTTCATCCAGGTTATCCATTTTATTGCCATATAGTTGTTCTTAATAGTCTCTTATAATCCTTTGTATTTCTGCATTGTCTGTTGTAACCTCTCCTTTTTCATTCCTAATTTTGTTGATGTGATTCTTCTCTCTTTTTTTATTTATGAGTCTCACTAAAGGTTTGTCCATTTTTTTATTTTCTCAAAGAAACAGCTTTTAGTTTTATCTTTACTATTGTTTCTTTCATTTCTTTTTCAGTTATTTCTGTTCAGATCTTTATGATTTCTTTCATTCTACTAATTTTGGGGGTTTTTTGTTGTTCTTCTTCTTCTTTTTCCAGTTGATTTAGATGTGAATTTAGGTTGTATTGTTTCCTTGTTTCTTAGATAGGATTGTGTTGCTATAAACTTCCCTCTAAACCTGCTTTTGCTGCATCCCATAGGTTTTGAGTTGTCGTCTTTTCATTGTCATTTGTTTCTAGATATTTTTTTTATTTCCCTTTTGATTTCTTCAGTAACCTTTTGGTTATTTGGAAATGTTTTGTTTAATCTCCACGTGTTAGTGATTTTTACAGTTTTTTTTTTTCTTGTTATTGATATCTAGTCTCATAGTGTTGTAGTCGGAGAAGATGCTTGATATGATTTCAATTTTCTTAAATTTACTGAGGTTTGATTTGTGACCCAAGATGTGGTCTATCCTGGAGAATGTTCCATGTGCACTTGAGAAGAAGGTGTATTCTTTTGCATTTGGATGGAATGTCCTGAAGATAACAATGAGATCCATCTCATCTAACGTATCATTTAAGACTTGTGTTTCCTTATTAATTTTCTGTTTTGATGATCTGTTCATTGGTGTGAGTGGGGTGTAAATTCTCCTACTATTATTGTGTTACTGTCAGTTTCTCCTTTCACGTCTGTTAGTCTTTGCCTTATGTATTGAGGTGTTCCTATGTTGGGTGTATAGGTATTTACAATTGTTATGTCTTCCTCTTAGATTGATCCCTTGATCATTATGTAGTGTCCTTCCTTATCTCTCGTGATATTCTTTATTTTAAGGTCTGTTTTGTCTAATATGAGGATAGCTACTCTGGCTTTCTTTTGCTTTCCATTTGCATGGAATATTTTTTCAATCCTCTCACTTTCAGTCTATATGTGTCTCTAGGTCTGATGTGGGTTTCTTGTAAACAGCATATACATGAGTCTTGTTTTTGTATCCATTCAGCCAGTTTTTGTGTTTTGCTTGGAGCATTTAATCTGTTTATATTTAAATTAATTATTGAAATACATGTTCATATTGCCATTTTCTTAATAGTTTGGGATTGATTTTGTAGATCTTTTTTCTTCTTTTGTATTTCTTGACTATGTAAGTCCCTTTAACATTTGTTGTAAAGCTGATATCAGTTCAGTTCAGTTCAGTCACTCAGTCATGCCCGACTCTTTGCAACCCCATGAACCGTAGCACGCCAGGCCTCCCTGTCCATCACCAACTCTCGGAGTCCACCCAAACCAATGTCCATCGAGTCGGTGATGCCATCCAACCATCTCATCCTCTGTCGTCCCCTTCTCCTCCTGCCCTCAATCTTTCCCAGCATCAGGGTCTTTTCAAATGAGTCAGCGCTTCTCATCAGGTGGCCAAAGTATTGGAGTTTCAGCTTCAACATCAGTCCTAACAATGAACACCCAGGACTGATTTCCTTTAGGATGGACCGGTTGGATCTCCTTGCAGTCCAAGGGACTCTTAAGAGTCTTCTCCACCACCACAGTTCAAAAGCATCAATTCTTCGGTGTTCAGCTTACTTTATAATCCAACTCTCACATCCATATATGACCACTGGAAAAACCATAGCCTTGACTAGATGGACTTTTGTTGGCAAAGTAATGTCTCTGCTTTTCAATATGCTATCTAGGTTGGTCATAACTTTCCTTCCAAGGAGTAAGCGTCTTTTAATTTCGTGGCTGCAGTCACCATCTGCAGTGATTTTGGAGCCCAGAAAAATAGTCAGCCACTGTGTCCACTGTTTCTGATTTGGTGGTACTGAATTCTCTTTCTCTTGTCTGAAAAGCTTTTGATTTCTCCATCAATTTTGAATGAGATCCTTGTGGTACAGTAATCTTGGTTACAGATTTTTCCCTTTCAGTACTTTAACAATATCCTGCCCATTCCCTTCTGGTCTGCAGAGTTTCTGCTGAAAGATTAGCTGTTAAACATACGGGGTTCCCCTTGTATGTTACTTTTTGCTTTTGCCTTGCTGCTTTTGTTATTCTTTCTCTGTGTTTAGTCTTTGTTAGTTGGATTGGTATGTGCCTTTGCGTGTTTCTCCTTGGGCTAATCCTGTATGGAACTCTTTGCACTTCTTGAACTTGATTGACTATTTCCTTTTCTACATTGGGGAAATTTTAAACTATAATCTCTTCAAGAATTTTCTCATATCCTTTCTTTTTCTCTTCTTCTTCTGGGACCCCTATAATTAGAATGTTGGTGCATTTGATATTGTCCCAGAGGTCTCTGAGACTATCCTCAGTTCTTTTCATTCTTTTTACTTTATTCTGCTCTTCAGAAGTTATTTCAACCATTTTATCTTCCAGCTCACTGATTCGTTCTTCTGTTTCAGATATTCTGCTATTAATTCCTTCTAGAATATTTTTAATTTCAGTAATTGTGTTGTCTGTCTCTGTATGTTTATTCTTTAATTCTTCTAGTTCTTTGTTAATTGATTCTTGCTTTTTCTCCATTCTGTTTTCAAGGCTTTTTATCATCTTTACTATCATTATTATAAATTCTTTTTCAGGTAGTTTGTCTATTTCTTCTTCATTTATTTCAATTTCTGAGTTTCTAGTTTGTTCCTTCATTTGTGTAGTATTTATCTGCCTTTTCATTATTATTTTTTTAACTTATTGTGTTTGAGATCTCCTTTTCCCAGGCTTCAAGGCTGAATTCTTTCTTCCTTTTGGTTTCTGACTTCCTACAATTGGTCCAGTGGTTTCTGTAAGCTTCATATAAGGTGAGATTTGTGCTGAGTTTTTTGTTTGTTTGTTTGTTTTTCCTCAGATGGGCAAGGCTGAGTGAGGTGCAATCCTTATCTGCTGATAATTGGGTTTGTATTTATGCTTTATTTGTTGTTTAGATGAGGCAATCTACACAGGGTGCTACTGGTGGTTGGGTGATGCCAGGTCTTGTATTCAAGTGGTTTCCTTTGTGTGAATTCTCACGATTGATATTCCCTAGGGTTAGTTCTCTTGTAGTGTAGGGTCTTGAAATGAAAGACAGAAAAGAAAGAAATAGATATGCAAAGTTAAATAGAGATAGATATAGAAGATTTATACACATTAAAGATAAACTGCAAGGGGAAAAGAACAGTGGGAAAAGCAAACAGAGGAATAAATGTAGAAAAAATATAAGTTTTAAAAAATTAAAATAAAAAAGAGAAAAAAAAAGAAAGAAAGAAGAAAGAAAGAGAGGAAAAAGGAAAACTCCACAGAACTGCAACAGCCCAACGGGAAGGCCAATAAAATAGACAACTACAACGGCAGGGGTAGTGGAGGGTGGGGAGAAAAAAAAGTCAAGAGAATCTACAGAACAAGCCAAAACATAAGAATAAATGTTTTCCCTAAGTCACTGCTGTCAGAGTCCTTTCACTCACTGTGAGTCACAGCCCACCTCACCTCCCTAGGAGGCCCTCCAGCACTGTGCTGGTCTCTGGACCTGCTGTGGGGACAGCTCAGATTCTAACCTGGTCCTACTCCTGCGTGTTCTTGCCTCCAATGTCCACAGCTATCAGAACTAGTACGTTTTCTTTGGTGGGAGCTCTCAATGACCTTATATACATTCCATTGACACTGAGTCTGCCTAGTTGATCGTGTGGATTTAATCTCCAGCTTGTACAGCTGTGGGAAGGTTTGGGTCTTCTTCCTTAGTCACACTGTTTCTGGGTTTCAACTGTGGTTTTATTTCCACCTCTGCATGTGGGTCGTCCACTGGGGTTTGCTCCTGAGGCTGCCTGTAAGGACCTGGGTCTGCCCCAGTGAGGGCCAGGTGTGGAGGTGGTGCAGCTGCTTGCGTCACAGGGGTTCTGGCTGCACCAGGTACTCAGGGGCATTGGTGCTCTAGAGAGGTATGCAACCAGTATTGGTCAATACACTCCAGTATTCTTGCCTGGAGAAACCCCTGACAGAGAAGCCTGACAGGCCACAGGCCACAGGGTTGCAAAGAGTTGTACCAGACCAAAGCAACCTTGCATGCATAGAGGCAAGTCTTTTTTGCCTGTGGCAGCTCTGCCCCAGTGAGGGTCGAGTGTGAAGGTGGCACAGCTGCTTGGCTTGCAGGGACCCTGGCAGTGCCAAGTGTGCAGGGACATGGACTGCCTCCCTGCAGGAGTTATGGCTCTATCAGAGTCTTTTTTTCGAGGCTCTTGTAGCTGGCAATCAGAAGGCTTCTTTGGCCAGTCTTTCTCTATAGCCCTACCCATTCAGGCACTTAGAGGGCTCCCTTGCCCAGGGTCCTTCTCTGTTGTTTGGTGCCTCAGTCACTTAAATGAGCACCCTGTGTGGGGTCCTACTCTGTAGTTCAGTGCCTCGGGCATTTGATGGGCCAGCCTCTCTATTGTTCAGCTGCCAATGCTGGCATGTGGGGAGAGAGAGGCTATGGTGATGGCTCCACCCCATACACGTGACTCAGCAGTATCACCTTGTTTCCATGACTACCTGGCTTTCCTTCATAGGCATTTCCCCCTACAATCTCCTTCCTCACATCCCCTAGCTTCATCTCTCCACAGTCAACAGCAGTCCTCACCCAGGGATTGCTCCATAATCCCTAAACTCCAGCTCCCAGGGGCTGCACATTCCAGGGCATCTACTTCCCTGTCCAGGATATGTATGGCTGTGGCAAGGGCTGTCTGATTCTCATTCCATTTAGGCTGCCACGGATCAGCTGTTTCACTCTCAGTCTTAAATGTTTCTCCTCTGACTCAGACAATTGCCCTGGTGTAGGGATCGGACGCCTGCTTCAATTCCCCTACCCACAGAGGGCAGGTCTAGTACTACTAACACTCCTGTTTTTCCCCTTAGTTCCTTCATATTGTGGAGTTTTGCGTGGGTCTATATATTCTTTTCCACTGGTCAGGTACCACCATCCACTCTCAGCTGGTGTTCTGCACGCACTTCTGTGTCTGAAAGTGTATTCCTGATGTATCCATAGAGAGAGATATACTCCATGTCCACTTACTCCTCTGACATCTTTTTCCTCAGCCATAAATGATGCTTTGATTGATGATGATGATGATCCCTTTAATTTGCCCTATAAATTAATTTACATATTTATTTCCTTATTTTGATTTTATATCTTATCATTGATTAGTAGAAATTCTTTAAGATATTTTGACTATAATTCCTGGATTTTCAGATGGAAAATTCCATTGCCTGTGAAGTGTAACTATTAATTGCTACTTTTCCGATATTAACACCTCTCATATTTTTCATTGCCTCATTTCACTTTCTAGAAATCATAGTGACAGATTTTCTGTTCATATGAACACAAGTTCAATTCCATTTGATAGTCTCTCCACACTACAGGGTTGGAAACCTAGAAATAACATTTTCTACAATCCTTTGCCTACAAGTTTCCAGTTTAGATTCCATCATTGGCAAGTACTTATAAGAGATACGGAAGGCAGAAGGAAGCCAAAACCATGACTTCTCCTCCAGCAATAGTGGGCAAATGCTTGAGCTTTGGTAGATACAAGGTTCTGCAGGAACCCCTGACACTCCTACCATGGTTCAGCCAGCTGTTCCCAGCAGCAGTAATTGCCTGCAGTACCTAACTAGAATGTTGGTAGCAATGTCCTAATCTTTGAAACACTATTGGCAAACCTGAAATCTTCTGGTGAGTGTTCTTAGGCTTCACTTCTCTTGCCTTTTCAACTAACATATTTCATGAATATTTAAGGGAATAAGACACTGCAAAGAGCATACTTCAGTTTTGAAACTCATCAATTTCTTATATTAAATCCCTGCTTGAAATACCTAGAATAGCTTTTATTCTCTAGACAAAGCTTTTATTCCCTATTATATATTATATATATATTTATATTAGATATACAGATTTCCTTTAACTTCTATTTTGGTAAGTGTCTCAGTTAGAAAGGAGTATTCAATTTTGCCAAATGATTTTAGGCTGCTGTGAGCATGGTATTTATTTAATCATTTAATTTAATAAATGACATTTAAAGGATGATTTTCTAATTTTCACTGATTTTCTAATGCTGAATCATTCTTGTACTTCTGGAATAAAACTTATTTCAATATAATGTATTATTCTTTTAATATGTTGTTGAGTTATATTTCATTTCATGTTTTTAAATTTATTTGTAAGTAAAATAAATCTTTGGTTTTCTTTTTTATTATTCTTGGCAGATTAACAGAGACATGCTATATTTATAGAATGATATGAGATGCTTTCTGTCCTTTTCAATATTCTGAAACAATATTACTTGTGGTTTCTCAAAACTATTTTCTTTAACAATTTGTCAAAATCACTTGTACACTCTTTGGTTTAAGTATAGATCATTAACTAGCCTTTCCATTTTTTCCTATTTATTTACATATAGAATTTTCTACCTAGGTCAGTTTTGACCCTGTATTTAATATATAGTCCATTGTAAAATGCATTTGTATACAGCCATACAAGGTACATTTTTACCATTAAAAAATCTTTTCCATTGGAATAATTATGTTTTTCACTTGTGCCTAATCTATGAGAGGTTACTTATTTTTAGTTAGACCTTTTGCTTATTTTATATGGTTCAGAAAACCATCTTTTGCTTTTATTGCTCAAGTATACTATTTTATGCTTTTATTTTATTAATTCCTGCCTGCTGCTGCTGCTGCTAAGTCACTTCAGTCGTGTCCAACTCTGTTCGACCCCATAGACGGCAGCCCACCAGGCTCCCCCGTCCCTGGGATTCTCTGGAGTGGGTTGCCATTTCCTTCTCCAATGCATGCAAGTGAAAAGTGAAAGTGAAGTCGCTCAGTCGTGTCCGACTCTTCACGAGCCCATGGACTGCAGCCTACCAGGCTCCGCCTTCCATGGGATTTTCCAGGCAAGAGTACTGGAGGGGGTGCCATCGCCTTCTCCGAATTCCTGCCTATTAATTCTCAATAATTTATTAGTAAATTTCACTTCATTAATTCCTACCTAGTTAATTTATTTGTTCTACTAGTTGTTTTGCTCAGTATTTCTATATCATTGAACTAAAATCTTGGTTTGTCTCTTTTTAGTTTTTATTTTTGTATAGTAAATATACTTAAAGGTAAATGGCAACAGAAATCAATTCTGTCTGTCTTCACCCATATGGAATTCATTGAAGGAATATCACTGGCTATTAGGAAGGAAGTGAACAATGCCTCCAAATTGCTAGAACATGGATGTGTTTCATCTGGAGTGGAGCACTTCAGTGTACCTGAGTGACAATTTTGTGCAGCAGTAAGAGTGGGGCTAGAGAGTCAAAATGAAAAGCCCAGCTTTGCCAATCACCAGCTCTATGACTCTGAACAAATCACTGTACTTATCTGTGCTTTGGTTTCCTCATCTGTAAAATGCAAGTAGTAATAATAACCTTCCTCATAAAGTTGTTGGAATGAATCAAGTTTATACACGTAGATCTCATAGAACAATGTCTGGAACGCAGTAAACACTCAAAAAATGTTAAGTACTGTTATGTTCACCTGAAAATTTTGATTTTCATCCATTTTCCTCCATATCTGCTGAGAAGGCCCCAGAGCCAGTTAAGCTCTACCACTTTTTTTTGCAGACTCTATACCCAAGATGGTAGCTGCTATCAGGCTTTTTTAAAGTTTCTGAACAAAGAAGTTTCCAGGATATAGCCTGAAGATGTGGGCTGGGGAAGAGAGGCCAGAAATGGAGATAAGCTTTTTCAACTGTTATCTTTAATGCTCCCATATGTTACCCCACAGCAGTGATAATACTTAAAATATTTAACACTGCCCCTTGGGTATCTCCGGAGAAGGCAATGGCAAGCCACTCCAGTACTCTTGCCTAGAAAATCCCATGGATGGAGGAGCTTGGTAGGCTGCAGTCCATCGGGTCGCTACGAGTCGGAAGCAACTGAGCGACTTCACTTTCACTTTTCACTTTCACACAATGGAGAAGGCAATGGCAACCCACTCCAGTGTTCTTGCCTAGAGAATCCCAAGGACAGCAGAGCCTGGTGGGCTGCTGTCTATGGGGTCGCACAGAGTCGGACACGACTGAAGCGACTTATCAGCAGCAGCTTGGGTATCTCATAATCAGAAACAGAAGCAAGGTCCTGACAGCTACCTGTGTGCCAAGTATTAATCACTTGACTGTTGAGTCACAGGGAGGTTCATGGGGTTCTAAGTGGGGGTCCTAGATGTTTGGGGTTCATGGCAGGAGGTATTTATCATCTTGTACAATGCATTCTAATTATTTAACAACTGGTATAACTGGACCTGTGTAGGGCTAAATACCATCTCTGTTTGCAATCTAATTAGTTGTTTAGTTTATTATCTTTGACCTTGGAAAATCACTGGAAACCTTTTTACTTCTGTAGTTTTTTCCTAGGGTTGTTTTGAGATAAATTTTTATAACTCTTCTTTCTCTATAGATATGATCTCATATTCTTGCTAACTTCCAGGCAATTCCTCAAAGTCTCTGATCAAACCATGATATATTTTCTTGTTTTTCATCATAATTCAGAATTGATACTATATGCATACATAAGTTAGTTTTAGACCTATAGATCTTTTTAGTCATTTTAATAAAATTGGAGTGAAAAGGAAGACACATATGTTCAGTTCATCAGCTTGAAAAACTATATACTTTAAAAAAAATGCAAGCCCCTAATTATGAATTTATCTGAGAAATTTTAACTTCTACTCCATACCTGAAAGGCCAGATGTTCAATGTATTTCAGTTAATTGAGTTGAGGTTCAAATTAATACATGAATTTTAAAAGGCAGTTGTTCTACCTCTCCTTGCAGTAATTTAGCTATAGGTATTAAACCAGTCTTAAACTCTGTGATGACTACTTATACTGTGTGAAAAATCTTTAAAAGTTTGACTCATGGCAAAATGTTGAATAGTGGAAGTTAATTTAAACAAAACAGACCATGCTATTAATAACATAATAATCTTCGAATTAACAGCTGTGCCTCAAAAGTTGTAGGATTTTGGTGGCATTTACCAAAAAAAAAAAAAAAAAAACCCCTGCTCATCCAAGTGACCTATGTTAGGATCCCCCAATTCTCATGCTTACACTGAAATTAAAAAATTTGAAAATAAAAAGGAGGTAAATTTGGCCTAGCTAAAAGAAGTAGGGAAATCTCATCAAAAAAACTCTGCACTCTTATCATCCACTTAGATAGGCAGAAAAAAATTGATGCAATGATGACAGGAAAAAAGTATTACAAATTCAGGTTCTTGTACAAACCCAGGTCTATATACTGGTTTCTAAGACAACGTAAAAGTGTCAAAATCTGAAAACAATTGGTGAGATACTCTGGAGATACAGGGGAATGGCATATAACACAATATAAAAAGCCTGATCAGAAGCCACTCAATGGAGAATTTAACGCAATTCATGCACAAAACTCACTAAGTTCCATATATGAAGACAATGAAAGAAGAGAAGAAAAGGAAGGGATGAAGAAGAGTTTACATTGGATATGACTAAGCTTAAAGTGGTAGTTCTAATGATCTTACAATCAAACAGGCATTAAATCCTGGCCAAAATTGTCAATGTGATTGTTTTCCAGTCCAAAACTTATAACTGATAACCAGTTCATGGACAAGAGGAAACATGGTTTTATTTTTATCATCATCTCCATACATGAGGCACATATGAAGAGCAGATCATGGCCAAACATTTCATTATCTCAGTCTTCTACAATTTCTTAGACTTTCACCTCAAAGAGCTACTCTTATTATAATCATTTTGCCAGCTTCAAACTGTCTTACTAGCAGAATGGAACTTCAGTGTGTGAGTCATGTGTCTTCAAACCCAGCTAAGAGAAGTATATAAAACTCTGCATCCTTATATATTAGTTGATGGAATCAAAAGAAGCAAAAAATCAGAACACATCAACTTACAAATTAAGACTAGAAAATGTGTGGTATGGCGTCCTCCCACACCACTTCAAATATTGTTACTTAATCATAGCACTTTTCATAACACCTCACTAAGTAGATACTCAGATTTCTTTTGTAAGCAGAATTCTAGTTTGTGTGTTATGGGCACCCTAGGTAAAATCCTGTTTGACACTATAAAATAAATACAAATTACATTTATGATTGAACAAATCATACCCCTAGTTATGCTATGGTTTACAGTTTACAAAAGACTTTTACATACTTTAATCACAGTTTGTAGTAACATCAAGGATAGGTTTAAGCTTTATTTAACTAATGAGGGAGTTCAGAGATAAAATCATTCAGCTAATAAGTAGAAGAGGCAGAATGTGAACTCAAAACTTTGGTTTGTAAATCCAGTGTCCTTACGATTTTTACTACAATCATATCTGAACACACATACACATTCACACCCATACATATGTATACACATATATAAAATAAGAAAAGGATGAACGGGAACAATTATTAAGTAATGCTATTAAAATAAAAGTAGTGGTAAAATACAATAATGATTTTCATTCCTGCTGAGTTTCTTGGTGTCATTGCTGGTGTCCGGTTATCAAATAAAGTCACAGCTTATAGGTTTGGGGTATCCAGATATCAGGGTCCTTAGGGTCCTTAAGTAGTGAACACAATTCTATAATTCTCTATATAACTTGGATCTTCTAATTTTTAAACTCTGAGGCAAATCTACCTATACTGACATTATCAACATAATCATCAGAATTACAATTTACTGTCTCATGTGTGCGGGCTCTCTACTTTGTGCTCTGCACACATTATTTTATGTATTTCTCTCATTCTGACACAGGAGGTATTAGTAACCTCATTTTGTAGACGAGGAAACCAAAGTTCAGTGTTAAGGTAACTTGTCCAAATTAATTTAGCTTAAATAGGATAGAGCTGGAATTTAAGTTCAAATCTTGAACTTAAGTCATGCTTTTCTCATAATACAATGAGAGAATCAGATTTCTTAGAGGCGTGGAATCTTGCTCTTGCTGTAATAATACTTTATGTCAGAAGTAATGTACCACTGATGTGGTGGTTTTCATGAGGACAGAGAAACCAAGAGATAAATCTTTTATGGTACCACCAAACCAAGAGATAAATCAGTCAATTTACACACAACACTCTCAAATTGGCCTAGTACCCAAAACATATAGGTCTAAGGCTGTTCTCCCAAGCGTCACAGATAATATCTCATTCCTCTTAAGATCTTACAATTAAAAATATTTCCCCATCTGTCCCTGTACTGAGATTCCCTTCTAATTCATGGGCTCATGCTCCTTTTCCCCAAACATATGAGACATCCTCATTTATTTGCATATATCTCCAAAAACTTACAAAAGAAGAGTTATTTCTATAAAAACTAAGACAAATAAACAAATAAATACCTGTTTTCATGTCATAACTCCAAAAACATCTAGGCTGTGCTTAAGGCTGAATGTTTATATCTCTTAAAATTAATGTTACATAAGTAATGCAAAAGATGGTGGTATTAATGGCTGGGACATCTGGAATGTGTGGAGCACTCATGAACGGGAATAGTGTCCTTAAGATGAGACTCTAGAGAGCTAGCCCACCTCTACCCTACAAGAGGATGCAACAAGAAGTTTGCAACCTGGAAGAGAGTTGTCCCTTGACTATGCTGGTGCCCTGATTGCAGACTTCCAATCTCCGAACTGTGAAAATTGTTTTTTTGTAAGCTGCCCAGTACATGGTATTTTGCTACAGCAGCCAGAACAGTCTAAGATAGGAAGATTAGAATGATGTTCATTGGACCAAAGCTTAATCAACTGTTGAGAGTAAATTATTTCTCAATGTTCTGCCCTTAATTTTCCTTTCTCTCTTCTTAAACTCTCTTCTTTGGCAATATTGTCAAACTCATCTTTCACTCTAAGTTTAATTTGCAGATCTCTAACTTGATCTCTGAACACCCGCTCCAAATCTCAAAAAACTTACAAGAAAAAGGAGATACAAAAACGAAGACAAATAAGCCAATAAAAACCACCATGGGCTTTTGTCCCATAATTTCACCTGCCATTTTATCTACCCACCTGAATTGCTTACTGACATCTCAAACTTGATATGTAGAAATGAACCTGCTCTCACCTTGGTTCTGCAACAAACCAACAAAATAAAGCAAGCAAACAAACTCCACCCAATTTTAGCTGTGACACTATAATGTTCTCAATATCAGTATCAATGCCATAATGATTTAGGCTTAAAATCTTGTCTTCAACTTTGATGGCTCTCATTGTTTACCCAAATGTAGTCACTTTTACCCCTATGTTTCTAAATGCACCACTCTTTCTTGTCTTCATGAAAACCACCATTATGTCAGTGGTTTATCACCTCAGACATAAATCGCTGTTAGGACAAAATTCCATGCCTCTAAGAAATCTGATTCTGACTTGTTTTTGACACCTACTGCAGAATACTTTTCCCAATGCACAGTTCTATTTATATTTCTATTTATATGTCTCTGCTACCAATAAACCTGTTTTAGTTACCAAGTGATGTCTGAGCTCCTTTGCCTTGGCATTCAAGGCTTTTTATAATTAAGCCCCAATCAAATCATCAGGTAAATTTGTAACTATTCCCTTCTGTGTGTCCTTTACAATCTTAAGTAATTAATTTGAATCTCAAAAGTCACAATTTTGTCTTCTGATTATATATCTATATGTATATGAAAGTGAAAGTGTTAGTCGCTCAGTCCTGTCTGACTCTTTTATGATCCCATAGACTGTAGCCTGCCAGTCTACAGGATCTTCTCTGTCCAGGGGATTCTTCAGGCAAGAATAGTGCAGTAGGTAGCCATTCCCTTCTCCAGGGGATCTTCCCAACCCAAGGGTCGAACTGGGGTCTCCCATACTGCAGGCAGATTCTTTACCATCTGAGCCACCAGGGAGGTAGTTATATATTTATATATACGTATATAATTATATCTGTATATTTAATTTCATATAGAATGTATAATATATAAAATACTGCTGATAATAAAATAATATTATGAAAAATTATATGAGCACTAGAAAAATTAGGTGACATAACTTATCTTTTTGTGAACAGTATCAGTTCAGTTTAGTCACTCAGTCATGTCCAACTCTTTGCGACCCCATGTACTGCAGCATGCCAGGCCTCCCTGTCCATCACCAACTCCTGAAGTTTACCCAAGCTCTTGTCCATTGAGTTGGTGATGCCATTCAACCATCTCATCCTCTGTCGTCCCCTTCTCCTCCCGACTTCAATCTTGCCCAGCATCAGGGTCTTTTCAGACGAGTCAGTTCTTCGCATCAGGTGGCCAAAGTATTGGGGTTTCAGCTTCAACATCAGTCCTTCCAATGAACATTCAGGACTGATTTCCTTTAGGATGGACTGGTTGGATCTCCTTGCAGTCCAGGGGACTCTCAAGAGTCTTCTCCAACACCACAGTTCAAAATTATCAATTCTTCGGTGCTCAGCTTTCTTTATAGTCCAACTCTCACATCCATACATGACCACTGGAAAAACCATAGGCTTGAATAGACTGACCTTTGTTGGCAAAGTAATGGCTCTGCTTTTTAATATGCTCTCTAGGTTGGTATAACAGTTGACAAATATAATAAGTTCTACTAACTGGATTTGGAAGATCTTTCTGATAATACTGCATATTCTGCTGCTGCTGCTGCTAAGTCACATCAGTCTTGTCCGACTCTGTGAGACCCCACAGATGGCAGCCCACCAGGCTCCGCTGTCCCTGCATATTCAAATCCTTCTAATAACAGTTCTACTACTACTGAGTCCATGAAGCCTTCCCTGAACCACCCAGTTCCTAATTATTTCTTTACTTCTGATGTGCCCTTATCTAATCTCCATTTACAATACTTATCACTGTCTATATTACTATAGTTGTTACTGTACATATTCTATTCCCCTTGCTAGACTGCAAGTTCTGAGGACATAGTCCCACAAATGACTCTTTCAAAGTTTACATCTGGAGGGAGGAGCCAAGATGGCGGAGGAGTAGGACGGGGAGAACACTTTCTCCCCCACAAATTCATCAAAAGAGCATTTAAACGTCGAGTAAATTCCACAAAACAACTTCTGAATGCCGGCAGAGGACATCAGGCACCCAGAAAAGCAATCCAACTCTTCGAAAGGAGGTAGGAAAAAATATAAAAGACAAAAAAAGAGACAAAAGAGGGAGGGACGGAGTTCTGTCCCGGGAAGGGAGTCTTAAAAAGAGAGAAGTTTCCAAACACCAGGAAACCTTCTCACTGCCGAATCCATGCCGAGCTTTGGAAGCACAGAGGGCAACATAACAGGAAGAAAAAATAAATAAACAATTAAAACTCAGAAGATTGCGAGTCCTATGGTAACTCCCCCAGCGGAGAAGCAGCGCAGACGCCTGCACGCACCATTAGCAAGCAGGGGCTGGGCAGGGAGGTGCAGCGCGGGCTGCATCGCTTAGAGTAAGAATCTGGCCTGAATACCCTGAGCGCTATCTGAGCGAAATAATTTGGGCTAGCAAACCAGACTGTGGGATATCTACCACGCGAAAAGCCAGCCCCAACCTAAGACACCGCCAGGCCCGCACACGGAACAAAGAATTGAACAGAGATAGCCGGCTGCAGACCTTCCCCCTCCGGTGACAGGCAGCCAGAGCCGGAAGGGGGCAATCGCAGCCCCAGAGAGACATTATCTATAAAACTGTAAGCAGGCTTCTTTGCTAACTAAAACTTCTTGGGGGTCTGGATGGTTAACATCTGCCTGAGAAGGTGCGCCAGTTTTACACCCAGATAACCGAGTGGCGGGGAGGCGATAAGTCGCAGCATTGGCGCTCGCCAAACACCTCATCACTTGAGCTGCTCGGACCTGGGAAGAGCACAAAACTCAGGCCCAACTGAGTCTGCGCCTCTGAGGACTACCCGAGTGCCTGAACCTGAGCGGCTTGGACCTGGGAGGTACATGCAACCCAGGGCCAGCCTCGGATTGTTCCCGGCGGAACAACCTAGAGCCCGAGCAGTGTGGGCAGGGAGGCTACACGCGCCGTGAGCAGGGGCAGACCCAGTGTGGCTGAGGCACTAGGAGTGCACGCCAGTGTTATTTGTTTGCAGCATCCCTCCCTCCCTCCCCACAGCGCGACTGAACAAAGAGAAGAAATACAGCTCCACCCATCAGAACACCGACACAAGCTTCCCTAACCAGGAAACCTTGACAAGCCACCTGTACAAACCCACACACAGCGAGGAAAAGCCACAATAAAGAGAACTCCACAAACTGCCAGAATACAGAAAGGACACCCCAAACTCAGCAATTTAAACAAGATGAAGAGACAGAGGAATAGCCAGCAGATAAAGCAACAGGATAAATGCCCACCAAACCAAACAAAAGAGGAAGAGATAGGGAATCTACCTGATAAAGAATTCCGAATAATGATAGTGAAATTGATCCAAAATCTTGAAATTAAAATGGAATCACAGATAAATAGCTTGGAGACAAGGATTGAGAAGATGCAAGAAAGGTTTAACAAGGACCTAGAAGAAATAAAAAAGAGTCAATATATAATGAATAATGCAATAAGTGAAATTAAAAACACTCTGGAGGCAACAAATAGTAGAATAACAGAGGCAGAAGATAGGATTAGTGAATTAGAAGATAGAATGGTAGAAATAAATGAATCAGAGAGAATAAAAGAAAAACGAATTAAAAGAAATGAGGACAATCTCAGAGACCTCCAGGACAATATTAAACGCTACAACATTCGAATCATAGGGGTTCCAGAAGAAGAAGACAAAAAGAAAGACCATGAGAAAATACTTGAGGAAATAATAGTTGAAAACTTCCCTAAACTGGGGAAGGAAATAATCACCCAAGTCCAAGAAACCCAGAGAATCCCAAACAGGACAAACCCAAGGCGAAACACCCCAAGACACATATTAATCAAATTAACAAAGATCAAACACAAAGAACAAATATTAAAAGCAGCAAGGGAAAAACAACAAATAACACACAAGGGAATTCCCATAAGGATAACAGCTGATCTTTCAATAGAAACTCTTCAAGCCAGGAGGGAATGGCAAGACATACTTAAAATGATGAAAGAAAATAACCTGCAGCCCAGATTATTGTACCCAGCAAGGATTTCATTCAAGTATGAAGGAGAAATCAAAAGCTTCTCAGACAAGCAAAAGCTGAGAGAATTCTGCACCACCAAACCAGCTCTCCAACAAATACTAAAGGATATTCTCTAGACAGGAAACACAAAAATGGTGTATAAATTCGAACCCCAAACAATAAAGTAAATGGCAACGGGATCATACTTACCAGTAATTACCTTAAACGTAAATGGGTTGAATGCCCCAACCAAAAGACAAAGACTGGCTGAATGGATACAAAAACAAGACCCCTACATATGTTGTCTACAAGAGACCCACCTCAAAACAGGGGACACATACAGACTGAAAGTGAAGGGCTGGAAAAAGATTTTCCATGCAAATAGGGACCAAAAGAAAGCAGGAGTAGCAATACTCATATCAGATAAAATAGACTTTAAAACAAAGGCTGTGAAAAGAGACAAAGAAGGTCACTACATAATGATCAAAGGATCAATCCAAGAAGAAGATATAACAATTATAAATATATATGCACCCAACATGGGAGCACCGCAGTATGTAAGACAAATGCTAACAAGTATGAAAGGAGAAATTAACAATAACACAAGAATAGTGGGAGACTTTAATACCCCACTCACACCTATGGATAGATCAACTAAACAGAAAATTAACAAGGAAACACAAACTTTAAACGACACAATAGACCAGTTAGACCTAATTGATATCTATAGGACATTTCATCCCAAAACAATGAATTTCACCTTTTTCTCAAGGGCACATGGAACCTTCTCCAGGATAGATCACATCCTGGGCCATAAAGCTAGCCTTGGTAAATTCAAAAAAATAGAAATAATTTCAAGCATCTTTTCTGACCACAATGCAGTAAGATTAGATCTCAATTACAGGAGAAAAACTATTAAAAACTCCAACATATGGAGGCTGAACAACACGCTGCTGAATAACCAACAAATCACAGAAGAAATCAAAAAAGAAATCAAAATTTGCATAGAAACGAATGAAAATGAAAACACAACAACCCAAAACCTGTGGGACACAGTAAAAGCAGTCCTAAGGGGAAAGTTCATAGCAATACAGGCACACCTCAAGAAACAAGAAAAAAGTCAAATAAATAACCTAACTCTACACCTAAAGCAACTAGAAAAGGAAGAAATGAAGAACCCCAGGGTTAGTAGAAGGAAAGAAATCTTAAAAATTAGAGCAGAAATAAATGCAAAAGAAACAAAAGAGACCATAGCAAAAATCAACAAAGCCAAAAGCTGGTTCTTTGAAAGGATAAATAAAATTGACAAACCATTAGCCAGACTCATCAAGAAACAAAGGGAGAAAAATCAAATCAATAAAATTAGAAACGAAAATGGAGAGATCACAACAGACAACACAGAAATACAAAGGATCATAAGAGACTATTATCAACAATTATATGCCAATAAAATGGACAACGAGGAAGAAATGGACAAATTCTTAGAAAAGTACAACTTTCCAAAACTCGACCAGGAAGAAATAGAAAACCTTAACAGACCCATCACAGGCACGGAAATTGAAACTGTAATCAAAAATCTTCCAGCAAACAAAAGCCCAGGTCCAGACGGCTTCACAGCTGAATTCTACCAAAAATTTAGAGAAGAGCTAACACCTATCCTGCTCAAACTCTTCCAGAAAATTGCAGAGGAAGGTAAACTTCCAAACTCATTCTATGAGGCCACCATCACCCTAATACCAAAACCTGACAAAGATGCCACAAAAAAAGAAAACTACAGGCCAATATCACTGATGAACATAGATGCAAAAATCCTAAACAAAATTCTAGCAATCAGAATCCAACAACACATTAAAAAGATCATACACCATGACCAAGTGGGCTTTATCCCAGGGATGCAAGGATTCTTCAATATCCGCAAATCAATCAATGTAATACACCACATTAACAAATTGAAAAACAAAGACCATATGATTATCTCAATAGATGCAGAGAAAGCCTTTGACAAGATTCAACACCCATTTATGATAAAGACTCTCCAGAGAGCAGGAATAGAAGGAACATACCTCAACATAATAAAAGCTAAATATGACAAACCCACAGCAAACATTATCCTCAATGGTGAAAAACTGAAAGCATTTCCTCTAAAGTCAGGAACAAGACAAGGGTGCCCACTTTCACCATTACTATTCAACATAGTTTTGGAAGTTTTGGCCACAGCAATCAGAGCAGAAAAAGAAATAAAAGGAATCCAAATTGGAAAAGAAGAAGTAAAACTCTCACTATTTGCAGATGACATGATCCTCTACATAGAAAACCCTAAAGACTCCACCAGAAAATTACTAGAACTAATCAATGATTATAGTAAAGTTGCAGGATATAAAATCAACACACAGAAATCCCTTGCATTCCTATACACTAATAATGAGAAAACAGAAAGAGAAATTAAGGAAACAATTCCATTCACCATTGCAACGAAAAGAATAAAATACTTAGGAATATATCTACCTAAAGAAACTAAAGACCTATATATAGAAAACTATAAAACACTGGTGAAAGAAATCAAAGAGGACACTAATAGATGGAGAAATATACCATGTTCATGGATTGGAAGAATCAATATAGTGAAAATGAGTATACTACCCAAAGCAATTTATAGATTCAGTGCAATCCCTATTAAGCTACCAACAGTATTCTTCACAGAGCTAGAACAAATAATTTCACAATTTGTATGGAAATACAAAAAACCTCGAATAGCCAAAGCGATCTTGAGAAATAAAAATGGAACTGGAGGAATCAACCTACCTGACTTCAGGCTCTACTACAAAGCCACAGTTGTCAAGACAGTAAGGTACTGGCACAAAGACAGAAATATAGATCAATGGAACAAAATAGAAAGCCCAGAGATAAATCCACGCACATATGGACACCTTATCTTTGACAAAGGAGGCAAGAATATACAATGGATTAAAGACAATCTCTTTAACAAGTGGTGCTGGGAAATCTGGTCAACCACTTGTAAAAGAATGAAACTAGAACACTTTCTAACACCATATACAAAAATAAACTCAAAATGGATTAAAGATCTCAACGTAAGACCAGAAACTATAAAACTCCTAGAGGAGAACATAGGCAAAACACTCTCTGACATACATCACAGAAGGATCCTCTATGACCCACCTCCCAGAATATTGGAAATAAAAGCAAAAATAAACAAATGGGACCTAATTAAACTTAAAAGCTTCTGCACATGAAAGGAAACTATTAGCAAGGTGAAAAGACAGCCTTCAGAATGGGAGAAAATAATAGCAAATGAAGCAACTGACAAACAACTAATCTCAAAAATATACAAGCAACTCCTACAGCTCAACTCCAGAAAAATAAATGACCCAATCAAAAAATGGGCCAAAGATCTAAATAGACATTTCTCCAAAGAAGACATACAGATGGCTAACAAACACATGAAAAGATGCTCAACATCACTCATTATCAGAGAAATGCAAATCAAAACCACTATGAGGTACCATTTCACACCAGTCAGAATGGCTGCGATCCAAAAGTCTACAAATAATAAATGCTGGAGAGGGTGTGGAGAAAAGGGAACCCTCTTACACTGTTGGTGGGAATGCAAACTAGTACAGCCACTATGGAGAACAGTGTGGAGATTCCTTAAAAAACTGGAAATAGAACTGCCTTATGATCCAGCAATCCCACTGCTGGGCATACACACTGAGGAAACCAGAAGGGAAAGAGACACATGTACCCCAATGTTCATCGCAGCACTATTTATAATAGCCAGGACGTGGAAGCAACCTAGATGTCCATCAGCAGATGAATGGATAAGAAAGCTATGGTACATATTCACAATGGAGTATTACTCAGCCATTAAAAAGAATACATTTGAATCAGTTCTAATGAGGTGGATGAAACTGGAGCCTATTATACAGAGTGAAGTAAGCCAGAAGGAAAAACACCAATACAGTATACTAACGCGTATATATGGAATTTAGAAAGATGATAACAATAACCCTGTGTACGAGACAGCAAAAGAGACACTGATGTATAGAACAGTCTTATGGACTCTGTGGGAGAGGGAGAGGGTGGGAAGATTTGGGAAAAAAAAAAAAATAATTATTATGTCATACAGATTTTTCTTAAAAGTACTTTACCTGACTGAGGAAATTCCCTTCTATTGTTGGTTTCCTGAGAGTTTTTGTCATGAATTGGTATTACATTTTGTCTAAACCACTTTTTGAATCTCTTGTGATGATAATGTTTTTCCCCCTTTGTTTTGTTAATGTGGAGAATTACATTGCCTGATTTCAAATATTAAAAAAAAAAAAAAAATGGCAAAAAAAAAAAACAAAAAAAAAAAACCAAACAAAGTTTACATCTAAGAGCATTTCCCATAGCAGGTGCTTAATAAATGTTTAGAAGTACCAGAATAATTATCTGTAGTTTATTCAGATGTGCACTTGATAATAAACTCCCTGAGAGAATAGAATTTGTCTGTCTTGTTCACCAGTACCTAATAGTTTATATATATATATATATATATATATATATATATATAATAGGCTGAATGACATCCTAAACTAAAACAGATATATGAAAAAATGGGAAGGAAAAAAAATGAGCCATGACTATTTATTGAGCATTTGTAGCATGCCATTGTTCTGGCTTTAAAATAAGTTTTTAAAATTCCTTTACCTGGTGGCTCAACTGGTAAAGAATTTGCCTGCAATGTGGGAGACCTGGGTTCGATCCCTGAGTTGGGAAGATCCCCTGGAGAAGGGAATGGCTACCCACTCCAGTATTCTGGCCTGGAGAGTTCCATGGACTGCATAGTCCATGGTGTTGCAAAGAGTTGGACACAACTGAGTGACTTTCACTTTCACTCAAAAAGTATAGTTGATGTTTCCTTTCCTTGAAAATGGGCTGGTCTTAATGACTCTCTTTTAATAAACAGAATAAGGAAAAGTGAAATTGTGTGGCTTTCAAGCAAGATTCTTTCTGTCTTGAAACTCTCTTCATTGAAGCAAAGTCACTGTGGCCATATGGAAAGGCCACATGTAGGTATTCTAACCATAGCCACAGTTGAGACCCCAAGTGATAGTCGACGTCAACTCCCTGATACATGATGACTGAGCATTTAGATAATTCTAGCTATGCCTTTGATATCTAGTGGAGTACAGAAAGGCTGTCGTCATTGAATCCTTCACAAATTAAAAGCTCATAAGCAAAATAAAAGTCACTGTTCCTTTAAGTCACTAAGTTTTGGAATGGTTTCTTATACGACAATCAGTAGCAAAAACATAGGTGTGTGTATACACACAAATATGTTGACCTTTCACAGGTAAGGGAGGAAACTGAGCCTAGTACCAGCATTTTATAGAGAGAGAGGGAAGTGTAGACTAATAGAGAGTGAGAAAAAAGTACCCAGGATCTTAGAATTTATAATTACTGAGCTGACTTAGCAGTCAATTTAAGGGCAATGTCTATATAATTTCTTCTCCATCACTGTTTTCTTCCCAGTTCTTTAGAAAAGATACCTCTGTATGACCTTTGTATCTTCCTTAAAATTTTCCAAGATAAAACACCCAATTATTTACTGACAAAATGCATTCAGTGATTAAATTCAGTATTTTATTTTTCAATTAAAGGCCTCATCTCTCCATCTTCACAAGAGCATTATATCCCTAGGCAATTGTTCGTAAAGATTCTCAACACATCAAAGGCCCTCAAAGTGTAGCATAGTCCCTAGGAAAATAAGTCCTTAATTAATGAAACACACTTATGCTTAAGTCACTCTTTCTGATATTTAAAATTAGATATTATACATATACATACATATATATTATTTATACACTCACATATATACATATAGATATGTATTATTTTACAGTCTCATAACTGATATCTGCATGAACACTAGTGGACCCCTGATAATTGGAAATATTTTATTAGAAATCAGCTGCTAAATGTTTTTCATTGAAATTTAGAGACTAGATGTTAACAGGTCTCCCAGAAAATTGATGAATGACTTCTTCACATTTATGAACCATGAGCCCTCTCTTTCAAGTAGTCACTCAACTTCATCTCTTAAGCTGGTTATCAGAAAGATAAATCTCATCGGGTCAGTGTTGTGCCATCTGTGAGTTTATTACATTTTTAAAAAATTATCATACCTCACTTTTATATTTTGAGGTCAGCACTCCAATTAAACTGCAGAAACAAGAAGTCCTGGTTTTCCAGAGAAAAGTCTACCTCAGGCCAATAGGCATTATGAATGGAAATGTACAAGTTAAGTAAAGGTCTCCTCCTCTGCAAAGTAGGACCTGATATATAAGTAAAATGGATAAATAATTTGAAACACTTACTTTATATCTGATTATACTGATAGACTTTAAGAACGACTTCTTTGTGAAGCTCAGTGAAACTACACTGTCTTTTCAACTTTAGACCATGTTAAGATACATGGTGATTTTTCTGGTATAAAATCTCCAGAGTATACTTTTATGATCCTCAAACATCAATCGTGATCCCATGGACTGTAGCCTAACAGGATCCTCCATCCATGGGAATTTCCAGGCAAGAGTACTGGAGTTGGTTGCCATTTCCTTCTCCAGGCCAAACATCAATACCATGCCTTAAAGTGATAGGTAGACATCAAGAATAATATAAAACAGAACATGGGAAAATATAATAAATTAGTGCTTTCTTAAGATGAATATTCATTAATATCAATATTATTAATAGATAATGTGTACTGGACATGTACTACATATGTATACTGGACACATGTGTATGTATTATCACGGTACATGGAACATATCACTCATCTAATCTAAAAGAAAAACTTATAATACAGATATTATTACCCTGGTTGAGAATTTCAAATAGCCACTCTCCCCTTCTTTTATCTAAATAATAAAACATTTCAAAATTTAGCAAAATATAAGGTTACCCAGAAAGAAGACTAGATTTCTCAGCATTTCTGGCTTGGTCATATGACTAATTTCTACCCAGTGAGATGATGGATGGATAGGTATATAGGGAAATAGGAAGAAATAAAGAGGGGAGGGGAGGGGCAGGAATGGGTAGGGAGGAAAGAAGAAAGGTTAATAAATAATAAAATGTTCAGTTCAGTTCAGTTCAGTCGCTCAGTCGTGTCCGACTCTTTGCAACCCCATGAATCGCAGCACGCCAGGCCTCCCTGTCCATCACCAACTCCCAGAGTTCACTCAGACTCATGTCCATCGAGTCAGTGATGCCATCCAGCCATCTCATCCTATGTCATCCCCTTCTCCTCCTGCCCTCAATCCCTCCCAGCATCAGAGTCTTTTCCAATGAGTCAACTTTTCACATGAGGTGGCCAAAGTACTGGAGTTTCAGCTTTAGCATCATTCCTTCCAAAGAAATCCCAGGGCTGATCTCCTTCAGAATGGACTGGTTGGATCTCCTTGCAGTCCAAGGGACTCTCAAGAGTCTTCTCCAACACCACAGTTCAAAAGCATCAATTCTTCAGTGCTCAGCCTTCTTCACAGTCCAACTCTCACATCCATACATGACCACAGGAAAAACCATAGCCTTGACTAGATGGACCTTTGTTGGCAAAGTAATGTTAACATTCAAAGAATCAGGATGAAATGTATCGCCCTATTCTTTTATCCTTTTCAAAGTTTGAAGTTAAACCAAATAAAAAGGTTTTAAAATAAGTAACTAAAATTACAAGTCAATCAGTTTTAAAAGTTAGATACAAGCTTGCTTTGATGGAATCATTAAAAACGGTGACCCTGACCAAAAAAAGCAATGTATACTGCCTTCAAGGAAGCAGAATAAACAAAATCTCTCTAGGATGGTGGTTAAGAATGTGGGCTCTAGAGCCAGAGAACCCATGTTGAAATCTAGCTCCACTTTTCACTAACTGAAAGAGATGGGAATACCAGACCGCCTGATCTACCTCTTGAGAAACCTGTATGCAGGTCAGGAAGCAACAGTTAGAACTGGACATGGAACAACAGACTGGTTCCAAATAGGAAAAGGAGTACGTCAAGGCTATATATTGTCACCCTGCTTATTTAACTTATATGCAGAGTACATCATGAGAAACGCTGGACTAGAAGAAGCACAAGCTGGAATCAAGATTGCTGGGAGAAATATCAATAACCTCAGATATGCAGATTACACCACCCTTATGGCAGAAAGTGAAGAGGAACTAAAAAGGCTCTTGATGAAAGTGAAAGAGGAGAGTGAAAAAGTTGGCTTAAAGCTCAACATTCAGAAAACGAAGATCATGGCATCCGGTCCCATCACTTCATGGGAAATAGATGGGGAAACAGGGGAAACAGTGTCAGACTTTATTTTGGGGGGCTCCAAAATCACTGTAGATGGTGACTGCAGCCATGAAATTAAAAGACACTTACTCCTTGGAAGGAAAGTTATGACCAACCTAGATAGCATATTCAAAAGCAGAGACATTACTTTACCAACAAAGGTTCATCTAGTCAAGGCTATGGTATTTCCTGTGGTCATGTATGGATGTGAGAGTTGGACTGTGAAGAAGGCTGAACGCCGAAGAATTGATGCTTTTGAACTGTAGTGTTGGAGAAGACTCTTGAGAGTCCCTTGGACTGCAAGGAGATCCAAGCAGTCCATTCTAAAGGATATCAGCCCTGGAATTTCTTTGGAAGGAATGATGCTAAAGCTGAAACTCCAGTACTTTGGCCACCTCATGCGAAGAGTTGACTCATTGGAAAAGACTCTGATGCTGGGAGGGATTCGGGGCAGGAGGAGAAGGGGATGACAGAGGATGAGATGGCTGGATGGCATCAATGATTTGATGGACGTGAGTCTGGGTGAACTCCGGAAGTTGGTGATGGACAGGGAGGCCTGGCGTGCTGCGATTCATGGAGTGGCAAAGAGTCAGACATGACTGAGTGACTGAACTGAACTGAACTGAGCATAATGAGAAAACAGAAAGAGAAATTAAGGAAACAATTCCATTCACCATTGCAACTAAAAGAATAAAATACATAGGAATATATCTACCTAAAGAAACTAAAGACCTATATATAGAAAACTATAAAACACTGATGAAAGAAATCAAAGAGGACACTAATAGATGGAGAAATATACCATGTTCATGGATCGGAAGAATCAATATAGTGAAAATGAGTATACTACCCAAAGCAATCTATATATTCAATGCAATCCCTATCAAGCTACCAACGGTATTTTTCACAGAGCTAGAATAAATAATTTCACAATTTGTCTGGAAATATAAAAAACCTCAAATAGCCAAAACAATCTTGAGAGAGAAGAATGGAACGGGAGGAATCAACCTGCCTGACTTCAGGCTCTACTACAAAGCCACAGTCATCAAGACAGTATGGTACTGGCACAAAGACAGAAATATAGATCAATGGAACAAAATAGAAAGCCCAGAGACAAACCCATGTACCTATGGACACCTTATCTTTGACAAAGGAATCAAGAATATACAATGGAGAAAAGACAATCTCTTTAACAAGTGGTGCTGGGAAAATTGGTCAAGCACTTGTAAAAGAATGAAACTAGAACACTTTGTAACACCATACACAAAAATAAACTCAAAATGGATTAAAGATCTAAACATAAGACCAGAAACTATAAAACTCTTAGAGGAGAACATAGGCAAAACACTCTCCGACATACATCACAGCAGGATCCTCTATGACCCACCTCCCAGAATATTGGAAATAAAAGCAAAAATAAACAAATGGGACCTAATTAAAATTAAAAGCTTCTGTACAACAAAAGAAACTATAAGCAAGGTGAAAAGACAGCCTTCAGAATGGGAGAAAATAATAGCAAATGAAGCAACTGACAAACAACTAATCTCAAAAATATACAAGCAACTCCTACAGCTCAATTCCACAAAAATAAACGACCCAATCAAAAAATGGGCCAAAGAACTAAATAGACATTTCTCCAAAGAAGACATACAGATGGCTAACAAACACATGAAAAGATGCTCAACATCACTCATTATCAGAGAAATGCAAATCAAAACCACAATGAGGCACCATTTCACGCCAGTCAGAATGGCTGTGATCCAAAAGTCTACAAGCAATAAATGCTGGAGAGGGTGTGGAGAAAAGGGAACCCTCTTACACTGTTGGTGGGAATGCAAACTAGTACAGCTACTATGGAGAACAGTGTGAAGATTTCTTAAAAAACGACATAGAACTGCCTTATGACCCAGCAATCCCACTGCTGGGCATACACACCGAGGAAACCAGAATTGAAAGAGACACGTGTACCCCAATGTTCATCGCAGCACTGTTTATAATAGCCAGGACATGGAAGCAACCTAGATGTCTATCAGCAGATGAATGGCTAAGAAAGCTGTGGTATATGGAATATTACTCAGCCATTAAAAAGAATACATTTGAATCCGTTTTAATGAGGTGGATGAAACTGGAGCCTATTATACAGAGTGAAGTAAGCCAGAAAGAAAAACACCAATACAGTATGCTAACACATATATATGGAATTTAGAAAGATGGTAACGACAACCCTGTATGCAAGACAGCAAAAGAGACACAGATGTATAGAACAGTCTTTTGGACTCTGTGGGAGAGGGAGGGGGGGATGATTTGGGAGAATGGCATTAAAACATGTATAATATCATATAAGAAATGAATCGCTAGTCCAGGTTAAAAGCAGGATACAGGAAGCTTGGGGCTGGTGCACTGGGATGACCCAGAGGGATGGTATAGGGAGGGAGGTGGGAGGGGCGTTCAGGATGGGGAACATGTGTACACCCATGGTGGATGCATGTTGATGTATGGCAAAACCAATACAATATTGTAAAGTAAAATAATAATAATAATAATAAAATAAAATTTTAAAAAACTAGGAAAGATACTAAATCTCTCTGTGCCTCACTTACTTAACTATAAAGCTAACATCTAAAGGGTGTATCACAGTGAATTAGTGTCAGTATAAAATGAGCCAATACCATGCCTAGCATATGGTCAGTAAAAACAAATATTAGCTATTACTACATTACATAGTGTATGAAAGTTTAGTAAAGAAAGACTGCGTTTATCTGTAGAGGAAAAGATACTTTCATTTCATAAATTTATTAAACTGAAATGAAAGGAAGGTACACCCATCAGAATTTATAGTGAAATGAAAAGTCTGTGTTCCAAGTGTAACAGAATTGCAAATGTAGCACCAGATGTTTGAAACAGAATATCTCAACTAAAAGTACTTGAGACATTTTGAGATATAGTCCCTGAAATTATCTTGCAAAATAAATATGCATTATTAGTTTTGGTCTCTTCTCACAGGAAAAATGAATTCTTTTGAGAGATGATGGTCTATTTTTCAGCTTTGGCATTTACTTTTTCTGTCAAACCCTGTGTCAAGCTGATACACATTTTCATGTTAAGATTTTTCAAATATATAACATGCAGTGAAGCTAAAATTAGATGATGGTGATTGCCCCCTATAATGCTGTTAGGTGATGTTCTATAAAGGGTATAATTTTGGATTCAACCATCAGCAGATAAAATTCCTGATACTTTATTTGTTGTGTTTGTCATTAGTCCATCCTATGCAAATACAGTATCTGCCTTCTAACCCAAAGTGACAGATTATGATTGGACAAAACCAATCATGACCATCCACTGAGAATTTCCCAGCTCCCCTTGGACATGTGACTTATCCCTGGCAAATGAGATGTATGGAGATGTTCCTGGGAGACCTTTCCCCTCCTGATAAAAGGGCTCAGAAAGAGACAACACTTTCCCCTTATGTTAAACACATATGTGATGTTTGAAACAGCAGTACCCCACTATTGACCAAGAAGTGTCACGATTAAGGAAATATTAAGAGATTTTGATCCTTTCACCATCAAAACACTACTCCCAGGGCTTTTGTGATGTATCAAATATAAATGCCAATTCTTTTAAGGCACTATAAACTGAGCTGGTGTTACTTGTAGCTTAATAAATTCCTAACTGGTGTAACACCCAACTTGAGACTTTAGATAACATATATCTCAAACTTTTATTAATTATATAATTTGTTCATCATGAAGCAATAAATGAGAGAAATCTTTTAATATAAAAATTTGACAGGGAAATGATACTAAAATGTATAATAAATGAGATTCAGATCTTTCAATAATTCCTCTAGACTTGTAGATAAGTAGTTAATAGCTATTGAGTAAGGAACTCTAGTGCTCTAGTATGTAGAATCATAATTAACACTGGAGATTTTTTAATTAAAAAAATTGTAATTAGTACCAATCTTAAATGCTAATCCATAGAATTTATAACTCTTCCCTTTAAAATACCCAAGTGAACGTTTCTTAAGACTTGTAACAAATCATGGGCACATTTGAAAACCACTTTCTCTGAGTGAAATCCTGCACTAGGTATTTCCATACTATGGTAGGCAGGGTAATCTCCCCCTCCCTCTAAGACACTCACATCGTAATTTCCACAACCTGAGAATGTTGCCTTATGTGGCAAAGGGGCTTTGACAGATGTGACTAACTTAGGATCTGGAAATGAGAGAGAATCCTGAATTACACAGGTGGGTCCCATTGAATCACAAGAGCCCTTAAAAGAGAGAGAAACTTCAGCAGCAAATATGACCATGGAAGGCTGGTCAGAAAGATGCAACCCCACTGGCCTTGAAGATGGAGGACAGCCTTAATTCAAGGAACATGGGTATCCCTCTAGAAGTTGTGAAAGCAGGAAATGAGTTCTTCCCAGAGCCTCTAGGTGGAATACTGTCCTTGTTGACAGGTTGATTTTACCTGTTCTGGACCTCTAGCCCACAAAATTGTAAAGTAGTAAATTTGTGTTATGTTACATAAAAAAAAAATCACATTTATCAAGTATTTCCTCAAGTTCACCTTATGTTAACTTCATAGTTAGAAATCATGGATATGTGGCATAGACTTGAAATCAGTAGCCACAGAAATCAAATGTCATAATCCATGAGGCTAATAGCATGACGATTTAAAACAACACAGAAACAACAGCAGAAAGAAAAGGCAAATGCTGGGTTCAAATTGGTAAGTTACTATATGTAAGCATCCAGCTCCCCCTATCACAGTGCCAAGCAACTGACTCTTAGCTCTGACCTTGGCTGGCGTAAATATCTAGAGTTAACCTAATACACTGGCACATGGCAGTAAGTTCTGACAAAGGTAACTTATTCTCAAGTGGGCAAGACCACCTTGCTGCCAGAGAAAGGGAGTCTGTTTATTTGTATTGAAATAGGAACCCCAAATTAGCTGGAACTATGAGGACCTCAACAAATTTGTTGAGTTGCCTCAACAAATCTGGCAAAAAATCTTGCACTGTATTTCATATCAGGGAAAAAGGACTAGACAGAGGGTTGGGGCCCCAGCCAAGCAGTTCTGCAGAACAACTGCAGAAATCCAGATTGTGATTGGAACTAGGTAAACTGCAGGACTTGAGGGTAAAGGATTGAGCTCACTAAGCACAACGATGACCAAAAGTATATTGACAATAGTTTTAGGGTAGCAAAACTAAATGTGGATCCTGTCCACTGGCACCTGATTGATTGTAATGCCTGTCTAAGATCAACTGAAGTAATGCATCACAATAAAAATGCAGGATAAATAACTTCACAGTCAACTCTCGAGCAGGGCTATAATAGATAGGAACCAGCATTCTGAATGAAGGTGATAAACATTTCTTCAGTAAATGATGATCTCTTGAACATTCTCAGGATCTGCGGATAATAAGATATTATTATAATAAACAATGGATGTGAAAGTTGGATTATAAAGAAAACTGAGCACTGAAGAACTAATACTTTTGAACTGCAGTGTTGGAGAAGACTCTTGAGAGTCCCTTGGACTGCAGGGAGATCAAACCAGTCAATTGTAAAGGAAATCAGTCCTGAATATTCATTGGAAAGACTGATGCTGAAGCTGAAACTTCAATACTTTGGCTGCCTAATGTGAAGAACTGACTCATTGGAAAAGACCCTGATGCTTGAAAATATTGAAGGCAGGAGAAGGGGGCGAGTATGGGAGAAGAGTATGAGATGGTTGGATGGCATCACTGACTTGATGGACATGAGTTTGAGTAAGCTCTTGGGAGTTGGTGATGGACAGGGAAGCCTGGCGTGCTGAAGTGCATGGGGTCACAAAGAGTCAGACACGACTGAGTGACTGAACTGAACTGAACTGATAATAAACAAAGTCAAGTTTATAAGCTGTAAGATGAGGACTGTAGACTTCTTTCAGAAGTATTTCATACATACTCCATAATATCATATTCTAATATTAAAAACGAATTTTCCACAACGGGTGTATGCATGTATGTATTTATATGTACTTACACATATCTTATAACTGGTGTACTCAGCTGTAAGGAGCTGAATGAAAAACAAATGTCCAAGAAGAGCTTATTTTTTCCCCATATAATTTCTAGTTTCAAGTTCAGTTCAGTTCATATGATATATATATATATATATATATATATATATATATATATATATATAAAATGGAATATTACTCAGCCATTTAAAAAGAGTGAAATAATGCCATTGCAGCAACATGAATGGAGCTAGAGATTATCATGCTAAGTCAGACAGAGAGACAAATATGATATGATTATCATGTATATGTAGAAGCTAAAAAATGATACAAATAAACTTACTTACAAATGGAAACAGACTCACAGACATAGAAAACAAATTTATGGTTACCAAAGGGGAAACATGGTAGAGAGAGGTAAATGAGAAGGCTTGGATTAACATATACACACTTTTATATATAAAAATATCTACAGATGGCTTAAGAGACTCAGGTTCAACCCCTGGGTTCAGAAGATCCCCTGGAGGAGGGCATGGCAACCCACTCCAGTATGCTTGCCTGGAGAATCCCATGGACAGAGGAGCCCGGCAGGCTACAGTCCATAGGGTGGAACAGAGTTGAACATGACTGAAGTGACTTAGCATGCATCCATACATAAAAAAGGTAACCAACAAAGACCTACTATATAGTACAGGGAAGTCTACTCAACACTTTGTAACAAACTATATGAAAAAAGAATCTGAACAAATAATAGATATATGTATATGTATAACTAAACCATTTTGCTGTACACCTGAAAGTAATACAACACTGTACATCAACTAAACTCCAATATAAAATTTAAAAAACCTTGCACCAAAATGCTATTTTGTCTTTACTAATAATTGACAACAAGACAACAAATGTCTTTCCCAATAATTGACACACTGCTTCCTGAATTTTACTTACTAGTTTTAAAATGCACACATTTTCATTTTTGATGAGAACTGGTATAGATATTGCAATTCCCAGGGGAATTTTCCCAGCAATTACATGGGCAGTTGATTAATAACATCCAGATGCCATATTTTTAGTTAGCACTCCTTTTATTTTTTATTGCAGGTGACAGAAACCCAACAAAATTTGTCTAAACCAAAAGAACACAAAGGTAATTCATTATGTATGTGATTAGTAAGAAAAACAAAATAAAAATAGAAGTAAGACATTTTCATTATCTCAGATTTATAAACCTTGAAGTTGACTAAGACAGGAAAAGTCACCCTCATATAAAACCTATAAATAAAGCAATTCCACAGTTTAACATGTTTGAAATATAAGATTCTACTTTTGAAACAGTGTATTAGTTTATGATTTCCCACACCTGTACACACACAATTTTATTGTTCTGTTTAACAGAACAGTTAAATAGTTATTTATATATTTCTATTGGACAATTATATCTCTATGATGGGCAATTCCCATCAATATTCCATTTTTCATACAATATTGTTTGCCTTCATTTAATTTTTTATGATATGAATTTGTTAACTCTGCAATTTTGGTTTCATTTGACTTGGATACACTTTTTCATTTTTCCCATCATCTTTCATAGCCACTTTTTAAAGTAGGTCTCTTACTCTTCTTGTAGGAATGGGTTTCAGTTTTGTTTTGTTTTTTAAACAGATCTGGTAGTCTACTTTATTTTTGGTTCTTTTTCCTTGAACTGGGTAAATTTATTTCATTTATATTAAAATTGTCATTGTCATTCTAACTTAATTTTGGATATGCTTCTGCCATCTTCTTGTACATCTGTGACTTTTCTGTATTGTATCTGTTAGTATCAGGCTTGTTCATCATTTTGTTATTTTCGTTTGTTGTGTGTTTGTTTCAGTCCACAAGAACCCTTTTCTTTGACACTTAGTAATTTGAAACCTAGAATATTTATTGCGTTCCTCCCTTTTCAATTCTCTTGCATCAGCATTTTACTTGGCTCCTGGAATTTTCATGCCAGTTCATCATCATCTAAATGTTATTGTTTTATGATGTAGTTTTTACTTTAAGAATAATTATCTTCTTTTTGGTAATAATAATTTAATTTCATAAATTAAACTAATGTCACTGTAAGGCCTTAAAAGCATTCGATATAAAACACTCTTTCCTACCTTGCATTTCTCAATAATGAGGCTTTTTTTGGGTCTTTTAAACTGTGCAACATATCTTATAGATAGAATAAATTTAATGCACATTTTAATAATGATGATGAAATAATAAATGGAAACAAATATATGTGGTACTCAGTTTATGCCCCAATCTGTTCTTATTGCTTGCCTTTTAAAACAGTTTTATTATATATATATATATATATATATATATATATATATATGCTTTATATATATTTAATTTTGGCTAGTTTGGACTCATATAAGCTAGCCAAAGCCTTTGACTGTGTGGATCACAATAAACTGTGGAAAATTCTGAAAGAGACGGGAATACCAGACCACCTGACCTGCCTCTTGAGAAACCTATATGCAGGTCAGGAAGCAACAGTTAGAACTGGACATGGAACAACAGACTGGTTCCAAATAGGAAAAGGAGTCTGTCAAGGCTGTATACTGTCACCCTGCTTATTTAACTTATATGCATAATACATCACGAGAAACGCTGGGCTGGAAGAAGCACAAGCTGGAATCAAGATTGCCAGGAGAAATATCAATAACCTCAGATATGCAGATGACACCACCCTTATGGCAGAAAGTGAAGAGGAACTAAAAAGCCCCTTGATGAAAGTGAAAGAGGAGAGTGAAAAGTTTGGCTTAAAGCTCAACATTCAGAAAACGAAGATCATGGCATCCAGTCCCATCACTTCATGGGAAGTAGATGGGGAAACAGGGGAAACAGTGTCAGACTTTATTTTGGGGGGCTCCAAAATCACTGCAGATGGTGACTGCAGCCATGAAATTAAAAGACGCTTACTCCTTGGAAGGAAAGTTATGACCAACCTAGATAGCATATTCAAAAGCAGAGACATTACTTTGCCAACAAAGGTCCATCTAGTCAAGGCTATGGTTTTTCCTGTGGTCATGTATGGATGCGAGAGTTGGACTGTGAAGAAAGCTGAGTGACGAAACATTGATGCTTTTCAACTGTTGTGTTGGAAAAGACTCTTGAGAGTCCCTTGGACTGCAAGGAGATCCAACCAGTCCATTCTGAAGGAGGTCAGCCCTGGGATTTCTTTGGAAGGAATGATGCTAAAGCTGAAACCCCAGAACTTTGGCCACCTAATGGAAGAGTTGACTCATTGGAAGACTCTGAGGCTGGGAGGAATTTGGGGCAGGAGGAAAAGGGGATGACAGAGGATGACATGGCTGGATGGCATCACCAACTCGATGGACATGAGTTCGTATGAACTCCGGGAGTTGGTGATGGACAGGGAGGCACAGTGTGCTGCGATTCATGGGGTTGCAAAGAGTCGGACACGACTGAGTGACTGAACTGAACTGAACTGAATGTAGCCATTCTGTAAGTATCATTCTAAATTTTTTTCTAGAAATTGTTTTTGAGAATCATTCACATTGATGCATATGCCTGAAGCTCATTTATTTCCACTGAAGTAGAGAATTCTTCTGTAGGTAGATAGTATATATTATATATCCATTTAATTGGGGCTGGTTATTCTTGTACATATGCAAATCTCCTGATATGAAGTACAAGAGTTTCTCTGGAGTGTATAGTGTATATATGCTGCTGCTGCTGCTACTGCTAAGTCGCTTCAGTCATGTCCAACTCTGTGTGACCCCATTGACAGCAGCCCACCAGGCTCCTCTGTCCCTGGGATTCTCCAGGCAAAAACACTGGAGTGGGCTGCCATTTCCCTCTCAATTTATATAGGCACACTAAATTGCTTCAGTCATGTCTGACTCTGTGCAACCCTATGGACAGCAGCCCACCAGGCTCTTCCATCAACAGAATTCTCTAGGCAAGAATACTGGAGTGGGTTGCCATTTCCTTCTCCAATAGTGTATGTATGTGTGTATATATATATATATATATATATATATATATATATATATATTTATATTTGGTACATGTATATATTTATACATATATTTTTAATATATATTTTATATAAATATATTATATATATATTTGGTACAAGTGATTTTGCTAGTCAGTGGGATATAATCATTGTTATCTTTATAAGATGAATCTAATTTTTTCCCAAAGGCATTCCAGTTTTTAAACCCAGGTTAATTTGGGGAGCATTAACATCATAATAATACTCTCTTCTTAATTATGAACGTTACACTTCCCCATTTACTCAGATCTTCCTTGATGACTTTCAGTGTTTGATTATTCTTATTACTTTCTACTTAATAATCATTTAAAACCTTGTTTTTCTTACCCTTGTAAGTAATATACTTTTAAGCTAACGTTCTTGTTTCCTATTATTGTTAAACAAACTACTCCCAAACCAAGTTGTTTATGAACAACAACATACTATTTCTCTTGATTCCATCATTCAGGCTAGGCCAGACTGGGTAATTTTTTTGCTCCTCGTGATACTTGCTAAAATTGGAAAGTCCAAGATGGTGCCTTCACCCATATGACTGTTGTGTCTGCTGGGATGTATAGAGCTACTGAGGACAAGATGACCATGTCTCTCTCTCCATGTGGTCTCTCCATGTGGCGTGCTTGAGTTTGCTCACATCATGATGGCTTCAGGGTAGTTGGACTTATAACTTGATGGCTGGCTCCTAAGAGAAGGAAGTGGAAGTCCTTAAATCTCCTAATGGATACTAGAATTTGCATAGCATGCTTACTGTCCCATTCTATTGAACAAATCCAATCACAAATTCAGAATGATTTCAAGGGGAAGATAAATAGACTTCACTTCTTGTTTTGAGGAGTAGTGTATACATAGGGGCTTCCCAGGTGGAGCTAGTAGTAAAGAACCCACCCGCTAATGCAGGAGCCATAAAGAGATGTGGATTTGATCCCTGGGTCAGAAAGATCCCCTGGAGAAGGGCACAGCAACCTATTCCAGTATTCCTGCCTGGAGAATCCCCTGGACAGAGGAGCCTGGTGGGCTACAGTCCATTGTGTCACAGAGTCAGACACAACTGAAGTGACTTAGCACACACGCATGCATGTATACATAGAAGGAGGGAAGGAATTGATGGTGGTCTCAGGCCATGATGATTCATATAGCTTCCACATGCTAAGTATGCTCACCCTTATACACAATTTTGTTTCACTCTGACATAAGGCTCAGATTTTTTAATGCAGATTTATCTAAATGGTAGACACTGAAATAAGGCCTTCTCAGATGCAGTCTTTCAGGTACAACAACTTGTGAACTAAAAATGACATATTATCTACCTCTCCATGGCCAATAAGAAAAGAGTAACTCATTAGACACCCCAGTTCTGAAAAGGAACACATATAGAAATTTAACTGTCCCATAGAAATTCTGAAATATATTCAGTCACATATTCTCAGTTCCCTCTGCTTCAAAAGCAATTCCTAGATTTGACTCTAGTTCTGCTCTCTTGGAATATTTCTCTGTGGTTCATGGCTGTGCCCTCTGAGTCATTCTTCCCGTTCTATAAGAAACCTCCCATGTTTGTGGCTGAGTAGCTTTCTCACCATGTCTGCTGCTTATGTAAGTTTGGGGATCCTAAGACTTCCTTTTATTTTTGTATTGTAAGTCTCTTTTGGTTCACACTGGCAGTGCTCTCTCCAATAACTTGTCTTTAAAGCTTGATGGATTTTCTAGGAATTTTACTGCAATTGACTCCATTATGCAAAAGTTGCACCCACAAATATTTATCTAGACAGAATAATCTCTGCAGGTCAGAATGGTGTGGGACAACATGCTTAAAATTATTATAACTTTTTTTGTCTGATTTAGAAAGCCTTTGAAGTACTGACTCCAATCTTCTAAATATTTTCAGGAAAGGCTTGATGGCCATACACTTGATCTGATCTTAATTCTAAGGTATAGATTTAACTGATATCTCCCTACATTTGATCTTCTCCTTGAGGGTATTTCTTATTCTGAGAATATTTTGCCAGCTGGACAAACTGCTAATAAGAAATAGTATAGATTTCAGCATGCCTTGAATTGGATTTTTTTCTAAATCCTAGGGTAAATTGAGAAGTTCCTTTTCTATTTCATTTCTCTTTTCATGCACTTTATCATAGAAAGTTTACAAAATTCTTCCCAGAAATTCCCTCAGCCAAATGTATAAGCTTATTAGGTATGTTTTCCTTCTCCCATATATTTGCAGACAATGATGCTGCAAAACATTTCACCACTGTATAACACAGGTTTTCTTTTTCACCAGCTTCCAACAACAATTTCCTCACTTAGGTTTCCTTCCACTCCACTGCTCAGACACAATGTCAGTTTCATGTTTTATGTTCTTTGGTTAGTAGCACCCCTAGATCTAGATATCTCATGTTACAGATATCAATCGCTGTATAACAAACTACCGCCAAACTTCATGGCTTAAAACATGAATATATTCTTTATCTTTTTTAAACAAATGTATTTTTTTTATGATTCTTTAATCTGAATTGGCTCAGCAAGGAAATTCTTCCGCCTTGTTTGCTCTTTTCCAGAGTTAGAATGTCCAAGACGGCTTCTTCGCTCACCTATTTGTCCCTCGAGTGAGATGGCTTAAGATCTGGAGTGGAAAAGGTCAGTTTTTGTTCCAATCCCAAAGAAAGGCAATGCCAAAGAATGTTCAAACTATCATACTGTTACACTCATTTTTCATTCTAGCAAGGTAATACTCAAAATCCCTCAAGCTTGGCTTCAGCAGTATGTGAACCAAGAACTTCTAGTTTTACAAGCTGGATTTAGAAAGGGCAGAGGAACCAGAGATCAAATTGCCAGCATTCATTGGACCACAGAGAAAGCAAGAGAATTCCAGAAAAACATCAACTTCTACGTCATTAACTATGCTAAAGCCTTTGACTGTATGGATCACAACAAACTGGAAAATTCTTGAAGAGTTGGGAATATTAGATCACCTTGCCTGACTTCTGAGAAATCTGTATGCAGGTCAAGAAGCAACAGTTTGAACTGAACATGGAACAACAGACCGGTTCCAAATTGGGAACAGAGTATGTCAAGGCTGTATAGTGTCACTCTGCTTATTTAACTTCTATGCAGAGTACATCATGAGAAATGCTGGGCTAGATCAAACACAAGCTGGAATCAAGATTGCCGGGAGAAATATCAATAACCTCAGATATGCAGATGATACTACTCTAATGACAGAAAATAAAGAGGAACTAACAACAAGCCTCTTGATCAGTGTGAAAAAAGAGAGTGGAAAAGTTGGCTTTAAAATTCAACATTCAAAAAACTAAGATGATGGCATCTGATCCCATCACATCGTGGCAAATAGATGGGGAAAACATGGAAACAGTGATGGATTTTATTTTCTTGGGCTCTGAAATCACTGCAGATGTTGAATTCAGCCATGAAATTAAAAGATAGTTGCTCCTTGGAAGAAAAGCTATGACCAACCTAGACAGCATATTAAAAAGCACAGACATCACTTTGCTGACAAAGATCCATATAGTCAAAGCTATGTTTCTTCCAGTAGTCATGTATGGATGTGACAGCTGAACCTTAAAGAAGGCTGAAATCCAAAAAACAAAAGTTTTCAAATTATGGTGCTGGAGAAGACTCTTGCTAGTCCCTTGGATTGCAAGAAGATCAAATCAGTCAATCCTAAAGGAAATCAACCCCTAATATTCACTGGAAGACTGATGCTGAAACACCAATTCTTTGGCCAACTGATGCAAAGAGACGACTCATTGGAAAAAATGATGCTGGAAAGATTGAGGGCAGGAGAAGGGAGCAACAGAGGATTTGATAGTTAGACGGCATCACTGACTCAATAGACAAGAGTTTCAGCAAACTCTGGGAGACAGCGAAGCATAGGAAAAGCTGGCATGATGCAGTCCATGGGGTCAGAAAAAGCTGGACATGACTTAGCGACTGAATAACAATGAACAAGAATCTCCTCTATCTCTGTGTGAATATATTGCACTTTCTAACAACATGGTGTCATCAAGGTAGTTTGACCTCTTACATGGTGACTGGTTTCTATGAGAAAAAGAACAATGTGCCACCTCTCTTAAATGTTGAGTCTGGAATTGGCACGTCATCATTTCTGCCAACTTATATGACAAGGACAACCAGATTTACTGGAAAGGAAAACAGACTCCACCTCTTACTGTAAGGACTAGCATGCATATTGGTACTTTCCATATTTGAGAACTAACACAATTTAAAATTTCTAATTATTTAAAGTTGATACCTGGAACTAAAAGAGGTTTTATGGAATATTTTATATCAGAAAGCCTTCAGAAATTCGTTTTATTTCTTTTTTTTTATTTTTTTTTAAATTTTATTTTACTTTTAAACTTTACACTATTGTATTGGTTTTGCCAAATATCGAAATGAATCCACCACAGGTATACCCGCGTTCCCCATCCTGAACCCTCCTCCCTCCTCCCTCCCCATACCATCCCTCTGGGTCGTCCCAGTGCACCAGCCCCAAGCATCCAGTATCGTGCATCAAACCTGGACTGGCGACTCATTCCATATATGATATTATACGTATTTCAATGCCATTCTCCCAAATCATCCCACCCTCTCCCTCTCCCACAGAGTCCAAAAGACTGTTCTATACATCTGTGTCTCTTTTGCTGTCTCGTATACAGGGTTATTGTTACCGTCTTTCTAAATTCCATATATATGCGTTAGTATACTGTATTGGTGTTTTTCTTTCTGGCTTACTTTACTCTGTATAATAGGCTCCAGTTTCATTCACCTCATTAGAATGGATTCAAATGTATTCTTTTTAATGGCTGAGTAATACTCCATTGTGTATATGTACCACAGCTTTCTTATCCATTCATCTGCTGATGGACATCTAGGTTGCTTCCATGTCCTGGCTATTATAAACAGTGCTGCGATGAACATTGGGGTACACGTGTCTCTTTCCCTTCTGTATTCCTCAGTGTGTATGCCCAGCAGTGGGATTGCTGGATCATAAGGCAGTTCTATTTCCAGTTTTTTAAGGAATCTCCACATTGTTCTCCATAGTGGCTGTACTAGTTTGCATTCCCACCAACAGTGTAAGAGGGTTCCCTTTTCTCCACACCCTCTCCAGCATTTATTGCTTGTAGACTTTTGGATTACAGCCATTCTGACTGGTGTGAAATGGTACCTCATAGTGGTTTTGATTTGTGCATTTGTGCCCACTTTCACCATTTTATTTCTAATAATTTGCCTGTCCTTTCCATTTTCTGTGTAGAAATACTTTGTCCTTTCCATTTTCTTTGTAGAAAAACTTTGTCCTTTCCGTTTTCTATATTCAGAAATTTTTTTTAATTTCCAAAAATTTTTCTATCAATTCTTCTCAATTTTTTGTATAAATAATCATATCATCTGTGCAAAGACCTTCAATACAAGTAAATCATTCTTGGTGTAGATTTCCTTAATCATCAGTTCAGTTCAGTCACTCAGTCATGTCCAATTCTTTGTGACCCCATAAATTGCAGCACACCAGGCCTCCCTGCCCATCTGCAACTTCCGGAGTCCACCCAAACAGACATCCATGAGTCGCTGATGCCATCCAACAATCTCATCCTGTCATCCCCTTCTCCTCCTGCCCTCAATCTTTCCCAGCATCAGGGTCTTTTCCAGTGAGTCAGCACTTTACATGAGGTGGCCAAAGTATTGGAGTTTCAGCTTCAGTATCAGTCCTTCCAATGAACACCCAGGACTGATCTCCTTTAGGATGGACTGGTTGGATCTCCTTACAGTTCAAAGGACTCTCAAGAGTCTTCTCCAACACCACAGTTCAAAAGCATCAATCCTTTGGCACTCAGTTTTCTCTGTAATCTAACTCTCACATCCATACACGACCACTGGAAAAACCATAGCCTTGACTAGACGGACCTTTGTTGGCAAAGTAATGTCTCTGCTTTTCAATATGCTATCTAGGTTGGTCATAACTTTCCTTCCAAGGAGTAAGCATCTTTTAATTTCATGACTGCAATCACCATCTGCAGTGATTTTGGAGCCCAGAAAAATAAGTCAGCCACTGTTTCCCTATCTATTTGCCATGAAGTGATGGGACCAGACGCCATAATCTTAGTTTTCTGAATGTTGAGCTTTAAGCCAACTTTTTCACTCTCCTCTTTCATTTTCATCAAGAGGCTCTTTAGTTCTTCTTCACTTTCTGCCATAAGGGTGGTGTCACCTGCATATCTGAGGTTATTGATATTTCTCCCGGCAATCTTGATTCCAGCTTGTGCTTTCTCCAGCCCAGTGTTTCTCGTGATGTACTCTGCATGTAAGTTAAATAAGTAGGGTGACAATATACAGCCTTGACATACTCCTTTTCCTATTTGGAACCAGTCTGTTGTTTCATGTCCAGTTCTAACTGTTGCTTCCTGACCTGCATATAGGTTTCTCAAGAGGTAGGTCAGGTGGTCTGGTATTTCCATCTCTTTCAGAATTTTCCACAGTTGTTGTGATCTACACAGTCAAAGGCTTTGGCATAGTCAATAAAGCAGAAACAGATGTTTTTCTGGAACTCTCTTGCTTTTTCCATGATCCATCAGATGTTGGCAATTTGATCTCTGGTTCCTCTGCCTTTTCTAAAACCAGCTTGAACATCTGGAAGTTCATGGTTCACATATTGCTAAAGCCTGGCTTGGAGAATTTTGAGCATTACTTTACTAGTGTGTGAGATGAGTGCAATTGTGCGGTAGTTTGAGCATTCTTTGGCATTGCCTTTCTTTGGGATTGGAATGAACATTGACCTTTTCCATCATAAAACAGTCTAAACTATTTATGTTTCTGCCCTAAATTAACTCTAGAACTTATGTTTTAGGAGTCCTCACTAGTGTAGCTCTGAACCAAATATATTCTTATCAAAAGCCACTAAAAATAAGTCTGGACAATATTTAGAGAAATATATTGCATTCTTAATATCTTTACTCAAATGTGATTTGTAAAAGGACTAAATGTAGCAACTCTAGTGTTACTCTCTGAGGCAACTATATTTGGAACTGACAGATAATCTCTGTTTTAACAATGCCCATTTTAATACAGCATAATTGGCAAATACAATAACCAAATATTTGCTTTATGTAAACCCTGACCTAAAATATGAATCAAGGATCAGAGCACCTGTGTTTCTCAACCTTCCTCTTATACCTACCTGCTTTATGAGTTTTAAACATTGTTTGACCAGAAAGATTTTCAGTGTTGTCATCCTTAAAATGGAACAAATAATTATTGCCTTTCCTATGGGAAACAATTTCTGTGAATGTAGCATCAAAAGATTTATATAAAAGCAATTTAAAAAATCTTAAGTATCTCAAAATATATAAAACAATATTTTTTAACATACAATTTCTCACTTAAAGACAAGTTATTTCCCATAAATATTTTTTTTGTTCTCCTGCTGCCATAATTTCCTGGAGTCCATGGTTCAGTATATGAACTTGTCACAGCATGTTCATCCTTGGTCTAGAGTAAAGTTTTTGGAGCCTGAGACTCCATTTAGGACATTTAGGTGAGCTGGTAAAATCTATGCTGTCATTATGTTGTTCTCCTGTTGGTTGCTTTTATTTTCTTTATATTTCATATTCTACAGTTTTCCTGTGACACTATTAAATGAAAATTTGTTTTCCTAATCTTCCTCAGATATTCTTGATATATATATGTATATATATTTTTTTAAACCAAATGACTCACATCTTTCAAGTATTGTAATTTTTCAGCCATTATCTCTTCCAATATTGTCTGGTGCTGATTCTCTTTTCTCTCTTTGTAATTCCTGTTAAACTTCTGTTGGACTATTTCTTTGGATTCACCATGATTTTTTTTTAATTTCCCTTGATATCACCCATATGTTTATCTCATATCTTCCATCTGCTTATCACTCTATAATACATCTTGGTTGATTTCCTCAGATCTATCTTCTAATTTGATTTAGTTTTTTGCTCAAATCTGTCTCTTTGCTTTATCTTTTCTTATTTGCTCATGGTTTCAGTTTCCTCTTTCTGTCCTTAATGATAGTAAGCATAGTTTATTTGCTTATTTGTGAAGAAAGCTGAGCGCTGAAGAATTGATGCTTTTGAACTGTGGTGTTGGAGAAGACTCTTGAGAGTCTCTTGGACTGCAAGGACATCCAACCAGTCCATTCTGAAGGAAATCAGCCCTGGGTGTTCTTTGGAGGGAATGATGCTAAAGCTGAAGCTCCAGTACTTTGGCCAGCTCATGAGAAGAGTTGACTCATTGGAAAAGACTCTGATGCTGGGAGGGATTGGGGGCAGGAGGTAAAGGGGACAACAGAGGATGAGATGGCTGGATGGCATCACCATGCCACCATGACTCGATGGACGTGAGTTTGAGTGAACTCCAGGAGTTGGTGATGGACAGGGAGGCCTGGCGTGCTGTGATTCATGGGGTCGCCAAGAGTCAGAAACAACTGAGCGACTGAACTGAACTGAACTGATGGCTTCATAGTGGAAAGAAATCCTTTCAGTATTTGATAATTTGACCACCTTGGTGGAAGCTAACAAGTAAACTGTTGATTGTTCAGTTTACAATGGTAAGTGTATTACTAATAAAAAGAATAATGCATGTATATTATATGAAGTCAGCTCATCCCTGACTTTATCAGGCTCAGATAAAGAATCTGCCTGCAGTGCAGGAGACTCTGGTTCAATACCTGGGTAAGGAAGATTTCCTAGAGAAGGGAATGACAACCCTCTCTAACATTCCTGCCTGGAGAATTCCATGGACAGAACAGCCTGGCGGGCTACAGTCCATAGCATCACAAAGAATTGGACACGACTGAGCAACTAACACATAATATATAACATGCCTATTACATTGAACATTCAGCTCTACAAGGATTGAGTCAGTAGTGTCACTGATCTTTAACTGAAAAAAGTTCAGGGCAGAAATCAGGAATGAGACATTCTGTGCTCTGAGAAAACTGGCAGAGCAGGCCTTCAGATAGTGAGATATTTTCAGAAGAAAATTTTATAAACCCCAATTCTTGAATTTTCTTGTATTTAGAAAAGCTCTAAAACCATTAACTAAGATATCTGTTCCTCGTGACTAGCAGCAACCCTCTACTGAAGTATGTGCTTAATTGCATGTACCCTCCTTAGCCAATATTACTTATGTACCATTACCTCCTTAAAACAGTTTTTCAGAGCTATCTGAGGGCTGTCTCCATACTATAGTCCTCAGTAAAATGGAATAAACTTGACTCATAGCTTTGACATTGCATGTGTGTATGTGTGTGTGTGTGTGTGTGTGTTTATAAGTTGATCGAATCACCATTTTTTAAGATAATAGATTGTCTTGTCATTCTTTCTTCTCTGATCTGTTCTACATTTTACCCCATGATTGGCACATAGTAGATGCCTAATACAAATATTGAATTGTGTCATTTCAGTTGGTTTTATATGACAAAAATAATAACTAAAGTGTGAGAAGGCTAAGTAAAAGTCTCAGTGGATTATGACTGGTGGATCAGCAGAAGAGTGAAGGCTAGTATAGTCTTAGACATGCTCTCTTTTAATCCAGTATTTTAAAAACCACAGTTAAAGAACATATTTTTAGGACTCAACAACTTTATTTATAAGAATTTTCAAATTCTGTGTTCTCATTTTGTTGATTTTTAAAACTATGAAAATATTATGAATTTCCTAGATTTCCTGTATTGCTTCCTCACCAATTTCTGTCCCATGATTTGAAAATTACCTTTTGCATGTATCTCATGATCAAGGTAATTGATCAACCAGTCCTCAGTAATTGCCATGAGCCAATGGAACAAGAAGAAAAGCAAAGGGCATAAGTGATATCTTCGTGCTATGAAGGCCATACAGTGTTACAGCTCACTAGTGATCACATAACATATTAGCATCAGCGTGTCATATTTTACTGTCATGCATGTCTAGAACCCTGGTTCCACTGCGAGTGACCCATTTACTTTTAACAATTAACATTTCTTTTATCATTTAATTAATGCTGTTAATTACATTTTATTGATTTTGTGGTTTTGTTTTCATTTAATTTGCTAATTTCCTTAGATTTTAGAGTGGTAAAGAAAGTTATATGGACAAGAAGGTTTTCACTAGTTTAACAAATTCAAGTCAATATGAAAGGGCCATGAAAACTGAATCCTTGAAATGGAATCTATGCAATATCCAAGTTTGACAAACATTGTATTATTTAAAATATGAACTCAAAACATCCTACCATAAATGAGTTGGAGTATTTGCAATCATCAACCCAGTTTTAGATCTGATAAAAATAAAATCATCAATATACACAAGGAATAAATGTTGATTCTTTCTCTGTACTAAAGATTCTCATGTCACTGAGGGCTAAAATGGAATTTGAAAATATCCCTCCCTTTTGAGGTCAGTAAATTCTAATCAGTCAGTTGTTTTATGAATACATTCACTTATACAAGTAGATAATTGTTGCTGATTAACTAAAAACAGCTTTGAGGCTGATTACCATTAAACAAAATAATCCACCTTGGAAAAACTGCTTAAAAAAAAAAAATAAAAATTGAGGGTGTTTCTCTTTTAACTGAAGAGAAAAGTCCTTTCAAACATAAAAATGATTACTGCCATTTGGTCATTTCAGCACCAAGAAAGAGCTGTCAATCAATGAAAGTGCTAATAGAGAAGACAGCCTCAAGCAGTTAAGGCATCCAGGGGAAGGATTACTTTTTTAGGGTAAATAATACTCCTTTTGACCACAGATTCAGACATCGAAGGCCCCATACATCAAGTTGATAGCATCATTTACATGAAGTCTCTACCACGATCCACTCTCTGACTTACACATGAAAGAAAAACGCTTTCAAGGCCCAGTTAAAATTCTGATTAATAGGTTGGTCAGATACAGAGCCAAGATTTGCAACAGGCTGCAGTTGGTGCTTTGTCCAGGACCATGGATCATTTAGGATGAATAGAGCCCTCAGTGATGGAGTTAACAGCATCTCTCAGGCAGCAACTTGAAATGCAGTCTTAGAGTTTGTTTGGCCCTGCAGTTGGCATTCCAGCCAGCAAACACTCCAGCTGGGCTGCAGATCCCCAGCCAGCCCTCCTCACCTGATCTGCCAAGTTTGGCAGGCACTCCCCTTCCACTGTCCAGATTCTGAATGTGTGTGCAGTGAAGGGAGAAGATGTGGTTGTGCTTCTTAATGATGAGGAAGTTGGAAGAGGTTGACTGTTTTTATCTCTCTCTCTCTTTTTTTTTTTTTTGAAATACACTCTTGTTTAAGAGTGTCAAGCCCAGGTCAGTTTGCAAGGAAAAAAGACAAGCTTGGAATATAGAAAATAAGGAAGGACTGTAGCACTCAGAGAAACAAATCTGCAGAGGTGATGTAGCAGCTGAGTATTTGCAATATTTATTCCTTGTAAAAAGGGGTGTGAGGCTTTAGTAATAGAAGGCAACAACAGAAGTGCAAGAGCAAGGATACTCTAGCTACTCAGTCTCAGAGATACAGCTGCTGCCTGAAGCTGCCACACAAAGAACCTGGTTGAAAGGCAAAAGGGTTTCAGGTTTTCATGCTGTGGTCATTAGACATGTGAGCCACTCTCTGAGGGTGTGTTGGGCTTGAGAAGCTAGGCACCTGTTGCCGGCAGAAACACAATACACTTATTGATTTGAGAGGCTGCACAAAGTAACTAAAGAGGACATACAAAAATCCAAAATAATAAATAGGCCCATTACCCAATAATATTGCAAAGGGGCCTCTAAAGGGAAGCCATAGATCTAGATTACTTTATCTAAGGCAGTACAAAGCAAAAAAAATTGTTTATAGGCAGGTGGAGAGAGGGAAGGGAGAAAAGAGAGAGGAGGGAAATACTGCTTAATAAAAAAATGGTGTTGTACTTGCGACCATCTGAAAGAGTCCCTTCTGATTTATTTTCTCCTGAAGCTGCAGCAGCAGCGATTGAAGTGACTATAATAGCCCAGGAGAAATGTTGGTGCTATTAGTTGGGTGATTGATGGAAGCACTGCCAAAACAGCTAGGGAATTTGTCAATGTGTTTTTTGAAGTTTGTAAATGATGACACTGGCAAAGTGTAAACAAACTGAGCTCCAGCAGACATGTTACACAGTCCCCAAAATGACACTTTTAGAGACTCATTTACTGGATTGTTCCAATTAGGAATCATCAGCTGGAGTAACATGCTCTGGTTTCTTAGGCCAGGGTAGATGGGGCTTGGATAACATTCAAAATTTAAAGGAAGGCATCCAAGTAACTTGTGTGGACTTACCCAAAGGTTAGGACTGTCGGTTTGTTGCAGAGCACCTAATGGAAGCAAAGTGAAAAAGGCCTCAAGATACTGTAACCTAAAGACTCGAAGTCCCACAGCTCCATGACTGTTGTACAAGTCACAATAATTTTTAAGGTCAGTTTACAATGGCTCAAGTTCCCATCAGCACAGAATGACAAGAGAGACCCCAAAAATGGAGAAGCCAGAAGAAGGCTTTAAGGGGCAAAGAAGCAGGTTATTTTTAAAAAAGACACATAAGTTCAGAAGGAAAAGAATGAAATGAACACATGTTAGCTTATGTTAGGGATTTTGGTCTATGTCTTTAGATAAAATCATTGAGAGATCTTAGGCATGGAGATGACATCCTTGATTTACGTTTATAGAGGACCACTCTGGCCAGAATGCGGAGACTGTATCAGAGGGGTAAATATGAACAAGAGTCAGTAATGAAGTTATTGCCATGGTCAAGCTGAGAGAGGATATTAGACTAGACCAAAGAATACAACAGCAAGAATAGATTAAGAAACAGATGATAAAGACATTCGGGAAGTAAAAATCCATAGGCCTTGATAATTGGGTAGATATGGAGAATGCATGGAGAAGGCAATGGCAAGCCACTCCAATACTCTTGCCTAGAAAATCCCATGGATGGAGGAGCCTGGTAGGCTGCAGTCCATGGGGTTGCTACAAGTCAGATGCGACTGAGCGACTTCACTTTCATTTTTCACTTTCACACAATGGAGAAGGCAATGGCAACCCACTCCAGTGTTCTTGCCTGGAGAATCCCAGGGACAGCAGAGCCTGGTGGGCTGCCGTCTATGGGGTCGCACAGAGTCGGACATGACTGAAGCGACTTAGCAGCAGCAGCAGCAGCATGGAGAATGCAAGGGAGAGAAGTGTCCCTCCTAGTTGTCAGGTGTTACTGTCAGTGGTGTGAATGAAGGTACAATTTTTCCATGCAGAGAATTTTCTCAGTATGCTGGAGAAAAAATAGCAGGTCCCTAGCATCATGTTGTCCTATTAATAAGGAACAACACAAAACAAGAAAATTGAAGATGTTTTGAACAAAACTATGGATGGTAAAAAATAAATTGAAATTTATATCACCAACTTTCAAATTTTTCTTCAAAAACTCAGTTGCCTGGGGCAAAAGTAAAGGAAATATGAGATCTACAGAATCCCCTGGAGAATGTAGACAAGCCCTGTCAACTACAATAGTGTTTTTTTTAAAGGAAAACCATTGAATCAGAGATTATATCCATGGTGGATACATATGGGTATATGTATCCTTTTCAAAACAAAGTTTGAGAAAGGCCAGTTTCTATGAAGCAGAACAAAGTTTTAAATGTATGTATTGTTCTGGAGTTGTGGAGCCAGGGCTGAGAGAGCAAGAAAAGCAAAATAACTCCTAGCTAGGTCCACTTTCAAACAACGCTCTCACTTCCCTATCCAGCAGGGTGGTAAAATTAGTCTTAATTTCATTTTTGTTATATTTTAAAAATATAAGTCTTCAAAAAAAAAACCTAAAATAAGTTGTATGTTTCCTGACAAGCTAAGTCAAAATGTTTTCCTGTTTTCTTACAAGAGTTTTCACAATGAAAGTTTTTAATTTTAGGAAAATACATCTCTACATACAAATCCTGGAAGAATTTGCTTAGATATCCTTCAGTGCTAGCATCTGGCTGAAATTCCCCACCTTCAGGACATCCTATTTCCATGGGCACATTCTACCACCATCAGCTAATATTTTCCAATAACAGTCCTGTATTTAGAGCATAGTAGGGCCCAACTGTCCAAGGGATTCACAAAGAGAGCTGAGCTTGTCAACATATTTTTATTCTCACTTTGATGCTACAGAAACTTACTTGCTTTGCAGAAAGGGACATCCAGACAGACTTCCAACAAGACAGTGACTGGCACTCAAAGCAATGAAGTCTGTCAAAGACTTTCCATGGAAAAGCAAAAGGAAACTCGTGTACTGTTGAAACAAACTGAAAGCATGTCAAAGTGATTGGCAAGCTGATTCCTATAAAGAAGAAATAATTATCACCTGATAATGGCAGCTTACATCAGAGATGTGCATTTGGGGGCTATTATTTGGGTTATTACAGGCTGCCTGACATCACAGGAAGTCTTTTGTGGCTTCTAAAGCAAAACCCTGTGTCTTTGGCTGCGTCATTTCAACAGTGCACATAGCATGTACCTCTCATGTACCTGTTCCTCCCTGTTTTAACCACCAGATAAAACAAGTTAAAAAAAAGAGAGACTCATGGACATATAGTCTTGACATTTGCTCTTTTTGACTAGATGAATTTTTCCAGGCACAGTAATAATCAGTATTTGCATTATCAATCTATTTCAGTCAAAAAAAAGTTTGCTTTTCATTTTATTGGTTTCATAACAGTATTCTCCACCTCCCCTGCCTTCCAAAAATACAGTCCTTGCCTTTTAGCTTAGAGTTCTTTACTAAATGTATTTTTCACACTTTGGGGTGACTTCTATTTTATGGACTTCTTTGGAATTTGGGTTTTTTTTTTTTAAGTTTTCTCTAGGACTATAAAAGAGAGAAGAAACTTGAATGCAAACTGTTGATGACTTAGAAGGCATAAACTATCTCATAGATAAGAAATATCTGGGGGAAATGGTTTGTAAATGAACAATAACTATCTCATTCTATCCATTACATAACTGGACTTGCACATTTGTTGGTGACAGTTGTCAAAGGACATCTACTTTTAACTCCTCAGTCACACAGGTGTGTGTTTAGTCACTCAGTCATATCTGACTCTTTGTGACCCAGCGCACTGACTGTAGCCTGCCAGGTTCCTCTGTCCGTGGGGATTCTCCAGGCAAGAATACTGGAGTGGGTTGCCATGCCCTCCTCCAGGGGATCTTCCCAACCTAGGGATCAAACCCAGGTCTCCTGCATTGCAGGCAGATCCCTTACCATCTGAGCCATCAGGGAAGCTCCAGTCACACAGGTTTACTGATGTATTTACTGATTTGGTTAACTATTCCAATAAAAAATTAGCTACGTACTATGGTGCAAGGTACTGAAAGACATTTCAAATATATATTTCTGAATGTTCTAGAAGATAGGAGTGCTTTATATACTACTTTCTGAGAGAAAAAGAGGTCTGTACCAGGGTAGGATGTTTCCCTGGAGTGTGGAAATCATATGCTTTGAGAAAGACACTGATAATGTCTAGTGCAGACACTACCCAATGTCATTCTCCTCTTCACCCTTAGTAAATGAACCAATTCTAAACAGAGGAGAAATGTTCCTGGCTAAAATATCCAACTTCCCAGCCTCTCTTGCTACTAACAATGGTCACTTAGTTCAAGTCTGGACAATAAGTTATTGCTGGAAATCTCAGGCAAGAGCACTTTTTTTTTCTGGGAAAAAAAGGGAGTAGGGGAGATAAAAGCAGTCTCTATTGTTATGATAGGATCAGAACACCAGCTTTCAACAGTCTGCTCTGAGATTTCTTGTACATAAGAAATGCCTACTCATTTAAGACATTATAGCAGAGACTGCAAGTGCTATGCTTCAAATCCATCTTATCTGATTCCTGAGTGCACAGCTAGATTACTTTGCCCAGCTTCTCTTAGTGTTAAATGTGTTTGCATGAGCATAGTGAAAAGAACAGGCACTACTATAGACCTGGGTCCACATCAATTTCCTTTGTGTCCATCTCCATGTCTTCCAACTTCTGTTAGCCCAAAGTTGAAATTCAAAGCATAGTTGGAAGACACACTGAATGTTAGTGAGAACAAAACCTTCTTCGGCATGTGTCTTGGCATGGCTGACAGAATCCACACAGTGACTTTGAATTTTCACATAAGAGTAAATAAACTTATTAATACATGGAGTCAAAGAAATGTGGGGACTAATTTGCCACAACAACTAAAATTATCCTAAGGCTTAACCATTATCTTACTCAAAATGTGATACTACTAGACCAAAATCCCCAGTATTTTGCATTGGGTTAGCACTCTGGTTGCAGAAGGAAATCGCAACCCACTCCAGTATTCTTACCTAGAGAATCCTGTGGACAGAGGAGCCTGGTGGGCTGCTGTCCATAGGGTCACAAAGAGTCAGACACAACTGAAGCGACTTAGCATGTATGCATGCTTTTGAGAAGGAAATGGCAACCCACTCCAGTATTCTTGCCTGGAAAATCCCTGGGATGGAGGAGCCTGGTGGGCTGCCATCTATGGGGTCACACAGAGTCAGACATGACTGAGGTGACTTAGCAGCAGCAGCAGCAGGACTCTGGTAGTAGATGGCTAGTAGGTTGGAGAACCCTCTTTTATTTTGGTAAAATAGTTGATAAAAGTGCCGCTGTCTCCAACAATCTAAAAAGTTGACCAGGAGTCTACTGAGACTAGCCCCAGGGGACAATAGTTGAAAAGAGAGAAGAATTAGTGTTCATCAGTTGCTATATGCTGCCTATAGCTAGTTAGTGTGAAGAAGATTGCAGTTAAGGCAAGGATTAAGAAGTTTGGACTAATGTTCCAGGAGTAAGTTGAATGCAAAAATTTGCAGGTTCACAAGGCTGGAAAAGTCAATAGCTTTGGAACCTGAGAGTATGAAATAAAATGGAAAAAGGCTTTAGGGGGAAAAGGCCCACTAATTCTTATCAATTCTACAAAGGACTCAAATTGTTTCAAATGACCTCAAAACAGCCTCCATATGTTGAGAGAAAGAGGCACTAAGATGAAGATTTAATAAAATAAACCAGACTTGAGAATTACATAAGAGCAAGAACTTGGGCTGATGATTACTAGCATGTGAAACTAACTTGTCAGCACTTAGTGCACAAGTCTTATGAGTTTTTGAGGAGTTATATTACCAAAAAAAAAAAAAAAATCCATGAATTAGGTCAAGAAATAAATACATAAAAGAAAAACTAGCCCATGATTATAGAAGAGGTCTTAGCACCCTAAATGCACTAACAGGCAGCAGGTTTCAAAAGCTGTTCCAAATAAGGTAGACTTCACAATGACTCACTTCACATGAACAGAGAAAATAAGAGCCTCAAGTCAAGGAAGAAGACTTCAAGGGTAGATGAGTAACAGAAGTAAACAAAGAAAAAGGGAATGAGAGCGAATCCAAGGTCTGCTCAGAAATGTCCTCCTCTGCTGAGCAGGGGGTCCTCACAAAGCTCCTGCAGAAAGCTTTCATTCTTGAAAATGGACAACTGACCAGCCACTAGGCTTTCCAATCTTCCCTTTTCTAAAGGCAATTTGTCTTTCAGTTACCCTGTTTTGGATCCAGTATTGTGTATCTGCTGGTAGAGGACAGAGATTTTTTTTTTTTTTCCTCTCTTTTTTTTTTTTTTTAAAGAAGTGACTGGAACTCATGGAGTCATATCTGTACCTGATTGAAAGAAACACTAATCACTAAGAAATTATAGTGATAGTGACACCTAAATTATAGTGACACCTAAATGGTACTATTAATTTTCTCCTTTGGGGAGGGGCTGAGTATGACCTTTGAATAGAAAAAGGAGACAAAATATTAGCTGTTTATCAGAATGGTTCCTTATTTCCCCTACGTTTTTCAAATTATCATTTAGAAACTTATCACTAAAGAAATTAATCAGATTGATTTGAGGTTTATACTTAAGAGTGAACTTTGGAGATGGCTATGGCCATGTAGAACTAATTTCTAAGCAAAGAGGTATTTCTTTCTTCCTCTTCCTACATGTAGGTCTCGGCTTCTACTTTAGTTGAGATAACCATAAGAGTAATGTCATCCAATAAAATGTGAATAAAAATGACTTCTGTTCACCATTTCTAAACATGATCCAGAAAAACCTCCCATGCATCTTCCTCCAGGCTTTTAATTACTGGTAAGCAGCTGTAGAAGGTGGGCGCACTTAAACCAGGACTTCACGCTGACACTTTTTAGTAGAGTCTCATCCCTCGAGCCCCATGGACCTGTGGTAACCTACATTGTTAAGCAATAAACAAGAAATAAACTTTATTTGTTTAACCATGAAATCTTAGCATTTACTCTAACATTTCTGTTTCCTGAACACTAGCAAACACGAGGGCTAGCATTACCCTAACTGTGTGAAGTCACTCAAATCCTAACTGACATTCCTTTGATGAATGAAAGCTTTCACTCAAAAGTGTTTAGATCTGTAAGTGGTAATGTCTGGACAGCCTGTATGACAGCCTGCGTGCAGACTAAGGAGAAGCAGAAATTATAAAGATTTCTCTTTTTGTCTCTTCTGCTTTATCTGTTTATTTGTATGTAATATGTTATTTCTCTGGTACTCATTTTAACTTTTATCAACTTATGAGAACTTTACATTGAGGTTCCTATTATATTCACAGAGGCTGGGGAATGATCTCAAACTCCAGTCACAGAAGCCTGGGGATTTCATTGTGACAACTTACTCAACCCTGAAGCTAAGGTTTGAGCAAGAGTAAAAGCAGAGGAAACAACCCAAAAAATAGCAGCTGCAGGAACACAGAATAGGAAAGGAGAAATGTGAGCAGCAGGGAGAGCAATTGGATGGGACAGAAGAGATAAAATCTATCCAAACCCTCAAAAGAGGTTTGGAATCAGGTGGCTTCACTTGTGACAGAATGTGAGGGAAATTTAAGAAAGGCATGCTAAAGGAGTGTCTGAAATTATTATCCCTAAGGGTTTAGAGAAAACATGTGCAGCTATATGTGAACCCGCTATTAAAAGCAAATAGCCCAGGGGAATTGGAATGTGTTTGGTTCTATGGTTTTTCACATTTACCCCACCAGACACAAGAGGACTTGGTAAGATTGGAAGGCTAGGTGCACTGAGCAACTACTGGGTATTATATACTAACTATACATTAAGGCCCAAGTCTAAGCCCATCCAGTTGCTACCACACCAGCACCACAATTGACACTTAAGAGGTGTGGTAAAAAAAAAAAAAAAAAAAAAAACCTCTAAACTGGATGGAATTTGAAACAACAGTAGGAGATTGAAGTTGTCTTTTTCTTTTTTTCTTATAGTTCAAAAATGTGACATATTTATGAAAAAGTACAGATTGCTCCTCTTCAAACAGTAGTAGTTTATTTTCTAAAAATATACATGGCCAATTGTATTTTAGGAAGATTTATTTTCTTCTTACTTTTAAACAAAAACAGTTTAAAGAAAAATTTTTAAAGACTTCTGAAATCTTATCACTGGACAAAATCCAACATTATATAGGGCCATGGGTATTTTGGATGGGGCATTAACACTTTTAAGCTCTGTGTAAGTTTCATTCTTGTTTACCAGATATTGAAAAATCACTACGTGACCATCACCACACCAGATGAAGGGAAGTCAAAGGCAATTAAAATTTGGCAGATTTATGAGGATCTTCTGCTTGAATGAAAGAGACTGATCATCAACCTGTGGATTAGGGAATTGTATAAGATACCTTGGTTTTAAAGAGGGTTGAAAGTCTTTTCTTCAACTTACCAAATCACATAAATTGTGTGCCACATGGATGAATAAATGTTTTATATAGATTATTTCATCTTACCTTCACAAAACTCTGAGGGAGATTAAAAAAACAAATTCATCACAATTTTCAGATACAATACAAAAGTGTAACAAATTGATCAAGATTCAGAATTTGAACTTGGGTAAATTGGAGTTTTACCCTATGGCATCCATGGTATTTAAAGTCATGATCAATTTGAAACAGATTTTTCCTAGAAACCTGTGTTGGAATAGCTGAATCCACAATATATACCTCATATGTGACCTTTAAACCATCTAGGATAAGGATGCTCATAGCTAGTCTGTATCCCTAGATATTAGCACAAACGGTACACTGACGCACAGTATGCATTATTAGATCTGTTAAATTAAGGAGTCCAATCAATTCCATTGTTCCTATCAAATTTCCAGCTATTTATAAGACCTTATTAGCTAGAAGAAAATAAATTAACTTAAGCTTTTGGGACTTCCCCTGACCTGAACACTCTGACCTAGAATCAACTCATATCACTAAGATAACAATCAGCTCCAAACTTTGAACACATGTATTATTAGTCAATACTCAGAGGAAACTAAGAGTCACTTACTTTAGACACTTAGCATCTCTTACTGCATTCCTTTATTTATTCACTAAAAAATATTCAAAAGATAAATCTACCTCTGTTTCATTGACTATGCTAAAGCCATTGACTTTGTGGATCACAACAAACTGGAAAATTCTTCAAGAAATGGGAATACCAGACCACTTTAACCTATCTCCTGAGAAACCTGTATGCAAATCAAGAAGCAACAGGTAGAACTGGACATGGAAAAACAGATTGGTTCAAAATTGGGAAAGGAATACATCAAGGCTGTATATTGTCACCCTGCTTATTTGACTTCTATGCAGAGTACATCATGAGAAATGCCAGGCTAGATGAAGCACAAGAGGGAATCAAGATTGCCCAGAGAAATAACAACCTCAGATACGCAGATGATACCACTTTAACAGCAGAATGTGAAGAGGAACTAAAGAGCCTCTTGATGAAGGTGAGGAAAGACAGTGAAAAAGCTGGCTTAAAACTCAACATTCAAAAACTAAGATCATGGCATCCAATCCTATCACTTCACAGCAAATAGATGGGGAAAATGTGGAAACAGTGTCAGATTTCATTTGCTTGGGCTCCAAAGTCAATGTGGATGGTGACTGCAGCCACAAAATTAAAAGACGTTTGCTCCTTGGAAGAATAGCTATGTCAAACCTAGATAGTGTTTTAAAAAGCAGACATATCACTTTGCCAACAAAGGTTCATATAATCAAAGCTATGGTTTTTCCAGTAGTCATGTATGGATGTGAGAGCTGGACCATTAAGAAGGCTGAGCAGCAAAGGATTGATGCTTTTGAACTGTGGTGCTGGAAAAGATGCTTGAGAGTCCCTTGGACAGCAAGAAGATCAAACCAGTCAGTCCTAAAAGAAATCAGTCCTGAATATTCATTGGAAGGACTGATGCTGAAGCTCCAATACTTTGACCACCTGATGCAAAGGGCTGACTCATTGGAAAAGACCCTGATGCTAGAAAAAATAGAAGGCAGGAGTAGCAGGGAGCAACAGAGGATGAGATGGTTGAATGGCATCACTAACTCAATGGACATGAGTTTGAGCAAACTTAGGGAGAGAGTGATGGACAGAGAAGCCTGGCGTGCTACAGTTCATGGGGTAGCAGAGTCGTACATGAATTATTGACTGAACAACAACTGCATTCTTTTATTTATTCACTAAACGATATTCAGTGCCAACTAAGTGCCAGACATTTTATAAGGCACTAAAGTTAAAACAGCAGACACAGTCCCTACTCTCATAGAGAATATGGTCTGCTTGGAAACACAGTGACAGATATTTCTGTGGAATAAAATTTTATTTTGTAATTCTTTTATACATCTATTTGCAGGATACAAGAAAAGGTCTAAGATAATCTATTAGTGAAATTACAACAGCTATACCAGTTTCAGATATATTTGGTGAGTAAACCGTGATAGAAAGGATAAAATTATTTGTCTAAATGCATACAGAAGAGAATGTAGTAACTTTAGAAAATGTTACATAACTTCTCTGAACTACTAGATCCCATAACTGGTTTTAAGTTTATAGGAAGTCAGCAAACATAGAAAGTCCTTTCTAAAGACATTTCAGTAAATGTTTTATATTTTTAAAATCTCAGTAAATTGAGGTTTAATTACAACATGACTTCAAAACTTCAGATTTACAACAGAAACAAATTATTCCAACTGTCTAGTGATATTGCCTCTCCCACCCAACCAATGCTCAAAAGATGCACGATTTCAAATATTTCATCGTATTGAAACAGGTGATTTCATGCAGCCAATACCAGTAGGAACTGAATCCTGAATAAAATGTTGAGTTGCCAGAAAACAGATTCAGTGCTACTGCTATCTCTAGAATTACAGTGCATGGAAAAGAAAAGAAATCTTGAGAGAGAGGTTAACAATAACAGATTTCAAGAATACGAAAGAAACATTTTGCAAAAGACACTGATTAAATAACTCACTGTCTCCATGGTAGTTGAATAAGAGAAAGAGGCTTCAAATTGCAAGACAATATTGAAGTTAGATGCCTAAAAGAAAATGCCAGTTGCCTAGGCACCAAACCATTAAGTACTATGTTAAGAGATGTTGGTGAATCTCCTTGCCTTATAAGGTCAGCTCCCTGAGAAAGTGTCACTGCTTGCCACCACAAGGCATGCCAGAGACAGATCACTGCTTTAAAAGATCTGGGTAGTCTCATCGAGTCCACAAAGCAGTAAGAATGCTGTTTCCTAAGCCAGTCGCCTTATCCTCCTCTGATCAGTTGGTGAATACTGAGTACTGACTCTGAGCCTAACGCTGCTGATAATACAAATAGGAAGACATTGTCCCTACCATAATAGATTTATGGAGGCAGAACTAAGGTGCAATTAAATAAAAGCATATAATTGATTAGTCTGAAATAAAGAGCCAAACTGAGAAATTCCACTTATAGGAAAAGGTTAAAGAAAAAAGTACTCCATTTACATGATAAGCCCTTTTTACGCCTTTTTTAAATTAATCCACAACAATGTCACAAAACAAATATTGCTTTTCCCCATTTCATAGTTTGGGAAATTGTGGCTTGGAGGGGTATATATAAGATCATATAGCTAGAAGGAGGAAAAACCAAGAATCACATACACATATATCTAACTCCATAGCTCTCCCTACCAAATAATATTAACGTATTTTGGATCCTGTTAATAACATACTCTCTACAAAGAAATGATGGCTGAACTGCATTATTCCTAATGTTTTCCTCAATATGAGTGTCTCCAAAAAAACTAAAAATCTTTTAGAGCTATTTTTAAATGAATAAATAAATGCAAAGCATGAATTTCTATTTTTTTCTCTGTAAATCTTCTCTTCTAATTACCAAATAATAGCACTTGCCTTTTATTATTTGTGATTTCAGAAAGACTCCCAGGGAATTAGACATTTGAACTGAAAGTAGGAAAACAGTATTAGCTCGAGGCAAAGAGATGAAAGGATTCAGAGGCACTAAATCAAGGAAACCAAATGGCCTCTCACAACTCAGTGTTTCAGAATGAGCTTTAAGTACTCAACAGAATAATCAAGATCAAACATTAAAAGCCCAGACTCAGGCATGACCTCTTCCTCCTTTTAAAATCCACATTGTGGGTTTTACTTTCATAACACTATTTCTAATAATGGCATCTTTTAAGAACTAAAATTTTGAGAGACCATGAAGAATCAAACTGCTAGCCTCTACATAACATTCATGATCTACAGATTTACATTAAAAATTTTAATTAAGAAGGTCCCAATTATTTTTTCTCTGGGTCCGCACTGCCCTGGCCTGTGGAAGTTGAAACTTTCTAAACTTCAGTCATTCACATACCAAACTTCATAAATATTGTCTTATCAGCATACCAATTATACTATTATTCCTCTAAAACTTTTCCTTAAAGTGATTCCCTTTTTAAACTGGAATGCATTTCTTTTAAAAGGAAATTTCCATTATAATCATAAATTATAAATTCATTTCATTTACAGAAATTAGAAGTTGCTAAAAATAAATGCACAATTCTTTTAAATATAACATAAGAAAGGTTGTCTTGGTATTACCTGAAGTCATTTTGCATGTCACCCGTTGCTTGTGTATCATACTTTAGTAAACATGGATCTCAATCTCTGCCTTGTTCCCCTAGAACTATCTCCAGGAAACAAGAGGACACAGATGGGCAGGGGACAGTGTCTTCCCTTATCTTATGTGAGATCAGCATAGAGGATCACTGTTCCCAAGAGTGAAAGACTAGGAGTTTTTTTTCATATGCTCACCAAGGGGAAAAAGAAAACAGCACTTGGATAACTCAGAGGAATTGTTCCCCTTTTCCTTTCCTGCTGATACCTGAGCTGTCACAGCTTAGTATTTGGGATGCTTTGTAAGAGGCCTGCCCCCGTCACAGGTGAATGAGGCAATGATGCCGAGAGCAGAAGTCAGAAGCCCCTGGCTCCTCACTGTAGCTGCTGGCTGGGAAACAGCCGAATTTCAAGAGTGGTCACTCGTCAGACAGTCCCTGATGAACAGCAGCTTTTCCTTACCCAAAGTTCAATATAGCTTGAGCATATCTACTTCTAACTCCATCTCATCTGAAGCTTGGTAACTGGGTTTCCTAAACAAAATTAACAGAAGTGTCAAGGTGAAATTGAAAGTGAAACTGGCAGCAAAGGACAAATCTAGAGGCCTTTAATGGATTGGAAAGCCAAATGGCAGTTTCCAACGAGGTCCCTTGCCTCAGGCTGGATTAAACCAAGGCATTCACATGTGGTCTGCTCTTTCAATCATTTTATCAATACATTAGACCTCAGAAAGTTTAGCACAAAGACCATCTTATGCTTAAGTAGAATAAGTGGTCAATGTTATGTGATACTTTGAATGTCCCCAAAATGCTCCCTACCAAATATATTTCCCCCCAAGGTCTCCCCATATTCCTGAAGCTCCTGGTGACCTCTTTGAGGACAAAGTTACAAAAGTCACTATTAAAGAGGCAAGTACTTTTTTTTTTTTTTTTCAACTCCACAACATTGCATTGGTTTTGCCATATATCAAAAAGAATCCACCACAGGTATACACGTGTTCCCCATCCTGAACCCTCCTCCCTCCTCCCTCCCCATACCAACCCCCTGGGTCGTCCCAGTGCACCAGCCCCAAGCATCCAGCATTATGCACCAAACCTGGACTGGTGACTCAACAACAACAAAAAAAAGGCAAGTACTGATCCAAGGAGCAGTCCATTGAGGCAAATTCAGCTCACAACAGCAACTACAAGTATTAGACCTAAGGCTTAAAGCCATGGGATTCAGACAGGTAAATTTGGGCAGACATAAAGCAATGAAGAACATATCAAAATCACATAAATTTTTTTTTTTTAAGTATGCATGTCTTCTTACTTCCACAATTAAGAAGACAGATAAGAGCATACCACAGTCGGGTCAGAGAGAGACCCTTTGTTAGAATGCAGCAAGAAACTTAAATGGGAATAAAAGATTTATGAGGAGAAATTTCCCCTACTTTGCAAAAACTTGTTTGTATCTTTGAGGCAACAGTTATGGTCACAGAGTGCAGTTTCTAGCTATTATCCATTTCTGAATGAAGAGGATGTTAGAAAATATAAGCCTATGGTATTCCTCTGCATCAGTGTATCTCTTTCCTGCAGAGAACCTATAGCACAGGGAAACACCAGCCAGCAGCTGGCATGACAGGAATGTTCCTGCTTTGGAGATGGTCTTTACCCCGGCTAAAGAAAGCTAATCTGCTCTCCAAGTCTGCTGTGCCACCTCCTGCTTTTCCTTTATTCTTGCAGATATGGGAGCTCAAGGAAGACAATCTAGGAAACTCAGGTTTCAGCAAGCTATGCATATTATAAGAACAGTGAATTCTCCCCACCTCCCTTTCTCTTTTGCAAAATACTCCCTACTTGAATTGCAAACCTTGGAGCCAAGGCGTCTGGCTCTAGCTGCCTCATCATTCATAACCTTGTTATGCAAATTTTTAAAAAGATAAATTAAAATTCTAATTGAACCATAGTCGAACAAAGGAGCCCCCCAAAAGTTTTCTTAAACAATATTGAATTCCAGTACATTCTTTTTTGTTTTTATTATCCGTTTTTAAGCAATTCAGCTGAAGACAAATAAATGAATTAATTTTCTGCTTGATATTTCTGATTTTCATGGATTTAAGGCTATGCTATGAAAATTTGTTAAAACTCTCCTAAATGATGGGGGTGGATCGAACCATGGTCCTTAAATGACAAAAACAGGATAAATCAAAGTTGAAAAAGAGATTTAAATGGACCCAGGGAGCCTTGAACAACTCAGAAAATACCTTTCAGAAGTTATTTATATTATTGCTAGAGGCCTGAGCAGTATCACCTCAGCTATTTCAGAGAATGTGCTGCCAACCTCCTCACATAAAGTCATGCTGTTCAACCCTCTTAATCTTATGCAGAGCCTCCAAGAAATGTAAATATTTATGACTCACAAGCTGCATTTCCCTTGCCCTGCTCAATATTAGTCTCCCTCATGTGTTTCTTTAAGAAAGTTGCAGGGCCTCCTCTCTGAGAAAAAGAATTTTTAAGAATCTTAACTGATACTTGCTCCAAGAGGGCAAATGATTGTTTTGAATTTCCCTCAGGGAAAGCTTTATTGAAATAAAAAGTTTGAGAGAGACTTTCTATCACATTGACGACAGAGGCATTTTTCCAGGAGCTCCAGTTAATGAAATAGGGAAGAAACAAGGGGGAAGACACAAAATCATCTTACAGTTTGAGTGGCATGAGACAGTTTCTATGGCCAAAATCATCTCTCCTGCTGACTTGAGGCTTCCCTGATGGTTCAGAGGTAAAGAATCCGCCTGTGATGCAGGAGCCGCAAGAGTCGCAGGTTTGATTCCTGGGTCTGGAAGATCCCCTGGAGGAGGGCATGACAACCCACTCCAGCATTCTTGCCTGAAGAATCCCATGGACAGAGCAGCTTGGCGGGCTACAGTCCATAGGGTCAGAAAGAGTTGGACCCAACTGAAGCGATTTAGCATGCACACCCGCTGGTCTTTCAGTACTTAGACAAAATTTTAGCCTCCAAAGAGTCCTTGCTCAGTTGCCTTACATATCAGAGATAGTGATATGTAAGGGAAATAGAAAAGTCAAGAAGAAAAACTCAGAAGACCTGGATTCAAATTATAATTCTACTGAGTTCCCAGCATTGTTGTATTGGACAAGTAACAATGTCCCTGCCCTCAACTCTGAAATAGGGAATTTGATTCATTCTGCTTATTTGTCAGAGTATTTATGAAGATACAGTGGGACAATGAGTGCAAAAACATTTTTAAAGTATTTAAGTGATTAACAAGTATCATCTAAGATGGAGCATGCTAATGAAATCATTCAATGGAAATTATCTTAGAAGTTTCACAATATAGGATTATCATTGCCCCACCTATGGATGCCATGGGTTTATACCATTGTGCAAATCCCATGAAGTATATTCTGTGCAATTCACAAAGATGAATGCTTCTTCTGCTTTCTGCCTCCATACTGAAATATAAAATATACCCAAAGAGAATGTAAGATTTGCCTGAGTATAAGATGCCCCACATGTATTCTCTCTTCATGCATCTTTAAAAAGAGCTTTCTAAGATCAAGATTTAGAAGTTTAAAATATCAGAAGTGTATAGGTTGAATATCTTCTTACCTAGCTGCAGCACTGTGACTATAAAGTTACAGACGATTGAGAGTGTGACAATACTGACTCAGAATAGTGTCCCAAGACTCTAAGTTAAATGATTGTTTAGCATCTATTCATGAGGGGAGCCAGTGCCCAAGATTCCTATAGACAATGAGTCAGTACAGGTTTTTATATTATTTAGCCAAAGTGAAATGGAAAAAGGTACAAGCTGTGTACAAATCTATGTCAATTTCAGGACAATAAGCAGTTCTATTATGTTATTTTAAAATGCTCAGTATTTTTTAACCACAGAACATATTAATAAGGAAAGAAAATACATGTTTAAGTCAACAGAGTTTAAAGGAATACTTTAATTATGCTCAGAATCCAAAACTGAATATGAAACACATCTCAGGGCTATGGTTGATGTTAAGAGCAGAGTCAAAACACCTGGCTTGAATTCTAGGGCTACCTATTAGTCTTATTTGTCTTGTGCCATGGCAAGTTGCCTAAGTCTCAGTTTTATGTCAAGCATATTTCGTAGTTTTTTTTTTTAATTGAGATGTAATTGACATATAACATTGTATTTACTTTGGTATGCAACATAATGATTTAATATGTATATCTATTCAAAATGATTACCCCAATAAAATTAGTTAACATCCATCACTACACATAATTGTTGTTATTGTTCAGTCACTAAGTCAGTCATGTCTGACTTTTTGAGACTCCATGGACTGCAACACAGCAGGCTTCCCTGTCTTTCATCACCTCCTGGAGTTTTCTCAAACTCATGTCCATTGAGTTGATGATATCATCCAACCATCTCATCCTCTGTTGCCCCCTTCTCCTCCTGCCCTCAATCTTTCCCAGCATCAGTCTTTTCCAATAAGTTGGCCCTTCACATCAGGTAGCCAAAGTTTTGGAACTTCAGCCTCAGCATCAGTCCTTCCAGTGAATATTCAGAGTTTATTTCCTTTAGGATTGACTGGTTTGATCTCCTTGCTGTCCAAGGAACTCTCAAGCATCTTCTTCAGCACCACAGTTTGAAAGCATCAATTTTTCAGTGTTCAGCCTTCTTCATGGTCCAACTCTCACATCTGTATATGACTACTGGAAAAACCATAACTTTGACTAGATGGACTTTTGTTGGCAAAATGATGTCTCTGTTTTTAATACACTGTTTAGGTTTGTCACAGAAGTCTTTTTTTTTTTTTTAATTTATTTATTTTAATTGGAGGCTAATTACTATACAATATTGTATTGGTTCTGCCACACATCAACATGAATCCACCACGGGTATACACATGTTCCCCATCCTGAACCCCCCTCCAAACTCCCTCCCCATACCACCCCTCTGGGTCATCCCAGTGCACCAGCCCCAAGGATTCTGTATCAAACCTGGACTGGCGATTCGTTTCTTATATGATATTATACATGTTTCCATGCCATTTCCCCAAATCATCCCGCCCTCTCCCTCTCCCACAGAGTCCAAAAGACTGTTCTATACATCTGTGTCTCTTTTGCTGTCTCGCATACAGGATTATCGTTACCATCTTTCTAAATTCCATGTATATGTGTTAGTATACTGTATTGGTGTTTTTCTTTCTGGCTTACTTCACTCTGTATAATAGGCTCCAGTTTCATTCACCTCATTAGAACTAATTCAAATGTATTCTTTTTAATGGCTGGGTAATACTCCATTGTGTATATGTACCACAGCTTTCTTATCCATTCATCTGTTGATGGACATCTAGGTTGCTTCCATGTCCTGGCTATTGTAAACAGTGCTGCGATGAACATTGAAGTACACGTGTCTCTTTCCCTTCTGGTTTCCTCAGTGTGTATGCCCAGCAGTGGGATTGCTGGGTCATAAGGCAGTTCTATTTTTTAAGGAATCTCCACACTGTTCTCCACAGTGGCTGTACTAGTTTGCATTCCCACCAACAGTGTAAGAGGGTTCCCTTTTCTCCACACCCTCTCCAGCATTTATTGCTTTTCTTAGGATGAGAAATTTTAAAATCTATTGTCTTGGTAACTTTCAAATATACAACACAATGTTGTAAACTATAGTTACCATGCTATAAATATCCAAGGACTTATTTATTTTATGACTGGAAATTCATACATTTTGATCACCTTCATCCACTTCGCTCATTTCCCATCCCACCCACCCTTCGCCCGACAATCACCAAACTGTTCTTTGTATCTATCTATGAGTTTGATTTTGTTTGTTTGCTAATTTTTTCTTTTTAGAGTTCATATATTAATATAAATAAGATCATATACATTTTTCTTTCTCTGACATATTTCACTTATTGTAATGTCCTCAAGGTCTATCCATGTTGTCATAAATGGCAGGATTTCTTTCTCTTTTATGGCTGAATAATAGTCATATGTATTTATAATGTATATAATGATATTTATATATATGTATGTATATATATAAATACATGCACAGACACACCATATTCTATTTATTCATTAATCTGTCAGTGGATACTTAGGTTATTTCTCTGTTTTGGCTATTGTAAATAATAATGCAATGAAACTGGTGGTGCAGATATCTTTTCAAGTTAGTGTTTTCATTTTCCTTGGGTAAATATGCAGAAGTGAAATCATAGGATCATATGGTAGTCATGCTTTCAATTTTTTTAAGAGCTTCTACAATGTTTTCCATAGTGACTATACCACTTTCTATTTCCATGAAGATTGCTCAAGGATTCCCTTTTCTCCATATCCTTATCAATACTTAGTTCTTGTCTTTTTTATAATAACCATGCTAACAGGTGTGAGATTTAGAGCCATAGTTTCTTGTCATTTTGGTACTAACCATGCTAACATTGTGATTTTCATTTCCCTGATAATTAGTGATGTTGAATACCTTTTCATATACCTGTTGGCCATCTGTATGTCTCCTTTAGGAAATGTCTATTCAGCTCCTCTGCCCATTTTTAATTGGATTTTTGTTTTCTATTGAGTTGTGTGAGGTTTTTTGTTTTTTTTTTTACATTTTCAATATTAACTCCTTATCAGACAAATGATTTGCAAATATTTTCTTCCATTCTTTAGATCACCTTTTCATTTTATTTATGATTTCCTTTGCTGTACAAAAGTTTTTTGGTTTGATGGAGTCCCATTTGTTTACTCTTTCTTCTGTTGATGAAATCCAAAAAAAACCCACTGACAAGACCAGTGTCAAGAAGCTTACCCTCTGTGTCTTTGTCTAGAAGCTGTATGGTTTCAGATCTTATATTCAAGGTTTATCCATTTTTAGTTGATTTTTTAATGTATGATGTCCAGTTTCATTCTTTTCACATCACAAGTTTGCCCAGTTTTCCCAATATCATTTATTGAAAAGACTATCCTGTCCTGATTGTATATTCTTGCCTCCTTTGTCATAAATCGATTGGCCATATAAGCATGGGTTTATTTTGGGGCTCTCTATTATGTTCTATTTGGGCTTCCCTGGTGGCTCAACTGCTAAAGAATCCTCCTGCAATGCGGGACACCTGGGTTCAATCCTTGGGTTGGGAAGATCACTTGGAGAAGGCAATGGCTACCCACTCCCAACCCACTCCAGTATTCTGGCCTGGAGAATTCCATGGACTGTGTAGTCCATAGGGTCACAAATAGTTGGACACGACTGAGCGACTTTCACTTTCTTACTTTCATTATGTTCTATTGATCGATATATCTATTTTATGGCAGTTCACACTGTTTTGATTATTATAGCTTTGTAATTTAGCTTAAAATCAGTACGGGTGATGCCTCCACAGAACTCTTCTTCTTTTTCAAGATTGTTTTGGCTATTCAGGGTATTTTGTGATTCCATACAAACAGTAAAATTGTCTGCTATATTTCTGTAAAAATGTCACTGAAATTTTGATAGGGATTGCATTGGATCTGTAGAACGCTTTTGGTAGTATGGACATTTTAACAATATTCTTCTAATCCATGGGCACAGAGTATCTTTCCATTTATTTGTGTCTTCTCCAATTTCTTTCATCAGTGTCTTATAGTTTTCAATCTACAGGTCTTTCATCTCCTTGGTTAAATTTATTCCCAGGTATTTTATTCTTTTTGATGCAATTGTAAAGGGGATTGTTTTCTTATTTTTTCTGACTGTGAAGAAGGCTGAGCACCGAAGAATTGATGCCTTTAAACTGTGGTGTTGGAGAAGACTCTTGAGAGTCCCTTGGACTGCAAGGAGATCCAACCAGTCCATTCTGAAGGAGATCGGCCCTGGGATTTCTTTGGAAGGAATGATGCTAAGGCTGAAACTCCAGTACTTTGGCCACCTCATGCAAAGAGTGGACTCATTGGAAAAGACTCTGATGCTGGGAGGGATTGGGGGCAGGAGGAGAAGGGGATGACAGAGGATGAGATGGCTGGATGGCATCACTGACTCGATAGACATGAGTCTCAGTGAACTCCGGGAGTTGGTGATGGACAGGGGGGCCTGGCATGCTGCGATTCATGGAGTCGCAAAGAGTCGAACACGACTGAGCAACTGATCTGATCTGATCTGATTACTTGTGTATAGAAACAACTGATTTTCATATATTGATTTCACACAGTGTACCTTTACTGAATTTGTTGCTTAGTTCTAAATAGGTTTTTTTTGTTTTGCTACAGTCTTAAATGTTTTTTATATATGCAAATAAGTTTTACTTTTCCCATTAAATTTGCATACCTTTTATTTTTTTCTTGCTTAATCACCCAGGGCTTCCTATACTATGTTATATAAAAGTAACAAGAGTTGCCTTGCTTTTTTTCCAGATCTTAAAAGGAAAATTTTTTACCATTGTATATTATATTAGCTATGGGCACAAATTTGTTGAGGAACAAATGAAATGTAGGATTGTGAACTTCTTCTTCCAGACATAATGCCATAACCTATATCAGACTATCTTAAGTGAAAGTAGAGTTGCTCAGTTGTCTCTGACTCTTCATGACCCCATGGACTGCAGCCTACCAGGCTCCTCCACCCATGGGATTTTCCAGACAAGAGTACTGAAGTGGGTTACCATTGCCTTCTCCAGACTATCTTAGCAGGGTCAATTATACAATATGGGTAAAATAAAAAATACAACTCTTTGAAGGTATCAACAAGCAATTAAGGCAGCCAGGACTTGATCATCAAGTTCTCAGGGAGAAAAGAAACACACAGAGGAGAGTTCAACATTTGTCTCTGTGTTTTACTGAAGAAATTCACTCAGCTATCCGCATAACAAGAGTGTAGACTAGTGGTACACAGTCTACTTGAACATGCAAGCTTCTGTGGGCTGGAAACATAGAGGGTCAAGTTCAGGACTTCCAATTCACCTGAGATTTAAGGGACCAAGGGCCAAGAGAAGCAAGCTTAAAATTCTACATGCAATTTCTTCTTAAGACATTCACTAATTCCTAAGCTGTGCATGCTCAGGTTGAGACACCAGGAAATCAAATGGTAAGCAAAAACTGGGAGACCAAAGAGCTAAGCAGAGGTTTCAGTTGTCTCATGGATATATATATATATATATATATATATATATATATATATATATGTATATGTATGAGTTCAGGTAAATACTCCAGGATATCTCCTGAGACCTCAAAAGGGCCATGTCCCAGGGAAAAGATGTGTCCTAGGAGAAAAGGGAAACCAAAAAATACATCAATTATAACAAAACCTGAAATCCAGGACTAACTGAAAGAAGATAACAGCTTATACTTTATCTACCTACCAGAAGAAAAAAATAAATTATTTTTCTGGAAGTAGAAGGACAGAGAAACCTGGTGTGCTGCAGTCCATGGGGTTGCAAAGAGTCAGACAGGACTTAGTGAAAAACAACAAGATATCATAATCCATAGCTCCTAGAATATTTCATATACAATGTGTAACATTCAATGCAAAATTACCAAACAGTCAAAAATGACCAAAAACCAAGAGAAAAATAATAAATAGGCCAGTGCATTTAAACTTTTAATATTGAAAGTATCATATACTTAAAATAGTTATAAAAAACAGGAAAATAAGCAAAATACAGGGAACTTTATAAGAGAATTGGAATTCAGTTTTCAATTAAATGAAAATACTGGTACTAAAATATAGAACTGAAATTAAGAATTCAATAGGAATATCTAATAAAAGAATGGCCAAAGGGAGAATTAGTAAACTAAAATATTGGCTACCCCCAATCAAACTCCCAGCAAGTTATTTTATGGATATCAACAAACTGATTCTAAAATTTATATGAAGAGGTAAAAGACCCAGAATAACTAGTATGTTAATAATATTGAAGGAGAAGAACAAACTTGAGGAACAGATGCTATCTGACTTCAAGACTCACTATACAGCTGTTATTATCAAGACACTGTGGTATTAGCAAAAAAGATAAACTAATCAGTGAAATAAAAGAGAGAGCCCAGAAAAAACCCTCATAAAAACTGTCAACTGATCTTTGACAAAGAAGCAAAGCAAAGGTGAGGCAATACAGCAAAGATAGTCTCTTCAATAAATGATTCTGGAACAACTTGACATCCACATATGGAAAAAAAAATCTGGGGACAGACCTTACATCCTTCACAAAAACTCAAAAGTGGATCATAGACATAAATATATAATGCAAAACTATAAAGCTCCTAGAAGATAACATAGGAGAAAATCCAAATGACCTTAGGTTTGAAGATAACATTTCAGATACAACACCAAAGACATAATAAATAAATAATCAATAAACCAGGCTTCATTAAAATTAAAAACTTATGCTCTGCAAAAGATAATGTCTACAGAATTAGAAAACAAGCCACAAGCAAGGAGAAAATACTTGCAAAAGACATCTGATAAATAACTTTTATTTAAAATATACAAAGAACTCATAAAACTCAACAATCAACAAGAGGAAAAAAAAAAAAAACTTGATTAAAACATAGGCCAAAGATCTTAATTAGTTCCGTCACTCAGTCATGTCCAACTCTTTGTGACCCAATGGACTGCAGCACGCCAGGCCTACCTGTCCATCGTCAACTCCCAGAGTTTACCCAAACTCATGTCCATTGAGTAGGTGATGTCATCCAACAATCTCATCCTCTGTCATCCCCTTCTCCTCCCACCTTCAGTCTTTCCCAGCATCAGGGTCTTTTCCAATGAGTCAGATTTTCGCATAAGGTGGCCAAAGTATTGGAGTTTCAGCTTCAACATCAGTCCTTCCAATGAACATTCAGGATTGATCTCCTTTAGGATGGACTGGTTGGATCTCCTTGAAGTCCAAGGGACTCTCAAGAGTCTTCTCCAACACCACAGTTCAAAAGCGTCAATTATTCGGTGTTCAGCTTTCTTTATAGTCCAAACTCACACATCCATACATGACTACTGGAAAAACCATAGCCTTAACTAGACGGATCTTTGTTAGCAAAGTAATGTCTCTGCTTTTTAATATGCTGTCTATGTTGGTCATAACTATTCTTGCAAGGAACAAGATTTTAATAGACACCTCAAAAAAGAATATATACAATATGGGTGTCAAATATGCTTGTGAAAAAATGTCCCAAATTGTATGTCAGAGAAATACAAATTAAAACAATGAGAGCATTACACACCTATTAGTATGGCCAAATCCAGAAAAATTGACAACACGAAACGTTAGTGAGGATGTGAAGCGACAGGAATTCTCATTCATTGCTGGTAGGAATGCAAAATGGTACAGATACTTTGGAAGACAATTTGGCAGCTTTTACAAAACTAAATGTACTCTTACCATAAAATACAGCAAACATGCTCCTTATTATGCACACTAAGGAGTTGAAAAGTTATGTCTACACAAAAATCTGCACATTGATGTTTATAGCAGATTTATTTATAACCACCAAAACTTGGAAGCAACCAAGATGTCCAAGATGTTTGGATGTAAGATGTGGTGTGCCCAGAATATGGAATATTAGTGGTAAAAAGAAGTGGTCTAGCAAGTCATGAAACTAAATAGGGGATCTCTAAGTGCATATTACTAAGTGAAAGTAGTCAATCTTGGAAGGCTACACATAGTATGATTCCAACAACATAATATTCTGGAGAAGGCAAAATTATGAAGACAATAAAAAGATTAGTAATTGCCAGAGGTGAGGTGGAACACAATTACACTCATCTCACATGCTAGCAAAGTAATACTTAAAATTCTCCAAGACAGGCTTCCCGGTGAACTGTTAACTTCCAGATGTTCAAGTTGGATTTAGAAAAGGCAGAGGAGCCAGACATCAAATTGCAACATCTACTGGATCATCAAAAAAGCAAGAGCATTCCATAAAAACATCTACTTCTGCTTTATTGACTACACCAAAGCCTTTGATGTGTGGATCACAACAAACTGTGGAAAATTCTTCAAGAGATGGGAATACCAGAACACGTTACCTGCCTCCTGAGAAATCTGTATGCAGGTCAAGAAGCAACAGTTAGAACTGGACATGGAAAAACAGACTGGTTCCACGTCGGGAAAGGAGTAGTACATCAAGGCTGTATATAGTCAACCTGCTTGTTTAACTTCTATTCAGAGTACATCATATGAAATGCCAGGCTGGATAAAGTACAAGCTGGAATCAAGATTGTGAGAGAAATATCAATAACCTGCAGATGACACCACCTTTATGGCAGAAAGTGAAGAAGAACTGAAGAGCGTCTTGATAAAAATGAAAGAGAGTGAAAAAGTTGGCTTAAAACTCGACATTCAGAAAACTGAGATCATGGCATCTGGTCCCATCACTTCATGGCAAATGGGTGGGGAAACAATGGAAACAGTGAGAGACTTTATTTTTTTGGACTCCAAAATCACTGCAGATGGTGACTGCAGCCATGACATTAAAAGATGCCTGCTCCTTGGAAGAAAAGCTATGACCAAGCTAGACAAAATATTAAAAAGCAGGGACATTACTCTGCCAACAAAGGTCCATCTAGTCAAAGCTATGGTTTTTCCAGTAGTCAAGTATGGATGTGAGAGTTGAACCATAAAGAAAGCTGAGTGCCAAAGAATTGATGCTTTTGAACTGTGGTGTTGGAGAAGACTCTTGAGAGTCCCTTGGACTGCAAGAAGATCCAACTAGTCTATCCTAAAGGAGATCAGTTCTGGGTGTTCATTGGAAGGACTGATACTGAAGCTGAAACTCCAATACTTTGGCCACCTGATGCAAAGAGCTGACTCATTGGAAAAGACCCTGAGGCTGGGAAAGATTGAGAGCATGAGGAGAAGGGGATGACAGAGAATGAGATGGTTGGATGGCATCACCAACTCAATGCACATGGGTTTGAGTGGACACCGGGAGTTGGTGATGGACAGGGAGGCCTAGCGTGCTGCGGTTCATGGGATCACAAAGAGTTGGACATGACTGAGTGATTGAACTGAACTGAACTGAAGGTTAACTATGGACCTTGGTAAAAAATGTATTATTATGGTAGCAATATTGAAGATAGAGGAGGCTATGCATGTGTGGAAGCATGGGGTTTATGGAAAATCTCTGTGCATTACTCTCAATTTTATTGGAAACTTAAACCTCCTTTCAAAAATTAAAGTCTTTTAAAAATAGATTATTAGTTAGTTCTAGTAATTTTCTGGTGGAGTCTTTAGGGTTTTCTATGTAGAGGATCATGTCATCTGCAAACAGTGAGAGTTTTACTTCTTCTTTCCAATTTGGATTCCTTTTATTTCTTTTTCTGCTCTGATTGCTGTGGCCAAAACTTCCAAAACTATGTTGAATAGTAATGGTGAAAGTGGGCACCCTTGTCTTGTTCCTGACTTTAGAGGAAATGCTTTCAATTTTTCACCATTGAGGATAATGTTTGCTGTGGGTTTGTCATATATAGCTTTTATTATGTTGAGGTATGTTCCTTCTATTCCTGCTTTCTGGAGAGTTTTTATCATAAATGGGTGTTGAAATTTGTCAAAGGCTTTCTCTGCATCTATTGAGATAATCATATGGTTTTTACTTTTCAATTTGTTAATGCGGTGTATTACATTGATTGATTTGCGGATATTGAAGAATCCTTGCATCCCTGGGATAAAGCCCACTTGGTCATGGTGTATGATCTTTTTAATGTGTTGTTGGATTCTGATTGCTAGAATTTTGTTTAGGATTTTTGCATCTATGTTCATCAGTGATATTGGCCTGTAGTTTTCTTTTTTTGTGGGATCTTTGTCAGGTTTTGGTATTAGGGTGATGGTGGCCTCATAGAATGAGTTTGGAAGTTTACCTTCCTCTGCAATTTTCTGGAAGAGTTTGAGCAGGATAGGTGTTAGCTCTTCTCTAAATTTTTGGTAGAATTCAGCTGTGAAGCCGTCTGGACCTGGGCTTTTGTTTGCTGGAAGATTTTTGGTTACAGTTTCAATTTCCGTGCTTGTGATGGGTCTGTTAAGATTTTCTATTTCTTTCTGGTTGAGTTTTGGAAAGTTGTACTTTTCTAAGAATTTGTCCATTTCTTCCACGTTGTCCATTTTATTGGCATATAATTGTTGATAGTAGTCTCATGATCCTTTGTATTTCTGTGTTGTCTGTTGTGATCTCTCCATTTTCATTTCTAATTTTATTGATTTGATTTTTCTCCCTTTGTTTCTTGATGAGTCTGGCTAATGGCTTGTCAATTTTATTTATCCTTTCAAAGAACCAGCTTTTGGTTTTGTTGATTTTTGCTATGGTCTCTTTTGTTTCTTTTGCATTTATTTCTGCTCTAATTTTTAAGATTTCTTTCCTTCTGCTAACCCTGGGGTTCTTCATTTCTTCCTTTTCTAGTTGCTTTAGGTGTAGAGTTAGGTTATTTATTTGACTTTTTTCTTGTTTCTTGAGGTGTGCCTGTATTGCTATGAACTTTCCCCTTAGGACTGCTTTTACTGTGTCCCACAGGTTTTGGGTTGTTGTGTTTTCATTTTCATTCGTTTCTATGCAAATTTTGATTTCTTTTTTGATTTCTTCTGTGATTTGTTGGTTATTCAGCAGCGTGTTGTTCAGCCTCCATATGTTGGAATTTTTAATAGTTTTTCTCCTGTAATTGAGATCTAATCTTACTGCATTGTGGTCAGAAAAGATGCTTGAAATTATTTCTATTTTTTTGAATTTACCAAGGCTAGCTTTATGGCCCAGGATGTGATCTATCCTGGAGAAGGTTCCATGTGCCCTTGAGAAAAAGGTGAAATTCATTGTTTTGGGATGAAATGTCCTATAGATATCAATTAGGTCTAACTGGTCTATTGTATCGTTTAAAGTTTGTGTTTCCTTGTTAATTTTCTGTTTAGTTGATCTATCCATAGGTGTGAATGGGGTATTAAAGTCTCCCACTATTATTGTGTTATTGTTAATTTCTCCTTTCATACTTGTTAGCATTTGTCTTACATACTGCGGTGCTCCCGTGTTGGGTGCATATATATTTATAATTGTTATATCTTCTTCTTGGATTGATCCTTTGATCATTATGTAGTGACCTTCTTTGTCTCTTTTTACAGCCTTTGTTTTAAAGTCTATTTTATCTGATATGAGTATTGCTACTCCTCCTTTCTTTTGGTCCCTATTTGCATGGAAAATCTTTTTCCAGCCCTTCACTTTCAGTCTGTACGTGTCCCCTGTTTTGAGGTGGGTCTCTTGTAGACAACATATGTAGGGGTCTTGTTTTTGTATCCATTCAGCCAGTCTTTGTCTTTTGGTTGGGGCATTCAACCCATTTACATTTAAGGTAATTACTGATAAGTATGATCCCATTGCCATTTACTTTATTGTTTTGGGTTCGAATTTATACACCGTTTTTGTGTTTCCTGTCTAGAGCATATCCTTTAGTATTTGTTGGAGAGCTGGTTTGGTGGTGGAGAATTCTCTCAGCTTTTGCTTGTCTGAAAAGCTTTTGATTTCTCCTTCATACTTGAATGAAATCCTTGCTGGGTACAATAATCTGGGCTGTAGGTTATTTTCTTTCATCATTTTAAGTATGTCTTGCCATTCCCTCCTGGCTTGAAGAGTTTCTATTGAAAGATCAGCTGTTATCCTTATGGGAATTCCCTATAGTAAAGTTGCAGGATATAAAATCAACACACAGAAATCCCTTGCATTCCTATACACTAATAATGAGAAAACAGAAAGAGAAATTAAGGAAACAATTCCATTCACCATTGCAACGGAAAGAATAAAATACTTAGGAATATATCTACCTAAAGAAACTAAAGACCTATATATAGAAAACTATAAAACACTGGTGAAAGAAATCAAAGAGGACACTAATAGATGGAGAAATATACCATGTTCATGGATTGGAAGAATCAATATAGTGAAAATGAGTATACTACCCAAAGCAATTTATAGATTGAGTGCAATCCCTATCAAGCTACCAACAGTATTCTTCACAGAACTAGAACAAATAACTTCACAGTTTGTATGGAAATACAAAAAACCTCGAATAGCCAAAGCGATCCTGAGAAAGAAGAATGGAACTGGAGGAATCAACCTACCTGACTTCAGGCTCTACTACAAAGCCACAGTTATCAAGACAGTATGGTACTGGCACAAAGACAGAAATATAGATCAATGGAACAAAATAGAAAGCCCAGAGATAAATCCATGCACATATGGACACCTTATCTTCGACGAAGGAGGCAAGAATATACAATGGATTAAAGACAATCTCTTTAACAAGTGGTGCTGGGAAATCTGGTCAACCACTTGTAAAAGAATGAAACAAGAACACTTTCTAACACCATACACAAAAATAAACTCAAAATGGATTAAAGATCTCAACGTAAGACCAGAAACTATAAAACTCCTAGAGGAGAACATAGGCAAAACACTCTCTGACAAATATCACAGCAGGATCCTCTATGACCCACCTCCCAGAATATTGGAAATAAAAGCAAAAATAAACAAATTGGACCTAATTAACCTTAAAAGCTTCTACACATCAAAGGAAACTATTAGCAAGGTGAAAAGACAGCCTTCAGAATGGGAGAAAATAATAGCAAATGAAGCAACTGACAAACAACTAATCTCAAAATATACAAGCAACTCCTACAGCTCAACTCCAGAAAAATAAATGACCCAATCAAAAAATGGGCCAAAGAACTAAATAGACATTTCTCCAAAGAAGACATACAGATGGCTAACAAACACATGAAAAGATGCTCAACATCACTCATTATCAGAGAAATGCAAATCAAAACCACTATGAGGTACCATTTCACACCAGTCAGAATGGCTGCGATCCAAAAGTCTACAAATAATAAATGCTGGAGAGGGTGTGGAGAAAAGGGAACCCTCTTACACTGTTGGTGGGAATGCAAACTAGTACAGCCACTATGGAGAACAGTGTGGAGATTCCTTAAAAAACTGGAAATAGAACTGCCTTATGATCCAGCAATCCCACTGCTGGGCATACACACTGAGGAAACCAGAAGGGAAAGAGACACATGTACCCCAATGTTCATCGCAGCACTATTTATAATAGCCAGGACGTGGAAGCAACCTAGATGTCCATCAGCAGATGAATGGATAAGAAAGCTATGGTACATATTCACAATGGAGTATTACTCAGCCATTAAAAAGAATACATTTGAATCAGTTCTAATGAGGTGGATGAAACTGGAGCCTATTATACAGAGTGAAGTAAGCCAGAAGGAAAAACACCAATACAGTACAATAACGCATATATATGGAATTCAGAAAGATGATAACAATAACCCTGTGTACGAGACAGCAAAAGAGACACTGATGTATAGAACAGTCTTATGGACTCTGTGGGAGAGGGAGAGGGTGGGAAGATTTGGGAGAATGGCATTGAAACATGTAAAATATCATGTATGAAACGAGTTGCCAGTCCAGGTTCAATGCATGATACTGGATGCTTGGGGCTAGTGCACTGGGATGACCCAGAGGGATGGTATGGGGAGGGAGGAGGGAGGAGGGTTCAGGATGGGGAACACATGTATACCTGTGGTGGATTCATTTTGATATTAGGCAAAATTAATACAATTATGTAAAGTTTAAAAATAAAATTTAAAAAAAAAAATAAAGTAACTATTGATAAGTACGAAAAAAAATAAATAAAAAATAAAGTGTGAAAAAAATAGATTATTAGAAAATATCCATATTAAAATATAGAGAGGAAATAAAAGTGGCAAATATAAGAAAGAACACACTGCACATATAAGAAAAGTGCTTACATAGACATATAAGAAATGTATTTGGAATCCCAAAACAGGAAAGCAGAAAGAGGATGTAACAAAAGCAATGTTTAATGAGCTAATAAGCAACATTTTCCCAAACTGACAAAAGTCAACAAGCCACAGATTTAGGAACCTTCAAATCAGGGTCAACACTCATAATACAGCACCTAGATTCATCATAGTCAAATCACTGCTGTAAATGAAAGACAAAAAAAAAAAATTCTTAGAGCAGCAGAGGGATGTGGGAAAATACACACACACACACACACACACACACACACACACACACTCTTTCTCTAGGTCCTCACAGGACAGAAAGTGTAAGGAAGTTCTCTAGGGCTTTTATAAAGACACTAATTCCATTTATGAGTACTCCACCTGCATCACTTCTCAAAGGCCCAACTTCTTAGTATCAGCACATCGGGGGTTAGCATATCAACACAAAAATTTTTTAGAGACACATTCAGTCTATAGCAAATTGTCATAGAATGAACTCAAATAAATACTTCAACAAAGATGTATTGCTTTTGAAACAGAATCTCAAACTACATTAATTTTTACTCACCATGTCCCTGCTATTATACACATACTCAACTCCCCAAATATAAACTACAATTAGGTCCAGAAACTAAACAATATACAAGCATAAAAGTAAAACTTTCAAGGTATTACTAAAATACTATGTGGATGATGAATGCCTTAAGATGTAGATTCTATTTTGTATTATTGAGAATCCCTCATTGCTTTTTTTAACTTTTGAGTTTTCTAAGAAAATGTGTTGTAATATAAAAAATATTTTCATTAAGTTACTAAGTATTTGTGTATATTAGGGAAGGGCAGTAATTTGAGGACTGATCAGTGTTGTTGTTCAGTGCTCAGTTGTGTCCAACTCTGCCATCTCATGAGCTGCAGCTCACCTGACTATCTCTATCTCCTGGAGTTTGCTCAAACTCATATCCATTGGGTCAATGATGCACCCAAACATCTCATTCTCTGTTATCCCTTTCTCCTCTTGCCTTCAATCTTTACCAGCATCAGGGTCTTTTCCATTGAGTTCACCCTTCCCATCAGGTGGCCAAAGTGTAAGGGCTTCAAAATCATTCCCTCCAATGAATATTCAGGGTTCGTTTCCTTTAGGACTGGCTGGTTTGCTCTCCCTGCCATCCAAGGGAGTCTCAAGAGTCTTCTACAGCACCACAGTTTGAAATCATCAACTCTTTGGCACTCAGCTTTCTTTATGGTCCAACTCCCACACCTGTACATGACTACCGGAAAAATCTTAGCTTTCACTAGACAGATCTTTGTCAGCAAAGTGATGTCTGCTTTTTAATACACAGTCTAGGATGGTCACAGCTTTTCTTCCAAGGAGCAAGTGTCTTAATTTCATGGCTGCAGTCACTGTCTGCAGTGATTTTGGAGCCCAAGAAAATAAAGTCTGTCACATTTTCCATTGTTTCCCCATCTATTTGCCTTGAAATGATAGGACTGGATGCCATGGTCTTCATTTTTTGAATGTTGAGGGTTTTTGTTGTTGTTTTTTTGAATGTTGATTTTTAAGCCAGCTTTTCCACTCTCATGTTTTACCTTCACCAAGAGACTTTTGAGTTCCTCTTCACTTTCTGCCATTAGGGTGGTATCATCTGCATACCTGAGGTTGTTGATATTTCTCCTGGCAATCTTAATCCAGCTTCTGAGTCATCCAGCCCAGAATTTCACATGATGTACTCTGCATATAAGTTAAATAAACAAGGTGACAATATACATACTTGATCTGCTCCTTTCTCAATTTTGAAATTAGTTGTTCCATGTCTGGTTCTAACTGTTGCTTCTTTTGCTGCATATAGGTTTCTCAGGAGGCAGGTAAGGTAGTCTGGTATTCCCACCTCTTTAAGAATTTTTCAGTTTGTTGTGATACACCCAGTCAAAGGCTTTACATAGTCAATGAAGCAGAGGAGGACGTTTTTCTAAAATTCCCTTGCTTTTTCTGTAATTCAACAGATGTTGGCAATTGGATCTCTGGTTCCTCTACCTTTTCTAAATCCAGCTTGTACATCTGGAATTTCTCAGTTCACGTACTACTGAAGCCTAAATTGAAGGATTTTGAGCATAATCTTGCTAGCATGTGAAATGAGTGCAATTGTGCAGTCGTTTCAACATTCTTTGACATTGCCTTTCTTTGGAATTAGAATGAAAACCGACTTTCCAGTCCTGTGGCCACTGCTAAGTTTTCCAAATTTACTGGCCTATTGAGTGCAACACTTTCACAGCATCATCTTTTAGGACTTGAAATACCTCAGCTGGAATTCCATCACCTCCACTAGCTTTCCTCATAGTAATGCCTCCTAAGGTCCAATTGACTTCACACTCCCCGATGTCTGGCTGTAGTGAGTGACCACACCATCGTAGTTATCTGGGTCATTAAGACCTTTTTTGTACAGTTCTTCTGTGTATTCTTACCAGCTCTTCTTAATCTCTTCTGCTTCAGTTAGGTCCTTGCTGTTTCTGTCCTTTACTGTGCTCATCTTTGTATGAAATATTCTCTTGGTATCTCCAATTTTCCTGGAAAAAAAAATCTCTAGTCTTTCCCAGTCTATTGTCTTCCTCTATTTCTTTGCATTGTTCACTTAAGAAAGCTTTATCTCTCCTTGCTATTCTCTCAAACTCTGCATTCAGTTAGGTATATCTTTTCCTTTCTCCATTGCCTTTCACTTCTCTTCTCAGCTATTTGTGAAGCCTCCTCAGACAACCACTTTGCCTTCTTGAATTTCTTTTCCTGATTATTAAGTATTTACTTAAAATATACCAGATAATGTGCTAAGCATTTCACCTGAATTATATCATTTCATTCTCAGAACAATACTATTAAATATCATGGTCTCTATTTTAAAAGATGGAAATTAAAGGATAGGGAGTAAATTGTTTTCAAACTGCACAGCTAGAAAGTGATAAGGTCAAGAAAATAGCCCAAATGTGTTAATGTGTTTTTCAACTTAAAATATTTAAGAAAATTCACATGCTTGATATATTGATATATGATTCTTCACGGCTGAGAGGAGCTACCCCATACCTGAGGTCAGGGGCAGTGGCCAAGAGGAGCTACCCCGCGTCCAAGGTAAGGAGCAGCAGCTGGGCTTTGCTGGAACAGCCGTGCAGAGAGACCCTGCATTCAAGGTAGGAGAAACCCAGGTAAGACGGTAGACCCTGAAAGAGGGGATCAGGGGACATACAGACTGCAACTACAGTCACGGACAACTAGCCAATCTGAACTGGCCCCATATGGGGCCACCCAATCTGGCCTATAGGGCTAACCAAGACAGATGGGTCATGGTGGAGAGGTCTGACAGAATGTGGCCCACTGGAGAAGGGAATGGCAAACCACTTCAATATTCTTGCCTTGAACCCCATGAACAGTATGAAAAGGCAAAAAGATAGGACACTGAAAGATGAACTCCCCAGGTTGATAGGTGCCCAATATGCTACTAGAGATCAATGGAGAAATAACTCCAGAAAGAATGAAGGGCTGGAGCCAAAGCAAAAACAACACCCAGGTGTGAATGGGACTGCTGATAGAAACAAGATTCGATGCTATAAAGAGCAATATTACATAGGAACCTGGAATGTTAGGTCCATGAATCAAGGCAAATTGGAAGTCATCAAACAGGAGATGACAGGAGTGAACATGGACCTTCTAGGAATCAGTGAACTAAGATGGACTGGAATGGGTGAATTTAACTCAGATGACCATTATATCTACTACTGTGGGCAGGAATCCCTTAGAAGAAATGTAGTAGCTATCATAGTCAACAAAAGAGTCCGAAATGCAGTACTTGGAAGCAATCTGAAAAATGACAGAATGATCTCTGTTTGTTTCCAAGGCAAACCATTTAATATCATGGTAATTCAAGTCTATGCCCTGACCAGTAATGCCGAAGAAGCTGAAGTTGAACAGTTTTATGAAGACCTACATGACCTTCTAGAACTAACATCCAAAAAAGATGTCTTTTTCATTATAGGGAAATGCAAAAGTAGGAAGTCAAGAAACATCTGGAGTAATAGGCAAATTTGACCTTGGAGTACAGAATGAATCAGGGCAAAGGCTAACAGAGTTCTGCCTAGAGAACGCACTTGTCATCACAAACACCCTCTTCCAACAATGCAAGAGAAGACTCTACACATGGACATCACCAGATGGTCAACACCGAAATCAGATTGATTATATTCTTTGCAGCCAAAGATGGAGAAGCTCTATACAATCAGCAAAAAGAAGACTGGGAGCTGACTGTGGCTCCGATCATGAACTCCTTATTGCAAAATTCAGACTGAAATTGAAGAAAGTGGGGAAAACCACTAGACCATTTAGGTATGACCTAATTCAAATCCATTATGACTATACAGTGGAAGTGAGAAATAGATTTAAGGGACTAGACCTGATAGAGTGCCTGTCTATCAGGCACTCTGGATGGAGGTTTGTGATATTGTACAGGAGACAGGAATCACAACCATCCCCAGAAAAAGAAATGCAAAAAAGCACAATGGCTGTCTGAATAGGCCTTACAAATAGCTGTGAAAAGAAGTGAAAAGCAAAGGAGAAAAAGAAAGATACACCCATTTGAATGCAGAGTTCAAAAGAATAGCAAGGAGAGATAAGAAAGCCTTCCTCAGCAATCAATGCACAGAAATAGAGGAAAACAAGAGAATGGGAAAGACTAGAGATCTCTTCAAGAAAATTAGAGACACCGAGGGAATACTTCATGCAAAGATGGGCTCAATAAAGGACAGAAATGGTATGGACCTAACAGAAGCAGAAAATATTAAGAAGAGGTGGCAAGAATACACACAAGAACTGTACAAAAAGATCTTCACGACCCAGATAATCATGATGGTGTGATCACTGACCTAGAGCCAGACATCCTGGAATGTGCAGTCAAGTGGGCCTTAGAAAGCATCACTACGAACAAAGCTAGTGGAGGTGATGGAATTCCAGTTGAGCTATTTCAAATCCTGAAAGATGATGCTATGAAAGTGCTGCACTCAATATGCCAGCAAATTTGGAAAACTCAGCAGTGGTCACAGGACTGGAAAAGGTCAGTTTTCATTCCAATCCCAAAGAAAGGCAATGCCAAAGAATGCTCAAACTACCACACAATTGCACTCATCTCACATGCTAGTAAAGTAATGCTCAAAATTCTCCAAGCCAGGCTTCAGCAATACGTGAACCATGAACTTCCAGATGTTCAAGCTGGTTTCAGAAAAGGCAGAGGAAGCAGAGATCAAATTGCCAACATCTGATGGATCATGGAAAAAGCAAGAGAGTTCCAGAAAAACATCTATTTCTGCTTTATTTACTATGCCAAAGCCTTTGACTGTGTGGATCAGTAAACTGTGGAAAATTCTGAAAGAGATGGGAATACCAGACCACCTGACCTACCTCTTGAGAAACCTGTATGCAGGTCAGGAAGCAACAGTTAGAACTGGACATGGAACAACAGACTGGTTCCAAATAGGAAAAGAAGTATGTCAAGGCTATATATTGTCACCCTGCTTATTTAACTTATATGCAGAGTACATCATGAGAAACACTGAGCTGTAAGAAGCACAAGCTGGAATCAAGATTGCCGAGAGAAATATCAATAACCGCAGATATGCAGATGACACCACCCTGGTGGCAGAAAGTGAAGAAGAACTAAAGAGCCTCTTGATGAAAGTGAAAGAGGAGAGTGAAAAGATGGCTTAAAGCTCAACATTCAGAAAACTTAGATCATGGCATCTGGTCCCATCACTTCATGGGAAATAGATGGGGAAACAGTGGAAACAGGGGCTGACTTTATTTTTCTGGACTCCAAAATCACTGCAGATGGTGATTGTGGCCATGAAATTAAAAGACGCTTACTCCTTGGAAGGAAACTTATGCCCAACCTAGACAGCATATTAAGAAGCGGAGACATTACTTTGTCTACAAAGGTCCATCTAGTCAAGGCTATGGTTTTTCCAGTGGTCATGTATTGACTATAAAGAAAACTGAGCACCAAAGAATTGGTGCTTTTGAACTGTGGTGTTGGAGAAGACTCTTGAGAGTCCCTTGAACTTTTGCAAGGAGATCCAACCAGTCCATTCTGAAGGAGATCAGTTCTGGGTGTTCATTGGAAAGGCTGATGTTGAAACTGAAACTCCAATACTTTGGCCACCTGATACAAAGAGCTGACAATTGGAAAAGACCCTGATGCTGGGAAAGATTGAGGGCAGGAAGAGAAGGGGATGACAGAGGATGAGATGGTTGAATGGCATCATCGACTCGATGGACATGGGTTTGGGTGGACACCAGGAGTTGGTGATGGACAGGGAGGCCTGGCGTGCTGCAGTTCATGGGGTTGCAAAGAGTCGGACATGACTGAGTGACTGAACTGAACTGATTCTTCTGGTAAAATAGGCACTTTGAATGCAAGGATCTTGGGATGGAGTACTAATTCTTCTAGAGAAGAGTAGTCCAATAGAACTTTCTAAGAATATAGAAATGTCCTATATCTTTGCTACCTAATGCAGTAGTTTTAGCCATATGTGGTTATTAAGTACTTGAAATATGGTTAGTGTGATTGAGGAACTGAATGTTAAATTTTATTTATATACAATTTCAATTTAAATTAACTATGTGGCTGCCATATTGGACAGTGCATTTCTAAAACATTTGGCTATCATTTTTAAAAAATTACATTTCTCAGGAGTGCAAAACTCTGTGGTTTACCAGATATATGTGTACTGGATTACATACTTCAAAATACTGATGCCTTCAGAGGCAATTACCAGGGTCATGTGTGTAACTAGGCTTGATAGTAAAATAGAAAAAGACCTTGAACTTCTGAAAAAATAGATCAAACAGATTTAATACATAAGACAGTGTAAATTATATTGTGAAATGATTCCTTTGAAATAAGTAAGTCCCAGAGTTCAAGTTAGGTACGTCATAAAATGTTATTTCCACTTGTTAAAAAAATTTTTAAAGATGACCTTCAGTAATGAGGTATTACAAAGAAATAAAGTGATATTATCAATATTGAAGGGGGAAAAGTTCACTGAAAATATTTTGTTTTCCAAATAAATGAGACCAAAAGTCTGCAAGAAAGTATATATACTGAATATCTACAGAGAGATGGCCTCTGTAGTGACATTCAGAGGGAGAAAGTACTCTGTAAAGATCCCTTGACTATAACAGCGAAAAATTGAACTTTATTTTCATAAAGTTCATAAAGTTTCATAAAGTTATTTTCATGCTGCTTCTAACCCCATTACTTTTTTTCTAATCTAGTGAAACATCATCAAGAGTTAGGAGATCTATATTCTGAGTAACTCTGAGTAACTCCCTGACTCAATCATGTCATATAATTTCTCTGTGCCTTGATGTATTTGCATATGATAAAATGTTGGTTAATGTTTTATCTGTAGTTGCCTCCATCTTTGACACTTAGGTCTCCAATAAATGCACCCCTTGTCCTTTAAAGATTTATGCCTGAATTAGTTTCTACAAGGCAAATGGTTCTGTTGTGTAACACATAAGTACAAAGTTTGCCTGAGTTGGTATGTAAGACCTGAGGCATATCTACTTGTGTGGAATTTGAAAACCTATCTTAAAATATGTTTTGAGGACAGGTCTTTAGCCAGTATGTATTGTCAAATGCCTGAATTCTTTTTCAAATCCCTTCCTTGGATGGGGGACAGGGAGTGGGGCAGGGTATTCCATAGATGTGATAAGTTTACAGTTCACCCTATAAAAAGTGAGCGGATGTGGTTCCTCCAGTCAGTCCTTTCAGGGTCATGGCAGTTTTATCTGATAAGAACACTGAACTTTAACAGTGAACTTGCAATGATTTACATGCTCCCTTTTATTCCAAAACTCATTAAGTTGTTAAGCATACTGTAAAATGCACTGAATACTCAACTCTTCCCATACACATTAAGATCAACGGAGACTCAACTTCCTCCTCTCCACCCATGTGCACACATAAAAATTAAACCATTTACGACTGTTTGGGACTGATATGAAGCAATTCTTGTCCTTGATGTTAGTACCCATTCTTTAGACAAGCTCATGTTGACATCTCTCATACAATGGAACAGTGAATTTGAGGCCATGATTCCCCTATGACTATTAAATCTTAAAATTCCAGATTTTGACCAAGACTGCAGCAATAGTGCCAAGTAACAAAAATCAAAGAAACCATATCTGAATTGGTCCAAACAAATATGTCTAGAAGAGAAATACCCAAGGACCTTGCATGTGAAGCAGTCTTAGAAAATTTACAACAGACCTGTCCTCAAGTTGCTTTGTTTTGGAACAGAATAAGCTTAGAAATAATTACAGTGATGGAGTCAGTTCCCCTGGACCTGATCCTTGGCATTGCCAGGAAACTTAATGCTGTTTAAAATGCTGCCAAGAACTGTTGGCTAGACCTTACACAGTTCTAAAAAATTTATCTCAATAGTCATGTAAATCCCTGTTGCCCCAAACCCCACAATGGCTAACAATTATTTTACAATTGACAAGATTTTTAGCACAGTGTGTTGGAAAGGACCTATCATTTTCAGAGATCTTGGTCTCTTTTATAAGTACCCGGGAGTTCTGCCAGACAACAAACTTAAGTCATTATTATTGGACTGCTGAATGGAAATATAAAGATATATTTATCCACTATTCTGCATTATATGGCCATGGCTACTTGGGGATGGGCAGTACAGATGGATTTTTCTTTTCATGCTATTAATTATAAATTGGGGAAACCAGAAAATAGATCAATTAAAGTCACGTTAGCCCAAATAGGAGAGTGCTTGGCAATTTCCTTAAGAAAATTGTAGCAAATATGAAAATGTCAATAAACGTAAAGAGAAAGAAGCTAAAAAATGAAAGATTATTTTATTATTCAGTGTACTTTCTAATGCTTAAATAATTAATAATAAAAATATTTAATATTTCCACTTTTGGTTTAACTGTTTTCTTCTGTTAAAACCACAATGTCTTCTTTTCATAGCTTTGTTAACAACTAAAGACTAATTTCTGCCAAGATTTGTTGCTATTGGTTTAACAACAAGGTAGATTTGTTGGGTTTTTCTGTGTTTGAATCTGTTATCACTTTAAGTTACAATCTCTCTCTGAATTTTTTTAACCTCAGTCACATGAATTACAATCTGATTCCTTTCTATTTTCAGTTCATTATTTGTTTTTTTTAAAAGACCACAGTAAGGTTTTATTTTCCTTTCTTGAGTATGCAGACTATGATCAGAAGTGCAATTTCTAGATAGATCAGCAAATAGTTCAAGATGCTGCTGAAGTAGCATTATAAATAATTTACAACATATCAAATGTTTAATAATGTCTCCTAACAAAAATGCAAAATGAAGTCTGCATGGTAATATACCATGCTTGATTCTAAAATAAATATAGGTACTTTAAATGTGGGCCCTTGTTAGGTAAAAATATCACTGTATGGCATGTTTACCAACCTCAAAAATAAGAAATTACACCTACACCAGAGGTCCAAAATTACCTACCAATTACAGAATACTTGATTTTCAAAACAGAAATGTAATAACTAAATGTATATCCACTTGTCTTTTTCAAAAACATTTGTCACTTCTTCTACATTGCTAATGTCTCCAATATACCCATATATCCTCTCTGTCACTAGTTGTCCTCTCTGAAAACAAAATGAGTAGATGAAAACAGATCATAAATGCTTAATAATTATTTAAGAGCTGATTCACCACTACCACAAAGAAAGTAGTTTGGATTAGTGGATACATAAATGTAATAGAATGTTCATTTCAGAGGAAAGAAATGATCAAGATGTATCCTTATCTAAATGTTCAAGAACTTTATCATTTGCTTTTTTCTTATGTTTACTTAAGTCTACTTCCTGTGTAAAGAAAATTGAGTCTTCTCAAGTAGAACAATTTTTAACAACATAAAGTATGCCATCCTTGGGATCAATCACCTGAGATAAACCCACTGAAGTTCCACTAGTCTCAGTAGAAAACTGTGTACCTCATACCACTGGAGAGAAAAGCTCTCAGTAATCATTTCAATTTGTATTAATCTTCTGTTATAATATGAGAGAAAGTGTGTGTAAAAGAGAACATGTGTGTATGTGGAATAAGAAAAAAAATGATCCCAGTCCTACCATTGACTCAGCAGATGATATATAGTATAACATTTCATTTTATTCATCATTTTTTTTACTTAAGGAGTGAGTGAGTGATAGAAGCTCCTCGCTAGAGACTAGAGAAATGTCAGGAAGGTTGAGTGGAAATAGGTGGTGGCGATGATTGATTCCAATGCTATTATCATTAATAAGAAACTTCTCAGTGTAGGAAACATCTGTTTGAAAATTCAACGCATGACAAAATTCAAATGGTAATGTCATTTAAGTTTATGAATCTTAAATAGATTATAAAAATTGTCAAATTATGAAGAAGGCAGCTTGCTAAGATGTACACCAATTTCACATGTGAATTTCAATGCAAGAATCCTAAATAATATGATAGCAAGAATATTTCAGTGTATAGCAAAATAATAATGTAATCAAATATATTTAAATATTAATAAATGTATTATAATAATAAATTCAAATAATGATATGCCAGATGCAAGTAAGCTCACATGGAACAAAAGAGTGGTTCCAAACAGGAAAAGGAGTACGTCAAGGCTGTATACTGTCACCCTGCTTATTTAACTTATCTGCAGAGTACATCATGAGAAACGCTGGGCTGGAAGAAGCACAAGCTGGAATCAAGATTGCCAGGAGAAATATCAATAACCTCAGATATGCAGATGACACCACCCTTACGGCAGAAAGTGAAGAGGAACTAAAAAGCCTCTTGATGAAAGTGAAAGAGGAGAATGAAAAAGTTGGCTTAAAGCTCAACATTCAGAAAACGAAGACCATGGCATCTGGTCCCATCACTTCATGGGAAATAGATGGGGAAACAGGGGAAACAGTGTCAGACTTTATTTTGGGGGGCTCCAAAATCACTGCAGATGGTGACTGCAGCCATGAAATTAAAAGACGCTTACTCCTTGGAAGGAAAGTTATGACCAACCTAGATAGCATATTCAAAAGCAGAGACATTACTTTGTCAACAAAGGTCCGTCTAGTCAAGGCTATGGTTTTTCCAGTGGCCATGTATGGATGTGAGAGTTGGACTGTGAAGAAGGCTGAATGCCAAAGAATTGATGCTTTTAAACTGTGGTGTTGGAGAAGACTCTTGAGAGTCCTTTGGACTGCAAGGAGATCCAACCAGTCCATTCTAAACAAGATCAGTCCTCGGTGTTCTTTGGAAGGAATGATGCTCAAGCTGAAACTCCAATACTTTGGCCACCTGATGCGAAGAGTTGACTCATTGGAAAAGACTCTGATGCTGGGAGGGATTGGGGACAGGAGGAGAAGGGGACGACAGAGGATGAGATGGCTGGATGGTATCACTGACTCGATGGACATAAGTTTGAGTGAGCTCTGGGAGTTGGTGATGGACAGGGAGGCCTGGCATGCTACAGTTCATGGGATCGAAGACAGTCGGACACAACTGAGCGACTAAACTGAACTGAAAAACATTATAGAGTTCACTTTGAGAAAAATCACAGTCAATGCAAAAATTAAAATACTGAATATTAAAATTCAATAATTTCTAATTTTTAAAAAGTTTAAACTTGTCCCACCCTCTCCTTCCCCTGCTGTATACATAAGTCTATTCTCTACATCTCTGTCTCCAGTCCTTCCCTGAAATGGGTTCATCAGTATCATCTTTCTAGATTCCATATATATAGAAAAGGGAGGGCAAATGGAGAAAGTAGCATTGACATATATACACTATCATGTGTCAAATGGATAGCTAGTGGGAAGTTGCTATATAGCACAGAGATCCCATCCTGGCACTCTGTGATGACCTAGAAGGTTGGGATGGGGGAGGGGCAGAGGGATGCTCAAGAAAAAGGGGATCACAATAAACTGTGGAAAATTCTGAAAGAGATGGGAATACCAGACCACCTGATCTGCCTCTTGAGAAATTTGTATGCAGGTCAGGAAGCAACAGTTAGAACCGGACATGGAACAACAGACTGGTTCCAAATAGGAAAAGGAGTACGTCAAGGCTGTATATTGTCACCCTGCTTATTTAACTTACATGCAGAGTACATCATGAGAAATGCTGGACTGGAAGAAACACAAGCTGGAATCAAGATTGCTGGGAGAAATATCAATAACCTCAGATATGCAGATGACACCACCCTTATGGCAGAAAGTGAAGAGGAACTAAAAAGCCTCTTGATGAAAGTGAAAGTGGAGAGTGAAAAAGTTGGCTTAAAACTCAACATTCAGAAAACGAAGATCATGGCATCCGGTCCCATCACTTCATGGGAAATAGATGGGGAAACGGGAAACAGTGTCAGACTTTATTTTGGGGGGCTCCAAAATCACTGCAGATGGTGACTGCAGCCATGAAATTAAAAGACGCTTACTCCTTGGAAGGAAAGTTATGACCAACCTAGATAGCATATTCAAAAGCAGAGACATTACTTTGCCAACAAAGTTCGTCTAGTCAAGGCTATGGTTTTTCCTATGGTCATGTATGGATGTGAGAGTTGGACTGTGAAGAAGGCTGAATGCCAAAGAATTGATGCTTTTGAACTATGGTGTTGGAGAAGACTCTTGAGAGTCCCTTGGACTGCAAGGAGATCCAACCAGTCCATTCTGAAGGAGATCAGCCCTGGGTGTTCTTTGGAAGGAATGATGCTCAAGCTGAAACTCCAATACTTTGGCCACCTAATGCGAAGAGTTGACTCATTGGAAAAGACTCTGATGCTGGGAGGGATTCAGGGCAGGAGGAGAAGGGGACGACAGAGGATGAGATTGCTGGATGGCATCACTGACTCGATGGACGTGAGTCTGGGTGAACTCCGGGAGTTGGTGATGGACAGGGAGGCCTGGTGTGCTGCGATTCATGGGGTCGCAAACAGTCGGACACAACTGAGCGACTGATCTGATCTGATGAGTAATTATGACTGATTCTCATTGTTGTGTGGCAGAAACCAACACAATGTTGTAAAGCAATTTTCCTTGAGTTAAAAAATAAATTTAAATAAATAAGTAAATATATATATAACCATTAGAAAAAAAAGTAAATTCAACCAGAATGCTATGACCTTCTTTGGGTTGACAAACAGACAAAGTTTTAAGAAGCAGATTTAATTGACATCTACTTCATCAGCTTCAAGGAATAATAACTGTTCAGCTTCCTCTCTAAAAAGAAAGTATTGATCATGGATTTATGACTACTGGTAGATAGCAGTATCAATGGGCCCACATCTACATTTGCTCCAACTTGATGAGTGAATACTTACAGAGTTCTATGTTCTAAAACACTGTTTACACTGAACTTTAACAACATACGTAAATTAGAAGCTACAACAATCAATAAGACTTGTCCAAAAAGTGTTTCTAAGGAAATTCAGTTAAATTCTTTGGTTGGGGTAAGGTCAAAGTTTAGAGATACTATGAATCATAAATATCTTAAAATGCCAGGTACCTAAAAAACATAAATTTTACGCCATATTTTATGGGTATGGTTTATGCTAAATAGGATGTAAATCTCCAATCAGTAGCTCATATTCAAATAAGAAACCTTGATTCTGTAACAAAAGTATGACAAAAGCTTCAGTTAAAATATGAAGTTTAAAGTACAAATAATTTTCAATTAATGTAGGTTTTAAATTACTTTTTAATTAATCTACAATCTAGTGGATCTAAATAAATTAAAAAGATGTTATATCATACAATATGGTAAAACATTAACTGAATTTTCATTAAAAGTTAAGAATAACACAACAATATCCTTCTTGAAGTTACAGTTAGTACACTTAGTTACAGTTAATCCATTTACTCTAAAGAATAAGGTACAGACATTAGAAAAGATCATGCAAAATGGCATGATTTTCAGATGTTAAAATTTCACATGTGTAAACAATAGCAAATATACTATAAAAATTATTAGAAAAATAGAAAAAATTAAGGTACCTAGTTTTATATATATATATATATAATTCAATAGGTTTTATATTTTATATATATATAAATATAACATATATATATATATAATTCAATAGTTTTTCTTTGTGCAAACAATAGCCTATTTGAAATTACAATGGATGAGAGAAGACACTAATATTTTTTAAAGTTCAAAAAGTTTATTTAAGAATAAACTTAACAAAAAATATACAGGATATATAAAAAGTTTGAAATTCTCCTTTCAAAGAGAATAAGAAATTTCAAGTTAAATTGCAGTTCATATTTTCAGACTTATCTACTACACAAAACTGTATTTAAAATATAAAACTTAAAATTTTCAAAATAGCACACATGCACACACACATGCCCAAACACACACACGTCTCCAGGGAGCAGAAATGAAACAGCAACCTAACGCAATTCCGGAATGAAGGTTTTTGGCCTGCTGAGCTCTGATTTCAGAAGCAAGCAGAGATAGGACTTCATTTTCTACAACTTACCAAGAACTAAGTGTTCCATACCTTGTAAAGCACCGGACCCAGATTCACTTTATGAAAAAAGAAGCTGAAACAAGATTCACTCACATGTGAATGGACTTGAAAAGAAGCTAAAGCTATCTTCTGTCTTAGTAAGAAGCTAACCACCAAGCAAAGGTGAAGGAAACAGATGGCTTTGTAGACAGCACAGGCCAACCAGTCTTCAGCCTTGGGAACTACACTGGGAATGTCCCCCAGTGTCACTATAACGACATGCTTTCTTTCTGACCATTTTTGGGTTTTTTTGATTATGTCATTTCTTTTGATTATATATCATTTCATTTCTTTGTCTAGGTTGTTTTTTTTTTTCCAACAGGCCTTAATAAACTTTTCTTCAAGTTTATCTTTGGAATTCATAATATTTATTGAGTTTGTTATTGGAATTTTTTTCTTCACTTACAAGATACTTTTTTTCTATTTCTTTCCTGAGTTTAGCCTCTTTTTTCAGTTTTCTTTTGCCCACTTCTGTTTTACTTTCAAACTTCTGATTAACAACAGTTTCTAAAATCCTTGAATGCTTGTTTAAACCTATTTAATTCTGTTTAGAGTTACTGGCTTACAGTTTTCTTCTGCTTTGTTTTCATTTTCCAAGGTAAGGAGTGGTTAATTTTCTCAATTATGTCTGAAATTTCATTTACTGATTTTCTGCAATATATGTATACGGACTTTATCTGTCTTCTGTTCATTTTTATGATACTAGAGTATTTTCTGGTATTCACATTATTAATACCCCACTTATCTGTCAGTATAGCAATCAAAATACTTTAGCAAGGAGTTTTTGTTTATTCTGATGTGGGGGAAGGGTTTCCAGTCCAGTTTCACTGTTCTCTGTTTTTCTTGCCTTTCTAAAAATCTCCCTCACCTTTCTTTACTATTTCTATTTAACTGCTGCTGCTTGCTGCTGCTAAGTCGTCAGTTGTGTCCGACTCTGTGTGACCCCATAGACGGCAGCTCACCAGGCTCCCCCATCCCTGGGATTCTCCAGGCAAGAACAGTGGAGTGGGTTGCCATTTCCTTCTCCAATGCATGAAAGTGAAAAGTGAAAGTGAAGTCACTCAGTCGTGTCTGACTCTTAGCAACCCCATGGACTGCAGCCTACCAGGCTCCTCCGTCCATGGGAGTTTCCACCTACTAGACTGCAAAGGAACACTTTCCAGCCCTTTCCTGCGCCCCCCACCCCCCCCCTCCCCGCCACCAGAAGCTGTGCATTTTGAAGACTGCCTATTTAAAGCAGGTCTGTCCATGTAATTGCATCTCTCCTTGTAAACTGGGCCTGTGCCTTTAAATCAGGAACTCTGAAGTCTCTGCCCTGTAGCTCTTGCACTGATTTTCACAGACACATTTCCAAGTTTTGGTTTTGTTTCCTTTCTGATTCAGGGAAGATATAATATTTTGAGGAGACTTTCCAAGTCACTATGACAGCTCATTACTTGCCTCCCTCTTTTGTCTTCCTCATGATTTTTCTTTGGATATGAGATGGTGGAGTGAAAGATCACCTGCTGCAATTTGGTCATTTTTTACCCTTTACAGATAGTTATTTTTACAGTTTTGGCACGTTCTGTCTGCCAGGTATGCTAAGGGCATTGTTTTGCATAGAATTTACTTTTCTTATATTTTCTTATGGGTTAGGGAATAAATTTTTGCAGATGTTAGACAGTCATCATTGTCCAAAGCCACATGGATACCCAATAAAATTACCTTGAATATGATGAATCAGTAGTGAAAAGAAGGCAGAATTCCTACTTTACAATTTCACTATGCTGCTGCTGCTAAGTCTTCAGTCATGTCCAACTCTGTGCAACCCCGTAGACGGCAGCCCACCAGGCTCCGCCGTCCCTGGGATTCTCTAGGCAAGAACACTGGAGTGGGTTGCCATTTCCTTCTCCAATGCATGAAAGGAAAAGGAAAAGTGAAGTTGCTCAGTCATGTCCAACTCTTAGCAACCCCATGGACTGCAGCCTACCAGGCTCCTCCATCCATGGAAAATTTCACTATAGACCCAATCAAATTTCCAAAGTGTTTGTTTGGGTTGGGGATTTCTAAGGTGGAGATAGGGTCTGACAATTTTTTTGAAAGATCACTTGGAAGATGGAATAAGTAAAGCTACCCATGGAAATGTATATGGATGAAAGACTAGCCCTATCCAGTATCTCAAATATATATCATAAAATGAATTAAAATTATGTAATTCTGGTCAGGAGTAGACAGGCAGACCACTGAAACAAAATGAAGACCAGAAATAATCAAATATACATTATATATTGGTATGTGAGAAATATATCATTTAAAATAAGAGGGAAAAAGAAAATTCTTTAATAAATAGTGCTAGGTCATTTGCCAGGTCATATGGACAAAACCAGATACCCATGTTGCCACTTATATAAACATTATTTCAGAATAATACAATTTTCAAATTTAAAGCTTAAACAAAAGAATAAATGTGCTTTAAGAAAACATCCAAGAATGTTTTTTATGTGATATGAGTGGAGAAGGCCTTGGTAAACATGCCATAAAATTCAGGAAATATTAACATAAAGTTATATACTGGTAAAATTGATTCTATATAAATCTAGAATTTCTGCATAGTAACTAATATCATAGACAAAGCTAAAAGACAAATAGGATAAATAGTCCATTATTATGTTTTCAAATACTTCCTTTATTAAAGAAAGCTTTATCTCAAACTATTGAAAAGATCAATAAACAAGTAAGAAATGTTTATACAAGATATGAACAAACAGCTCACAGGGGAAAAAATGGTAAGCCAACACAACTGAAGATGCTCAACTCAAATTTAAACCCAAGACAAAGTATGACACTTATGAAATTGATACTCTCTAGGATTCATTCCTCAACACTTCCATTTTCACTCTCTCTTCACTTTATGGGTGGACATCCAGGACTTCAGTTAACACCTGCATGTCAGTTGAATATTCATAACAGACTGCATCCTAAGTCCCAGACCCCTCTCCTCCCCATATCTTAACAGTCACAAAGTCCTGACGGTTCTACCTCCTTAGTAGCTCCTTACACCAATGTTTTCCACATAGAAGTTAGCAATCCTTTAGTTGATCATGAAGATCAACAGTTTAGAAATGACATTTTAAAAAGAAAATATTACTATATGAAAGAAGCCAATCTGAAAAGACCACATACTATATGATTCTAACTATGTGAAATCTGGAAAAGGCAAAACTATGGAAATAATAAAAACATCAGTGGTTACCAGGGATTTGGGAAGGGGAAGAGTGAACAGGTGAAACACAGGACATTTTAGGACAGAGACACTATTGTAAATGATGCTATAAAGATGTATACATGTAATCATTTAGATTAAACAAACAAACACAGAATGGACAGCAAAGAGTGAATCTGAATATGCACAATGGACTTTGGTTGTTTTTTTCGCAGAATAGTGTTATTGTGCCCCCCACCAAATTCATATGTTGAAGTCCTAACATTCAACAACCACAGAATGTGACTGTGTTTAGAGAAAAGGCTTAAAGAGATAAGTAGAGTAAGATGAAGTCACATTGGTGGGCCCTAATCCAATATGATGTGCTTATGAAGAAAAGACAAGACTGAGACACAGATATGCAAGGAGGTTAGACCGTACAAAGATACAGGAAGAAGACCCTCTTCTACAAACCAAGGAGAGATGTCTGGAACAGATTCTTCCCTCATGGTCCTCAAAAGAAGCCAAACGTACTGACATTTTGACCTCAAACTTCTAGAATTGTGAGAAAATATACTCTTTCATTTAAGCCACCAAGTCTGTGGTATTTATTACAGCAACTCTAGGAAATTAATACACAGCATGGCATAGGATAGAAAATTGTGTGCCACAGGTAGTAAGAGTAAATACTATTTAGTAAAACATTAGTTTTAAGTGTGGGTGTTTGTGCGTATATATACCAAGTCCTGTATATTTCCTAATATAGGTCTTAATTAGAAAAATTTGAAAAACACTGATCCAAATTATCTACTCTTTATCCTTCCCAATTATCTTTACCATTTCTTACCAGGATTACTTCAAAAGTGTCCTACATGATCTCTGTGTATACTCCTTTATTTAACAAATACTGATGAGAGAATTACCATGCATCAGACATTGGACAAGGTCCTGGAGATACAGTGTTAAACAAACAGACCTGGTCCCTGCTCTCATTCACTCACAGTCTAATGGCCCCTCCTATCTACTCTCCTGAGAGTAAGCCTTCTGAAACACATATTTGATTACTTTACTCTGCTCAACACCCATCACTGCCTTGCCAATGAGTTTTATAGGAAAAAATAAAAAAGCAAAGTCTCCCAGTTCACAAGAGAACTTTCAAGATCTGATGCCTGCCTGTAACTTTGGGCACATCAAGGTTCTCATCGATCCCCTGAGTTCCAGATGTATTAAATGATGTACATTACACTTCCACAAATATGGCATGATCTCTCAGAACGTTACGCCCTCAAATAAGCTTCAGCCTCTAGCCACCTTACTCTCTCAATTCACTCAGATAACTCCAAGTTATAATTTGGCTCAGTGGCAACTTACCATCCCCCCAACCCCCTGCATCCTACCTCTAGGCTTTCATCTCCTTCCAAAAATCCTTCACTGACCACCGTAGTCGAAACTAGCAGCCTAACCACATCACACTATTACCAATTTTTTTTGCCTGTCTCTTTCATTAGTTCTGCAAGTTCACTTGACAGTAACAATTTTGTTTCTTTTCTTACTTTCCTACACATTAACACATTTCCTGGCACACAAATAAATGGATGAACAGATATTTATGGGATGGATAGACAGATACTTTGCCAATTATGTGGGGATCATTAATGAAATTACTCATCAAAAACTAGAGATGAACATAATGAAAACCTGCTACTCTAGTGACATACAGAGGAGAGATGAAAATTGTAGGAAAATATAAGTTGCAGTAATTGAAATAAGAAATTTTGCTATATTATGACCTAGCCTGCCTCTGTGAAGCATTTTACTTAAAAATTCCTATTAATGATAACTGAAATTGATTTAAATATTTTAATGATATTTAGAAGTGAATTAGTTTGTTCTCTAGATCCCCAATAAAACAGACATTAAGATCTTACTGGGGACTTTTCTCCCAAATGCCAAAAAAAGAACCTTGTATTTCCCAATTATAGCAATGCACTAGTTACATAAATAATGGAGACTAAATCAGAAAAAAACTTCCAACTTGGCAAAATATCACATATATATCATAAGTTGTAACTGTGTTTAATAAAATGTAATATACCTATTCAGGATTTTGATTATTAGCTAGCTAAAGGTTTCTGTTTATCTATCTGTTGTTATCTAAAGACTATAACCTGAAGATCATTCAAATGGAAGGAAGAATCCAAGTGCTAGTGTCAAATTTTGCTTAGGCAGCAGCCTCTTCTGATAAATCTATGCCTTCCAGATACCCTTGCTTTCATCCTACTACTCATCTTACATTATTCAAGCAGTGCTAAATAAAAGTAGGAGGGAGGGAAGAGAAAAGGAAATGAAAGGCAAATCAATGAAGGAACAAAAATTGTGACTGTCTTAGCCCAGTCACCCTTTTCACAAACCTGAAAAAAAATTTTAGTTTGCAACATTTACTCTTTGAAGAAAACGAAAATGCTTCAGCTCTGTTTTCAGAATGGAACATGTGATGATAATCATACATATTATTTAAGCACTGACTGAATATAGATATTGAACCTGTAGTAATACAATCCACACAATCTGCTATGAGTTCCTACAATTCATTAGTCTTATGGATACTTTCTCCGTAACAGATTTCACCATCTTCCTCTCACAGAACTAAAGAAAGTATCGTAAATGTAGAACTTGACATCAAGTTAGAAAAGATACTTGTACCCGAATGGGACCTATTGATGTAGTCCATACAGATCAAGCTTCCAGGGCAGAAAGCAGAGTAGAGAAGGATAAAAAGCAGATCTCAGGGTACGGGGTGGGGCACAGAGAAAATATCTAGTTCATCATTCAAGTAAGAAAACATGCAATAAAATTCATTTAAAAATGTATCAGGTGTGGAGACGGCAGTAAACCCTGAGTACCCATGGGAGACTTGAGTGTGCCAAACACCCATCCTACTAAAAAATACTGACACCATCTGTGAACACATGAGGACTTGGACATACTCACTTTCATATTCTACTGCCCAGGTCATCCTAGACCTTCACATAAGGAGTAGCTATCACAGATGGAGTCTCTCCTCCTAAATCATTCCCAAACAGAAGCAGAAGTGCCACTGGAGCCCACTCTGGTCCCTCTAGGGAAGAAAAGCTATAAGCCTTTCTGATAGTACTATTTTATTTCTTTGTATTATTCCTTCATTTTTCTTTTTTATCAATTACTTCCTATCTCATTGGATCCTTTACAATAGTCTCACAATAGCAATTCCACTATTATAGTGTTATTTGTTACACAATACCTCTAATCCTCGAAACAACATTGCAAGGTAAGTGTTATTATACTCCATTTTGCTAATGAAGAAATTGAGATTTAGCAAAGTAAATTAACTCTACCGTGAGTAGACACTTCTGTAGGTCAAGATTTTTAGGCCCTTCTCATCTGTTGAGACTCCTAATATATTTTTCTAATCTAAATAGCTGTGTGACAGAAAAAGCTTGAATTCATATTATTAAGTGAAGGAAGGCAATCTAAAAAGGCTACATACTGTATGATTCCAACTACATGACATTTTGGAAAAGGCAAAACTAAAGAAGCAGTTAAAGAAAATCAGTGGTTGGCAGAGGTTTAGCAGGGAGGAGATGAATAGATATATTCTTAGGAGATTTTCAGGGCCATGAAACTCTTCTGTATGATACTACAGTGGTGGGTACATGCCTGTATACATTTGTCTACATTCAGATAAAAAAAGGAGGGGGCTTCCCAGGTGGCTCAGTTGGTAAAGAATCCAACTGCCAATGCAGGACACCCAGGTTTGATCCCTGGGTCAGGAAGATCCCCCGTAGAAGGAAACAGTGACCCACTCCAGTTTTCTTGCCTGGGGAAATCCCACCACTGAGGAACCTGGTGGGCTACAGTTCATGGGGTAGCAAAGAGTCAGACACAACTTAGTGACTAAACAATAGAAAATACACCATCAAGGGTGAACCCTAGTATGAACTATGGACTTTGGATAATGATATGTCAATGTAGTTCCATCACTAGTTACAAATATACCATTCTGGTGTGGGATGACGATATAGGGGAGGCTCTGTGGAGGGAAAGTCAGATCAACTAATCCTTTACAGCAAATCCCATCTCATGGATCAACTCTATGACTCAAGAAATAAGATGTACATCTTGAATTACTGACTGAGTTTAACTAGGGTGACCAACTCTTGTTTACTCAGGACTGAGAGATTTCCTGGGAAACAGGACTTGCTGTGTTAAAACTGGGACAGGCCAAGGCAAACTGGTATAGTTGGCCAGACTAATCTGACTCTAACAAATGAGAGTAAATCATATAGCAGATAGGCTCATATTCTCCATTTTCAGGTTTAATTATTGGTTATTACATAAAATCTTAGATTCTTCCTGATGAGAGAAACTTTGATGTCACCTAATATGATCAATCAGAAAATGCAGGAAAATAAAGTAGGTAGATTGTGAGGCACCAAAACTAACCTGTCCACATGTCTTCAGTGATGAGGAGTTTAGAGTCTTTCCCAATGCTTTTGCAATTTGAATTACAATGTATCTCCCTACAATCTTAACTATTTAGCCTTATTTACCTAGAGCTATAATGAATAAGTGTAATCTGTAGTTCATATGCATAGGCAAGATTGAGTTCTTCTAATATATCAAAACAATGGTTCTTCCCCCAACAGTATTCACTTATCCAGTGAATCTGCTCCAGTTCTTGCAGTTTTTTAATCTAGAAACTTTTTCTATTCTGCTCATCATCTTCTGAATTTATGCCCACTTATCAGTTATACTCCAAAACTGAATATAATACTCGAGACATTGTCTGGTGCACATAGAATCCAAAGATATGAATATCTTGCATGGATATGTTATTTATGTTAATGAAACTAAAGATCACAATAGACTTCTCGGAAATCCTGTCTTACTGTAACTTCATATTGAATGTCTAGTTAATTTAAACTTCAAGGATTATTTTCCCACATAAATTATCAGTAATCTAAGGCTCATGCATTATGTACTTGTAGAGCTAGGTTTTTAAAATATAACTGCTAGACTTAAATTTCATCTGATTGAACTCTCTTCTTCCAACTCACTGGAAGTTTTTGAGTCTTTATCAGCCAATATATTATTCACACATTCTATGTGTGTTTAATAATACTGTGCATATATGAAAAGTGACTTTCAGCTTCCTTCAAGTCATTCATGAGGATGTGGCCAAGATCACAGCATGGGGCTGACTTCTAGTATAATGACTTCAAGATGATACTGATCTGTTATTCAACACACTTTAGATATTGTTGTTTTAACAAGCTGCAAATTTACTTAATGGTGCTATTATTCGGCTATCTCCATCTTCTCCACTTGTTATAAGATATAACAAGAGACCGTGAAATGCTTTACTGAAACCCAGTTGTAATAAACCAGAGGCAGCCTGATAAACAAACATTCCACTTACACTAGCAAAAGTAAAAGCAGATTTGTCATAATTGATACAAGCCCACGGCGGTTCATGTAACATTTCCAAATTGCTGACAAATATTCTTCTTTGGGATCTAGCAACAATAAATCAGATTCCCAGGAATTCTCAGGAATTTCTGAAATCTTAAGTTACTCTTGAAATACTTTTAATATTATTCATACTCTTTACTCATCATTACTGATATTTAAAAACATTACTTAATAAAAGATATAGGTTTAATAGTAAGTATGTAGGTTATAGCAAACATTCAAACATGGACAATATAAGCTAATGCTGTTGGATAATATTCAAATAATGTAACATGACTTCTTAGCAAAGTCACCAGCATTACCCAAAATTACTTGCTGAAATTGCCATTGTTAGGATTTATTTTCCTTCAAAAATATTTTTTGGAATGCCACTCATAAGATTATATACCATGTAATATGCATATATACTTGTCAATACTTATTTAAGAACGCCAGGTAGCAGCAGATAGAACCACAGACACACAATAGGTTGACTCATGATTGCCTGACCGTGACTGCTTCACTCAGACACGGTCCAGAGATATAAACACTTAGAACAGCAAGATTCTCTTTGTCACTTATTCTCCCTGTCACACACTGAAATACTGTTTAAGCTACATTTGTTTTCTTTCCAGTTTGCAGCTTCTTCCTGACAGAGACGGAAGCAAGCAAGAGTACTGAACAGCGTTTCTGTCACTGCCATCCTGGCTGCACCACAGGCAGCCCCTGACTAATTCCTCCTTCCAGAATTGTTATAGGTTGGCATCTTTCTCAAGCCTCAGGATATTTAGAGCTTGGTGTATTTGTAACATTTTCCTACAGTATTCTAGCACAATTTTACACTGACCCCTTCCTGGGGATGCGTTCCTTTACTCTTTACATGTGACCTTTAAAAATCTCTGAGCTTATCTACAAGCAGTCACATGGGTTCTCTCTCACCACCACCACCCTTACACAGGCCTTTTCTCCTGTTTAGGGTCCATGGTAATTGAGGAAAAAAAAAAAAAAAAGGCAAACTGCTTTCCTAAAAGAACCTGAAAGCCGGGAAGAGTAATTAGCTTTTAGTAGAAACTCAAGCATCACTGCTGTTGCTATGTATTTCTACCTCATTTTAGCTATGATTAATTTTGAATCCTTTGTTATGGAACCAGAACCTGATTTTCTCTCAACTTTACCTTCAAAGATGCTGAGATCAGGTCTGACCAAGTCCACATTTCCCTTCTTTACCTATGAAGAACTTCTATTGTACCCTGATTATTTCCAGTCCAAATTTTCTGACAGTTATTATACAAGCTGTTTTTTTTTTATTATTGATTAAAGTACAGACCAGCAGTTTCTTTTAAAATTTCTTAATTATGAAATTCATTTTTGGCTAGGAATGCTAATCATGTATCAACTCCTCTGTTTTTAATAGGACACTTTTAATAATGTGTGGACAGTAAATGAAAATCTGCCACACTTTTGTGCCTTGACACTATTAATTTTGCAAACTTTATCATGAAAATTTCATTCCTATTTTCGAATCTGACCAGGTATGTTACAGTCCATCCCACAAAAAATGACATGTATATTTTTCTGTCTTTATATCATCCCCAAAATGTCTCTACCATTCATCACCCTCTACCCTATTAAAAATGGATTATCCTACAAAAAATGTTCTGACCATTCAATGAATTTAATTTGGTGAAGGGGAGAGGGGAGGGAGCTTATTTTTCATGTTACCAAGCAATTCTCTGATACCAGCTGGGAATCCTATAATTCAACCCAATTCTGATACTATCTACTGGGGGACAGCATCAAATTCCACAGATTAAGGGCCCACATGACTACCTTCCTCTTCGGATGTCAATTACAAACTCAGCTTGTCACCTGTGAACAAGCAGCTATAGACTGAAGGGTTCAACAACCCCTTTCTTAGGTCACAAGAGTTAAATCCTAGAAGACTGATCCCCTCCACACTTCAGATGTCAATTACAAGACCATACTGTTACCTGTGCTTCTGACCTTCTTGGGTTTGATTAGCTTTTCTAGGATGGCTCCAGCACTCAGAGAAACATTTTACCTACTAGCCTACCAGCTTATTATAAAATGATGTAACTCAGGAACAGCCTGATGGATGTGATGCACAGGGCAAGGTTTGGAGAAAGTGTGCAGAGCTTCCATGCACTGAGCAGACCAGTCTCCTCAAATCTCTACATAGTCACCAACCCAGAAGCTCTCCAAATCTAGTCCTTTTGAGTTGTTAATAGAGGCTTTATTACAAATACATTATTGATTAAATCATTGGCCAAAGGAGACTGAACAAACCTCTTTCCTCTCCTTGGAGGTTGGGAATCTAGGAGAGGTGATGGGGAGGGCTTTGGGGTAGGGGAGGAGGGCTGAAACCCTCTAATCCCATAGTCTGCTCTTCTGGCAAGCAGCCCCATCCTTATATCCATTAAAAAGTCACCATTAAAATATCAAAAGACATGTTTATGCTCTCTTTACTTAGGAAATTCCAAGTTACTTAGGAGCTCTGTACTAGAAATGGGGACAGAGCCCAAATGTATATATATGTTATTATAACTCCCAACATCACATCCAACTGTGCTCTTGCATTCCATATTGCTTGAATAAGATACATACTTCCCATTGCCATATTATATTCCTAAATTTCTACCCATTAAGTCTTAGTGATCCATGAGTTTATTTTCATCACTCAAAATTAAGTTTTCAAATTTCTTGTTTATCACTGAACAACTGGGATCATAATTTCAGTCCTGATCATCCCTTGTCACCAGCGCACCCTCCATCATTGTTCTGCCTTAGACATCTATTGTTTTCCATAACAGCTGAAACTTACAGCGCTTCATTATTTCCCAGAATGTAGTTCTCATCTCTACAAGCTTCAGTTTAATTTCACCTGCATAGACCATCACCTCTTCTGGTATGCAGTCTTTTCAATGTTCAAAATATGCATTTGATCTTTGCCAAATTATATAATCCCCACACAAAAATAATCCATTCTTTGAGAAAGGTTTGAGATATCATGAAAAATCAATTAAAGTCATAAAAGTCATGATTAACAAAAAATGTTTAAAATAATTTTTCAGTTTCTGTAACTTCAGTTTCCTATTGGTAGACTTTTCAGGTACAGTATAGGGAAATAGCATTTATCATTGGTTATATAATTAACCTCCATATAAATTAAAAGTTATTAGTTGTTAGTGGGTTTTATATATTATTTTGCCACTTTTTTTTCCATGATATCTTAGTTCTCTAGAAATTACCTACCAACAAGTGTGTCAAACTTCATACCAGGAAACTATTAATCCCCACAATGTGTTAATTCCTCCTGGTCTAGGGGACAGAGTTTTGTATCTTTGCAACCACCAAGGAATGTTTCTCATGGCTTCAGGAATGTTGAAATCCCACTCCAGAAAATCTGGTTTCATGTTCCAGATGCTACCAGGATTTATCTCAGTAGTTTATACAAAGATTTCTTTGAAATACCCACTTTCCAATATCTTTATGAAACTTCTAAATCTCCAATATCCACAGAAACATTTTTCTCTCCTTGTTTCCTTCTTAAACCACCTCTCCCATCTTTTAAAAAATTGTATCTTTTTAAATAAGCCAGATATATGCACATAGTCTCCAAATCTTTACTTTCAACTTTGAACATGGAGACAAGTATTCATTTAAAGCTCCTAGTTTCTTGCTTCAGGAAGAAAAATCTAGGCCAATGGCTTGAGGTGATTATTCTCTGCACCACTGATATATGGCCATCACCTCAAAATTCAGCAGCACAGAATAATCATGTATTATTTCTGAACAGTTCTTTGTGTTCATTGGGCAGTTCTGCTGGTCTCATCTGGCTCATTCATGGGGCTGCAGTCAGGTAAGATGTAGAATGACTGGAATTAGTTCACCCAAGGTACAACAACAAGGTACACTATACAACTTCAAAACAATAATAAAAGTGGCTGAAAATCAGTCTATTTTTGATTATCACCATGTGCCAGTATGTCTAAATAGTGTCAGTTATTATTCCTCACTGGAAAAAAAAAGTTGAAGGAAGCTGTCTTGGTTTTTTCAGGCTGCTTTAACAAACTACCATAGATTGGGTTACTTATAGAAATTCACTTCTCACAGTTCTGGGGGCTAGAAGTCTGGAGGGCACTAGCATCATCAATTCTGATGGGAACCCCCTTCCTAGTTCTTACATGCTGTGACCTCACATGGCAGAAGGGGAGAAGGAGCTCTATATGGTCCCTTTTATAAGGGCACTAATCCCATGCATGAGAGCATCCCCTTAATGACCTAATCGCTTCTCAAAGGTTCCACCTCCAAATAATCCACTGGGGATTAGGTTTTAACATATGAATTTTGGAGGGGCACTCTCTAGCATTAGTCTAGTTTCTAGACAATGCTGGGGCTCTTGACTTTTAATAATATGTATTTAAGTTTCAAATTAGTATATTTTATTACTTATCCTTTAAAAAACATTGTTTTCTACCTGGAATTAATTTGGAGAACTTACTAGAGCTGGCAACCCCAACCCATACAAGATCAACTACAGATTTTTCTTTCAAAAATAATTTCCTAATGATTGGGAGTTGCTCAAGCTTTCCTTAGACGCACTTTGTATCTCCAACTCTTCTATGGCACTATATATTCTTCTGTTTAAGATTTGCATTTAACAAGGATAGAATGATGGAATAGAAGGAAGTCAAGCTTTGTTTCTTTGTGTTTACAATCATTGTCTTAAGATCACTTAGAGATATTTATGTAATAAAAGTTTTTTAAAGTTGAGGCAAAGTGAGAATTGTTAGAAATAATATTTTTGTTTGGTACATACAATTTTTAGTTTATATACAAAATATTTTTCTCAATGTGAATGAGTATCTTTGAAATTGACATTTATAATTTTGCCAATTGTTTGTTTTAAAATTAAAGACTATGCCAAGAAATTACTATTATTATCATTGAAAATAACTTTGTCATGAAAGAGAGGGAGGTGTTGAAAGAATCTACTTGAAGTGTCAAATACTCAAGGTATACCATTAGCTGGAAAATGCAAAACACACTCATAAGTCTGCAGTTTGAGCCATCTGCTGGGATGCCTGTATCTTCACAACACTGCTCATCCTCTGTAGCTTTGACCGGTTTCCTCACAAGATGAACTCAGCTTAGCATTCCTAGAAAGTAAAGTGGAAGCTGCAAGGTCTCTTAAGACCAAGCAACAGTAGCCAAATTTCACTTCACCTGCATTCTACTGGTTAAATCATAAGAACAACTCATACTAAAGGGTTGGGCACATAAACTCCACCTCAGTATAGAGGGGACTGCAAATGTTAATAATATATACATAACCTTCCCTCAGGGTTCCCTGTAGTGCAATTTTTAAACTCTCTAAGTAAATTGTAGTGGAAAACTCATTTATTTCCTCTTACCTAGAAACTGCAGTATTAGGTTCCCTGTGTGGTAGGAGCTCCTGGAAATGCTGTCTTTAAGTCTGTCTGGCTGCTCCTCTTTCCTTTGGGTAATTACTACTAATTACCCTTAGGTGTCTGCAATTAATACCAACTGACCTCAGCTGTGTACCCCCAGGCTCTGGCCTCATACTCACTCAAGCCCTTAAAGAACAAGTATTTCAAAAATGTCTTGTTTGCCTCTTTGACCTTTTTTTCATTCTTTTCAGAACTCAATTCTAGTCAGCTTGGCAGGGACAATTAGGGTCTGTCTGTAAGATCTCCCATAGGAAAGGATTATTTTTGCAGCAATTTAGTTTGGCAGTGACAGTAACGGACAGAACAAGAAGCTAATTAATAAGAATTTGATTTGATTGTAGACCACATCTAACCAAAGCTAGAAGGAACGCTTTTTTTCCTCTGACCTTTCATTGTGTGTGTGCTTAGTCGCTCAGTCATGTCTGACTCTTTGCAACCCCATGGACTGTGGCCCGACAGGCTCCTCTGTTCATGAGATTTTTCAGGTAAGAATAAACGGAGTGGGTTGCCATGCCCTCCTCCAGGGGATCTTCCCAACCTAGGAACTGAACCCAGGTCTCCCTCATTGCAGGTGGATTCTTTACCATCTGAGCCACCAGAAAAGCCCCAGACTTCTCACAGCCATTTATTTTGCCCCTTTTATGGCAAATTCACTTTTAACTTTTATTATGCTTACTTGTACACTGAGCAGCTTTCTCCTGGTAGACTTTGTCTTCCTTGTCTTCCTTGAGGGCAGGGTTCAAGTTGCCCTCTACTTAGTATCTTTCATAGATCGTAGTCAATTTGATAATATGGTGAGCCCCAGTAAATATCTATGAGTAAATGAAAGTATTTGCTATGTATTACTATTCGTGATTCACAAACAGAACTTAAAAGTAGGTGTAACCCTTAACGCCCTACACCAGAGAGGTAAATATCATGACGGATGAAAGATCAGTTAACCCGGGGAAGTGGTAATTAAATGTGTGGACTTTGATTCTGTTTTTCTATTCTCAAAGCTAGTATTTCATCTGCTTAAATGTAATATCATCCTCAAAAGAAAATCATTATTCCATGTTTCTTGAGGTGTAAAGAAAAAAACACAAAACACACACTTTCATTTCCTGAAGCTTCTAACAGAAGCAGGAGCATATACGTCACTTCCTCACAGCCACCCTCTAGACCATAGCAATGCTCATCTTTGTTCTCTTAGCCTTGCTGCCTATTCATTTCCTTCAGCTATGCATGTCTTCAAGTCTTTTGTCTGCTGCCCAGAGAATGAGTATTATCTTAACGAATAAATGACCGCTTGAGGGAATGAAATTGTACAATCAATCTTTTCACAAATCTGTTTAATGGTTATTTGCAAAAGAAGTGAAAATGCTGAAGCACTTCTTGTTTTTAAGAATACAAAAAGAAAAAATATATATCCAAGGATCCAAAGTAGTGTTGCTCTGACTAAATTTATTACATAATTCATATCACTTCATTTAAATTTTACTTATTGTCACTTGTTGATATTATGCAGATCAATGAATCTCATCCTTTAGGTAACATCAGAATCAGCTGAAGTGTTTTTCGAAACACAAACGTCTCTCTCCTAGAGACTTTTATTCACCGGGTCTGGGCAGGGGCTCAAAACATATGCATTTTTAATAAATTCCCAAATGATGTCAATATTGGTGGTCCAGGGACCACACTTGGAGAACCTCTGACTATAACAGCCTTTATGCATACATGGCTCCCCACCCCCACATTCCTAACTCCAACCCCTCATTAGAAAATCACATGTAATTCTGGATAATTCATCACCTAGTAAAATACTTAAAACCATAGTTATTTATAGTTAAAATGCATCTATCATTAATAAGTGCACAATTAAAAATAAATAAATGTAAATCAGAAATGAGTCAATAAATAATATTACATGATCAAAATTTTAAATGTTTCAAAACCATAGGCCATTTTACTAAATCAGTATATCAAAATGAATGACCAAACACAAGTATATTTCAATAAGGAGAATTACACTATGCTATTTAACTAAAATACCACATATAATGTTATTATGGGAGACCCAGTGACTTAGATGGTAAAGAATCCACCTGCAATGCAGGACACCTGGGTTTGATCCCTGGGTCAGGAAGATCCCCTAGAGGGGAACGACTACCCACTCCGGTATTCTTGCCTGGAGAATTCCATGGACAAAGGAGCCTGGTGGGAGTCACAGGAGCCTTTGCGTCTATGCAGTCGCAAAGAGTTGGACACAACTGAGCAACTAAACAAGTGCCTGACAATGTACCATGTGTCTCTCACACATTGCTATTATATCTAAGATAGTTTCACTTTGGGGGTAGGGGTAGAGAAAGTGTCAAGATCTCTGAAGGGAGAATATTATCTGGGCCATGAATAAGATCTTTCAGAGAATATTCTAGGTAAGGGCCAAGGACATAATGTGAAGGAAAAAGAGAAAGAGGATTAAGTTGCCAGGAGAAAGCTTTTGCTCAAAGTAAAGAGAAATATTAAAAAAACATAGAGTCTAGTCTCCATGGTGGTATAGAAAATGCTGCTGCTAAGTTGCTTCAGTTGTATCCGACTCTGTGCGACCCCATAGACGACAGCCCACCAGGCTCCGCCGTCCCTGGGATTCTCCAGGCAAGAACACTGGAGTGGGTTGCCATTTCCTTCTCCAATGCATGAAAGTGAAAAGTGAAAGTGAAGTCGCTCAGTCGTGTCAGACCCTCAGCGACCCCATGGATTGCAGCCTACCAGCCTCCTCTGTCCATGGGATTTTCCAGGCAGGAATACTGGAGTGGGGTGCCATTGCCTTCAGTTTATTTCTGGTCCTGGAACTAGCTCCTGCCTGGCTAATTCAGACTCTCCCAAACTCCTGCTGTGACACATTTGGTAATTTCAGCCTCTTGTGTCACAAAGAAATATCAGAGGTCTGTAGTGTGCTAGTAGTTATTTGATGAGTATTTGGTGGGGCGGGGCGGGGGGGGGGAGGAGCAGAGGGAAGAGAACCCTGATTTATACTGTTTGCCAATTTCTATGGTGTAAATACTCCTACTGTGCCAGTTTCAAGTGGCCAAGATGAAATCACTGAATACAGAGTTCAAAAGAAAACTGCAGTCAGTTTGGTATGCCTATTGGAGCTGGCTCCAGAATGGCACTACAAGGTAATTAGGGACAGCCATCACTGCCACCACTTAACACCTTTCTCTGGCCTCTGTTTCTTCTCTCGTTTCTTCCTTTCTGTGACAGTCTCCCACAGTTTATTTCCCATTTGTCTCCCAACTCATGGTACTTAGCAATGTCACTCAAAAATTTCATCAACTTTGCTTAGCCCTATCAGCAGCCTCATGACTTAAACTCTCTATAGTTAATACACATGACCAAAAGAGTACCCAAATGTAACCACCAAATAAGCAAAGAGTTCTGGGACTTCACATAAAACTTTCTAGAAGTTAAAACCAAAAATCCCTGGCTATTAAATTTGTACCTAAAATGAGACCATAATTGCCCTTCCAATGTCTTCTATTTTGACAAAGGGCTTACAAATGTTTAAGAGAAAGCAGTAATGGTAGAGAAGAGAGTCTTACGATGGATTTAGTTCTGCAAGCCCCAGGTTGGGTTCAGATTTTTCAATTTATAGTTTTATATGAATATTCAAGCCCTTTGAATTGTGCGTGAAGTAGAAATACCTCCTGTGGATAGGATTATTTCCAGAACAAATATTAGCCCATACCACATTTGAAAGATTTTCTCTTCCACCGGATCTAATCTCTCCTCAACACTCTCCCAAAAGCCTTTGTAATAAACCCAGAATCTTCTTCCACCATTCTACCACATGCATGCCTAGCCCCAGCCACTCCCATTAAAAAGAAAGAAAAGGATAACACATAAGCATATCAAGTTAAATGAGTCTTTGCCAAAGTGTGGGAGGCAGGGGCTCTGAGGGTCACGCTACATAAAGGGCATTGTGGATAGGTTCCAATTCAAGGCCTCCTTTCAACAGCTTGAGAATTAATAATCAGAACAGTCAAGAGAGAACAGAGTGCTCTGTAGCTGCAGTCCAGTAATAATGCTCTTTCAGGATAGTTGAGGTGCATTTATAAGTTTTCTGCCTGGTTTCAGAGACAGAGAAGTGCTTAATATGGAGATCATCTTACTCTTAGATATGAATTGTATAATTCAATTCCCTGGAGTCTAATGCAGAGCAATTGCTTCATATTAGAGCAGCTTCATTATGTGCTCTATGCTTTAAATGTTCACCTCTCTGTTTGGGTGCTCTCAGCTCCTAATAAGAACACTTTGAAATGGAGGCATCATTGTAAAAACAATCTTGGATTTAAACTTTTGGATAGATAGTAAATCAAGGTATACAGCCATCTCTTTAAAAAGCCACTGGAGCCTGAGGGAGGCCGCGTAAAATGCTCTGTTTCAAAACAATTTGGCTTTGTGTAATATATGTTCCTCATTTTCCTCACCCTGTTTCTATCATTGAATCTTTTTAAATTTAATTGGAATTTTCCTATAGACTTGCTGCCTGATGAAAAAATGGTAAATAAGGTGTTCACTTTGCAGGTGCTGACTGCTTTAAAAATATATGCAATAAAATACAGATTTACAGAATAATTACGAAGTAATTATTTGCATTAGAAAAGAACTATTCCATTACAAAAGACTTCATGCATTTTTTAAATTACTGTATTTCAATAGCGCAGTTCAAATGTTATTGATTTACAACCACTGAAGAGAAGAGAAGAATCTAGGGAAAGAAAACTAAAAGACATATGAAAGATAAAAGGAAGTCCCCTAATTTTTTTTGGTCAGGGATTATATATGCCACTAAGTGTAGACTCGAATAATAATAATGACATTACTGTCAAAAGTTCACATATTGCTCACCTAGGCCTTCTAGCCAGAGCGTTTATACCTCCTGGCCAACACTGAAGTGTATCAACAAAGTTAGCTGGCCCAACAGAGAGAGCTGGAAAATATCCTCTGGCCTTAGATCAATGTGCAAATGGGGATGGTAGGACCTGGGCCTCCTGGCTGTGATCTAGATATTCTGCGCAGACTCAGTTCCACTAACTCCAGACACTGGCTAGGACTCAACCTCAAAAGGACTAACTGGGCCCAGCTGTGGACTTCATGCTCCTAGTCCTACACTCCTATCACTTTGTCCCACTTGGCATACAGGACCTTTTCAGGAATGAGGGAAGAAACTGAGGTAGAATCAGATAGATGTAATAATACTATCTTCCTAGGTGGGACCTCCTTGCTGAATGTGCCATTTACCTGTTCTCTTGAATGAGTATCTGTACGTGCCCACTTACAGGGATTTCCTAAATTGTTGGCCACTTACCACCTAATCTGAGATTTTCTCTTAGCAACTGGAGCTTTGGATTTGTATCAGCTCTACAGCTCCCATATCTAGTAAATATTTTCAGTCTTGTTATGAACCCAGTTCCTCCCATCTCCCTTTACTTGCCTGTTGTCCTGACAGCTCTAGAATGGTAGGTACACCTAATATGCTCATTGCCCACTGCCCACCAACTGATTGGGATGAGTCATGATCACAATGACCCATTTAAGGCAATCCCACATCCTCCAAATTTGTTCTCCACTTGTTCTTCTTTGGGTAAAGTTTCCTATTTCTAATCTTTGGTATCATCTCTTATTTACAGTTCTAACTACAGGAGACATATTTTATGGCATGATCTCTACTTACTGTGATTCATTTTTTTTTTCCAGGAACTTCCCCACCCCTTCACAGGGTTGGAAAGTAAGATCTCAGCAATCATGTTTGAACAAGGCAAAAATGGGCACATGATTAAAACTAGGTCAATCATATTCTTTCCTAGGAAACTGACATTGGAAATGATAATGTCTTGTGTTCTTGGGCCTATAACATGTAAGCTCAGGAGGTAAGGACAGCATATTTTCTACTATGTAGACTGAATAGTAGTGAAAGAATATCTGTAGAAAAAAAGAAACAGCAAATGTCTAGAATGTAATCAACGTAAGAGAGAGAGATGCAGAAAGGGAGACAGAAAAACGCAAGGAAAATACCATAGGTTCCCAAAAGTCTTCTATTACCATAACTGGAGACCAGCTGATTTATTTTTTTATCTAGAATGAGACTCCTCTGTATCTTTATATATACTCCAATATTTGGTGAAACTTTCATGCTTTTTAATTACATGGGCATGAAGAAACCTGACTAATACGTTGCCTTCTAGTCTCTGGTTTCTTCAGCATGCTGTTTAGTCCTTTTCTAGAACTCTGAATTTGAACCATGAATTGCGCTCTTTGAGGCATACTTCAGTAATAATGCCTACTCTGCATATACTCTGGGTCAGGCTTTGCCCCTTGCCTTTCCAAGCGGATCCCTCACCAACCTATCCAATCTTGGGAAGAAAAGGGGCAGCATTTTCCCATGACCTGACTTTTAAAGGACTTTCATTTATTATTATGAATGGCCAAGAGTGACAGAGTGGTCACAAGACCCTGGGTCCCCTGGAAGACGTCCTAGATTTGGATTGCAGCAATGGATTTTTTAAACTGTTCCTAACATTGCAATACGGAAATAAGTGACTGCCAAGGCCTCCCCATTTATGTCCAGTTCTGCCCTGAGCTCTTACTACTGCTCACTTTCATGCTAAGAGGGCCTCTCCATCTCTCTTTTATAGGGTGGGACATGAGCTTCCTTAGAAAATGTCAGTCCTCATCCCAATATCCAAGAAGGGCAGCATAAAAGAAATGTTCAAGCCACTGGACAATCGCACTCATCTTCCATGCTAGTAAGGTTATGCTCAAAATCCTCCAAGCTAGGCTTCAGCATTATGTGAACCAAGAACTTCCAGATGTCCAAACTGGGCTTACAAAAGGCAAAGGAATCAGAGATCAAATTGCCAACATTCACTGGATTATGGAGAAAGTAAGGGAATTCCAGAAAAAAACATCAACATGTGTTTCATTGACTACACTAAAGGCTTTAACTGTGTGGATCATAACAAACTGTGGAAAACTCTTAGAGATAGGAATACCAGACCATCTTACCTGTCTCCTGAGAAACCTGTATGCGGGTCAAGAAGCAACAGTTAGAACCCTATATGAGACAACTGACAGGTTCAGGATTGAGAAAGGAGTACAACAAGGCTGTTCATTGTCACCTTGTTTATTTAACTAATACACTGACCACATCATGAGAAATGCCAGGCTGGATGAGTTATAATCTGGAATCAGGATTGGCAGGAGAAACATCAACAACCTCATATATGCTGGTGACACCACTCTAATCAGAGAAGGCAATGGCACCCCACTCTAGTACTCTTGCCTGGAAAATACCATGAACAGAGGAGCCTGGTGCACTGCAGTCCATGGGGTCGCTAAGAGTCGGACACAAATGGCAGAAAATGAAGAGAAACCAAATAACCTCTTGATGAGGGTGAAGGAGGAGAATGAAAAAGCTGGCTTAAAACTGAACACTCAGAAAACTAAGATAATGGCATGTGGTCCCACTGCTTCATAGCAAATATATGGGGAAACAGTGAAAACAGTGAGAGACTATTTTTTTGGACTCCATAATCACTGCAAATGGTGACTGCAGCCATGAAATTAAAAGACGCTTGCTTCCTGGAAGAAAAGCTATGACCAACCTAGGCGGCATATTAAAAAGCAGAGACATTACTTTGCCAACATAGCCCTGTCTAGTCAAAGCTATGGTTTTTCCAGTAGTCATTTATGGATGTGAGAGTTGGATCATAAAGAAAGCTGAGTGCTGAAGAATTGATGCTTTTGAACTGTGGTGTTGGAGAAGACTCTTGAGTCCCTTGGACTGCAAGGAGATCCAACCAGTCAATCGTAAAGGAAATCAGTCCTGGATATTCATTGGAAGGACTGATGCTAAAGCTGAAATTCCAAAACTTTGGCCACCTGATGCAAAGAACTGACTCACTGGAAAAGGCCCTGATGCTGGCAAAGATTGAAGGCAGGAGGAGAAGGGGATGACAAAGGATGAGATGGTTGTATGGCATCACTGACTCAATGGTTGAGTTTGAGCAAGCTCCAGGAGTTGGTGACAGACAGAGAAGCCTGTAGTGCTGCAGTCCATGGGGTCTCAAATAGTTGGACACAACTGAGGAACTGAACTGAACTGAACTGATCCGGCCCCATCACTTCATGACAAATCAAAGGGAAATAGGTGGAAGCAGTGACAGGTTTCCTCTTCTTGGGCTCTAAAATCCCTGAAGATGGTGACTGCAGCCATGAAATCAGAAGATGATTGCTTCTTGGCAAGAAAGCTATGACAAACCTAGACAATGAGTTAAAAAGCAAAGACATCACTTTGCTGACAAAGGTCTGCATAGTCAAGGCTATCATCTTTCTAGTCGTCACATATGGTTGTGGAAATTGGACCATAAAGAAGGCAGAATACCAAAGAATTGGTGCTTTTGGACTGTGGTGCTGGAGAAGACTCTTGAGAGTCCCTTGGACAGCAAGGAGATCAAACCAGTCAATCCTAAAGGAAATCAACCCTGAATACTCATTAGAAGGACTAATGATGAAGCTGAAGCTCCAATACTTTGGTCACATGATGCAAACAGCCGACTTATTGGAAAAGATCATGATTCTGGGAAACGTTAACAACAGGAGAAGAGCATGGCAGAGGATGAGATGGCTAGGTGGCATCACTGAAACAATGGGCGTGAACTTGGGCCAACTCCAGGAGATGGTGAAGGACAGAGAGGTCTAGCATGCTTTAGTCCATGAGGTCATGAAGAGTAGGACGCAACTGGGTAACTAAACAACAACATGACTTGCATAGCATCCACAGGTACTTCACACAGAAAACTGCCTAATCAACCTTTTCATTCTTCATATTTCTTTCTGTCATCATTCAATAACCTTTTTAAAAACCCATGGAGCTCTTATCCATAAAAGCAACAGATAACAGCTTTTGAGTGGACAAATTTTAACATAGTGAATTTCTTAATACTAAACATCAAGTAATTAGTGATTAGCAATTTTAACTAAAAGTATTGAGCCTTCTGTCTGAAGGATTCAAAGAGAAGCATAGCACTCAGTATATCATAGAAAGAGGAATTTTCTCCTCTTTATAGAAAAAAATACCAAGTGATAGAATGAAGACTTCACTCTCAGCTCTCCTTTAATATCTGCTATCTCTCAAATTTTTCTCTAGTTATTAGTTAAATCATGCTGCTCTGGTAATGCAGAAGATGCAAAATCTTGCATTGTTAACATTACTCAGAATTGGTTTCCTGTGTTTCTAGTGTTAATTTGGGGAGGAAAAATAAAGTATGCCAGAAAAATGTCCCAAATTGAAAATCCTCTTGAAAACACACACACACACACACACACACACACATAAACAGGAAAGACAGCTTTCTAAGGTGATGGATGTTTTAATTAACTTGGTTTAAGTATTGCAAGAATACATACATCAAATAATCATGTTGTACACTTTAAATATGTACATTTTACTTATCAATTATATAAGTTGGAAAATATAAACTATATAATACAAGGTTTAAAAAAAAAAAAGTTTTCTTATGCACAGGGAAGCACCTAGGTCCAGTAAGGCAAAAAAGTCCTTACTAGTCTCAGTTCTACTATTTTCCCTGTGACCTCTAAAAGCCATTTAAAGTGTCCAAGTGTCTATTTCCTCATCTATGCATTGAGGATAACAATAAACCCTCCTAATTTGGGGTTTCCCAGGTGACACTAATGGCAAAGAATCTATCTGCCAATGCAGGCAACATAAGAGACAGGGACTCAGTCCCCGGGTCAGAAAGATCCCCTGGAGGCAGGCATGTCAGCCCACTCCAGTATTCTTGCCTGGAGAATCCCATGGACAGAGGAGCCTGGCAGGCTACGGTCCATAGGGTCACAAAGAGTCAGACATGACTGAAGTGACTTTACTTGCATGCAAGTACACTCCTACTTTAGGGGATTAGCTTTAGGATCAAATGAGAAAATTAATAGGAAAGGGTTTACATGACATGGGTTCATAGTGAAAGAAACCATCACTGCAAAAACCTTCTTCAATTTCATCTCTTAGAACATATTATTTGAGCCCATTAGTAACTTACTATTTCACTTTAACTTTGTTATTTAGTTAAACCACTAACCAAAATGCCACTTTTATCCCCTCAACAGGTTGCCTGGAATGTGAGTAGAAAAACCAGACCTATCAGTTAGGCCATAATGTCTGCAAAGAAATGATAAAATGCTAGAGCATGAGGTAAGCGAACGCCACCCTAAAAATGGATCAGAGATGAGATAATAAATGCAAAAGAGCTCTGAAAGTATAGGTACTAAACTTCTGTGTGTTGTTACTATTAATGAGGAGGGGTTGTGTTCAGGCGACAGCATTTCACTGCTGGGCTCAAGGTCGCACAGACCTCAGACATTGCATAGATGGTTGATGTTCTGACTAAGGAACAAGTGCCCTCTGTCATCCTCGTCCCTGTTTGGACCCCAAACATTACTCATGCTGCTTCGTCATTCTTGCAGAGGTTTTTGTTGATTTCTGAACAGGGTTTAAATGAGGTTTTCTTTCACATCTACCTAAACCAGTGAAAAGTGACACACCCACCCCCTTGATGTATGTCATTTTGTCTGTAAGGATTCTTTAAAACCTTTCAGTTCCATATGAGGACTAACTTTTAAGTCAGAGTTCAACTCCATCTTTAGAAGTAATAAAAGTAGAAGATACATAACTTGGTCACCATGGTTATTAGAATGACACGAAGGCAGCCTCGGTCACCAAGGAAGTGGGTGCTGGCATGTTTTCTCTTTAATCAGATGATTTTAAAGTACACGAAAGTAATGGCCCTCTCAAGAGAAGCCATTGCCTCCCTGTCTCTACTTTCTCTTATCTTGACAAGCTTAGCACAGAAACACAACCTCATCCTCCTTTGTCTAGTCTTCCCTTCGTTCCTCTCCCACCTGCCAAGCCAGTACTCCAGAACCAGCATTCTTAACCATGGCCTAAAAACCTAAAACTATGGAAGCACACAACAAACTGTTTCAGATGAATGAAGCACTGAGAGCATCTTAATTACTCATCCCCTTGTTTGTCCTTATTTATACAAAAGCACAAAAACAGCAAGATATTTGTCAGTTTGCTGGTTTAATTTATAAAAATGATAAAACACTAGTTCTAGTGGATCTGTCTAATAAATGTTTACCCAGCACGGAATGTCAGACCTGAATAATAAAGGCCTAAATTAAAAGTTACATGGAATTTGAAGGGACCTGAAAGACCGCATGGTCCTGTCCTGACAGCTTACAGATAAAGAAGCAGAGATCCAGTGGGGGAGATCACTTGCCTGTGGCCACATAGCCATTTTATGGTCTAATCTTTCTGGTTCACTGCTCTTTTCATTACAACATGCTGAAGGTTCTCCTTGACCCCCTAAAAACAAGCCTTTTTCCCAGAACTGGCACATATCTTTGTTCTTCAGGTGTTCCAAAGGCAAAAAAAACTAATAAAAATCAATCAGTAAAATCTTTAAAATATGCAATCATATTCATCTATTCTCATATATATGGGTCCTTAGAACAAGTTGCCATCAAGATTTTAAGATGTTTTAGATAGAACATAGCACAAAGTTATATGAATTAAAATATGTATTTATTTAATTATGAAAAATATTCATAATTAATATTAGGCAAATAGCAAGAAGCAGTAAAGTACCAAGGATTTGGAGAGGAGATCATTGCACCCCCACTGTTAAGTCACAGCATGGTAAATAGACTATTCGGAAACGAAAACTCTCATAGATACATATATGCCATCCTGAGTACCCCTCCATTTCAATAACACTAATTGCCCTGTTTTTCCTTGCTGCTCCTAGCCATATTTCTTGGAAAACAACAGCTGTGTTTATTCAAATAGCAGCATACTGATGACTTGATGATAGGGTAATCTGCTGGAATTCCAAGTGTGACGGTCCCAGAGACAACTTCTCAGCACACTAGAAAAGTATCCTTTGCATAGTACAAAGCTTTGGAAAGGAATCCCCACTTTGTTAGCATGTGAGGTTGGGCATTCTTTATTTCATCTGGTTGTGACATTGAATTTCTTCCAGCAAGTGTCATATTTTCTGGTTCTTGCACAATAATCTTCCCATGCATCATTGTCAAAAAGTAATATGCAGCATGAACATTTTCACTCCAATAATTTTTAAGCAAAGGGATTAAACAGTACCTTGAATTATAATGAAAACAGCCACAAGATTCAAAGTCAGAGCAACAAATTCCACTTGTTGGTAATTTCTCTGAATCAACAGGCAACTGGAAGGAATAATCATACTTTAGAAGCCATTTATCAGAAAAATGAAACAAACAGAAACGAAACATAAAAAACACAAATATTACTGAGAGTGTAATTAATTGAAGAGCAAGATCGGTTTCTCAGAATATCAAGAGTTAAACTTCTAAAAGAAATTAGTCATGTTCCTTAATGAAGACCGCTCAAGATACTTTTGCACTGAATACTCCAGGGGACCTTCCCAACCCAGGAATCATACCCATGTCTCCTGCGACTCCTGCATTGGCAGGCGGATTCTTCACCACTAGCACCATCTGGGAAGCCCACAAGGATTATAGAGGGGATTTAGACACAAAATGAGTTCAAAAAATTTAACCAACAATTTCAAGGAAATGAATTTATCTCTTTTAATAATAATCTATATTATTTAGGAAGTTTATGGCTTCGCTCCTGAAATGATATTTATTAAGAATTTAATTTTTTTTCTGTAGGAGACATATTGGTATCAAAATAAAGAAACAGATCTGCTGTACCAATGATTACATAGAAAGAAAGAGTCACTACATGAATAACACAATAGGAATTTGTTTCATGTGATTAAATACATTTTTTTTTCAGATGGGAAACCTGAAACACAGAAAGATTGTCACTTTCCAAGGACATGTACTAGTAAGAGTTGAAAGTGAGACCCCCCCAACTCAGGCCTCAGGCTCTACAGTTCATATTCTTCATCAGGATACTCTACTCCTCTCAAACTAAGCTTAACATGCAGAAAAAAATAATGTACTAAGTGTCAAAAGCAAAAATTTATAATTATAAATAATCCCTTTAGAGTAAAGAAATTTACATAATGTCTACACACACAAAAAAGAGCATGTTAAAGGGGACTAGATTTGAAGGATCTGCTAAAGCAGAAAAAAGTTTTAATATACAGATCAGATCAGATCAGTCACTCAGTCGTGTCTGACTCTTTGCGACCCCATGAATCACAGCATGCCAGGCCTCCCTGTCCATCACCAACTCCTGGAGTTCACCCAGACTCACATCCATCGAGTCAGTGATGCCATCCAGCCATCTCATCCTCCGTCGTCCCCTTCTCCTCCTGCCCCCAACCCCTCCCAGCATCAGCGTCTTTTCCAGTGAGTCAACTCTTCACATGAGGTGGCCAAAGTACTGGAGTTTCAGCTTTAGCATCATTCCTTCCAAAGAAATCCCAGGGCTGATCTCCTTCAGAATGGACTGGTTGGATCTCCTTGCAGTCCAAGGGACTCTCAAGAGTCTTCTCCAACACCACAGTTCAAAAGCATCAATTCTTCGGCGCTCAGCCTTCTTCACAGTCCAACTCTCACATCCATACATGACCACAGGATATACTTAATACATAAGTGACTCAAAATCAATCAAGGAAGCTTATCTCCAGCAAGACATTAGGCATTTTTCAAGAACACTATTCTCTGTATTTCCTGAAGAGAGAAAGGGGAAACAGGCTTCTAAAAGACCTCTCCATTAGGTTGCATTAGACTTCCAGAAGACCTTTCTGTCTCCCAAAATGGGCTCCTAAAAACAACTCATAGAAATTGCTCTTCTAAATGGTGTGTTTATATTTTGTTTTGCTTATTTTTAATACAGTAGAATGCTACAGGTCTAGAATGGGTTGGTGAAATTACTAAGAGGAGACTAATTAATGGTCTCCATAACCTCAGGAGGGCAGTTCTATCTTTGTAATAAAATGGGATGAGAATTCAATTCAGCAAATGACAAAGTCACACTCTGTTTCTTCCCTCACTTTGGATATCCCTTGGAACACTCTCAATACCACTAAACAAATTCTGAACCTCTTTTGCATGGATTATATCTTTTCTGAAGTTTTCAAATGGAAATTTCCAAAAACAGAATGGCAGTTTCAGACTAAATGGCATTTACTTGGCACTTATGACAGAACACCTCCTAAATTTGAATGAAAATCCCTAAGAGGGCAGAGAAAAAGATAAGAACTTTGTTTCTAAATCTCTCTCCACACACACACACACACGTAAGCTGTGTAGTTATGCATATATAGACACAGACATGTGTATGTGTCTATATATGCGCTTATATATATAAATATGTATACATATATATGTACATGCATATGCCTGAGTATCTGTGTGTTTGTGTTTTGTGTATATATGTGAGCATAAAATGAGAATGATGGTAGGTACAGGCATACCTCATTTAATTGTACTTCACTTTATTGCACTTTGCAGATACTACATTTTTTTGCAAATTGAAAGTCTATAGAAACACTTACTCAAATACATTGAGTAAGTCTATCAGTACCATTTTTCTAACAGCATTTGCTCACTTTATGTCTGTGTCACTTTTGCTAATTCTCAATATGATCTGTTATCAGTGATCTTTAATGTAACTACTGTAATTTTGTGAGGGTGCTATGAAATGTGCCCATATAGGATAGCGAACATAATTATCAATTGTGTGTGTTCTGACTGCTCCACTGACTGACCATTCTCCCCTCTCCCTCCCTGTCTCTCTCTTTCTCCTCAGGCCTTTCTATTCCCTAAGATACAGCAATATTGAAATTAGGCCACTTAATAACCGTACAATGGCCTCTAAGTGTTCAAGTGACAGGAAGAGTCACATGTCTCTTACTTTAACTCATAAGCTAGAAATGATTAGGCTTAACAATGAAGGCATATCAAAAGCAGAGACAGGCTGAAAGCTAGGTTTCTTGGGCCAAGCAGTTAGCCAAGTTCTGAAAGCAAAGGAAAAGCTATTGAAGGAAATTAAAAGTGCTACTACAGTGAACAAACAAATGACAAGATAGAGAACAGTCTTATTGTTGATATGGAGAAAGTTTTATTGGTCTGGATAGATCAAACCAACCACAGCATTCCTTTAACCCCAAGCCTAAACCAGAGCCAGGGCCTAACTCTCTTCTAGTCTATGAAAGTTTAGAGAGATAAGGAAGCTGCAGCAGAAAAGTTTTTAGCTAGCAGAGGTTGTTTTATGAGATTTAAGAAAAGAAGTCATCTTTGTAACATCAAAGTACAAAGTGAAGCTGAAAAGGTTGATATAGAAGCTACAGCAAAGTATCCAGAAAACATAGCCAAGACAATTAATGAAGGTAGCTACACTAAACAACAGATTTTCAAAACAGCCTTCTATTGGAAGAAGATGTCATCTAGGGCTTTCATAGCTAGAGAGGAGAAGTCAATGCCAGGCTTTAGAGCTGCGAAGGACTGGCTGTTTCTCTTGTTAGAGATTAATGCAGCTGATAATTTTAAATTGAAGGTAATGCTCATTTATTGTTTTGAAAATCCTAGGGCCCTTAAGAATTTGCTAAAGTTTTGCTTCCTATGCTCTATAAATGGAACAACAAAACCTGGACATCTATGAACCACTGGTTTACTGAATATTTTAAGCACAGTATTGAGATATACTGTTCAGAAAAAAAACATTCCTTACAAAATACTACTGCTTACTGATAATGTACCTTTCCACCTAAGAACTCTAATGGAAATGTACAAGATGCATTATGTTAACACAAAAATAATTCTGAAAACCATGTATCAAGGAGTAATTTCAACCTTCAAGTCTTACTCTTAAGAAATACATTTTGGAAGACTATAGCTGCCATAAGTAGTGGTTCCTCTGATGGATCTGGACAAAGTAAGCTGGAAATTTTCTGAACAGGATTCCTCATTTCAGCTGCCACAAGGACATTTGTGATTCATTGGAAGCAGTCAAAATATCAACATAACAGCAGTTTTAAAGAAGCTTGAGTCCAACCCTCATGGATGAATCTGAGAGGCTCAAGACTTCAATGGCGGAAGTAACTGCAGATATGGTGGAATCAACAAGAGAACTAGAATTAGAAGTGGAGCCCGAAGATGTGACTGAATTGCTGCAATCTCGTAATAAAACTAACAGATAAAGAGTTACTTCTTATGGCTGAACAAAGGAAATGGTTTTTTGAGATGGAAACTATTCCTGGTAAAAATGCTATGAAGATTGTTGTAATGACAAAAAGGATTTAGAATATTATAAAAACTTAGCTGATACAGCAAGGGGAGGGCTTGAGAAAATTGACTCCTATTCTGAAAGAAGTTCTACTATGAGTCAAATGCTATCAAACAGCATTGCCTGCCACTTAAATTGTTCTTGAAAAGAAGAGTCAATCAATGTGGCAAATATGATTGTTGCCTTATTTTAAGAAATTTTCACAGTCACCCACAGCTTTAATAATCAGTTAGCAGCCATCAACATCAAGGCAAGACCTTCCACCAACAAAAAGATCATGACTCTCTGAAAGCTCAGATGATGGTTAGCATTTTTCAGCAATATAATACTTTTTGTTTAAGTTATAGCACTTTGCTTTTTTAGAGATAATGCTACTACACAGTTAATATAAACATAACTTTTATATGCACTGGGAAACCAAAAAATTCATGTGACTCACTTTATTGATGTGGTCTGGAATCCAATATCTCTGAGGTATGCTTGCATAGGAAACAAAAAAATAGAAGTCACAGATTTATAGGGCTTCCCTAGTAACTCAGCTGGTAAAGAATCTGCCTGCAATGCAGGAGACCCTGGTTCAATTCCTGGGTTGAGAAGATTTCCTAGAGAACAGAACGGCTACTCACTCCAGTATTCTGGCCTGGAGAATTCCATGGACTGTATAGTCCATGGGGTTGTAAAGAGCTGGACAAAACTGAGCAACTTTCACTTTCACTTTTCATAGAGCTCCTTAAGGAAGAAAACAATTTAAATGGGTATTGAAGCAAAAAGTAAAAATATAACTAAAGAAAACATTCTAGACTTGAAAAAATAAATATATAAGAATATAGCTTCCCCATGGCTCAGTGGTAAAGAAACCACTTTCACTGCAGGAGACATAGGATGTGTGGGTTCAATCCCTGGGTGGGGAAGATCCCCTGAAAATGGAAATGGCAATCCACTCCTGTACTCTTGGCTGGGAAATCCCATGGACAGAGGGCCTTGGCGGGTTACAGTCCATGGGGTAACAAATATTTGGACAAGACTGAAGCAACTGAGCATACACACAGTTCAATTCAGTTCAGCCACTCAGTTCTGGCCCACTCTTTGCAATCCCATGGACTGCAGCACTACAGGCTTCCCTGTCTATCACCAACTCTGGGAGCTTGCTCAAACTCATGCTTATCGAGTCAGTGATGCCATTAAACCATCTCATCCTCTGTCATCCCCTTCTCCTCCTGCCCTCAAGCTTTCCCAGCATCAGGGTCTTTTCCAAGGAGTCAGTTCTTCACATCAGGTGGCCAAAGTATTGGAGCTTCAGCTTCAGCATTAGTCCTTCTAATGAATATTCAGGACTGATTTCCTTTAGGATTGGCTGGTTGAATCTCCTTGCAGTCAAGGGACTCTCAAGAGTCTTCTCCAACACCACAGTTCAAAAGCATCAATTCTTTGGCACTCAGCTTTGTTTATAGTCCAACTCTCACATCTATACATGACTACTGGAAAAACCATAGCTTTGATTAGATGGACCTTTTTAGCAAAGTAATGTCTCTGCTTTTTAATATGCAGTCTAGGTTGAGTTCTTGAACTGCAAGGAGATCCAACCAGTCCATCCTAAGGGAGATAGTCCTGGATGTTCATTGGAAGGACTGATGTTGAAGCTGAAACTCCAATACTTTGGCCACCTGATGCGAAGAGCTGACTCATTGGAAAAGACCCTGATGCTGGAAAAGATTGAGGGCAGGAAGGGAAGGGGATGACAGAAGAAGAGATGGTTGGATGGCATCACCAACTCAATGGACATGAGTTTGGGTAAACTCCAGGAGTTGGTGATGGACAAGGAGGCCTGGCATGCTGTGATTCATGGGGTTGCAAAGAGTCAAACATGACTGAGCGACTGAACTGAACTGAACTGAGGTTTGAGCACACACACACATGTTTATACAATTCATAATATTTCAGAAAATATTAAGTAAATAATATCTATATATAGAGAAACCCTTGGGGAATGCTTATGTTTCGAAAATAAGGAAATTTCTCATAGACATCTAAAAAAATGTATGGTATACTCAAAGAAACAAAATTAAGTTAGCTTCACACTTCCATTTTGTAAATTAAATTGCAGAAGACAAAGGGACAAAATATGTAGAATTTTAAAAGCAAATTCAATATCCAGAGTACTTAAAATGCATAATTAATAATATCTTCATATTCAGTTCAGTTCAGTTCAGTCGCTCAGTCATGTTCGACTCTTTGCAACCCCATGAATCACAGCATGCCAGGCCTCCCTGTCCATCACCAACTCCCAGAGTTTACTCAAACTCATGTCCATTGAGTCGGTGATGCCATCCAACCATCTCATCCTCTGTCATCCCCTTCTCCTCCTGCCCTCAATCCCTCCAAGTATCAGGGTCTTTTCCAATGAGTCAACTCTTCGCATGAGGTGGCCAAAGTATTGGAGTTTCAGCTTTAGCATCAGTCCTTCCAAAGAAATCCCAGGGCTGATCTCCTTCAGAATGGACTGGTTGGATCTCCTTGCAGTCCAAGGGACTCTCAAGAGTCCTCCAACACCACAGTTCAAATTAAACCTCCTCAAAGATTTTTACTGTATGATGCTAGATACATAGTATATATTCAATAAATAGTTGTTACATGGATGAATACATTAATGAATGAAACACAGAAAATTTACATATGTATGAGCTTGAAAAATTTATTAAGTGTTAGTCGCTCAGTCATATCTGACTCTTTGTGACACCATGGTCTGTCCATGGAATTCTCCATGCAAGATTACCGGAGTGGGTTGCCATTCCCTTCTCCAGGGGATCTTTGAAACCCAGGGATCAAACCCAAGTCTCCTTCATTCCAAGCAGATTCTCTACCATCTGAGCTACCAGGGAAGCCTGAAAAATATTACTCATATTCAATTTTTAAGAGAATGTGTGTATGTGTGTGTGTGTGTTTGTATTTCACTCAAAATATTTTTAATTAATTTATTTTTAATTGGAGTATAATTGCTTTACAATGTTGTGTTAGTTTCTGCTATACAACAATGTGAGCCAGCTACATGTTTACACACATTGCCTCCCTCTTGCACTGCCCCAATATCATCCCTCTAGGTCATCACATCAGCTACTTAAAATATTAATTGAGTTAAGAGCTCAAGAATGGAAACAGTGTGGTCTAAAATGACCAGTGGTGAGCAATAAAACCAGCTAAATACAGATTCATCTACAAGAACATAAAAAATGTCTCTTATTATTAAGTGTAAATAAAATAAATTCAAGGTTAACATAAGATTATTGGTTCTTTCTATCAGTCATGGGAAAGTGGCTGATTTTTTTATATGTCCTTTTATATTTGCCAAATCATCTATAATAAGCAAATAATATTTTTCTAATTGAAGAAAAAATTAGTAGATAATGAAATATTGAAAAAAGTTAAAAATATTGGGTCAACTATTTTCACTAGTAAATTATTTCAAAGGGCAAAGAAACAAGTAAACCTATATGCTACAAACATACAACAGATAAAATTAAAAAACATATATGGTTTCTGGAAAGATGGAATAGAAATACTTCTGCCTCCTTCCTGTAAGTACATTTAAAAACCCTAAACATTATATATAAAATAAACCTCAGAAGAAAGGGGGAAAGAAGAAGGCAAACTGAATAGAAGCTTCAGGAACCAAGAAACAACACAGTGGTGAGTTCTCTGGTCTTTTTCATGCCTCATATATCCCAGATTTGGATCTCAAGACACTGGCAATCTCAAAGAAATAATAGTTGAAAAATTTCCAAATTCTGCAAGCAACACAAACCTAGAGATTCAAGAAGCTGAGTAGATCCCAAAGAGTATAAATATTAAAAAAAATTCACACTAAGACACTCAGTCCAGCTTTTGAAAACAGAGAAATAAGTCATAAAAGTAGTGAATTTAAAAAACAGCTACCCATAAAGAAAAGCATTCTCGTGGCAGTGGGTTCCTTACCAATAACCAGGAAGGCAAGGAATAAAGTGGTATATTGTTTAAACGCTGAAAGAAAACAACTGTCAACCAAGAACAGTACATCTGAGAAAATATGTAGGGAAACTAAGATAATTTGCCTATAGCAAACTCTCCTAAAAGAATATCTTAAGGAATTTCTATAAACAAAAAGGAAATGATAAAAGGATCCTTAGAACATCAAGGAGAGACAAAAAGAACATGATGAACAAGAACATGGTGAAAGCAATATACTTTTCTTGAATTTTCTAAATTATGTTTGATGGTTGAAGCAAAGTTATAGCACTGATTCATATGATTCTGCTGCTGCTGCTAAGTCGCTTCAGTCGTGTCCAACTCTGTGCAACCCCAGAGACGGCAGCCCACCAGGCTCCCCCGTCCCTGGGATTCTCCAGGCAAGAACACTGGAGTGGGTTGCCATTTCCTTCTCCAATGCATGAAAGTGAAAAGTGAAAGTGAAGTCGCTCAGTCGTGTCTGACTCTTGGTGACCCCATGGACTGCAACCTACCAGGCTCCTCCATCCATGGGATTTTCCAGGCAAGAGTACTGGAGTGGGGTGCCATTGCCTTCTCCTAAATGTATGTAAAGAAAATACTTAAAACAATCATAGACTGGGAAGTGTAGTGCAACATAAATTGAGGTGAATTTTCTATATATAACTTGAACCAGTTAAATGAGATAAGTACACAGAGATATGTTATATAAAGTAATGTAATACCAGCAGCAATCACTAAAAAATCAATACAAAAAAGATACACTAAAAAACACTATCGATAAATCAACAAAATCCCAAAACATGTTCTAGTAACCTATATGAAAGCAGGAAAAAGAGAATGCAGAAAGAAAATATAGAGAACAAGCAGAAAAATAATGGTACATTTAGACCTTAATAGTTATATTCCATTAAATGTATCAGTAAGCAACCTAAATACAATTATTCAGTTGGTAATTAATTTTAAAAGTTAAGTAAACTATACCCTGTCTGTAAGACACTCATTTCAAATGTAACTATACTGGCAGTTTGAAAGTAAAAGGATAGAAAATGATACACAATGCAAACAGTAATCAAAGGAAATCAGGAATGATCTGATTTAATATCTATTTAATTGAAGTCTATTTAATGTCATATAAAATAGATTTAAGGGCAAAGAAAATTACCAGAGATAGAGAAAGATATTATGGAATGACAGAGTGTCAATTCACCAAGACATAGAAATTAAAAACGTATATACACCAAATAGGAGAACTATATATGTGAAGCAAAAACTGATATAAATAAAAAGAGAAACAAATCCACAGTTATAGTTGGGAGACTTCCTCTTCTCTTTCTCAACAATTGACCAGACACCTAGACAAAAGATCAAGAAAAATCTAGAAGAATTCAGCACCATAAACCAACAAGGCCTTATCAACATTTGTAGAATGATCCATCTATCAACAACAGAACACACATTCTTTTTAAATTTCAATGGACTATACATTTTAAAAGACCATATCCTGGGCTATTTTTTTAAAAAACTCAAGAAATTTAAAAGAAATCACTGAAATAGTGGAAAGTGTGTTCTCTGACCACAAAAAAAAATCAAACTAGAAATCAATAACAGAAATCTCCAAATAGTTGGAAATTAAATAATACTTCTAAATAATCCATGGATGAAAGAGAAAGCCTCAAGAAAATAAAAAATTACATTGAACTGAATGAAAATGAAAATACAACTTGTCAAAATCTGTAGAACATAGTTAATACAGTGCTGAGAGAAATTTGTAGCACTAAATACAAACAAAGAAAAGAGGAAAGATCTCCAATCTATAACCTAAGCTACTGCTTCAGAAATCTAGAAAGTAAAAGACAAAATAAATTTAAAAAAGTAGAAGGAAGGAAATAATAAAGAAAGCAATATAATCGAAAACCAAAAATAATAGAGAAAATCAATTAAAATGAATCTTTGATAGTATCAAACCTTTATTAAGATAGACTTAGTAAGACTGATGAAATAAAAATAAGGAAGCCACAAATTATCAAAATATCAAGAATTAAATTAAAAATATCACTAGAGATCCTGTAGACAGCAAAAAGATAATAAGAGAAAATTATAAACAAATTTACTCATAAAAATCTGACAATTTGGATGAGATGGACCAAACTAACATAGCAACCACAAAACACAAACTCCCACAACTCACTTAATATGAAATATATAATTTGAATTGTCCCATAACTATAAAGGAAATTCATTTTTAATTTAAAACTCCCCAAAAGGGAGCTCCAGGCCCAGATTATTTGAGAATTCAACCAAAGGTTTAAAAATAATTTAACACTAATTCTACAAAATCTCTTCCAGAAATCAATAAATAAGTAAAAAGGAGCTGCTGCTGCTGCTAAGTCGCTTCAGTTGTGTCCGACTCTGTGTGACCCCATAGACAGCAGCCCACCAGGCTCCCCTGTCCCTGGGATTCTCCAGGCAAGAACACTGGAGTGGGTTGCCATTTCCTTCTCCAATGCATGAAAGTGAAAAGTGAAAGTGAAGTCGCTCAGTCGTGTCCAACTCTTAGCCACCCCATGTACTGCAGCCCACCAGGCTCCTCCGTCCATGGGATTTTCCAGGCAAGAGTAAAAAGGAGCAAACACTTCCTAATTCATTTTATTAATAAGTATTATTTTAATGTCAAAACAAGACAAAGAGCACAAATATAGAAAAACACACCAGTATCTCTCATGAGAATGCATACGAGAATTCTTAACAAAGTATTAGCAAATAGAATTAAGTAATGTATAAAAATGATTATACTCCATGAATAAAGTTTATTCCAAGAATGCAGGGTAGGCTTAATAATCAAAGATTTTCATTGTAATTCTCCATATTAAGAAGCTAAAAAGGAAAAATCACAGGATTATATCAACTGATGCAGAATAAAGAATTTGACAAAATTAAACTCTGATTCATGACACAAACAGAAAAATGCATAGAGAAAAACATCTTCAACCTGATTAGCATCAAAATTCCAGTACTTGCCACCTCACACGAAGAGTTGACTCATTGAAAAAGACTCTGATGCTGGGAGGGATTGGGGGCAGGAGGAGAAGGGGACGACAGAGGATGAGATGGCTGGATGGCATCACTGACTTGATGGACATGAGTCTGGGTGAACTCCGGGAATTGGTGATGGGCAGGGAGGCCTGGCATGCTGCGATTCATGGAGTCGCAAAGGGTTGGACATGACTGAGCAACTGAAGTGAACTGAAACAACCTATAGCTAACATTACACTTACTGTAAAAGACTGAATATTTTCCTCTCAAGAACTAGAACAATACAAGGATGTCTATTTTCATCACTCATATTCAACACAGGGCTGAATGTTCTACCCATGTAATATATACAAGAAAGGCAGTAAGAAGCAAATAGATTGGAAAGTAAAAAGTAAAACTGTTCCTATTTGCAGTGATATGGTTTTCTACATAGAAAATCCCAAGGAATCTACAAACAAAACAAAACAAACAAAAAATCTCCTAAAACCAGTAAGTTCAATAAATTTGCAATATAGAGGATAAAAATACAAAAATCAGCTTTTGATCAGCAGATTTGAACACTATACACAAAACACGGAGAAGGCAATGGCACCCCACTCCAGTACTCTTGCCTGGAAAATCCCATGGACAGAGGAGCCTGGTAGGCTGCAGTCCATGGGGTCGCTAAGAGTCAGGCACAACTGAGCGACTTCACTTTCACTTTTCATTTTCGAGCATTGGAGAAGGAAATGGCAACCCACTCCAGTGTTCTTGCCTGGAGAATCCCAGGGACAGGGAGCCTGGTGGGCTGCCATCTGTGGGGTCGCACGGAGTTGGACATGACTGAAGCGACATAGCAGCAGCAGCAGCATACACAAAACAAACATAACAGATATACACAGAACATTCTATTCAACAACAGCAGAATACAGATTCTTTTCAAGCACACATAGATCAGGACCAAACAAGTTTCAACAAATTCAAGAAGAGAGAAATTATATCAATTAACTTTTCCAACCACAAAAGTATGAAACTAGAAATCAATTAATGGGAGGAAAATTTTAAAATACATGGAAATTAGACAACACACTCCTGAACAACCAATGATCAAAGAAGAAATTAAAAGGGAATTCAAAAAATACCATAAGACAAATGAAAATGGAAGCACAACATGCTAAAACTTAAAGGATGTAGGATAAGTAGTTCTAAGAGGAAAGTCTGGCTTATAAATGCATATATTAAGAAACAACAAAGACCTCATATAAACAAACTAACATTATACCTCAAGGAACTAAAAAAGTAATAAAATAAGACCAAAATTGGCAGAAGAAAGAAAATTAAAAGATTAGAGCAAAAATAAATGAAATAGAGAATAAGAGAACAGAAAAGATTAACAAAACTAAGAGTTGGTTTTTGGAAAAGTAAAGAAAATTGACAAACCTCTAGCTAGCCTAGGCAAGAAGAAAAACAGAAGATTCAAAAACATAAAATTATAAATGAAAGAGGAAGCATTATAATGGATACCACAGAAATGCAAAGGAACATAAGGAACTACTATGATTTACATGCCAACAAATTGGACAACCTAGAAGAAATGGCTAAATTCCTAGAAACATAAAAGACTCCAAAGTGAATCATGAATAGGTCTGAACAGACAAATAACAAGTAAGGAGATTTAATTAGTAATCCAAAGACCCTCTAACAAAGAAAAGTCCAGAGTTTACTGGTGAATTCTACCAAACATAATCATAATAATCTCTCTCTCTTCTTTCTCTCTCTCTTACAGTTCTCTCTGTAACTTAGCAGCAGCATATATATATATTTATTTATGTAAACACACATACATCCTATTGGTTCTGTTTCTCTGGAGAACCCTGACTAATTGAGCAAAGTCCACTATCTATTACTTCCTGCTGCTGCTGCTGGTGCTAAGTCGCTTCAGTCGTGTCCGACTCTGTGCGACCCCAGAGACGGCAGCCCATCAGGCTCCCCCATCCCTGGGATTCTCCAGGCAAGAACACTGGAGTGGGGTGCCATTGCCTTCTCCCCATTACTTCCTAGAAAACAACAAAACCAGTATGGCAGAAATGATTCAGTTCAGTTCAGTCGCTCACTCGTGTCCAACTCTTTGTGACTCCATGAGCTGCAATACGCTAGGCCTCCCTGTCCAACCCCAACTCCTGGAGTCCACCCAAACTCATGTCCATTGAGTCAGTGATGCCATCCAACCATCTCTTCCTCTGTCATCCCCTTCCCCTCCTGCCCTCAATCTTTCCCAGCATCAGGGTCTTTTCAAATGAGTCAGCTCTTCGCATCAGGTTGCCAAAGTATTAGAGTTTCAGCTTCAACGTCAGTCCTTCCAATGAACGCCCAGGACTGATCTGCTTTAGGATGAACTGGTTGGATCTCCTTGCAGTCCAAGGGACTCTCAAGAGTCTTCTCCAACACCGCAGTTCAAAACCATCAATTCTTCGGCACTCAGCTTTCTTTATAGTCCAACTCTCATATCCATACATGACTACTGGAAAAACCACAGCCTTGACTAGATGGACCTTTGTTGACAAAGTAATGTCTCTGCCTTTTAATATACTGTCTAGGTTTGTCATAACTTTCCTTCCAAGGAGTAAGCGTCTTAATTTCATGGCTGCAATCACCATCTGTAGTGATTTTGGAGCCCCCCAAAATAAAGTCTCTCACTGTTTCCACTGTTTCCCCATCTATTTGCCATGAAGTGATGGGGCCATTCTGTTTCTCTGAAGAACCCTGACTAATAGAGCAAAGTCCAATATCCATTACTCACTGCTGCTCCTGCTGCTTCACTTCAGTCGTGTCTGACTCTGTGCGACCCCAGAGATGGCAGCCCACCAGACTCCCCCATCCCTGGGATTCTCCAGACAAGAATACTGGAGTGGGTTGCCATTTCCTTCTCCAATGCATGAAAGTGAAAAGTGAAAGTGAAGTCACTCAGTCATGTCTGACTCTTAGCGACCCCGTGGACTGCAGCCTACCAGGCTCCTCTGTCCCTGGGATTCTCCAGGCAGGAGTACTGGAGTGGGGTGCCGTTGCCTTCTCCGCCATTACTCACTAGAAAACAACAAAAACAGTATGGCAAAAATGATTACTATTCATCAAATGTTTATATACTCCTTCACTTTTCCCAGTACCCATGAATCTAAATGGTTTATGTATATGACTAATTCCACAGTCAAAATGGAAAAGGGAAGCTAAAAGAAGTTGCTCTCCATATTCAGTCTCATTTAAATAGCTAAAAGCAGAAATCTCAGAAATGATAGTGTTAGAATTTGGAAGCAGCCTGGGTCCTTGGGACACTCTGTGGAGAAGAACCACATAGGAGATTTACCTATTACATACTATGACATGAAGAAGGGATAAACTTTTGTTGTGTTAAGCTGTAGAAATTTCAGGTATATCTGTTATTACAACATAGTCTTGTGTTATCCCAACTAATAAAACTAGAATTACCAACCCTAAATTACCATGATACAGAATATTTATTTTTAATCAAAACACACCATCATAATGTTTCCCAAATCAAAATCCCACAAAACAGTTGCTCCCTGATCTTTGGAAAAGTGGTCCACTGCATACCTGACCTCCCCCTTAGTAATTCAAAGTGCACATTTGCATACTAAAGATAGAGAAGTCCTAGAGAAAAGAAAGCTTTACACCTTCACTGAGCTCAGCATTTCACAAACTTATTTGACAAAAGTTATCTTTTTTGTTGGAGAAGGAAATGGCAACCCACTCCAGCGTTCTTGCCTGGAGAATCCCATGGACGGAGAAGCCTGGTAGGCTGCAGTCCATGGGGTCGCAGAGTCAGACACAACTGAAGCGACTTAGCAGCATCTTTTTTGTAAGTATTTTATTTCTTTATTTAGCTGTACTGGGTCTTAGCTGTGGCATGTGGCTTTAGTTGAGACATGTGATCTCTCAGTTGCAGCATCTGGGATTTAGTTCCTGACCAGGGATTGAACCCAGACCCTCTGCATTGGGAGATTGGAGTCCTAGCCACTAGACCATGAGTGAAGTCCCCAACAACAGAAATTTTTTACTATATCTACTCATCAATGTATTTGTATTCTACAAAAAATAAGCTGAAGAAATGTTGAAGATAATAAGGCAATAGAAGCATTTCCATGAGATTCAGAAACTAGACAAAAATATCCAGTTTTTGCTGGACTGATTTGTATACAAGGACTATTATTATAGCTTTATTTGTAGTATAAAACAAATAATAGATAAATGTACATATCTATGTAGAGACATAGTTAAGTGATAAACACATATGCTATACATAAAATAAATATATAATATTTTCAAATAACATTGAGTGCTTGGAAAACAGCATGCGTTGCTAGGTAGGCTGAGAAAGCAGGTTGCAAAATTGTGCATGTTGGATGGACTCAGTTAATATACACATATATTCACACACATATAAAAAAAAATATTAACAGTGATTACCTCCAGAAGCTGAAATCAAAGGCAATTTCTGCACTGTATTCTGCATACTTTTCAATATTCTAATGAGAAATAATAAACATTATTTTTAAAAAGAGATGGAGAAATAGAACAGTCCCTACCTTACAAAATTTCTTCTTTGTCCTTCAGCTGGCACACTATTATTAATAATAATGCTTATTGAGCAGGAATAATCTCTTTTCAGCATGAAACATCTCATATTCATGGAAAAATAATCTTAATACTTATTATTTTTAATGAGAAAAATGTGCTCAGGTTGAACAAGTTTTATCAAATACTTCATATGAGTATGTAAAGGAGAACTTGACTTTGTAAAAACTGTGCTGTACACCAAAATGTTACAATCGCCAATAAACTGTGGAGAGGAAGAGAGAGGCTGGAAGTTGGCAGCAGAAAAAAATGGCCTGGTAATTCAGAGGCTCCTTCCCAATGAGTGTGGCCTAGAAACAGATCCCAGTGTGGTTCAATAGATTTCCACCATCTTCACCACCAACACCAACACCACACCATGCACACATATTCCTACTTCATGATGTAAGTTTCTTAAAAGACCTTTTTCTTTTTTCTTGTTCATGATTTCTTTAAAGTATGCAGCTATCCATTTTATTCTTCCAGTTATCTTCTTCATCTAAAATTCCTCTGCTAAAATAAATATTTGAGGACATTTTCTCTGCATCATTTCAGAGACAAATTTATGGTCAATTGTTACTTTGCTAGAAGTTAACTCACTGACTGTTTCATCATCTTTGTTGGGGTCAACTTCAGGGCATATTTCAATACTAAAAGCCAGTTGTTGGATATATGCTGCCTCTTTAATATTCCCCCATAGCCTCTAGATTATTTTTTCCCTTCTCTCTTTTGTTTTCTTCAATTCTGCCTTAATTTTTCTTTGAACTTTGAAACTCTGATATATTACATCATAAATTGTTTTTGGATACATATTCCCTCAAAGACCTAGGAACAATAAAATTGTATCTCCTCAAAAATTAGACAGCTCAGTGAAATGAGCTTATGCTGCTGCTGCTAAGTCACTTCAGTCGTGTCCGACTCTGTGCGACCCCATAGACTGCAGCCCATCAGGCTCCCCTGTCCCTGGGATTCTCCAGGCAAGAACACTGGAGTGGGTTGCCATTTCCTTCTCCAATGCATGAAAGTGAAAAGTCAAAGTGAAGCTGTTCAGTTATGTCTGACTCTTAGCAACCCCATGGACTGCAGCCTACCAGGCTCCTCCATCCATGGGATTTTCCAGGCAAGAGTACTGGAGTTTATACCATTCCCTATTCTGTTCTGTTTCACATATATTGTTTTCAAAGTGTTATAGAATTACATTTCTAAGATATAACATTGTGCCCTCTTTTAGTGATCTTTTTAGTTAAGCTTCTAAAAGAAAGGCAAAATAGATTCATTAGAAAATTCCCTACATTTCAATGATTTTTAGAGTTTTTTCCTGTAATAAATACATGGAAAACAGTCTTTGGTTATTCACTGGATCATAGTGTAGTATAGTGTAGAGGGAAAAATACAGCCTTGGAATGAGATCTGAGTTTCAGACTCAGCTCTACTGATTTTTTTTTTTTAACCTTTTAGTCTTCTGAATCGATTGCATTATTTTTAAAAGTTTTATTGGAGTATAGTTGATTTACAATGTTGTATTTTTACTGAATATTTTTAATGACTCTATGCCATATCATTCACCTTCTATAAGCCTCCATTTATTTTTCTGCAAAGCACAAAACTGCCTGCCTTACAGGCTTTAATGATGGATAAATGACATTAATCAAATGTGCTATATAACTGTTCATCATTATTAATAATTAAAATTCCCCAATTATTTTGATTCTAGCTTGATTTGTTATTACTAAAAAATACTATTCCCATTGTGCTTAACAGATTCTAATGAAAGTTCACATAGCAAAGAGTAAGAAAAACTTGCCATGATGAACAAGTTGTAAAAAATAAACTTGGTTTTAATTTTAAATTGCTCACTGACCCTTCTAAATTCTAGAATGGAGGCCACCATTTTAAAAGGTCACTTATGATATTGCCAGCATGAGGTTTATAAAATGCTTTCTTAGCCCATCTCCAATGACTTCCATGACAAATTTAGTTGAGAAGACCTATTGTAAGCTAGAAATATGTATATATAAATTGACCATTATCGTAGCAAGATGGCAGCCTCCACCTTGAAGCTAAGAAATGCCACTGGGATGGAGTAAGATGTTACTTTAAACTACCATGAGTAATTTTCATAGTTTGTTGTGGCAAGGGAACAGAGGCAGTTAAGTACATATTACAATGTCAGCAGACATACTACTGAGATGAATCTATTTTGACCTTTGTTCACATTCCGTCTGCTCTAGAGACTAGGGTGAGTTCACAGGTTCACGATGAGTCAGGCTTCATTTATATCCTCAGAAACATTTGCAGTTTTGAATATTTGACAGCAACACACCCCAATGTGAAAATCCTGAGAGAGTGAGGGATTTGTTAAAGGTATTGCCATGACTTAGGTAATATGACAGAGATAATATGAGTTCCTGCGCTGAAAAACCTCACTGTCCTAAGACAGCCCCCAAACCAACCACAGCATCAGAGAATTGACCCCTGGCCAAACTGTAATACATTCCCAATAAAAGTGAAATCAATTAAAATAAATATCAAAAGGAACCTGGTAAGGTGATAAACCATAAAAATCTCCCCTCTGAATATGCAAAGGGAGAGGAGCAGGATTATTCCCTTGCCTTAAAGATGAAGCGAGGATCCAAGGAGAGCACATCTGGTAAGGAAGGAACCACGTTTCCAGGCTGACATCTACATGTAAAACTCTGACATTAGGATCAGATGGCAAAAGCACTCTTCTACTGCTTCCATAGTCATATGTGCAAGCTAAGTTGCTTCGGTCATGTCCAACTCTTTGCGACCCCATGGACTGTAGCCTGCCAGGCTCCTCTGTCCATTGGATTCTCCAGGCAAGGATACTGGAGTGGGTGGCCACACCCTCCTCCAGGGGATCTTCCCAACTCAGGGATCAAACCAGGGTCTCATATGTCTCCTGCATTGACAGGCAGGTTCTTTACCACTAGTGCCACCTGTGAAGCCCTCTCTTAGTCATAAAGATCATCCAAAGTAGAAAAAGAGGATTTGCCCCTAAAATCAAGGAGTCCTTACTGAACCACCAGCTCTCACTAGGTTCTCCATCTCAGGTCTCCTTAGTGAGTTCCTCTTATCTTTTTTTTTTTTTTAATTCAAAGCAGTGAATAGATTTCTTCACAATCTACACTTAATTCAATTAGATGTTTTATCTAGTTCCAGAGTTCTAATTATTATCTATTTTCAGGGTGTAAAAATCACAAAATTTTATTTTTGGCCCAGTGCTCTGGACTTAACTACAAACCTATGTGCTTGATGTCTTAACTTCTCCACTTTGATGTCCAATAGGCATCTCAGCTTTATCATAGTCAAGACTGATTGTTTGATTTTCCCTTCCCACCTGTTCTGCAGTCTTATTTCAGTGGCAGGTATCTTTATCACGCCACATACTCATACTAAAAATCCTTGTAATCATGTTTTATCTCCCTCTTTTTATCAGTAAAAGTGTTTAGCACTTCAGCAAAAGTGTTAGCCCTGCCTTTGCATTATGTCCAACCACCTCTCCAGCTTCCACAGCCACCACCTTGGTTCAGGCCATCAACATCTCTTGCTTGAACAGATGCACCAGCCTCCTAACCTACTCACCAGTTCCTAAGCTTCTTCCATGGCCACCAAGATGTCCCTCATTTTCTTCAGATCACTGACCATAGTTTACCTCCTCAGAAAAACTTTTTTAGGATTAGTATGTGTTCCTCTGCTCTTGCTTTATTTCTTATTAGAGTTCTTAATCATCTGATATATGTGTATCATTTGTTTATGTTTTTGTTGCCTTTATTCCCTGACTAGAATGTGAACTCTTTGAGGACAGGAATTTTGTTTATTAAAATTACCACACTGTGCCCAGAACTTATCAAAATGCCTGGCATAGAGAAAATGCCCAATACATATTTTAAATGAGCGAATATAAAAATACAGTTCCTATCTTCAAGGAATCCACCAGCCAGTAGTAGAAATCAGCATGAACATAGCTAGCTATAATGCAAGCCAACTGTGATTAAACAAATTACAGGATAGCACACGGGAGACAAGATTAATTCTAGCTGGGGTTAGGGAAGGGACAGAGTTTTCTCACACATTACAGACATTTGGACATACACATAAGTATTTAAATTAGGCTGAAACAGATAAATGAGATTTCAGCAAGAAAAGACATGGAGACCAGCATACGGCAAGAACTTGAATGCTTAGAAGTGCTCAGCATATTCAAGGAACAGCAAATGATCCTGGGTGGCTGCCATCTGGAAGCTGAGCTGAGTACCAGGAGAAGGAGATGAGGCTGGGAAAACAGAGTGAGCCAGATTTCAAGGGGTCCTGAATGTAATGAAAGCGATGTTGTTTAATACCATCAAGAAACGTTTGTTAAAAACCTACTCCAGGCCAGACTCTCTGCTAAATGCTGGGGATGTAGAAATGACATCTCTTGTTTCTGTGTTCAGGAAATGTACAGCAGAGCACAAGATATCTGAATATTCAGACAAAGAAGTGTCACAAAGTGTTGTGAGTGTCATAGCAGCCATCTGAGAAGCAACATGATAAAGGAGTGAGATTCTATAGTGCACAGAGGGAGCTGTACAGAAATATTACATGAAGAAGGCCACGAGTCATGGGCTTTTGAGTTGGAGCGTAAATGACGGGATCTAAGTTTTAGGGAGATTGTGTAAGTTAGGGTAGACAATTGAGTGGAAGAGAAAAGAGTCTAAACAAAAAAGGAAGTAATTCTCTTCTGAGTAAACACCAAGGAAAGTCTAATCAAAATTACTTTAGACTTGAAAAGATATTTCAATCTATGCTCTGTCCTGATGAGTACTCAGGAGGTATTCATCTGAGGAGGTTTTCTAATGTTAAATCAGTTTCCTGTGGGTAGAAAAAAAAAAAAAGACGGTCAGAATTCTCTTGCCTGATAATAAATCACATTTCTTTTTACGTTAAAAAAGGTAAAAAATCTAGAAAAATTCATGTAAAAATTCTCAAAACAAGTGTGGAGGAAGAGAGGAGGAACCTGGCAGTGTTATACAAAATGCTCTTTAATGAAGGTATAGTAGGTTATGACACAGCACTGGCATTTATCATGTATACTATTTGTATACTCTCAGTAGTTTAATAATAACCAAGTAAAAAATAACTTGTAACATGCTCTGTTCCCATCCTTCTACAAACCCTCTTCATGATTTCAAGATGTTAGTTCTGACAAGTTCAAATCATCATCATGATAATTAGTATCTGACACTTACAGCCTCTTCACCAACAGTACATGTTGTTCATTTGTCAACATATAGTTGCAGTATAGAAAATATTTATCATGTATAAGAACCACATTTTGAGTCATTTAAGAACATTTTGATAAGCTAAACATACTGAAGGGTGCTTTCACCACTGATTATTTTTCCCTCTGAGCTATTTCTATTTTGTTAACATGTAATTTTATAAGCTAAACTCATTTTCAAATTCCGGCATTTCTTGGGTTGAGTCCCTTGGAATGCTTCTCTGACTCACTGAAATGGAGGCATAAAAATGAGTATGCTGAGTTTAAAAATTTTTAAATGAATTAATGTAATTCCCACGCATATGACTATATGAACATATTATGTGTCATTTTCTGATCACTGCAAATACATGGAAAAGCATACATTGTTTTTCCTTGTAATATTCAGTATATTTCTTTTTTTTTCTATGAAAACTAAGTAAGATTCAATGAAATTTTTGTTCAAATGCTTATTGTCTCACAGAAATGCAAAGCCTGTGCATTCCTCTGCTTTCTTACTGTTATTATTTTGACTTAGGATTGCTTAATAAGATTTCTCCTCTAGATGACCGTGAATACTTCCTTAGACAATTGGGGTCAGGTTCAAGTGTAGATGGCATCTGCATTCATTATCTAATTGAGAAGAAAATGTAGGTGTGAGGTGTAAGGACAGCGTAGTTGTAAGTTAGAAAAAAACTGTTTATCATTGTGAATTAATTTTAGAATATTTAAAATCTGCCCTGACCTTTTAAGCTGGATCCATGGGTATAACCACTTTGACAGCTACTTAGGAACTGTGACTCTTGCTCAGTTTACCTCCCAAAGTTACCAGGTCTAAAAATCATCTAGGACATGCCATCATCCCTTCTGGGTAGGCAGCCAAACTCCTAGGCTTTAGTGGCTCCTGGATAAGCTTTCCTGACCCTCATCTGGCCAGGCATTTTCAGAAGGGAGCCTGAAAACACCTGCTCTGTGGCCATTTGGCAGCTTCCCTACAAATATCAGCTGGAGATAACATGGTGTGTACGGAAACAATCTAGAGATCTGGGATTTTACAAGGCAATTTGATAGACAGCCAACAAAATAAATCATGAAAGTAAATAAACACTAAGTTAAACACTCTTGGAGAAGTGGCACTGGAGAATATTCATGGAAAACAATTCTTAGTGCTTTTTTGTCCCAGAATTATCTGATACATTATTACAGTCTATAGGGATGTGCATAAAAAGTACTATGGAAAAAACTTAGTGAAAACAGTACAAGCCTGTGAGAAACTTCAAATGAAATGAAGTACACAAAGGGATTAGGTCAGAGAAAGATAAATGTATCTTTAAGCAGTGTGTGCCTGAGAAATTATGCATGATCAAAAGTCTTCCCACAGCCCCACTTATGACTAAACATCCTTAGCGTGAAGAAAGTTACAAACAGGTACACTTCTAAAGTGGAAATGGAAATGAAGAGCTCTCTGTTTCTCTTTACCTTCTTACATTTGTATAACCCTTTATAGTTTAAAAAAGAATTTTACAGGCATTATTTCCTTTGATTCTTACAATCACCTGGTATGGTAGGTAAAAGATTAAAAATAGAAAGGAAAAAAAAAAAAAAAACTTGGGGGAGCCAAGTTGTAGATTTGCTTGAAAAACAGTGTCCTTGACTCCACTCATCAGCCGAATCCTAGGCTGCTGGCAACGAGACCGAGCTGGACAAAGAACACTGTCAGAACAGAAGGCACAAGATGTGTGTGTGCATGTGTGCCTCATTGCAAATGTTTTGCCTTCCAAACAAGTCAAGAAATTTCTGAATTTCCTATGATTTCAAAAGACCTGTATCTATTTCTTCTCCCTTTAAATAACAAGAATAAAAATATAAGCATCCAAAGAGCATTGTACAGTCAGCGCAGCCTGGTGTGAAAGCTTAGACAAGAAAATTCCAGGAAAGAGAAAAGAGCCAACGTGAGACTTGTAGAACACATCCATGCAGTGCCGCATTGTTGGAAGGCGTCCATAGGTATCTATAAAACGAATTTGAAGAAACACATGAAGAAGCTCTCCATACAAGAGATATTTTTTATCAAACAACTGTTTTTCAAGGTCATGCTCCTCTTTAGGAGTATTTCAGTATCCAAACCTTGGTTTCTCTATTATTTACAACAGTTGTTGCCCTTGAGTGTGGATCTGTGTAGAAGCAACATTCCCTGGCAGAGAGCCATCTATTACAAACTTGAAGTGTACCTACGTTTTTCACTAGGCAGCTCTGCCTCTGTGTTCTTAGAGTATCTATACTACAGTCTTTTAAAACTAATCTCACTCTCTTCCTCAAACTGAATATATTATTAAATCCCCTCTCTCAATAAATGAAAAAAGCATTATGCAATCTCCCAAGCTATCAGCCTTGTTCCCTGAACAGTTCCTTTTCTCTCTCTCAACCATCCGTCACTTAGTCTCTTTGATTTTACCTCCATGATATGCCACAAATAAATGCCCTTTTCTCTGGCCTCATTGGTGTTATTTCTCTCCATGTGAGAAGTAATGAGGGTCTGGAATTTCTGTAGGAGCACTTTTTTAAAATTTTTTTTCAATTTCTGAACCTCTTCTATTCATTATTTTTTTAATATTTTAATAAAATTTTAAAATGGTAACAACCAGTTTGTTCTCCACATCTATGAGTCTGCTTCTGTTTATTGTATTCACTAGTCTGTTGTATTTTTCAGATTCCACATATACGTGATAGCACATAATATTTGTCTTTCTCCATCTGTCTTATTTCACTTAGCATAAAGCTGGTTTTAGAAAAGGCAGAGGAACCAGAGATCAAATTGCCAACATCCGCTGGATCATCTGCTTTATTGACTATGCCAGAGCCTTTGACTGTGTGGATCACAATAAACAGTGGAAAATTCTGAAAGAGATGAGAATACCAGACCACCTGACCTGCCTCGTGAGAAACCTGTATGTAGATCAGGAAGCAACAATTAGAACTGGACATGGAACAACAGACTGGTTCCAAATAGGAAAAGGAGTACGTCAAGGCTGTATGTTGTCACCCTACTTATTTAACTTCTATGAAGAGTACATCATGAGAAACACTGGGCTGGAGGAAGCACAAGCCAGAATCAAGATTTCCAGGAGAAATATCAATAACCTCAGATATGCAGAGGACACCACCCTTATGGCAGAAAGTGAAGAAGAACAAAAGAGCCTCTTGATGAAAGTGAAAGAGAAGAGTGGAAAAGTTGGCTTAAAGCTCAACATTCAGAAAATTAAGATCATGGCATCTGGTCCCATCACTTCATGGGAAATAGGTGGGAAAACAGTGGAAACAGTGGCTGACTTTATTTTTCTGGGCTCCAAAATCACTGCAGATGGTGATTGCAGCCATGAAATTAAAAAACGCTTACTCCTTGGAAGGAAAGTTATGACCAACCTAAACAGCATATTAAAAGGCAGAGACATTACTTTGTCAACAAAGGTCCGTCTAGTCAAGGTTATAGTTTTTCCAGTGGTCATGTATGGATGTGAGAGTTGGACTATAAAGAAAGCTGAGCACAGAATTGATGCTTTTAAACCGTAGTGTTGGAGAAGACTCCTGTGAGTTCCTTGGATTGCAAGGAGATCCAACCAATTCATCCTAAAGCAGATCAGTCCTGGGTGGTCATTGGAAGGACTGAGTTGAAGCTGAAACTCCAGTACTTGGTCACCTGATGCAAAGAGCTGACTCATTGGAAAAAACCCTGATGCTGGGAAAGATTGAGGGCAGGAGGAGAAGGGGATGACAGAGGATAAGATGGTTGGATGACATCACCGACTCAATGGACATGGGTTTGGGTGGACTCCGAGAGTTGGTAATGGACAGGGGCACCTGGCGTGCTGCACTTCATGGGGTCACAAGGAGTCAGACATGACTGAGTGAATGAACTGAACTGAACTGAATTGAATGCCCTTGAAGTCCATCCATGTTGCTACAAATGGCAAAATGTTCTCTTTTTTTATAGCTGAGTAGTTTTCCATTGTTTGTCTATACCACATCTTCTTTATCCATTCATCTGTTGATGGACACTTTGATTGCTTCCATATCTTGAGAACTGTAAATAATACCTTTGCAGGAACTTTTTTGCTGCCCCAAATGATAAAATCCTAGGCTCCTAAGCATGGTATCTAAGACTGTAGCTTTATGATCTAGTCCCTGCCTCATTTTCCAAACCAGTCTACTGAAACATAACTCCAGCCACACCTAACTTCTTACAGCCTTCCCAAATGCTATAATCAGTTTAATTCTCCATATACTTGATACTTTTGTTTGTTCTGCATGAAATATTCTTTTCTTACTCCTGTGTGTCTCCCTCTAAGTATGTTACAAAATAGAGTTTAAACACTACCTTCTCTGTGAAACCTCCATTCTTACATTCTAACATAGGCAGCTGCGCTTCTATGCCTTAGTTACTCTTACTGAATTAGTATTACTCTTGATAACATTAGAGCTAGACATCCTGGAGTGTGATGTCAAGTGGGCCTTAAGAAGTATCACTACGAACAAAGCTAGTGGAGGTGATGGGATTCCAGCTGAGCTATTTCAAATCCTAAAGGATGATGCTGTGAAAGTGTTCCACTCAATATGCCAGCAAATTTGGAAAACTCAGCAATGACCACAGGACTAGAAAAGGTCAGTTTTCATCCTGACACATCCTGTAAAGGACACAACTGTACTCATTTCAAGTGCTAACAAAGTAATGCTCAAAATACTTCAAGCTAGGCTTAAACAGTATGTGAACTGAGAACTTCCAGACGTACAAGTTGAATTTAGAAAAGGCAGAGGAACCACAGATCAAATTGTCAACATCTGTTGAATCATAGAAAAAGTTAAAGAATTCCAGAAAACCATCTGTCTCTGCTTCCTTGACTACACTGAAGTTTTTGACTGTGTGGATCACAACAAACTGTGGAAAATTCTTCAAGAGATGGAAATACCAGACCACCTTACCTGCCTCCTGAGAAATCTGTATGCAGGTCAAGAAGCAACAGTTAGAACTGAACATGGAACAATGGACTGGTTCCCAATTGGGAAAGGAGTACATCAAGGCTGCATATTGTCACCCTGCTTATTTAAATTATGTGCAGAGTATAGCATGCAAAATGCTGGGTTAGATGAAGCACAAGCTGGAATTAAGATTGCCAGGAGAAATATCAATAACCTCAGATATGCAGATGACACCAGCCTAATGGCAAAAAGTGAAGAGGAACTAAAAAGCCTCTTGATGAAAGTGAAAAAGAAGAGTGAAAAAGCTGGCTTAAAACTCAACATTCAAAAAACTAAGATCATGGCATCTGGTCCTATCACACCATGGCAAATAGATGGGGAAACGATGGAAACAGTGAGCGACTTTATTTTCTTGGGCTCCAAAATCACTGTGGATGGTGACAGCAGCCAAGAAATTAAAAGAAGCTTGCTCTTTAGAAGAAAACCAATGACAAACTTAGAGTATTAAAAAGCAGAGACATCATTTTGCCTACAAAGATCCATATAGTCAAAACTATTTTTCCAGTACTCATGTATGGATGTGAGAACTGGACAATAAAAAAGGCTGAGCATCAAAGAATTGATGCTTTTGAACTGTGGTGTTGGAGAAGACTCTTGAGAGTCCCTTGGACTGCAAGGAGATCCAACCAGTCCATCCTAAAGGAAACCAGTCCTGAATATTCATTGGAAGGATTGATGCTGAAACTGAAGCTCCAATACTTTGGCCACCTGATGCAAAGAAATGACTCATTAAAAAAGATCCTAATGCTAAGAAAGATTGAAGGCAGGAGGAGAAGGGGATGACAGATGATGAGATGTTGGATGGTATCACTGACTCAATGGACATGAGTTTGAGCAAGCTCCAGGAGATGGTAAAAGACAGGGAAGCCTAGAGTGCTGCAGTCCGTGGGGTTGCAAGAGTTGGACACGACTGAGTGACTAAACAACAACAACAACAAATTGATATTATTAGATTTTTTGTTTTAATTTCTTTTCCATGTTTTCCCCCTTCACTAATTAAAAAATTATGCATTCTATGTTATTCACTTCTAGTGTAATCACCTACTATATACAGCAAAAAATAAGCATGTGTTAAGTGAATGGATGCTAAATGAATTTCCAGGAAAATTTTTTTTTATTATCTTTTTTAAATTTTATTTTATTTTTAAACTTTACAATATTGTATTAGTTTTGCCAAACATCGAAATGAATCCACCTCAGGTATACATGTGTTCCCCATCCTAAACTCTCCTCCCTCCTCCCTCCCCATACCATCCCTCTGGGTCATCCCAGCGCACCAGCCCCAAGCATCCAGTATCGTGCATTGAACCTGGACTGGAGACTCATTCCATATATGATATTATATGTATTTCAATGACATTCTCCCAAATCATCCCACCCTCTCCCTCTCCCACAGAGTCCAAAAGACTGTTCTATACATCAGTGTCTCTTTTGCTGTCTTGTACACAGGGTTATTGTTATCATCTTTCTAAATTCCATATATATGCGTTAGTATACTGTATTGGTGTTTTTCTTTCTGGCTTACTTCACTCTGTTATAATAGGCTCCAGTTTCATCCACCTCATTAGAACTGATTCAAATGCATTCTTTTTAATGGGTGAGTAATACTCCATTGTGTATATGTACCACACCTTTCTTATCTATTCATCTGCTGATGGACATCTAGGTTGCTTCCATGTCCTGACTATTATAAACAGTGCTGCGATGAACATTGGGGTATACGTGTCTCTTTCAATTCTGGTTTCTTCAGTGTGTATGCCCAGCAGTGGGATTGCTGGATCATAAGGCAGTTCTATTTCCAGTTTTTTAAGGAATCTCCACACTGTTCTCCATAGTGGCTGTACTAGTTTGCATTCCCACCAACAGTGTAAGAGGGTTCCCTTTTCTCCACACTCTCTCCAGCATTTATTGCTTGTAGACTTTTGGATCACAGCCATTCTGACTGGGTGGCTCAGCTAGTAAAGTATCTATCTGCCTGCAATGTGGGAGGTCTGGGTTTGACCCCTGAGTCAGGAAAATCCCCTGGAAAAGAGAATGGCAACCCACTCCAATATTCTTACTGGAGATTCCATGGACAGAGGAGCCTATAAGGCTACAGTCCTTGGGATATGGACACGACTGAGTGACTAATACTTTTACTTTTACAATGGCCTAATACCAAATTGAAAATCATTACCGCCAAAAATCTCTAATCTTAACCTATGTTTTTTCAAGTGTGCAGATAAAAGGAAAACTAAAAATAGTAAGTATCCTATGCTGCTGCTAAGTCACTTCAGTCGTGCCCGACTCTGTGTGACCCCACAGACGGCAGCCCACCAGGCTCCCCGTCCCTGGGATTCTCCAGGCAAGAACACTGGAGTGGGGTGCCATTGCCTTCTCCAATGCATGAAAGTGAAAAGTGAAACGGAAGTCGTTCAGTCGTGCCCGACTCTTCACGACCCCATATACTGCAGCCCACCAGGGTCCTCTGTCCATGGGATTCTCCAGGCAGAAGTACTGGAGTGGGGTGCCATCGCCTTCTCCAAGTATCCTATAGGCAATAACTATTATATTAAACTGCATCCCGTATAACCTTGGGAGGAACAGATTGAGCCAGATCCTAAATTGATGGCCCACACAGACAAGAAATAAACAAAAGAGGACTTATCACATGATAACAAAAGTTTTCAATCCATTCCACTCATTTTCTAATTTACCTTATCACTATTAGGTAAAGGAACACCTGGTTTAAAGACTACTGAAAGAATTGTTATCACTGTCTCTGTACCAGTCAAGAGTGCTGTCTCCAGGAAGCTCCATAAGAATCAATCCTAGGGTTTGTCCTCGAAAGTTGTCTGAGTTAGAACTAAACCAGGGAGCCAATGCCCTGTTCACAAAACGTATGCCGATACTGTGATGGGCAGAGTGAGATTCAGACTTACCTTTACTGTATGAAAACAGAAAAAAATAAACGTAAAAATGATAGATACTTTCTTAAGGAGTAAAAACCTGGTGGTAAAAATCAATATAATAAGAAAAAATAGTTGGAAACCTCTTTTTAAAGGGAAAAAAAATGAGAAGTAATAATGAAGGTGAGGAGGTTTTTCTTTATTTGTTTGTCTTAGCAGGTTAAAAGCCTTTAGATCATGATGTCCAGTTTAAGTCATCAGGGTCACTCTTAAGGAACGTTGATATCAAGGAGAAGAATACTAAGCAGAAGGGAAAGTCAGAGAATTTTAGGCTAGGGAAGAGATGCCAAAATCACAGCAAGGGGCTGACTAATAATTTCAGATATATTAAAATGTTAACATAAAAGGAACCCAAACTTTCCCTGTCAGTGATGGATCAAAAGCAGAGAATATGAGACTTCCCTGGTAGTCTAGTGGTTAAGAATCTACCTGCCAATGCAGGCGACACAGGTTCGAACCCTGGTCTGGGAAGATTCCACATGCCATGGGGCAACTAAGGTTGTCACCACAACTACTGAAGCCCATCCGCTCTCCGTGCACAAAAATGAAGACCCAGCATAGCCTAAATAAATTAATGAAGTTATTTTAAAAAACAAACAGAGAATACTATCAAAATCAAAGAAAAAGACATTGGGCTTAGGAAAAAGGATCTCTTGACTTTGTGAATGGTAAACCAATAGATGGAGCAAGGTTATGAAAACTTCCAGGAAGGACTGAAAATTGTCTATTTTGAAAGGTTTAGGCATTCAGCTTCCTGCAGGAAGGAAAATGCACTACATTCTCTGCCATGAATATTTCCAGTTTTGTGAGTTAATAACATTATCTTATAGTCATCACGTATTTACATAACATCCTGAAAAATACAATACACTCCATATTTACTCATTTACTCCTCTATGGAGCAAAATATCACAATAGGTTTAAACTTCCTGCACAGAAGCTAAGTTTGATGCCTTTGATCATTTTTTGTCCACCTGCCACATCCTTCCCAATTTCTCTGCAACTTCTAATAAATATGGAGCACCAAAAAATACACAACTCTTCAATAAGTGCCCAGGAAATGCCAAGTCAAAATAGGCAGATTACTCCATGGTTTCTGCATGTCATACATCTATTAATACATCCTAGGATCATGTTCACACTTTTAATAACTGCACTAGGCTGCTGACTCATATGCGGGCATGTTTCTACTTCCTTCGTACCTACATAATTATTCCCTTTCTTGTGTCAGCCTGGTTTCTTTTTTCCTTAATCTCATCCTGTTTAGCTTGACCATTTTCCTCAGTTTTCAAGGGTCCATTGAACTGTTCTCCTGAAGTTCATAAATCAATACTGCTACCAAAATGAAGACTTTTCTTTTCTAACTTTCAAATAATCAAAGGATACGAAAGGTTGAGGGAAAGCTCAATAATTCTTTTAACTTGTGTGCAAGGCTCTCTGCTAAGGATTAGGGGGTAAAACAAACATGATTCCTGCTTCCTGATAGATTGCAGTCTATCAATGATAGAGATAAGAAAATAGAAAACGACAGCCCTCTACGATAAGTGCTTTGATAGGAAGGGCAGGCAGCAGCAACAGGACAAAATGAGACTGAGCACAGGGAGAATTACTGGTCTAGAAGCTGTGAGTGCATTTTGCAGTACCACCTGACCTCCAAACAAAACAGTTCAGAAGAGGGAGAGGCTAAAAACCTGAGAATCTGCACAAATATATAAACTAACTGCTTTAATCCTCACAGCAACCCTGTATGGCAAGTATGGTTAGCCCAGAGTTAAAGATGAAGAAACTCAGCTTTTAATAGGGTAGGTAACTTATCCAAAGGTCACACACTTCTGGCTAATAAGTAACAGAACTGGATTTCCAATCCAGGTCTGTATGACTCCAAAGTTCATGAATAACCATGCTGCTTTTCAAATAGTCTCTATGTTTCTGGTTTATTAACAGAAATGCCACGTGGGATGAAATCTAAAATTTCAGAAATCTAGATAATGTCAACTGCTTCCTTTTTATGTGGCATTTAGTCAAAATATGACAACAAACTAATCTGACATAGCTTATCCCAAACTATTCTGGTAACTTCCTCACACTGTGAATTCAGGGAACCAATTACCTGATGACTTGCTAGTTATGTTTCTGCTGCTAAGTCGCTTCAGTCGTGTCCGACTCTGTGCGGCCCCATAGACGGCAGCCCACCAGGCTTCCCTGTCCCTGGGATTCTCCAGGCAAGAACACTGGAGTGGGTTGCCATTTCCTTCTCCAATGCATGAAAGTGAAAAGTGAAAGTGAAGTCACTCAGTTGTTTCTGACTCTTAGCGACCCCATGGACTGCAGCCTACCAGGCTCCTCCATCCATGGGATTTTCCAGGCAAGAGTACTGGAGTGGGGTGCCATTGCCTTCTCCGAGTTATATTTCTAGGATACAAAAATATAATAATGCATTCATAATTTCAAGGGCCAATATTTCTTCCAATTAAAAAAAAGGACACCATATTTTTCCACCTTTGGGCACTTTCATCTTCTGCAGAAAATATTCTACAGTTAATAACAGTAGAAAGCACTCAACAATATTAGAAGTAACTTGAGTATCTATTCAGATGGCTCACTGATAGTAGTTTCCTGTCACAAGCAGGTAGCTAATATTTAATATGTATTCAGATAGGAAAAGGAAACAATCCAAGCAATCAATCTGGCACACAGAATTGTTTAAGAGATAATACCCGAAATTCTACATTCAACTCCTGTTAAAATATCGTCTATCCAACAAATGCAACATTTAAGCTAATTCCTGCAATAGGTCACTCTGAAAAGCCCCTCAAAGTTAAGGTGAAACAATAGCAGTAGCTTGTCCTGTACTTGATTCTGTACTTGAAGGGGATCTTCATCTTGATCTGCCCATTCCTCGAATTTCCCTTGGCTCACAGGATGATCCATATCAAGCACTCGTGATTTCTTTAGTAGATCATACTCTGATAGATTCCTAGAAACATCTACTCCTTCTCCTCAAAAACCTACCAGTATGGAATTTAAATTGGTATAACCATATTAGAAAAACCAATATTTACTAAAGCTTAACTTAGAAATGCCTACATGTGTTCACCCAAAGACATGCACCAGAATATTTATAGTTGTGCAATTTGTGATGTCCAAAAGCAGAAACTCTCCAAATGTCCAACTACAGTAGAATGAATAAACTGTGCTCTATTCACACAAAAGAATACTTTACAGCCATTGGGATGAATAACCACAACCACATACAACAATAGGGATCTATCTCACAAGCACAGTGGAGAATAAAACACACACACATAATATATGATTCTATATATGTAAATCATAATATATGATTCTATATATGTAAATCATAATATATGATTCTATATATGTAAAGAATAAAAAGTGGAAAAATTAACATATTCTATTGGAAGTTTGGATACTTGTTACTTTTAAGGGGGTGATAACAGGAAGGCAACATGAGGAAGGCATCTAAGATGCTGATAATATCCTCTTTCTTAATTGGGATGTCGATTAATCAAATGTAAGCTGTTTTGTGAAAATTAATTGTCTTACTTTTCTATATATGTATTATACTTCAATAAAAAGTTTTCAAAGCCCCTACAGGCTTTAAATTTTAAATAGCTAATTTTTTGAGAGATTAAAATGGACCATATGAAATATTACCTATGAGATAGAAAAAATGCTGTGTAAGGACCTGCAATTTAAACAATACGAACTTAAAGATCATTGCCCAGATAGACCTGGATCCCTTTCACTTCTAGAAATGAGATTCTCATGTCTTCCTACACATTGCCCTAGTCCATATTCTGGCTGTAGTTTCCAGCCCATTCCTTTTGATCATAAATAATGTTCCATTTCTGCTAAAACTCTATTCTCACTCTTGAAGGACATGCTCTGATCTGTAAGCCTTGAAAGCAAGGCACTTTTCAACCAGCCCTCCCATATTTTTCTCCTGCCCCCTAAACATCCTGCACTGCTTATGCAGGCATCTTCATCTCTATCCAGAGCACTCTAGGGAATCACCCTCACAATGGCCTCACCTCTCTCTGATGTCTTTAGCTTGCCTCCTGTGCCAATTAAGAGTAATGAAGTCGGTCTGTTTCACAAAAAAATTATTTTTTGGCCTTTATGTATGATACATGAATTTTATTTAAAAATACTTCTTGTTCCATTTATAATCTATAAATGTTGTTCAAGTTTAAATCATTCATTATCATAGAAATTTGATTAACAATGTTATTGCTGTTCAGTCACTCACTCGTGTCCAACTCTTTGCAACCCTATGGACTACAGCACACTAGGCTTCCCTGTCCTTCACTATCTCCCAGAGTTTGCTCAAACTCATGTCATTGAGTCAGTGATGCCATTGAATCATCTCATCCTCTGTCACCCCCTTTCCTCCTGCCCTCAATCTTTCCCAGCATCAGGATGTTTTCCAAAGAGTCGGATCTTTGCATCAGGTGGAGCTTCAGCTTCATCATCAGTCCTTCTAATGAATATTCAGGATTGATTTCCTTTAGGATTGACTGGTTGGATCTCCTTGCAGTCCAAGGGACTCTCAAGAGTCTTCTCCAACACCATAGTTCAAAAGCATCAATTCTTCAGCACTCAGCCTTCTTTATGGTCCAACTCTCACATCCATACATGACTACTGGAAAATCCATAGCTTTGAATATATGAATCTCTGTTGGCACAGTGATGTCTCTGCTTCTTAATATGCTGTCTAGGTTTGTCATAACTTTTCTGTCAAGTAGCAAGTGTCTATCAAGTTCATGTCTGCAGTCACCATCCTCAGTGACTTTGGAGCCCAAGAAAATAAAGTCTGACACGGTTTCTATTTTTTCCCCATCTATTTCCCATGAAGTGATGGGACCAGAGGCCATGATTTTAGTTTTTTGAATGTTGAGTTTTAAGCCAGCTTTTTCACTCTTCTTTTTCACCTTCATCCTGTTTGCTTTCTGCCATTAGGGTGGTGTCATCTGCATATCTGAGGTTGTTGGTATTTCTACCGGCAATCTTGATTCCAGCTTGTGATTCATCCACGGTACATAATTTTGTATTCTCATCACACTTTGCCTTTGAATGATCTATTCTTTATCATTCTTAGCTCCCTCACTACTGGAAAGCATCTAAAAGCTGGCCTTACATAGGCCTGAATGTAAATATCAAAATGGATACTGCTTACAGTATTACAAGTACAGTATTACAAGACTCAAACATACTTTTGTGAACACTTCATACCTGCAAAAAGAAAATGTAATAATATACATGACTGAGTGAAGTCAGAGAAGAAGAAATATCATATGATATCCCTTATAGAATCTAAAATAATACAAACGAACTTACTTATAAAACAGAAACAGTCTCACAGATTTAGCCAAATTATGGTTTCCAGGGGAAGGATGTGGGGGAGGGATAGTTAGGGAGTTTGGAATGGACATGTACACACTGCTGGATTTAAAATGGATAACCAACAAAGACCTACTGTATAGCACATGGAACTCTGCTCAATGTTGTGTGGCAGCCTGGATGGGAGGGGAGTTTGGGGGAAAATTGATACATGTATACATGTAGCTGAGTTCCTTCACTGTTCACCTGAAACTATCACAACATTGTTAATCAGCTATGAAATGAAATGAAATGAAGTTGTTTCAGTCCTGACTGACTCTTTGGGACCCCATGGACTATAGCCTGCCAGGCTTCTCTGTCCATGGATTTTCCAGGCAAGAACACTGGAGTGGGTTGCCATTTCCTTCTCTGGGGGATCTTCCTGACCCAGGAATCGAACCTGGGTCTCTTTTTGCAGGTAAGACTCTTTACCTTTTAAGCCACCACGGTATAATCAGCTATACCCCAATACAAAATAAAAAGCTTTAAAATAATAATAATAATAACCATCCAGTGCAAGAATATTTGAGAATTTCTAGCTCTCCTTTCTCAGGAGAATAAGTCAACACATATTGTTTTAAATTCACCCAAACGTCTACTTGACCTTGATAGCAAATAATGTTTTGTTTTTGTTTTCACCATCCTAGGAGGGCCACCTCCCATTCACAGCTCATTTACAGACACCACTGAGCTTAAATTCTAAATTACTATGGCTTCAGGTTACCAGCCCCTTCCACATACTCTGGTTCTCTTTGGTAAATCATCACTCAGAAGCCCCTCTGTAGGCTGCTTATCTAGACTGACATAATTATAATTCTATAATATTAAAAATAGCTTTAATGGTATTTTAAGAGAAGTAAACATAAAACTCACAAAGGAAAGGAAGGAAGGAATCTTACATTTAGCAGGCATCTATTACCTTTAGAGCTTTTTGCTGGTACTTGCCTGTATGCTGTTGTTTTTAGTCCTTATATAACCTTGCAACATGGGTCTTATAATCTCCCTTTTGCAGATGAGAAAATAGAGGCTTGTCCCAAATCACAGAACATGGACGATGCAGAGCAAGACATTGAACCAGGCGTCAGCAAAAAAAATGTTTTTTAGAAAGATACAACAAATATTTTAGGCTTTGTGAGTCACATAAGTTCTCTGTCACATATTTTTCTTTGTTTCTTTGCTGGTTGGTTTGTTTTCACAGCCCTTTAAAAATATAAAAAACTATTTTTAACTCCTTGGCTGGATTTGGTCCAAAGATGGTGGTTTGAAGACTCCTGTCTTAAGAAGTTGGGAGGAAATATATGCTTAAGTATGTGCTCTGGACTTTGGTCTAAGATTAAACCCTAATTCTACCACTTACTAGCTAACGTTTATGAAGATGTTGTAAAACATCTACCAGGCAATATTCTAGGTGTTATACATGTATTTACTTATTTAATTCTCCCAAAAATTATTCCCCCATTCTACAGATAAGGAAACCAGAGTAGTTAAATAACTTGAGAAAGTCTACACACAGCAGTAAGTGGTGTAGCCCAGGCCCTCTAGCTACAAAGCCCATGTTTTATAACATTATGTTAATATTATTGAAGTCAGGATAAACTACCTGAACAGGATAAGTAATTGGATTGCACATATATACAAAAGGAAGCTTTGCACTTATTTTCAATGATCCTTTGGCCCTTGCAAGAAAAGGAGTTAGTACCTCAGGCTGTTGTAACTGGAATTAAGGCATGTAGATTCTAGAAGATGCCATTATGTATGATTCTACAGGTTCATAAGGATGGAAAGCAGAACCTAGACAGGGTGACTGGTCAAAGGCAAAAGGACACACTAGATTTGAGTTCAGTTAACCAGGGTCAAAGGAGCAGTTGGAATTCAAGGTATGAACAGGTGGACAACTAAGTAGGGGATAACTGATAGGCATCCAAATGGGCAGGCAATTTGTATCAGGACTGCAGCTTAAAACATCAGGGTGCCTGGCATAGAGGCAAAGCCCTGGGAAATGTGATTCCCCTATGTCCATACTGAGAGTGATGTGACTGACTCAGTGCTGAACTGCACAATTATTGCATCAGTAAAGGTAGATCTTTGCAGATCCTTGGTCTGTACTGTGATCAGGGTAAAAAGTGAGACTCATCTGAAAAGTCAAGTTCTGTTAGATCAACCTACTAGAGTTCAAGATCTATAAGACAGGGACCCAGGAAGATCTTTCCAATACATGAATCTTTTTGTTGTTCAGTTTCCAAGTCGTGTCCAACTCGTCACAATCCAATGGACTGCAGCATGCCAGGCTTCCCTGTCCCTTAACATCTCCCAGAGTTTGCCCAAGTTCATATCCATTGAATCAGCAATGCCATCCAACCATCTCATCCTCTGTTGCCCTCTTCTTCTTTTGCCTTCAATCTTTCCCAACATCAGGGTCTTTTCCAATGAGTCAGTTGTTCACATCAGGTGGCCAAAGTATTGGAGCTTCAGCTTCAGCATCAGTCCTTCCAAAGAGTGTTCAGGGGCTTCCCAGGTGGTGCCAGTGGAAAGAACCCTTATGCCATTGCAGGAGATATAAAACATGTGGGTTTGATCCCTGAGTCGGGAAGAACCCCTGGAGGAGGTCGTTGCAACCCACTCCAGAATCCTATGGCATGCACATGTGTTCCCTTATTGCTTTGTGCAGACACTCACACAGCCAACTGCTTTAGTCTTGTCCCCATGGCATGCTCTCCAGCAACATTGCTTTGACATGAATCTTAAAGTTCTTTAAATCCAAAACAACAAATATCACTATTTATTGTTATTGCAATTAACCTGTTACCAACCACAGATAATAGAGGTTAAAAGAAAAGGAAAAAAAAGGAAACTGTAGTTTTCTGTGGCGAGAGTGAAAGTGTTAGTCTTGTAGTCCTGTCAGACTCTCTACAAGTCCTCCAGGCTCCTCTGTCCATGGAACTCTTCGGGCAAGAATACTGGAGTGGGTTGCCATTCCCCTCTCCAGGGCATCTTCCTGACCCAGGGATCAAACTCAGGTCTCCTGCATTGCAGGCACACTCTTTTTTAATTGTAATAAATTGAAATGGCCTACAAGGATCTGTGTGATCTGGCCCATAATGGTCCCTCAACCTGAGACTCTTGGGCAGGCTGTTCCCTTTTCCTGAAATGCTCACCACCACCTGTTTCTTTGCCGTCTTTGTGACTGAACTTACTACATTTTTCACATTTTGTTTTATTTTTTGCTTTGTCACATTTATCTTACTTTTTAATTATGCACAGTTTTAGAGTGACTTGCCTTGCCTGTTTCCCTCACTAGACTGTAAGCTCCATGAAAGCAGAGACCATATCTGCTTAGCTCATCATGGTATCTTCACCCAGGACTTAGCACAGTTTCATAAATTTGTCCTTGGCAAATATCCATTAGGAATAAATCTCTATTGACAGGGTATTGAAATGCCTAAATTAATTCTCCCCCAGACTGAACAAAAACTTCCTGAAGCCGAGAAATATTTCTACAAATACAAACTGTCAGTAGTCTTATGTAACAACACCAGAAAAATCATATGACGCAGGATAAATAGAGTATCACCACGTTATTTATACTAAAATGTGCCCACAAGTTCCCTGGGACAGAGAAGGGACTATATATATAACAAAAAGATTTTGCTGATAAACAAATACCAAGAATATTTCTGCCTTCCACATAGTAAACAGTAGGCTTCTTTTGCTTGCTGATGAAAAAATTTACAAAGCAATCAGTCCTGCTTTTCCCCTTCTATTTTTTGACTTGAAACAGCTATAATTAAGTAAATTACCTGGCATCCTTGAGTACTCAAAGTCATGTTGTCTATGACCACTCAAATAACAAGGGCATCTTTGGCATTGCAAATGCATATAAAGTAATCAATATGGAAAAAGAATAAATTAATCAAAAGTTATGTAATCTTATTCCCTGGAAAGAATCTGATTAAATCTCTATCCTTTGTAGCTATTTCTAATCTAGGGCAGTGCAGGTGTTTACAGTCATTTGTGAGATGACCTCAGGTAACCCAAGGATAGTTTTAATTGCTTATCAAATGTAATTTTATGAATGAGATAAAGATATTGTGCAAGTATATAAAACACCTTTGAAATACAGAGAGCCTTTCAAGATGTGATTTTTAGTTAGCTTGCTTCTCTTTCTTTAGAGTCTAATTGATTTTCTTGACATCTCTTTAGTCTGGCAAACTGCCTGCCTAAGTACTTTATCTGACCTTCAGGCTGTTTGCCAGGTATTGATCCAATACGTACAAAGGCTGTGTTGTATCAGCCCTCCTAACTTTGATAAGGGCTAATGTACCAGCGTCAAGCAGACAGAAAGTCAATGGTCTCAAAATTTCTCTCATCCTCTTCTTCTATCTGTATCTTCCTTTCTTATGCAAGAATTTCAGGTCCTATCAAAATCAGATCTTAAGCAGATCAGATGCACTTTTGGCCCTACTTTATTTTCTAGAAATTTTAAAAAAATATCTGTTAGAAGAGCTCTCTAGGCAACAATAAATAAAAATGTTTAGGAATATTAGAAGTTAAAATAATATTACCAGTTAAGTAAAACTAGATATGACTTAAGGAGATGCTTAGGGAGGATTTGGGCTTCCCTGGTGGCTCAGATGGTAAAGAATGCACCTGCAATGCAGGAGACCCGGGTTCGATCCCTGGGTCAGGAAGATACCCTGGAGGAGGATATGGCAACCACTCCAGTATTCTTGCCTGGAGAATCCCCATGGACAGAGGAGCCTGGCAGGCTACAGTCCATGGGGTCGCAAAGAGTCAGACCCGACTGACAACTGAACAACTAAGCACTCATGTATTTCAGTTTCCCTTGATAATAAATTTTAGGAAAACATTTTCATTGGACAAATGGCTCTGGGCAGGTTGAGGAGATCCACGCCAACAAAACATCCTAATTACTCAGGCCAGAATGAAATCCTTGAAGATAGAGAAAACAAACCACCTGGAAGTCAAGTTGCTGAAATAAGCCTTTTGGGAAACAGAGAACCTTACTGAGAATGTATTTTGTGTTTTGAAGATGAATTGGGATAGATTTAAAAAATTACTGATTTCACAGTACAAAGCTGCTACTGATATGCTTTGCCCTCTGTTAATGAACTTCCAAAAAAACAATTGGAAGGACCTAGAGATTTCATAATGCCTTTGCATGGAGTGAAACCGTGTTGACTGATGCCTACTTATCTGATCTAGGTCTTTTTATAGTTTGGAACAGAGAGAAAGCCATGAAAAATTTACTTTTAAGTCACCAGCCTGAGGAAAAAATTACTAGTTAGAATAAACGAAAAAATACACATTCATCATCATATGCCACTTCAGGCAATCTACATTCTGAAAAGTCATTCCAAGCAACTGGATGGAGCCTGAGTTGATGACTGGCCATGGTGGGAAAGAGGAGTCCCGTGGAACTGACATAGGTGGAAAAATGTAGAGGGTTCTGCAGGGGTGGCTGTGGATGGAAGAGGTATAGAAGACGACACAGAGTTGGCATGGGTGGGAGAGGTACACAGGATGCCACAGGACTGAGTGGAAGTGGGAAAGTGCAGAGGATTTTGCAGTCCTCAAGTGCATGCTGCTGCTGCTGCTGCTGCTGCTGCATCACTTCAGTCGTGTCCGACTCTGTGCGACCCCAGAGACGGCAGCCCACCAGGCTTCCCCTCCCTGGGATTCTCCAGGCAAGAACACTGGAGTGGGTTGCCATTTCCTTCTCCAATGCATGAAAGTGAAAAGTGAAAGTGAAGTCTCTCAGTCATGTCCGACTCTTCACGACCCCATGGACTGCAGCCTACCAGGCTCCTCCGTCCATAGGATTTTCTAGGCAAAAGTACTGGAGTGGAGTGCCATTGCCTTCTCTGCCTCAAGTGCATAAACCCAAGAAAACTGTGCTGAGAATGGGGCTACCTGGGTCATTCTAATCTCCAGCTGTACTAATCAAGAGTCACGGAAAACTTAGAATAAACCCCTTCCTTTCATCTGTTAGATTCAATGGCCCAAATGATATTGCAGACAGGCCTGAAGAAAGGACTTTAAAGCTGCTCCTAAAAACAGGGGAGCCTTTTGAATATGAAATACTGAAGGGCTGGGCCACTTAGCATCAATCCACTAGATAAGGAGGAGGAAGCCTAAGAAGAGAAGCATTGTTTCAGGGAAAGCAGAAGAAGGGTAAGAGTGAGAAGCCCCAGAAATGCCTTTAGATAACTGCATACTCTATGCTGGCTTAGGATCCAGATATTGACAGATTTCTGGACCAGAAAACCTTAGTCAAATCCATGATTTCTAGGGAGGAAATTTTGAATAGAGAAGTCATGAATGAGAGGTGATGATTACTCCAGGCTGTTTTGTCAATTATCAGTTAAATCAGTCTTGCTATTGTGATTACAATAGTGTTTGTCTCCAGCAGCTGGAGGCAAAAGGACCTTGAAAACAAGGAGAGGAAACCAACTGAAATTTGGCATCAAAAAATAGTTGAGACAAATACACCTAGGGGAATAAACATTACACAGTGGTCGAAGGTCTGAAAAAGCACTATTGCCAGGGGAGCCAGGAAGGGGGGCCAATGCGACAGGAATGTCTGCATGACAGAGCAACAACATGCTGTAGCTACAAGCCATGCACATCACGTGAATCAGGCAAAGACTTGTTTTACCTTCTCCAGGAAGGGTGTGTGAGAGCAGATCTAAGGTACTATTTATGGATTTGCATTAAAAAAAAAAAAAAAACAGACGTAAAAGAAATTCAGTAAATGGTATATAAGCAAAACTGATGGGACCCCCTTTAAAAAAATTTAAAAATTGGCAAGTCACAGTCAAAAAGAGGGAAAGGGAAGGAAAACTGGGGTCAGAAAGCCAAATTACAAAATGGAAAAAGAGGTTACAGTATTGTATTGATAAAGCTGCTTTTCAACAGAGTACAAAAATCACTTCACCTCTTTAGGCCTTAATTGTAAAGGGAGGGTTATGGATGACAGGATTGTTAAGGCCTAGTCCAGCTCCAAATATCTATGCCCTACAGCAGGTTTCAAAATTCAGCTTCTTCTAAATCTGGCTCTAACCTTACTTTGGGGAATCCTCTGACATATATCCTATTTCACTCTGCTGGCCCCAAAGGTCATCTGCTTATGCTACATGCTTATGAACAGCACATTTGCCCTTTTTTAAATTGAAGGAATGAAGATGGCAGAAAGAGTGAAGTGGAAATCAGAAGCCTTGACTGGTGGTGGTGCACCCTACAAAGATGCAGGATGTTTCCCTCATGTCTAAAGAGAGGGGCCAGGTTAGGCTGTCACTGAGGTTCTTGCCAGCTCTATTTGCTGGTCTCTCTCAACTTCTCAGGCCTTCACACAAGTTCTCATCAATTAGATGTCTCTTAGCAAGGAGAGATCAACCACCAAGTAGAAAAGGCATGGAACTCCTGAATTCCAATTCTTCACCTAATCCATCTGCATAAAACACAGTCACAGCTAGAGATCAGAAAGTGCATCACACACATACGAATAGTAATAAAATACTAAAAGACAACTCCCCAGAGAGATGACTCTCTCCATTACAGACCAGTTTCCAGAGAAACCAGGAGGAAGAGCCATTCCTCTCAGACTTGAAATGAGATTTGAAAGAAATCAGAAAGAACAGCTAACAATTGACCATATTCCCTTAGCACTCAGGAGCTGGCCCCACACACTTCTTCACGTCTGAAGTCTGTAGCAGTCATCTCTGGCTAGTGCTGACTTGGAAGCCTCTAGAGACATCCTACATCACTGCCCTGCAGTTCTTCAGCTCTCCATTTTCTCCATGCCATCCCTGCAGCCTGCGGGCCACTCCACACCCTGCATTCTTGTCAGGTGTCCTGTCAGGCAAAGCTGGTTTATTTGAGGTCATGCTGGCAGCTGAGCCCAAGAGCCTGCTGCCTGTGTTGTTAACCCTGCCAAGTTGAACTGCGTCTATTTTTTTTTTTTTTTTCTTCAATCATTCCTAGAAATATCAATTCTGGAAAACTCTGTTTTCCCACATAAGGTTTTGGCAGCCAATCCTCAACAGTTACCTCATTCTTTGCTCTGCTGCCATCTGAGAGAACATACCAGGAGAAAAAAAAAACAGTGCACCTGTAGGGAGAACAAATGCACAGAGGGTGAAGGATTGGATGGCCTCTTCCTCCTAACAGGATTATGCAGGAAATGCCTTCATGGAGTTGAAGAACATTAGTGCCGCTGAAGAGCTGAAACTCCACCTACCCCCAAATCCCTGATTTCACATGCTAGGAAACTGAGGCTGGCAGATGAATGTCTCTTCTGCAGGTTACAACCAAAAATATTTACAGATATATGAATGAATAGATGAAGGAATGAGATAGAGAAATTCAGAAATGGAATTGGGAGAACAAATATGTACACTTGTGGAGCACAAACTAAAGCCAGAGGAAGAATAAGTGATTAAAAAACATCTCTGTCCCTGTGTACCTCAGTCCTCTTGAACTGCTATAACAAAATGCAATAGACTGGGTAACTTATAAAGGACAGAAATTGATTTTTCACAGTTCTGGAGGCTGGGAAGACCAAGATCAAGGTGCTGGCAGATTCAATTGTGCTGAGGGCATGTTTTCTTGTTCATAGTTTGTCATCTTCTTGCTGTGCTCTCACATAATAAAATGGGTGAGGAAGTACTCTGGAGTTTCTCTTATAAGGGCACTAATCCCATCATCAGGCTTCCCTGGTGGCTCAGATGGTAAAGAATCTGTCCACAATGTAGGAGACGCAGGTTCAATCCCTGGGAGGGGAACAGCAACCCATTCTAGTATTCTTGCCTGGACAATTCCATGGACAGAGAAGCCTGGAGGGTTACAGTCCATGGGGTAATAAAGAGTTGACTGAGTGACTAACACTTTCACTTCCAATCCCATCATGAGGGCTGCATTCTCATGATTTAATCACCTCCACATCTTAATGCTATTACATTAGGGGTTAGGGTTTCAATGTATGCATGCTGCAGGGACACAAACATTCAGTCTATAACATTAAATAAATATCCACCCTTCTCAGGTTAAAATCTACTAGTCATCATTATTTTTGGTCCGGACAGCATCTTCTGAAAGAAAGTATCTTCATAACTCTTCCATATTATTGACAATTAATCATAAAGTGAGAGCTTGAGAGAGCCTTAGGAAGCATATAGTCACATCCTCATATTTTGGAGACGAGAGACTAAGATTGAAAAAAGTAAAATGGTTGTTCCAGAATATCCAACAGCTACAGGATTATCACAGAAAGAAAAAGCAATATAGACAGACCTTGATCAACTTGTCCCTGAGTACTTTTTTCTATTGAAATAAATCCAAAACATATGTGTGCACACATGCATACCCTGCATTCATACCTACTGTAGGTATGAAGAGTTACTAAATATACTACTTCAACAGCTGGGATTTTACAAGTTGACTTTTCACAAGGTGCTTGTGGTTTCTTAAAATGTGTTAGGCTCTCTTCTTTTCTCTTCTAAGAATTTTTTTTAATTTAACACAGAATTTAAACATTAAAAGGCTGAGTTGGTCAAGACAGTTACTGCATGATTACTTTATACCATCAAATCAAAATTACGGGCAGCAAATTCAAGTTTGGCTTACTATGATGCCAAATCAGTTCACTTTGGTCAATAGTGTTCAAACAAGGTGATCAGAAGCCAAAGTAGCCATCATGAGGCCTTGCTGAAGTTGCACCAGTGGGTGTCCATCTCTTCACCTGATTAGAGGGATTCCTATTGAATTCAATAGGAACTAAGAGGGCTTCCCGGATGGCTCAGTGGTAAAGAATTCACCGGCAGGAGATGTGGGTTTGGTCCCTGGGTTGTAAAGATTGCCTGGAGAAGGAATGGCAAGCCACTCCAGTAATTATGCCTGGGAAATCCCATGGACAGAAGCATCTGCTAGGCTACAATCCATAGGGTCACTCAGCAACTAAAAAACAAGAACAAGTGACTAAGAACTGAGGCCAGTTAGTAATATCTGAAAACTAGATCCGAATAGCAGATCTGGTAGGCACTAAAGCAGTACCATTCTCACTGTTATTCACTTGGCCTTGATTCATGACAAATTACTAAACTGGTAACTTACACTAACCCCATAAGAGAAAAGATCATCTTCTAGATATCCACTGAGAAAATGAAGGGGTGTCCTGAATGAGTTTGATGGGTCTTTCTCAGAGGTTCCATTCTTCCAGGGCTTCACTCATCTTCCTCTTCAATACCCTCTCCACTCATTATCAGCACCAACACTTCCTGTGTAGGAATGTGCTGGGAATTGAGTTGGACACTATATCGGAGACCTCTATCTTGGGGTTGACAATCAAATTAGAGCCAAAACATGTACACAAACGGCTCTATAATTACACACCTAGAATAATTAAAGCACCGAATATGTTAGTGAAGCAGTAATAATTATGGCATTCAGAGAAGTTCCAAGAAGGGCATTGTAGTAACTTACAATGGACTATGAGGCTCTTCCTTTGTAGAAATTTAAAATCTGTTTCCACATCTGAGTCTTACATTTCATTATTTAAGACAGGTTTATGGTTTACTCTTATTATAATAAGAAAGGGGAAGAAAGAAGAATATAGAACAAAGAGTAGGAATTTGAATTCTAAAACATGGAGTACATGAGCACCTATTATGTGGCAGACACATTAAAAAATGAACTATAATATGCAGTGGAGTAATTGAACCTCACCCTACAGGTTAAATCTTAGTTGAAAGGCAAGTATGTGTGGCCAGGATGGGATCCGTGGATGGATGCCAAGAAGGCCATAGGCAAACGAGCAGAGCCAGGTGAGGGCCAAAGATGAGAACAGTGAGGAAGAACATGATGGATACTCCCAAAGAAGCAGAAAAAAGAAGAGCCTTGCAAAAAGATATTATACATTGTCGGGGCTAAAGATGTAGGCAGACCAGAGTAGACAACTACGAAAAGAAACCAAGAGGGACACAAATGAAGGTAGGAATGAGAAGTTAGCTAAGGGATGTTACCTAAAAGCTCAGGGAGTTAAACAAGGATAAGAAACATGTGAATAAAGTGGGAGCAGGAAGGAAGAAGGAGTTTCATTTCTTCTCAGACCAGACATGACAGTGTCAGATAAGGGCTCCATAAAAGCTTCCGTTTACCTGCATTTGTTCCCCATATGATGGGGACATCTCTTCCTTCTCAAGGGAAAAAAATGGGTGCAGAAATCTGTCACCAAGCTACAAAGAAGTCTTGGGAGTGAATAATAGAACAATTTGTTACCCCATGACTCCTCTCTATGCCCTGAAGATAGACATGATAAATGGAGTCAACTCTCAGAGATCCTGCTTATGGGGGCCAACAAAGTAATTATATATAAGCATGCATAACTTTCATAATTGCTTCTGAAGAAGAACTTCCAAAATGGAATAAGAATAAATCCTATATTAAGATAATATTTATTTAGCAAAAGGAAATATCCATTACTATAGTCAGATCTTGAAGAAAGATTCAGCAATAATATGGCAATGAATTGTAGAACTAACATATCATGCCTAGGAACTGTGATAACTTGTCCCCATGAGTCCCAATTAGCTAAAAGATTAGTCCTTGCTCAGGATGTATAGGTGATTCATTTTTACTTGACAATAACTAACTGTATCTCTGGGTTATCTGGTTTATCAAAATGATAATATTCTAAACAGAATTATGAAAAGAAATAAAAATAACCAAGGCATATCTGGTAGTGACATGTTTACATGTTTTCTCTCACCCTTAACCCAAAATATGTTTCTTGGAAAAGTATGTTTTCCGGTTATTTAACAACACAAAACTTCCTGTGGCTGCTTGGCCCATTGTTTGCACAGCTAGTCCCTGGAGGCAGCATGGAAAAAGGGAAAGGAAGCAACTAGCCAGCCCTTCAACCAAATCCTAGCTCTGTCGCTTAGTTGTAAGTATTAATTTTTATTAATTACGGAGTTCCTAAAACTAGTCCTGGTGAAATTGCTTTACCATTATTATGTCACAATAACTCTGTGAGGTAAGTATTATTCTTGTCCTCATTTTACAGATGAGAATTGAAACAGAAAATTTAGTAACTTTGCCAAGGTTACAATAAGTAATGGAATCAGGATTTGGTCCTATATCTATGTCATGCCCCTTAATCCTTATGTCATGTGATCTCTTCTCTCTTGGATTTAGACTCTGAGCAACTTAGTTTTTCTGGGCCTCAGTTTCTTCATCAATAATGTGGAGGATATACTACCTGTCTTGCAGAATTGACATGAAAATTAAATGAGATAATACATGTAGTTCCTGGCCCATAATAAGTAATCATTTAATAGTAACTATTATTGTATTTGATAATGATTGTTTCATAATCTCTAAGACTTCCGTGATAAAATGATTACTTCTTAAATTATATAGGTACATTTTTATCAGTATTCAGTACTAGCTTCTCATTAATAGAAGAATCACTACTGGGCTTCCCTTGTGGCTTAGCTGGTAAAGAATCCGCCTGCAATGCAGGAGACCTGGGTCCGATCCCTGGGTTGGGAAGATCCCCTGGAGAAGGGAAAGGCTACTCACTCCAGTATTCTGGCCTGGAGAATTACATGGACTGTATAGTCCATGGGGTGGGGAAAATTAAAATCTGTATTGCAGGCAGATTCTTTACCATCTGAGCCACCAGGGAAGCCAAGAAGAATCACAATTGCCATTTAATTTCTATTGCCTATGTATTTTGAGAACAAAGTCAAATGCTCAACTAATCGGTGCTGGGCTACCAAATGAATACGAAATGAACCGTGATCTCAATCTTGTGATCCAAATAGAGTAATCCTCCTTTATCCATAGAAAATAAATTCTCAGATCCCTAATGCATGCCTGAAACCACCTGTAGAACCAAACCCTACATATACTATATATACTTTTTTCCTATACATACATACCTATGATAAAATTTAATTTATTAATTAGTCACAGTATAAGATTAACAACAATAACTAAAAATAGAACAATAATAACAATATATTGTAATAAATGCTATGTGAATTAGTCTTTCCCTGTCAAAATACTCTACAAATTTAATGCCTTTTTCATCTTAACTAATAAGTACTAATAACTTACTTTGGCCATAATTTTTGTAGTCATAGGAGCAACAGCAAAATTAGCAGGAATTTCTTTTTCCTTTACAATAACATGGATAGAAAATTTGTTCTTACTATAAATCTTAGCAACCTCATTATACAATTTTTTTCCTTTCATTATTAAGTTGAAAACTTCCACCTTTTCACTTAAAGGAAGCACTTTATGACTTCTCTTTGGTATATCTGGATTGCCAGCATCACCACTCTTTGTACTTTGGGACCACTGTTAAGTAAAATAAGGTTACTTTAACAGGAGCACTGCGGTACTCTGACAGTTGATCTGATAACCAAGACGGCTGCTAAGTGACCAACAGGCGAGATACTCCGGACAAAATGATGATTCACATCTGGGGCAGGATGTGGCAGGAGGGAAATGGCGTGAAATTTCATCATGATCATCAGAACAGAGTGCTTTTTAAAACTTCTGAATTGTTTATTTCTAGAATATTTCATGTGATATTTTTGGACTGTGATTGACTGTGGATAACTGAAACTGCTGAAAGCAAAACTACAAATAAGAGGGGACTGTTGTAACCAAAAATAGTGGCTTATATTGACACTGAAACTATGTATCACTCAATGGAAATAGGAGTGAATTGGCTGGCTTTGGGCCAAATTTCCTGTGAGAGACCCTGTTGTCGCATGTGTGCATGCATGCACGCACGCTAAGTTGCTTCAGTTGTGTCCAACTCTTTGCAACCCTATGGACTGTGGCTCGCCAGGCTCTTCTGTCCAGGGGATGTGTGGCCATGCCCTTCTCTACTGTTGTTGCCTACTCTACAGCAATTACCAACTCCCCACATTCTTCCCCTCCCCATCTCCTCCTTCTTTGCTAAGAGAACCCAGATTTTACTCAGAGGACCCATGGCCATAGGCTTCAAAGAGGTGAGGACACTTCTAGCATGGTGAGAATGTCAGAGTAGGAGAGAGAACATGAGTCCTTGATGAAACACTAAAGATAATAAACCCAGAATGTATCCTAACAAGAAACCTTCCAGACTTCCTGTTAGTGGGTTACTTAATTTGTTGTTGCTTAGTAGCTAAGTCATATATGACTTTATGTGACCCCAAGGACTATAGGCCACTAGGCTCCTGTATCCATAGGATTTCCCACACAAGAATACTGGAGTGGGTTGCCATTCCATTCTCCAGGGGATCTTCCCGAGCCAGGGATCAAGCTTGTGTCTCCGGTACTGACAGGTGGGAATGTATCCTAACAAGAAACCTTCCAGACTTCCTGTTAGTGGGTTACTTAATTTGTTGTTGCTTAGTAGCTAAGTCATATATGACTTTATGTGACCCCAAGGACTATAGGCCACTAGGCTCCTGTATCCATAGGATTTCCCACACAAGAATACTGGAGTGGGTTGCCATTCCATTCTCCAGGGTATCTTCCCGAGCCAGGGATCAAGCTTGTGTCTCCGGTACTGACAGGTGGATTCTTTACCACTGAGCCACCAGGGAAGCTGCAGCTACTTAATTTACACATTGTTTAAACCATTTTGAGTTCTGTCTTCTGAAGCTGAGTGCATCTTAACTGATATCCAACCCCAGAAGACTTAGTCTTGGTTAAGACTAAGAAGCCCAAGATAACAGAGATAGTCCAACTTTCTTGATCCTGTGATTCCTCCTAAAGGCATATGACTAAAGAGAGAAGGAGAAACAGCAAATTAGTACAGTTGTCCCTCCTTACCTGCCAGGGATTGGTGCCAGGATGCCCTGAGAATGCTCAAATCCCTTACATAAAATGGCTTAGTATAGTCGGGATCCCACATCCATGGATCAAGGGTTCAACCAACAGCAAAATGAAATCCAAGGTTAGTTGAATCTGCAGTTGTGGAACTGACAGATCCTGATAGTGGGCTGTACAAAGAAAGGGGAGGAACTAAGGAACTGGGAGAATCTTCAGGTCCTGACCATTTTCCAGTTACTGACTCTTCCTTCCCATATACATTCTACTTCTCTTGACGAGCTACTAGCCCCCTTCAAGCTGCTCGTGTTAAATCTCTTGTGGATATCCCCAGAATGTTTTTAGTGGGACCTCAGATTCAGTTGCAATCCCGTGGGGGGTGGGGGTGGGGGCGGGGCGGGAAATGGCCCCTGAACTCATACATCTCCTGAGAATCTATGTCCTTGCTGAAACGCACCTTGTCTCATCCTATATGCAAACATAAAGTGCCACCCCCGACTAGCTGTCAGTAAGCTTTCACAGGATTGGTGACACCTGGAAAACAACTCAGTCAGGTAGCAACAGGGTTGGATGGTTTGCCCATGAGCCACTGGGTGCGTAACCCATGGATCCTGCTGAGCATCGGCAAGAGAAACTGTTGCCTGAGAGGGCACAACCATGGGGGGTGAAGTACAGGAGCTTCTCAGAGCCATGAAATAAAAATGAAGAAAAAGCAGAGACTAACAACAGCCTCCATTTATCAGGAGTGAGTACACGGTTGTCATTAGCAGCTGTTCCTTTCCACTAATGACAGGCAGCAGGATTATATCTGGGAACAAAATGCCCCACAGTACACTTTGCAAGAATAAAAACATGCTATGGAAGGACATTCTAAAAATCTTCCCTGGAGACTTTTTCTCATCAAACTATGTGTGTTGGTATATATACGTGTGTGTGTGTATATATATATATATCTTTATTATATATGTATGTATATATTATATATGTGTGTGTATGTGGGGAGATTGATTCCACATGCATGTAAAATGAAGGGGCAATACTTAAAGACAGCCTTGAGTAGAGATAGACAAGTTATTCTCCAATCCTATTAATCTGTGATAAGCTATATCCAAAAAACACATCCTGCTCCCATCTCACCAATGATTATTGTCATCATGAATTATTCTCGCACTTGTTAGTCAATTCCTTTTTTCACAGACTTGACTAAAGAACTCTGCCTGCCATTTCAGCTGCACTTCTGCGTTACCACTGCTTCTCATATCCTCATTGTTTCCCTGGGTCTCTGATTTCATCCTTTCCCCCTCTCTTCTTAATCCATCATTCTTTGTGAGACACTGTTGGCTGAGCCCTGCACAATAGACCTTGTCTCACCCTATTTACCATGCCCAGTAAATCTATTAGTCTCAGTACACCATCAGCTTTTAAAAGTGCCCCTTTCACAGGCCCCCTCCTTACCTGTTCTAATGACATTGTTCCCTCTCCCACTGCCCTTTGAACACTCATGTCATTAAGCTCCAATTTCACTTTGCTTTTGATAATGACAAGATGGCTGCTCTCTATAATCTTACCCGGGAGCCTAACACAGAGGACCCGTACAGCAGCAGCCACAAGAGATGCCTATTGATTGCTCCCTTTGCCTCTCCTTCCTCAAGGTCCCAGGGCTGCTATTGGTATTTGCCCAATCTAAGCTAGTTCACAGATGGTTGTAATCGGTCATTTCATTGACACAGAATGGGGGATATTCTGAATGACACATGCATTTCTCTCTTCCCCTTTCCTTCTAAGCTTTATGCTCAGACATTTGGATCCCATTTGTTCCCTCAAATATGGACTTGCTGAGTGTATTTCAACATCCAGGCTCTGATTTAGGTGTTATGAAGACAAGAAAAATGAGATCCAGTCCCTTCTCAAGGTGATTCCCATCTGGGGAGGGAAGATGGGAAGGTGGTCCTGCTGACCAGCAATTATGATATAAGGAGCTAATTGCTTTATGCAAGCCAGAGGGACTTCAATCCCATTGGCTTGCATTTTGTTGCTGTGTTAAAAATTGTCTGTGCAGAGCAGTCTCAGAGTGGACTACACCAAAATAAGAACAGTGTGTGTGTGCTCAGTCTCTCTGTCATGTCTGACTCTGTGACCTCATGGATTGTATCCTGCCAGGCTCCTCTGACCTTGGTTCAAAACCTGATTCAGGTTATTCAGGTTGACTAACCTGAGACGAATCACTTATGGCTTCAACAAAGCCTCAGGTTCCTCAGCTCTAAAGGCAAATAATAGTAGTACCCGCCTCTCAGGGGCTACTCTGAGGACAAAATGGAACACCTGGGACTCTCCATCATTGTTAACTGGGGTGCAAGCACTTTTCGGAGTTGCTAGAAAACCTCTAATTTCTGAGGCCTCATATTTCTCCGCTAAATTGTTTCTCCTAGTAACCTACAACTGAGGATTTTTTCAGGAGGGTGGTTTTATTTGAATAAAAGTGTGAGTCAAGCCAGCTTCAACTCCACTTGGGTTGAGGCAGGTCAGTGAATTCACGATCTGCACCTTAACTCTGGAGTACCTGCTCCAGTGAGATTTTAGGCTCAGGGAAATTAAAATCTCTTCTGGGAATTTATTCATGTCATAAGGTGGAGATGCGTTTATTATCATCAACAGTTTTTACTCAAGGCTCAAGGGGAGCCAGGAGTGTGAACAGCACGAGGGTTCTACGTCAGAAGAAGCCATGTTTACAGGCTTTCTATTCAGGCCTCACGTCCATTGCCTGCGTACCAAAGTCCTTGAACCCACCCCTCCGCTGCATTTCATTGTGACAAGAGACCCCCACCTCCATCTCAAGAGAAGGGGTTTACGCAAATATTCTCCTCACTTATTACCATCCCAATCACTGCATGGATCAATTGAAGGGCAATGAAAAATGATTATTGAGCCATACATAGACTACCCCAGCATTTTTAATTACAGATCATACAAGGAAAACAGAACTTCTTTTGTTTTGCTTCCATTCAAGATAATCTTATCAGGAATGTCAGGATAAAAATAAAACTGCCGTCAAAAGAATATTCAATGCCCCTTCAGGCACTTTTTCAGAATTCAGAGTGTTGGCACTTATTTAAAAACCAAATACTGAAGAAATGCATAACTTAGAGAGCTCAGGTGCTCAATTAGCAGAGGCTGAGGAAAAGAATGAGTCAGGGAAATGCTTCCCCAGAATGTAACCTAGCCTTTAGCCCCAACTTTTCCAACTCTTGTCAATGAGCTGAAGCCTGGTGTTGATGTTAAAATCATCTGACAACGTGTAACTCAACTATAAGCAGTTAGACATAAGCTACAAGTGTCTATTTTTACATACCAGCAGCAATTCCCCCAGGAGCCCCAGCTTTCCTTTCAGCCTGCTCTTCTGTCATCCCCAAGATCATTTCCTCCTATGGATGTTCTATTCTTCTGTTGGATGCCTTTAGAAAGTTACTTTCCAGTTCCTAATTACCTCAAGCAGCTGACTAATGCAGCTCCTAGGCTCAAACCACTGTGGCGTATCCATTTTAACACTCAGCGCTATCACTGACTGGTGTCGAGAGTGGGAGGATGGGGTTAGGTGGGGAGATTGCTTCTGTGCCTGTCAGGAAAACAGCAGTTGTTGTATTCATTGGCCTCCCAGGAAACTAGATGCCTTGCCATTGTGGATGGGGTTTTCCCCCAGGGGATCTGGCTGATGTACCATCCAACACACCAAAGAGGAATGGCTTTATTCTGCCCTCTGCTCTCTTTGGCAGGGGTTACATCATTTGCTCAAGTACCATCATCAACAAGTCTATATACACACTGCCTACAGAAAACTTTCTATAAGCCAAAAAGCAGTTATGAAAAACACCATTAAGACAATGTTCTCTAGGTAACACACAGGGCCCAGCTCCCAGGCCATGGCTTACTTATTTCAGAAACTGTTCCAATTACCAAAAAGCACTCAATAAAGACTTGAGGATTAAGTGACTCCTTGATTGATCTGGAATTAGTCTATTAAATACTCTGAAATCTGCATTTTGATATAAGAGGGTAGGGTTTTTACAGCAATGGTGTTTGCTGCCAGGGCATTAGTTTTCCCACATTTTACAAAAAAGGGAGGTACTATCACTGTCCGTCTAGTCAAGGCTGTGGTTTTTCCTGTGGTCATGGATGGATGTGAGAGTTGGACTGTGAAGAAGGATGAGCGCCGAAGAATTGATGCTTTTGAACTGTGGTGTTGGAGAAGACTCTTGAGAGTCCCTTGGACTGCAAGGAGGTCCAACCAGTCCATTCCGAAGGAGATCAGCCCTGGGATTTCTTTGGAAAGAATGATGCTAAAGCTGAAACTCCAGTACTTTGGCCACCTCGTGTGAAGAGTTGACTCACTGGAAAAGATTCTGATGCTGGGAGGGATTGGGGGCAGAAGGAGAAGGGGACGACAGAGGATGAGATGGGTGGATGGCATCACTAACTCGGTGGACTGAGTCTGAGTGAACTCCAGGAGTTGGTGATGGACAGGGAGGCCTGGCATGCTGCAATTCATGGGGTCGCAGAGTCGGACACGACTGAGCGACTGAACTGAACTGAACTGATCCCTGAGGTTTCTTTGTTTTCTCACACAAAAATATAAAATCTCCCAAAAGAAAAAAAAAAATCATTAAGAGAGGAAAGGAAACGTTCTTATGGGATCTGGCTTTCATCGTGAAAGAAAAACCAACATTTTACCTGTACTGTTAGTGGCAGTTTATTCCCAGATGCCATTTGAGTCCTATTTTTAAAAAGTGATCAACAGTTAATTGCTAGTGTTTTAACTCACTATTCAACCATCTCTTCCTTTCTTTCCACTAATGGTTTCAGAAAACAATCCAGTGTCAGGAGAAAGTTTTGAAAGGGCAGAATTGTTTAATGAGTATAAACATGGAAAACAGTTTTCCAATTTAAAAACATAAGTCTGCTGTATGCTACTATTTCTTCCTTAAGGCACCTATTAGGATCGATCTTCCAATATTGAGTTCCCCCAACACTGAGCTCACTTGGCCTGGTAACTGGGGGGTAACTTCTACTTTGTGAACTTTACAGAAATAAAGAGATCCAGAGTGACCTGCCCTCCCTAAGAAGCAGCCACATTGACCTGGCATCACAGAACACGTCATTTTGCTTTGGGAAGGTTGTCTCGATTCCCTTACACTCACCTTTCGCACACATTTCTAGGATGACCTGCACACCAGTTTTCAGAAGTCTGCTATATCAGTGAGAAAAAAAAAAAAACACAACATATTGTTGCAAGATCTGAGTTTGAGGCCTGGTACCCCTCTGCAGGGCCTCCTTGGTAGCTCAGCTGGTAAAGAGTCCACCTTGCCGTGTAGGAGATCCTGGTTCCATTCCCGGGTCAGGAAGGTCTCCTGGAGAAGGGATAAGCTACCCACTCCAATAGTCATAGGTTTCCCTGGTGGCTCAGATGGTAAAGAATCTGCCTACAATGCGGGAGGCCTGGGCTCAATCCCTGGGTTGGGAAGATCCCTTGGAGGAGGGCATGGCAACCCACTGCAGTATTCTTGCCTGGAGAGTCCCCATGGACAGAGGAGCCTGGCAGGCTACAGTCCACAGGATTGCAAAGAGTCAGATATGACTGAGGAAGTAAGCACATCACAGCACAGTCCCTGTGCAAGACACAAATCTTCCTGAGACTCGGGGTCAGACTAACATCTCTCACCTCTGCTTCAGCCCTTTTCCATGATTCCTCACTAAGGCACCACAGATGGTGTGGCTAGGGAGGGAAAGAGGAAACAAAGGGGAGCTGAGAGTACATGCAGGTGCCCTAGCTACTGAGCACCTTCTGGGAGGTCATTTTTCCCTTCATTAATCTTTTATCTGATTTTCACCAAGGGGGTAGAATGATTCACAATGAAATAGGATTCTATGTGCTTTAATATATAGCAGGAGCTTAGTTACTTGAACTGAGGAGCCCAATTGTGTTTTCAAGAGGCCCTGAGTCATAATAGAACTAGCTCTCCTTTTCCATGAAAGGATGGAATTACTCACAAATACCACTAAAATGCACACTTTGTGATATAGTCTTCTCATGCCATGACCAATGATGTCTATCTGAGAAATAACTGTCCAGGACAGAGGCAGACTGCTACAGCCTGGACAAGGATAAATTCCTGAAGCTACATCTTCAGCTGAGGCCCATTAGCAGGGAACCATCCCGAGGCAGAGGATCAGGCAAATTCATAAGACAAAGTGAGGCAGAGAAAGAGGAAGGGAGGGAGAAAAAGAGAGAGAGGAGAAACATATGGCAGGGGGAGATAGGAAACAGAAAAGAGAGAAATAGGAAAGATAGAGAAAAAAAGAGGGAAAAAGAAGAGGAGCCTGGGGAAAAGGGATTAGGCCATTTTGCTGCTTAAAGAAGAAAGATTGATAAAGTGTTTGTTTGGTATTAAGTCTATTTTTACTTTTAGACTTTCTGTTTTCATTTTTCTATCCACTATAATCCTCTGTTCTGTATACTATCTTGTTCCTTCAGTGAGGCAATAGTAAACAGTGTCTTGACTTTTTCACTGTTTTGTCTGATAGATACTAAGGCTACCAATATTCCAGATGCCCTGTGAGACCCAGGGTAAGATTGCACTTCCTTGCTCCCTTGAAATGGAGCAGGGACAGTGGTGTTTTGTTAATGGAATGTAAATAAAAATAATGTGTACTTCTTTGGAGTGAAACCATTGACTAAGAGGCTTTTTTTTTTTTTTTTAACTTTTACAGATTTCCATCCTCCCAGGGTTTCCCCGGTGGCATATGGTTCGATCCCTGGGTCGGGAAGATCCCCTGGAGGAGGGCATGGCAACCCACTCCAGTTCTCTTGTCTAGAGAATCCCATGGACAGAAGAGCCTGGCAGGCTTCAGTCCATAGGGTCTCGTAGAGTCAGACAGACTGAAACGACTAAGCAGTAGCAGCAGCATCCTCCCATCAATGTGACCAACAAATCTCTGAACTTTGGAGGCTTCATCAGCCTGGGTCTGGACTGAGGAAACCTGAATCAGAGGCCCCAACTGCCCGTAGTGAACATGTGTTGTAAGCAAGAGATAACTTTGTTGTTTTAAAACACTAAGGCCGAAGGGGTTCTTCTTATTGCAGCACAACTTAGCGTAACCTGACTAATACATGTTATTGCTAAGTCACTTCAGTCCTGTCCGACTCTGTGTGACCCCATAGATGGCAGCCCACCAGGCTCCCCTGTCCCTGGGATTCTCCAAGCAAGAACACTGGAGTGGGTTGCCATTTCCTTCTCCAATGCATGAAAGTGAAAAATGAAAGGGAAGTCGCTCAGTTGTGTCCGACCCTCAGCAACCCCATGGACTGCAGCCTTCCAGGCTCCTCCATACATCGGATTTTCCAGGCAAGAGTACTGGAGTTGGGTGCCATTGCCTTCTCCGACATTGTTATTACTGATTATAATTAGTTTAAAGCTATCAGATACTGTTGGTTATAGTACAAATTTGCAAAAATTCCTAATGCTTAAACAAACAATAAGATTTTTCAAAGAGTAGGTTCTATTCACAAAGAGTTCTTATGCTCTTCTGCTGGGTGTGGAGTTAACCAGTTGCAGTTTCATCTAAACAGAATTTTCTATATATAGGACATCGGGTCTAAGAGGAAATGTTGGAAAAAATACTTTTGCCTTCATCATAGATATTTTTCAGAAATTACTATTAGTGAATAATGTTTATGAGTATATAACAGCTGTAAACTTGTCAGAGATAGACATGAAAAAAATAAAATTATTGTCATGATTTTTTATCATCTCCAATATCCTGCAGCTAAGCTCTCAGTGATTTTTAACACCAAATAAAACCCAGCCAATTCAAAGAAGGTTTATAAACCTAATAATCCTGTGAAGTGGAAGCTGTAGAAATAACTAGATTGATCTAAAAGCATTTTTAAGATGAGCACTTTTAGCTAAAGGAATTAAATATTGAAGAATGTACACATATGCAAACACTGCCTCACCTTTCCTGAACAAAACCGTATCCAGCTGTTGGCATCTTTAATGCAAAAATATAATCTATTAATATAAAGTCACTAACTTGTGGTGGCTTGCATAGTCTGGAAATTATGGCCTTTCTCTGCACTCTAAGCCAGTAACAACTAAATATGAGGGAAGTATCTTCACAAAGTAAGGAATAGATTAGCCATTTCAAACTCCATGTCATTCCCCATGTTTTGGAAACATCTTGGCAGAAATATAATTGTAGGTCCTTAGTCTGGCAAAAAACTTCTCCTAAACTTGAAGTGCTGCCAGATATGAGAGGAAAGCCCAAGAACAGAAATGCCATCGTTCTTCAATGCAGGTGGATGGACGGCAGAGAACCTGGATTAGAAACAGCCTGTAAAAGTCAAAGGAACATGACAAAGAAAGAACGGAACGTTATGTTCATTTCTTTCCATGTCCAGAAGGATTGCTGGTGCTGAACTGAATCAGTTCAGTTCAGTTCAGTCACTCAGTCGTGTCCAACTCTTTGCAACCCAATGGACTGCAGCATGCCAGGCCTCCCTGGACATCACCAACTCCCGGAGCTTACTCAAACTCATGTCCATTAAGTCAGTGATGCCATCTAACCATCTCATCGTCTGTCATCCCCTTTTCCTCCCGTCTTCAATCTTTCCCAGCATCAGGGTCTTTTCAAATGAGTCCATTCCTTGCATTGGGTGGCCAAAGTATTGGAGTTTCAGCTTCAGCACCAGTCCTTCCAGTCAATATTCAGAACTGATTTACTCTAGGAACTGAATAGGACCCCACTTTAAAGGAAGTTTCCCAGACCTACATCAAACTATATCAGTAAGTCCCTACACTGAACAGACTTACAGATTAAGACAGGCTGGTGTCAAATTAATTCTAGTCAAAAATAAACTTCACATCCATTATTTCTTAACAAATTATTTTTCCTTTACAATAAAGAATCAAAAGAATCCTTTTTTCATCATTTCTTATTTTTTTTACTTTTGTTGAAAGGTTTATAAATGATTTGTCGTAAAGGACAGCTATCTCCACAAAATTCATCTCCACTGTATCTTAATCATAACTTAAAGACTCAAAATATCTTTAGCAAACAGGCATATGCACTAATGGAAGTTATAAGGAATAAACAATATCAACATAAAATGATTTTATTTACTTTCAATAATCAAAAATAAGCATAAGCCCATAAACCAAAGAAAAGAAAGAGCTTGGCCTTCAGTTATGCAAACATTGCCTATTTTTTTTTTTCAAATGTTTCTGATTCTCATTTACTGTATTGCAATTTTTTTTTAATTATCAAAATATGCACTGAAAAACACAGTACTTTCATCATAATCTTTCTGGTTGTAAAATTCTAAGACAAATACAGTGAACATGTATGCTCATGAGTTAACAAGATAGTTGGAAATTGGTATATTTATTTTTGCTTCTTTTCAACCCCAAATACTAAACCCTGAATTCATCAGAAGACAAAAATGTAGTCTATTTAAAGCTAACTAACTCACTTTTCTGGTCAATTTAAAAAGAAGTGTGCCAAGTCGCTTCAGTTTTGTCTGAATCTATACGACCCTATGAACTGTAGCCTGTCAGGCTCTTCTATCCATGGGATTCTCCAGGCAAGAATACTGGAGTGGGTTGCCATGGCTTCTTCCAGGAGATCTTCCAGACCCAAGGATCAAACTTGTGTCTCCTGCATTGGCAGGCAGGTTCTTCACCATTAGCAGCATCTGGTAAGTCCCCCAAATGAGGAAGGATTGTCCTCTGATGGGAAGAACACCTCCTCCCTCGGGGGCCAACTCTTTTGTGACCCCATGGACCTGCCAGGCTCTGTGCATGGAATTCTCCAGGCAGGAATACTGGAGTAGGTTGCCATTCGTTTACTCCAGGGGATCTTCCCAACCCAGGAATCAAACACAGGTCTCTGGCATTGCAGGCAGATTCTTTCCCATCTGAGCCACCAGGGAAGCTATTTAACTTACTCTGGTCAATTTAAAAAGAATCAGCATTCCTTATTAGCTTAAGATTTATTATAAAACAATTTGTCCATATTTTGTCTTTAAAATTTCTTACAATGAATTTTATAAGGTGAATTAATATTTCCTATTGTAGTAAATACATATTATTAAAGAGAATCGATCTTTTCTTTAAAAATGGATGGTCTTTCAGGGCTTCAAGACAGAACATTCCATATCAATATAGGTGACAGAGATATAGCAAAGATATAGGACAGCTGCTCTCAATAGGATTAGGGGTAAAGATGTAAAAATCACAATGAAGTTTTTTTTTTTTTTTTTTTTACATATGTCTATCCCCATTTAAGATTCAGGAATGTGTGTGGTCTAGGGAAATTATTCTGGTCATCCTTAGGTTCATTGCATTAGAAAATTGGGTAACTCTTTGACTATAACAAAGAAGTATTACATGTTTGTTTTTTTACTAAATTTCCATATTAAAATATGTTTTCCTCTAAAAATTATGTGCAGGGGAAAACCCGATTAACTTACAGAATTGATCCACTGAATTCTTCTTAATTAATGTTTTAACTGCATGGCTAACTCTGTTTTTCTGTCTATCTATATAGGCAAATACATCGTCTTTGTCTTTCAACAAATTGGAAACATTTGCTTAGAGAATGAATCTGGAGAGTTGACTATCACTACCAAACACTTCTATCTTGTAGCTAACTGGCTTTGCTGTAGCCTGCCAGGATGAAACAGCAGCCGGTGGGCCGAGTCTAAAACACAGAAAGTGAAATGGCTCTATTAAGAAAGAGATTAAAGCATCATGCTTTGTAAACTAGGCTACAGCCCCAAACCACAAAATTATCATGATGCATGTGATTGGGAAGGACTAATTAGAAGAGAGGATGTCATTTTATTTTCTAACCAGCCCTCTTTGATCTGAAACCTTGACACCCCCTCACTTGTTGCCTAGCAACACTTCTTTGTATAAGTAAGGTTACTCTATTCCTGCATTGTTATTCAATTTATTTGCCATTTTAAGTGTCCTTATCGTCTTTAAGATTATCCCACCCTAGAGTGATTTGTTTTAGGTTCCAAAATACCAGAGGACAGTCAATTAGGTGGATATAAACCTCACTGCAGGGCCCACTGCCATCCCCCAATCTGTGCTAAACAAATGCTGTAGATTTCGCCTTGGTCTCAGTGATTTTTACCAGAACCCTCCTCTCCTGCAGCCTCAGCCAACCAGCCTCCACCTCATTCACAAATTGCTGTCATTGCTTTCATCCTGATTGAAAAAATATATGCAGGACTGGTTCTTTTTAACTCAGTGGAAAAATGACTATCAATTTAAACATTAACTGGTGTCCAGTCTAATCATGAGGCTAAAAACAGCATTTGCTTCTGTACATTCCATGGTTTCTCAGAAAATCACCACCCAACCTAACTTCACGATTTCACCTAAACCCTAGCAATATGTAAATAGGTAATCAGCCACATTTGGAAATGTATTTCTTAATCAGGTAGTTTAGATGCATAATCACCTCCAAATCAAACCGTCATTAGAGGCCATTAACTCTTGAAGGAAGGAAACTCAGTTGGCAGTCAGAATTCTATCACAGAGATGAAGAGATCCCAGATCTACCTTTAATTTCTGAAGCACTCTGGGTTTATGCTCTTTTGTTCTTTATGCAAAAGAGTTGCTTCTTTCTGTTGCTTTTGTTTGTTTTTTCTCCTTAAAAAGAGAACTCTGATTCTTTCTCAATGCTGGATAAGAATTCACAAGCTTAACAAAACAGTCAACATATAGTACCTGAGTTCTTAGAAAAGGGCCATTACTTCTTCACCGTTTCTATTTTCCCCTCAGCCAGTCATTTAAGAATCGCTTCTAAAGCCAAAAGTTTGAATACCAAGAGAATACCAAACCCTAGTACACTGTAATACACAGTATCTAATGTATAATTTAATATACATACTAAAAATACAATTTGCTCGAAGGAGTAACACAATATTAGCAGTAACACAATATTGCTCATTCCAAAATAACCCCTGTTGCCAGAACCCGCATTCCCATTCACTACAGCACCTAAATAATTCCAAAACGGTTGCTGCAATTCTTTTAGGGTTTTGTAGAGAAAAGGAATTTGAAAGCATTTGTTGTCTATCTCCTACTGCACTGGCTGAGGGATATGACAACAGGTGGACCTAAGTCCTAGGATACGAGACAGTGGGTTGTATGGCCTGCCAAATTTAGATTACTCAATTAAAACAGCCCCATTCACCCACACCAAGAAAAAATGTTGGGAGCTAGGGGAGAGAGGGAGGGCGCACATGGCTGACAACTGCAGATTTTCTTCTCTGGGGTCATTAGCTATGTTTATATTTCTATAGTATAGCTGTGTGATAAACTAGCATGGTTATTTTTGCCTCTGCCTCATCACTCAGTGCAAAAGGGCAGAGGTGAGTGCCTATAAATTCACACAGCTGCTGCCTGGGAGAAAGCATTTGGAAAATAACTCTACAACATGGACCTTTATTTCCCTGAAAGAATTGTTCTTTGAGGAACAGTCTCCCCTCTAAACCAAGAGAGCACCCAGCCTCCTGCAAAACCTGCCAGGCTTAAAGAAAAGTATAATTTCTAGTTCTTGTGCCAGCCGGAGGTATGCAAAGATTTTCTCAGCAGGAAGTCACTCATAGACATCACATGAATATTTAAACAATGGGAAGCCAGCAAAAAGATTCTTTCACGCTGCAGGATGATAGTGACTTCTGAAATTATCACAATTATCATTCCATTATTGCAAAACAAATGACCTGATTTATTATGCTCTGCCTCTGCTCATCTCTGGATCTCTTCCTGATATATTACACAACCGGTTACTTAGGCATTCTACACAAACAGCATTTGTATCGACTACTTCATTAATATTTTGATTATTATAAATCTCAGGAACTCAATCTACATCCTAGGCTAGAGTCAGCTCTCTCTCAGCCTTCCTCCCTGAAGAAGATGGTCAGAAAACTTTAGAATGTGTTATGATGATGTAGCCTCTGGAATTCTGCAAAACAAGGGAGCTCAAGGCATTATTCTTCCTTCAGTGAAGAAGCACTCCTCACTTACAGCCTACAGCAGAAAAGGCCAACAGTTTTTGCATCAGTAGGAAAAGAAGTTTACATTCAAGAAATCTAGGCAGAAATTCTATCCACTTGCATGATTCTAGTGCATGCAACACAGCCCATCTTTAGAAAAAAAGAAGTTTCCTAGTCATTTTTCCTTTAAGAAGTAAAGAGTAGAGAAAAAAATAAAAATCACAGAGGAGTTACAACACTGAACTCATTAAGTCATCAGTAAAGTATCAGTGACAATACTAAAAGCCAGGTCTTCCTAACCTCTTTTAAATCCTTCAACAACCCTAGACAGCTTCACGTGCCCTATTTACCGACCCATCTGCATGGCAGTGCAGGTTTGTTTACCCTCTTAGCAAAACCCAGCAAACAGTAGTTATATCCCACCAGTAACACAGCAGGACAAGAGAGGAATTGGGGACAAAAAAATCAAACACACTTGGCAAAGCAGATTATGGCAATGTGCGTGTTGTAATGAGACAACTGATGAGCCATGAGTCAAATTTCCACTTTTTCCACTGGAACATTATTACAGTTTAAAGTGCTTGAAAAAAAAGCATGTCTGTAATACACTAATGACTTTAAGTGGGCTTCTGTATCAGGCTGTAGGCTGAAAAGAAAAAAATGTTTTGCAAATGACTTCATTTTACCTGTCCAGCAACAACCAGCCCTTTCCTCATTTGGGTCTAATATTTGCTCAGGGGGCACAGAATTACCATTTGCTTTCAAGGTGAATTTTAAATAGGCTGCTCCAGGTACAATGTCAATGAAACTTTTGGATGAAATCTCCTGACAACACCCCTCCCACTTCTTCCGTGATACAAACACCACCCCTCCCCACAGGCCCACTGGGGGGAAAAAAAGGGAAAAAAAATCAAGAAGCAAGTGTAGAATTATCAGGACTCTGAAAAGCAACTGACCTTGTGGGACCTTATGAAGTTCTTATTATAATAAATATTTCTTGAACATTATTGTATAAAACATTATACAGATATGGACAAGATATAATCCTGATCCTCAAGGAGACAAGAATGTTGGAGAAATACAGAAATCAAGAAGAATAAAGGTAATTCATTTGAAGGAGGTCACTATATACAGGTAATTTAATATAAATTTGTTGATTGTTTATTGGAGAACTTCATTAGAATTGTATCCAGCAGACAAAGAGAAAGGAGCTAAGGGGTAATTTCATTTTGTGGTTGAGAGGGAAAATCAGACCATCACTCAAGAGCCATTTAAATATGGATTAGAAACATAAAATCAACTCCTAGTCCTTTTCCAACTTCAATCCTGGAAATGAACTTGAAAGAAGAGAAAGTAGTCAGAATATGGGGGAAATTTGGCAAGTTGGTATGTTCTTTCTCAGTAGATAACAGAGATTGGGGTAGAATGCTAAGAGAGAAGTTATTACGAGACCAGAGGCATGGAGGAAGACCATGTATGCCACAGAGACAGCTAACTAACTTATCCTGGAACCAAGACCTTGGCTGGCCTGATCAGGAGCCAACTGGCTTGTCACTCTCTTCCCATCCTCTTGCGAGAGGGAACATTTTCATCTCACAAAATGATGCTGAGAAAGACTATACATTAACCACAATCCTCTCATTTATTCAGACATATTTTCAATGAAAGGAGTAACATTTAAGAAGAGTGTGTTCATTTTCCTTTGTAAGGGGAAGGGCCCACAAGTACATGAAAGACCAAAGTGAATCTTTTGCAATACGACAATATTGTTTGGTAAAACAACTAGTCCAGCGTCATTTTTTCTAACCAGAATTGAAAACTTTTTCTATGTTCTATTTCCCTATCCATCATCAAAGATAAAGAATAGCCAAGCAAGGGAATTAAGAGGAGAGAGAGAGAGAAAATAGAAGGAATGAAACAATGGCAACCCTGTATAAGTGTACAAGTGTAAACCTTTGAAAGAAAGATTCTGTTGCATTACAAATATCTTGAAAGATTGATCTAAGTTTTTTTTGACTGTGAAAATTCTCAGTATTCAACTATAATCTTGCTATTGTCTAAATCAGACACATCTCCTACCACAAAACAAGTTGCAATTGGCCTTTGGCACCACAACTGGAATAATACAAGAAGAGATTTTGGCAGATATCATTTAACATTCTCCCATTATACTTTCCAGGATGATAGTTTTGTTTTCTTATTTCCTTGGATCCCCAAGGATTTCTTTTTAATTAAGGGGTAAAGATGTTTTCCTGTGAATCCTGAATTTCTTTGGTCTACTTGCAAGTCGTAATGATACTGAAGAGGTACTTTAACCATTTTGAATCTAAGTCATAACTTAAGAGATGAAAGAAATAACCCTCCATTACTGTGGACCAAGATCTTCAGATGCATCAACTCCAGTCAGAAAATGGCAATAAATCCAAATTAACAGACATGGTTTCAAAGAGCTTGCAGATTCTAAAATATGATAATTGTGTAACCAAAGATACCTGTATTTGTATTATTGTATTGATGTGATATTAAGTTGATATCATATGGATTAATTGTTCTTTACAATTAATAAAAAAGAATTAATTGTTCTTTGAATATCTAGGGAGGTACTTTAAAAATAGAAATTTTATAAAAAGAGCTCTGGTTTCACTCCAGTTCAAATAAAACAGGATTTCAGAATGTCATGAGTACTTGGGAAATTTTTAAAGCCACACAGTGATTCTGATGCCCAAACAAGGCTTAGAATCACATGTCTAGTCTGGCTTTCAGGAAGTAAGTCTTCTGTAATATGAGAAGCAAATGGGTTTTCCATTTTTCCAAAGTTCAAGCAGAAGGATGAGGCCAGGGTTAAGTTTTCATGGCAAAAATATTATCTACACCCTAAAAGAAGGCACTACACAAGTGATCTAAACAATTTTGAGATATATCCACAAAGATTATCTAAATATTTTCCCCATTTCCTGTATTTTATTATTCTTTTAAATAGGAACTCCCAATGTCCTCTCTAACCTCGACCGTCCAAATGACAATGAATACATCCACTGCAGGCATATCATCTATTTTACAGAGCAGCGCTGTGGGCAGACAGTTTGTTGAAGATTTTCACCTTGCAGATAGGCTCACTGGCAGAGAATAGAAGAACAGAAGAACATAAAACTGTCAAATGGAATCACATTAAACTGATGAGTTCGCAGAACAGAAAGCCTACTGCACCCCTCACAATTTCCCAATCATATCAAACAAAGTTTGAAGAAGAAAAATCTACAAATAAAAGAATCAAATTTCCCAAATATATGTCCACAGGGTGATAAAGAGTTAGACTGAGCTATGTTGTAAATAGACAAGAAAAGGGAAGAGATTCTACAAAAATATAACACTCTCTAACATCAGTGTGAGAATAAGCCAATTCTTTAGTGAATTTGACAATAGAGTACAAAATGTTTGAGACAAAACAATCTTGCTTATTTAACAAATCAAGAAGAGTCTCTCCCATGTACTGGGCCTTGGGCAAAGTAAATAGCCAGTATTAGTTCATTAAATTAATGTTCATAGCAACTCTATGGTAGATTTGCTATTTGTATCCCTACTTTTGGGCTTCCCCAGTGGCTCAGAGGTAAAGAACCTGCCTACCAATGCAGGAAACCTGGGTTTGATCTGTGGGTCAGGACGATCCCTTGGAGAAAGAAATGGCAACCCACTCTAGTATTCTTTCCTGGGAAATCCCACGGACAGAGACGCCTGATGGGCTACAGCCACAAAAGAGTCAGACACAACTTAGTGACTAAACAATACCACCACCATCCCATCCCTGCTTTGCAAATGATAAAAATGAGGCATAGAAAAGTAACATACCAAAGACCATATAATTAGTAAGCAAGAAAGCAATAATGCAAAGCAGCACTCTGGCCCCAGGGTTCATGAGGTTAACCCCCACCATCTATAGTCTCTCATCTGTTACCAAAAAGCTGTATGGCAGAAAAAGTTTCTCTATGACTTCTCCCAATATCTCATTTCATTCCTTCCTTTCACCAAGTTAGGACATTTTCTTATTTCCCCTTTCTCCTATCAAAGCTCATGCATCTGATATTTAATTCCTCAGGATCTTGATGTTTATTGCTTCATAGAATCCATACTAAGGGTCAACTAATAAAAATAGCATGTTATCTGGCTTCCCTGGAAGCTTAGGGGTAAAATATCCGCCTGCCAATGCAGGAGACACAGTTTCTATCGCTGATCCGGGAAGATTCCAAATGCTGCGGAGCAACTACACCACAACTATTGCGCCTATGTTCCAGAGCCTGGGAGCTGCAACTACAGCGCCCACGTGCCACGACTCCTGAAGCCTGCACACCTAGAGACCATGTTCCACAACAAGAGAAGCCGCCGCAATGAGAAGCTTGTGCGCTGTAACTAGAGAGCAGCCCCTGCTTGCTGCAACTAGAGAGAAGCCTGCGCAGCAATGAAGACCTAGCACAGCCACGAATAAATACAAAATAAAATTATTTTTAAAATTATCATTTGTGATAAGCCCAAAAATATTATCATTAAAGCAAAGTCTTTAATAATAATCACACAGAATTTGGCATGTTATCTCTTAAAGATAATGGTTTTCACTTAATCACACACTATTAATGCTTAACTCAAAGTAATAATTACTGCAGGATTCTGACCACTGAGGTCCATGCTAAGCACTATTGGGGCAGAATGCATATGTCATTTATATATGTATTCTCAGCACCCAGCACAATGTCTGGGACAGAACTCAGTCCTAATGTAAGTTTATTGGACTGTAAATGCAGGCCAGGATGCTCCTGCAACTATCCCACGTAGGCCAACTTCTTCCATAAAAGGCTAGCTGGCCTACCTAATATGAGCTCTCATAGCTCCTTTGGGCACAAACTACTAAAATACCTCTAAAGTGGGACATGTTAGCTAAGAAATCTCCTTTTTCTTCTCATAAAAGTAGGCCACACATGTTATATAGGAGTATTCTACAAGCAGCCACATTCCAGCCATTCATAAGGAACAGAGAAGGAACCTGGGCCCTGAGTGTCAAGAAAAGGCATGTTTTGTTGAGAGGAAGGTCTTATCATGGGGCAGCTTCGGTGAACCAAGCTGTAAGTTTAGGGCAACATGGAATCCTGGCTCCTCAGGGGAACCTGCAAGTTAAGAAAGGAAAGCTTTCTGAAAGCAAAGAGGGATCTAAAATGGGAAATGGGAAAATGACTTTGCAACTTCACAGATGTGCCTAAGGATATGTCTATAGAAAAGTCCCCAGTGAGGCAGATTGTATTTCCCAAGATAGCACAACACAATCTCTCGTTCCACACGCTCTTCTTACAGTGTGACACTGACACTCCTCATCAAAAGGCGAGCCCATGTTCCCTCCCCTTAAATCTGGGCAGGTATGAGACTATTACGTGACTTCCAAGGCTAGGTCAGTTAAGGTCATACAACTTCCGTCTGATCCCCCTGGGACACTCACACTTGGAACTAGGCTGTGAGCCAAGGAGTCACATGCAGACACCACAGACAGGTGTTTCAGCCAACAGTCCAGATGAGGTCCCAGCAGACAGACAGCATCAACACCAAACATGTGCATGAGGAAGTCTTAGAGATGGTTCCACCTCCAGCCACCATCCGACTCCAATCCAGAAGACGCCCAAGAGAGAAACAGCTCCCTGAGCCCAATGAACACTCAGAACCACAAAAAATAATAATAAACCGATTGCTATCCTTAGGTCATTAAGTTCTGGGGTGATTTGTTATGCAGCACTAGTAATTGAAGGGGCTTCCTAGGTGGTGTAGTGGTAAAGAATCCATCTGCTAATTCAGGAGACACGAGAGATACAAGTTTGATCCCTGGGTCAGGAAGATCCACTGGAGGAGGAAATGGCAGCCCTCTCCAATAATCTTGCCTGGGAAATCGCATGGACAGAGGAGCCTGGTGGGCTACAGTCCACAGGATCTGAAAGAGTCAGACATGACTGAGCAACTGAGCGCACACACACGAACACACACACACTAGCAATTGAAATGCCCAGCCTGAAACAGGCTTCAGTTCAGTTCAGTTCAGTTGCTCAGCCATGTCCGACTCTTTGCGACCCCATGAATTGCAGCACGCCAGGCCTCCCTGTCCATCACCAACTCCCGGAGTTCACTCAAACTCACGTCCATTGAGTCTTAGGAGCCACTTTATGTTAACAGGAGGATTAAAGCCCAAAGAAGAATTAGGTTTTCTTAATAAAGAGGGAAAACTGAAGTAATACAGAAACTAGGTGGGACTGGCTGGGTCACAGCAGCCAGAACAACTCTTTTTCACTTTCTACAAATTCAGAAGCTATAAAACCTCCCCTGAGAGCATGCCAAGTCTGCCCAGAGAGAAGCCACCTCAAAGATGATTAGAATGTAAGTGGATAACGAGCCATTTGAATTATCTGCTCTAGTTCAAACACATGCTGTTGCCAATATGCTGTGGCAGCCAGCTAACATCTGAGCATCTTTAATTTAAATTGCATATACTTAACTTGAAATGGCATCTATACTCTGAAACTAAGAATTTACTGTACCATCATCAGATCATAGGAGAAATCATCTTTTCAGGAATTTCCCAAATTTGCCTTTTTATTGCACTCTAATGTGGCAACAGCTTAATGCCTGATGGCTCCCGAGTCAAATGTTTCAGAGTATGAGATATAACTCCTATTCCAACCCGTTTGTTAATACACATACTGTTTCCTGTCTACATGTGTGAATGGAATGATTCTCAGAAGCTTGGGTCTCATTCCCTCAAAAACACCAAAATCATATCTATAACCTTAAATAATAGACACATCCACAAAGCCAACATGTAACTTATCAAGCTTTATCAGTGACAAACTTTTCAAGGCAAAAATCTCCAAAGGAAGCTGGACAAAAAAAAAAAAAAAGCTTATGACTGAAAATTGAGACTGTATTCAAAATAAAAATAGTAAAATGTTAATATAGCTTCTGTGGAGCTTAAATTCTAAGCTCAGGATAAAAACAAACAAAAAGCAAATATACCAAAAATGTGTGTTAGATCTAGTTATAGTACGTTAATTGTTTAAAAACAGATTGAGGGATTATCATACTAAGATGACTTCTATTTAGCCATCATCCTACCTGACCTCTGACATATTTAAAACTGCTGACCATCTAACATCTAACATGCTCCTGCCCTTGCCCCAAAGCTTCTTTTCCCCTTGGATTCTTACAATATGCCATCCCCGTTTCTTTTCTTGCTTCCTGTGAAGTAGTTTCTAGAATCTAGACCAACTTGATTCGTACCCTCAGTCAGCCCCTCAACTAGCTGGTATGACTTTACACAAGCTGAATCATTTAGTTTCAGTTTCTACATCTGTAAAACAGCAATAATAATGACACATGATACTCAAAGAATACAGTGATGATCTGATGAAATAATGCATATAAATGACTAGGTGCAGAATAAGTACTTGGTCAATGTTAACTATTATTTTAATGTTTCTTAGCGGTACTTAGTTGGAGAAGGCAATGGCACCCCACTCCAGTACTCTTGCCTGGAAAATCCCAAGGATGGAGGAGCCTGGTCGGCTGCAGTCCATGGGGTCGCTGAGAGTTGGACACGACTGAGTGACTTCACTTTCACTTTTCACTTTCATGCATTGGAGAAGGAAATGGCAACCCACTCCAGTGCTCTTGCCTGGAGAATCCCAGGGACGGGGGAGCCTGGTGGGCTGCCGTCTATGGGGTCGCACAGAGTCGGACACGACTGAAGCGACTTAGCAGCAGCAGCAGCAGTGGTACTTAGTGTCTTTTGTTGCCATCTTTCTCCACTACTAGTCCCTGAAAAGTTGGTAATCCAAAGGGATCTGTTCTGTTCTTAGCTCATTTTTATTCCATCTGAATTATCTCATCCCCTTCCATAGCATCAATCATCTCACAATATGTCAGTGATTCTTCAGTCCTGATCTTTCACCACATCTTTGTTTCTGTCTGATTACTGTCACATCCTACTAAAGAAACCAAGCCATGACACCATGCGTGTCCAGTTCCTGAGAATATATATCAGAAGTCCTAGAAATGGTCTGTAAATAGATCAGACTGTGGGTTATCAGTCCAAAGAGCCAGAAGACCCTTACAGTCATCTCTTTTAGGAGAACAAGGTTCAGATCCAGGCTTTGAGGTCAACTCTGTGACAATCTAGCCAGTGAGGCAGCCCTCTGTGTCCTGCTATGCTGGATTTACTTGTCTTGGGACAGTCTCCACGTTTGTCCACACAACTCTCTGCCCTGGGAGATCTACATGGTTGATATCAAGGGGTTCCCATGCCCTCCAGCTTTTAGTCGGGCTTGGCTATTGAAGACGGCTGGAAGGATATTGGAGAGAGGAAAGAGAGAGGTTGGCATTCCCTTAGTTCCTCTCTGTGATGTCATCTCTCTATGTTGATTTCTTTCCTCAACTAAATATCACAGATTCTTTCATGGCAACACCTTCAGAAGACTCTATTCTGTGGTACTCTTGGTCTGCATGTCACCAGCTTTAGGGCATATCACTAACTTTCATGTAACTGAATACAATTCCTTCATTAAGACTTCCTCCTAACCTCAGTATGCCATTTGTCTTCTGCTAGAACCCTGACTGAAATATCTACCTGCTTACTAGTATTGCCTTTCCTTTAAAAAAAAAAAAAATCTGTAAAAATTTCCAAAAAAAAGTATGATAAATATAACAAAACTATGCTGAAAAAAGGAAGAAAAAATTATCCATAATCCCATCATACCATTGTAATGTTGATATATTTCTTTGCAACATTTCTCTGCAGCATTTCTCATACATACTTAACATGGCTGTAACTAAAGTATTTATAAAATTTCATGTCATTTTTTTCAATTAATATTATAGAATAAGCATTTTCCATTTTGCTAAATAAACTTTATAAACATCATCTTTAAAAGTTGCATAATATTCTATTAAGGAGATGTGCTGCAATTTGCTTGATTTTTCTCATATTATTGAACATTTGGCATGCCCTTTCAAATGACCTTTCCAATGCACATATTCACACATACCATTACACATATGGTGATTTCCTTTCCATTTCTCTACTAGCTTTGCTAGAGGGCAATTTTTAAACTTTACATATGTTCTATAAGACAAAAGCATTCAGGTTTACAGCAGTCTTTCCTTTGAAAAAGGTTCCAAGTCTTGTGCAATGGAACGTACAATAAATTTAATATCAGAAGTCTATGGATCAAGGCCCAGATTTTGTTGTAGTCTCCATAACTATGAATCCTTCCTAGAAGAGGCTAAACAGTTGATTTTAAGTCCCCTAAAAGTTTGATACACTCCACAAATGATTCAGACTAAGGTCACAATCATAAAGATGAAGACAGTGGGAAGATTATGAATCTTTAGTTTGGAAGAATGAGGTCTTAGAGATCATCTGGTTTATAATGCATTCTGTTCTTCCCCACCATTCATATGAGGACGCTGAGGCTCATGGAGACCCTGTGACTTGCTAAGTCACAAACAGAACATTACTTCTGAAGCCAGCACTCTTCCTATACCTGGTGATTCCTGGTCTAGTGTTGTGTTGAGTGCTCCAATGAATCGCCTGAGGAGAGCATTTAAATATCTGCAGACCTGCTTCACTCATTCCTAGGATATAACTCTTTCATGTTAATATCATGGTTTTCTTTTATTTTGCAATTATTTAAGCTTCCTCACAATGCTTTTGCATTAGACGGTATCACTGATTCCTTCCCATGACTGTATGCAAAATTGCTAATATAACTAGATTTAAATGTCCTTATGAAAAAAATTAGAAATAAGTAAGATTGTCCACATAGCTTTTTCCAGTGGCCAAAACACCTGAAAACATTGGGGAAGCATTGGAGATAAAATTGAAAACAAAAAATGAGAGCTAAGAGTGAACAAAAATAGAGCTGACACTGAAGTTACACTAATAGACAGTGATACTTCAAACCCATCACTGTACAGTTCTGCAGACACTCTGAATCATCAGCAGCAATCTGATCATTATGCCATCCATACAGCCATTCAAAGGAACTGTCTCATACATTATCTCATTTTCTTCTCACAATAACCCCTGGAGGTAATCACAGCAAGATTTCCCACTGAACAGATAAAGAAACAAAGAAGTGAGATGACCCGACCTTGGTATACACTTCTCTGCATAAACTGGTTGCCCCTAACTGAAATTAGTCAAAGAGGATGAGCACCCTAAAGTCAGATCATCTTCCTGTCTCAAGGGAGGGTCTTCAGAGCACAACATCTGGCTGGAATGTAGAGTCCATAGCCACATGAAACTTGAAGCCCTGAATGTTTTAAGTAAAGAAAGTCTGAAACTATACTTTCTAGTTTTCTTGGCTCTCAAAATTCATCAATAAAATACACAGAATGCACTCTTCTAAGAATATATTCTCCCAGCTCCTGAAAACAGGGTCCAAAAATAAGCTGTGAAGCAGGCCCCTCTATCAGTTCAGCTCAGTCACTCAGTTGTGTACAACTCTTTGCGACCCCATGGACTGCAGCATGCCAGACCTCCCTGTCCATCACCAACTCCTGGAGTTTACTCAAACTCGTGTCCATTGAGTTGGTGATGCCATCCAACCATCTCATCCTCTGTCTTCCCCTCTCGTCCTGCCTTCAATTTTTCCCAGCATCAGGATCTTTTCCAAGGAGTCAGTTCTTCCCATCTGGTGGCCAAAGTTTTGGAGTTTCAGCTTAAGCATCAGTCCTTCCAATGAATGCTGCTGCTGCTGCTGCTAAGTCACTTCAGTCGTGTCCGACTCTGTGCGACCCCATAGATGGCAGCCCACCAGGCTCCACCATCCCTGGGATTCCCAGGAGAATATTCAGGACTAATTTCCTTTAGGATGGACTGGTTGGATCTCCTTGCAGTCCAAGGGACTCTCAAGAGTATTCTCCAATACTACAGTTCAAAAGCATCAATTTTTTGGTGCTCAGCTTTCTTTATGGTCCAACTCTCACATCCATACGTGACTACTAGAAAAACCATACCTGATGACTGTAGCCATGAAATTAAAAGGCCCCTCTATAATTACTTCTAAATAACTATATAAGTTACAAATTCAATATCAACAACAAGGCACTGGCAAAATGAGAAAGTAGAAAAAGAATATTTGATGTCCCTCCACTTTGTTGAACCACAGTGTTAAAACTAGAAGGGATCTAAAAAATACTCTAGTTTCTACTGTCTCTAGAATTCAACCTCTAGTCTTGTTTTCCACATTCCCTATCTTGCCTGTCCATAGGTTCCCTCATTCTATCCTGAGGCCCATGGTCCCTCAGAGACATTGGCAGCATCCCATCATTTTCCCCTCTCTTATGTTCATTTTCTGAGACTAACGTCACCATCAACAAGAAAGATCCTGCCAATGAATAAAGGAGGATAACACATTATTCCTCTGGGAGAGATTTACCCAACAGCCCTTCTCCCTTCTTCCTGTTTGTTAGATGAATTGTAATTGTCAGATCATTTTCTTATTTTACAGGCTCAACTTCCCAGACTCCCTTGTATGTTACTGATCCTACCCCCATGAGGGATAGGGCCCTTTTGTTAAAAGGGAATTCCTTTGGCTCTCACTGTTTGGTTTCTTGGCTTTGACATGGTATGAGAACTAAATGCTTGAAGTCACGCTTACTATTTTGCAACAATAAGATGACTGTTATCAAGATTAAAAAGCCAATACCATGAGACTGATAACCTAGAAAGGTAGGAACTTTACAGTGTCTCTGAGCCAAGTTTGAGGTGACCTGAATTCCAAATCCTTGTATACTATAGATATTCTTTGGTTGGATGGCTTTTTGATTCATCTTACAGATTAATGCACCCTAACTGATACATCCTTTCAGGTAACACAAGCATTTTGACATAGGTTTCAATGCTTCAACCCAAAAGACTGACTAAGGACATTCATTATGGGATTCTGGAGACTAAGAGGTATTTTTTGAGTAAAAACATCTCCTAAAGTGCTTATCACAAGTGTCCCTGTACTCCTTTCCCTAAGCTCTGCCTAAGGTTTGTTTATTTGTTTTAAAGCTAGAAGAGGAAACACATCTTCTGCAGAGCCTTTAAGGGACATATATGCTAAAGTGAAAACTGTAAGTATTATTCACTCAGTCATGTCCAACTCTTTGCAACCCCATGGACTGTAGCCCATCAGGTTCCTCTGTCCAAGGAATTCTCACTCTAGGCAAAAATACTGGAGTGGATTGCTATTCCATTCTCCAGGGGATCTTACCAATCCTGGGCATCAAACACAGGTCTCCTGCATTGCAGGCAGACTCTTTACTACCTGAGCTACCAGGGAGAAATATATGCTAATTTCCCCCCAATAAAGTTCTGCCTATTCCCAAAACAAAGGACTTCCCTGGTGGCTCAGACGGTAAAGCATCTGTCTACAATGTGGGAGACCCGGGTTCGATCCCTGGGCCGGGAAGATCCCCTGGAGAAGGAAATGGCAATCCCCTCCAGTACTATTGCCTGGAAAATCCCATGGACAGAGGACCCTGGTAGGCTACAGTCCATGGGGTATTCCCAAAACAAGTCTGGTGTAAAACTGAATGGACCATATCCCAGCAGCAACACCAATCCTGCCATCAAAAGACAAATACCTTATTCATCAAAAGCAAACAGTTCCAGAGAGTACAAAATGCCTCATTATCTTTTACAAATTTACCTCGGTATTTTTGACATCTAGACTGCTGAAAATCTCCCTTTCACTAATAGATACCTCTATTTTTGAAAGGCTAATGTGAAAACTTAATATGCCAGCAAATTTGGAAAACTCAGCAGAGGCCACAGGACTAGAAAAGGTCAGTTTCATTCCAATCCCAAAGAAAGGCAATGCCAAAGAATGTTCAAACTACTGCACAGTTGTATTCATCTCACATACTAGCAAAGTAATGTTCAAAATTCTCCAAGTGAGACTTCAACAGTATGTGAACCAAGAACTTTCAGATGTTCAAGCTGGATTTAGAAAAGACAGAAGAACCAGAGATCAAAATGCCAACATCCGTTGGATCTTAGCAAAAGCAAGAGATTCCAGAAAAACATCTACTTCTGCTTTATTGACTACACCAAAGCCTTTGACTTGTGTGGATCACAACAAACTGTGGGAAATTCTTCAAGAGATGGGAATACCAGACCACCTTACCTGCCTTCTGAGAAACCTGTATGCCAGTCAAGAAGCAACAGTTAGAACCGGACATGGAACAATGGACTGATTCCAAATTGGGAAAGGATGTATATGGTTACCCAGTTTATCTAACTTGCATGAAGAGTATATATTATGTCAAAGGCTGGGCTGGACGAAGCACAAGCTGGAATAAAGATTGCCGGGAGAAATATCAATAAACTCAGAGATGCAGATGACACCACCCTTATAGCAGAAAGTGAAGAGGAACTAAAGAGCCTGTTGATGAAAGTAAAGAGGAGAGTGAAAAAGCTGGCTTAAAACTCAAAATTCAAAAAACTAAGATCATGGCATCTGGTCCCATCACTTCACGGCAAATAGATGTGGAAACAATAGAAACAGTGAGAGACTTTATTTTCTTGGGTTCTAAAATCACTGCAGATGGTGACTGCAGCCATGAAATTAAAAGACACTTGCTCCTTTGAAGAAAAGCTATGACCAACCTAGACAGCATATTAAAAAGCAGAGACACTACTTTTCCAACAAAGGTCTGTCTACTTAAAACTATGATTTTTCCAGTACTCAGGTATGGATGTGAGAGTTGGACCATAAAGAAAGCTGAGCCCAAAGAATTGATGCTTTTGAACTGTGGTGTTGGAGAAGACTCTTGAGAGTCCCTTGGACTGCAAGAGATTCAACCAGTCCATCCTAAAGGAAATCAGTCCTGAATATTCATTGAAAGGACTGATGCTGAAGCTGAAGTTCCAAACTTTGGCCACCTTATGCAAAGAACCGACTCACTGGAAAAGGCCCTGATGCTGGGAAAGATTGAAGGCCCGAGGAGAAGGGGATGACAGAGGATGAGATGGTTGGATGGCATCACTGATTCAATGGACATGAGTTTGAACAAGCTACAGGAATTGGTAATGGACAGGAAAGCCTGGCAGGCTGCAGTCCATGGGGTCACAAAGAGTCAGACACTACTGGGCGACTGAACTGAACTGAATGTAAAACTGTGTTTTTATCATGGGGCGAGCCTAGTGAGAAGAGATAGTTTCTGAATGCATGGAAACCATCTTTAAAATTTCTTCCAGTGGTCACCCAGAACAGTGATTTCTAATTACCCTAGTAGGGCCTGAACCTTGGTTTTAGGACTGAGTATTCCAGGTCATTATCTTAAATGCATTTGGCTTCCCTCAAAGTTTCCTCAATACTTTTTATGGAACATGGATAATTCTGCCTCTAATTACAGTAATACATAGGCATTTCTCACATCACCCTGTAGAGGACAAGATTTTTAAGGGCAAAAGTTGGGGCTTTTTAAATCTTCTTACACCAATCAATACTTAGAAGTTTTTCACTTTTTATTTAAATTGATTAGGCATCTTTTCTTCTCTTATGTCACACATTTATATCTACCACAGAGGAAAGAATGGCAAAATGCCTGATGGAGAGACAATTTTCTGAATAAGTGTATTCACCATTCCTAAGTCATGTATGGATGTGAGAGTTGGACTGTGAAGAAGGCTGAGCGCTGAAGAATGGATGCTTTTGAACTGTGGTGTTGGACAAGACTCTTGAGAGTCCCTTGGATTGCAAGGAGATCCAACCGGTCCATTCCAAAGGAGATCAGCCCTAGGATTTCTTTGGAAGGAATGATGCTAAAGCTGAAACTCCAGTACTTTGGCCACCTGATACGAAGAGTTTACTCATTGGAAAAGACTCTGATGCTGGGAGGGATTGGGGGCAGGAGGAGAAGGGGACGACAGAGGATGAGACGGGTGGATGGCATCACTGACTCTATGGACGTGAGTCTGAGTGAACTCTGGGAGTTGGTGATGGACAGGGAGGCCTGGCGTGCTGTGATTCATGGAGTCACAAAGAGTTGGACATGACTGAGCAACTGAACTGAACTGAACTGAAGTCTAATTTTGAGGTCATAGTTCTCTCTTATTGAAAAAATTTAAAACGTAGATACAACTGTTCAAGGACTAAAGTTCTACAATCCCACTCCAAAAACAAACCAAAAAAAAAAAAAAGATCAGTCATGAGTTGGTTTCAGATTTAGATGCCTTTGTTGATGTGCAATTTGTGAGTTATAATAGAGCCATGTGCCCTCTGCACATTAAACCAGCTGTTTCTCTGCCCTGTTTCCTCATTAAATTCATCCCATGACTCCATCACTCTCACTTTCTTTGTTGTTTTCTATTTCTGCAGACTCAAACTTTTTATTCTCTGCCACATACCCTCCCTACTTCCTTGATACCTTTATCATAGGCCTTTCCTCTCACCTGGATACCAGGAGTCCCCACCTCCTGACTGTGAGCATCCTTAGTATTCAGTTCTCTGTGGTAAATTCATTTGTTCATTCATTCATACATTCGCTCAAATCCCTGGTTTGCACTCTTATTAATTCCCAATTCCTTGAGACACATGTCTATTTCTCCTCAGTTGCTTAGAGATAAATTGCATGTGCCTTTTTCTTTATCTCAAGTGTACAGCCGTCTGTTATTTTCTTTTGTGGTGTTCATATCTTCTGGGATCTTTGTCACTCCCTATATGACCCCTATAGGCTGTCAACCTGCTGCTGCTGCTCTTAAGTTCACTTCAGTTGTGTCCGACTCTGTGCGACCCCATAGACGGCAGCCCATTAGGCTCCTCTGTCCCTGGGGTCCTCCAGGCAAGAATACTGGAGTGGGTTGCCATTTCCTTCTCCAATGCATGAAAGTAAAAAGTGAAAGTGAAGTCGCTCAGTCGTGTCCAACTCTTCGAGACCCCATGGACTGCAGCCTACCAGGCTCCTCCGCCCATGGATTTTCCAGGCAAGAGTACTGGAGTGGGGTGCCATTGCCTTCAGCCTAGGAGGTATTAATTGTTTAATCTAAATGTAAAAGAGAAACAGTTGAACATGGATTGTAGGCTATTCTTCCAGTTCTGGGATACATTTGCTGTAATCTAGTGATACTCTCTCTTTCACCTTCATGTAATGAATGGCCATGGAAAAGATGCAGATAGGAGACCAGAAATGTCTAGATCCCATTGTATGCTGATCAATAGAACGCATCTCAGAAAGTACTCAATAAACAACTTCTTCCAGACATCTACAATTACATTAAGGAAACAGGTTATTTAAGTTGCCACCTTTAAAAAACAGAACCAGCTAATATATACAATCTATTATGTAACCAGTCAACCCTACAAAGTATAAAGAAAAATATAAGACTTCTGAACTTAAGTAATTATAAATTATTTGAAGAGATGATGAATGTTTAAGAAGAATGCAAATGAGGGCAAATATATTCTGTTTCAGTCTTTTGTACCTTCTACCTTTGATACTAACCTGTACACAGCGCATGTGTGCCAGCAGTTCCTATTCTCTTAGGCATTCTGTCCTCTCATTGACTATTTGGGGGGGAAATACAACAGCTCCCAGCTTGCTCTCTAAACAGGCATCTTGAACTTCAGTTAGAAAGTCAGTTCAAACCTCAGGTGTCTCATGTAATGGATTTAGTGTTGGACACAGATTTACCTACTTCCTTTTCAGACTTTGCATTTTCCACAGCCGCATCTCAGAAAACAGTCCTGTCTCATCAGGGGGAGGAATATGAGCCCATTGAGCTCAATGCAAAACCAAAAGCAGAAAGACTTGCACCCTTAGAATACCAGTGGACAACTTCAAACTTGTGCTTCACGCTCTTGCTCTTTGAGGCTTTATTATTTTGTGCTTTCCTAAGACATATGGACAGCACTTGACTTTTATACAGAAAACAGCAAACTCCAGTTATCTGTGAGTTGAAAAATTACTTGCTTATCTCCCTAATCCTTCCTTCATTTTGAATACTGTAAACAAAATTAAATAAAATTCTATAAACAATAACAAAAAACCCCTCTCCAGCTATAACAGATGGACCCAATCCATCTCAGTAGATAATATCTCATAAATGATTCATTGTCATTGCTTCAACCTAGAACCTTTTTGTATTTTGCACATCTAAGTGAATAACCATTAGTAAAGCTTTATGCATTGCACTGTGTAAATTACCTTGGGTCTGTCATAATCTAGGGAGTAGCACTGATATTTGGGGCCGGGGGAGGTCCGTTCTAATTATCTCTATGCTGAATCTCTTATCCTGACAAAAGCTGCAGGTTATCAAACAGAATTAGATTCTACTCCAAACCTGATCTGGGCTTTTTCTTTAATATTTACAAATGGAGCATTTGTCTTATTTAACACCTTAATAAATAAAAAGAATTTTTATTCCATAGGCCCTATAAATATATTATATATTTGACAGAAACATTAATTGTAATAAATGCTTGAAACAAAGCCCTAAGGAGATACCTGAGCTTTCAAACAAAGCCCTCTGTTACCTTAGGAATGTATCTCAAACTAACAATCCTGGTGTAGGTACAAAACCAAAAGAAGGCTTCTAAGGTAGTCAGTCTTGCTTTTACTCAGCTGCTGAATAAGAAAGCAATTGGCTCCAAATAACTCCAGGCCTTACTTCAGCTCTCCAAAGCACTGGATAAGCCTATGTTAAGGCAGGCTTCCTTTTTCCCACAGCAGCATTGTGAAGTGGGGTGTCAAATTCCAAGGATACAACAGTGATGGAGTCACACAGGATAAAGGAAAGACGAAAAGAGGGACCTGAGCAGTACATGTTGGGGCTATGATGGTAGCACCCACTTTTGGCAGAATAGAGAAACAGGGGAGAGGCCTTTGCTTCCCTTCCCTGTCTTTCCAATTCCTCCCCGTGTGTCCACATTATGAGGCAAACACACGGCTGGCAACAATGCCCAGGCCCCATACCTCGCCACTTTCATCAGAACATACTTCTCACTCATCCTATCTTCTCCAACACAGTTAAGCCAGTGCTAGCTATTCATTAACCAATTCATAATGCAGTTAATGGCTCTTGATTCTTCATATATTAGACCTTGGAAATAATCATCTGGCTTCTTAGGGTTCACTTCACTGGCAGAAAAAAAGGAATTCTAGGGGGGGAGATATCTTCAAGATCTTCCCAAAGATCCCAAGTAGGGGATCAATAATGTCACATCATCAAGGACTACATATTCTGATGTCACATTATTTGCATTTTAAATTAAGGCTGAGTTGGACATGGGCTGTGGAATATAATGTAGCCTGGTCATTATAGTTTCTTCTTAGACTCATGAAGATAAAATATACAGAAAAGCTATGTACTAAATGTACACAAATATGACCAGGATAAATGTTATCAAGAAAGACAAGAGAAAATGTATCAAGAAAATGAAAGAGAGGAAAATGTATGCAAATTACCCTGGAGCAAATGAATAAAGGTTTAAAAATGCAAACAAACATTTTAAAGTGGGTTGACTCTTGCCCCAATTCTGAACCATGTTGATAAATAAAACAAAAACGGCTAATTAGCATGAGTCGATCCTTAACAGCACACCACCCTATGAGTCATTTTATGGTGTTTTTAACAAGCAAGGTCATTAATACAAGACAACACATGCCAAATAAATAATTTAGACAGGAACCTACTGCACATGGTTTGGGGTTTCTTTGCATGAGCTTTGAAAGTAGTGGCCCCTTGGCATAATTTATTACCAATGAGAATGAAGTCAGGTAGAAATTCTCTTCCTATTTCACACTGTGGGTTAGACCTGGATCCAAGGAAAGGAGCGGGCGGAGGCTACCAGCTCAACACATTCACTTCCTTTTCTGTTTCCTCAGTCCTAGGCTTAACTGCAGAGCCCAAAACTCAGACCAGATAAAAGGGGTTTTTCTCTTCTCCTTACCTGGAGCACTGGCAGGGAAGAAGTACCATTGTGCCCGTGCAATCACAATGCAAAATTCTGTCTGTAGTGAGCAGAACTTAGTGAGAAGTCTTAGGCTCAGTTTGAAAGCTTAACTAAATGTTAACAATTGTAAATGTGTTCATTTTCACTCACTGGCACTATGGCATGGCAGTTAAGTCACACTCTGGAGTCAGTCAAACCCAAATTATAGCCATTCATTAGAAATATTGGGCCTCAGTTTTTTACATCTGTAAAATGGATGTAATAAGGGTATATACCTCACAGGATTGAAATTTAAACAAGATAATAATTCTCAAGTACTTAGCTTCAGGCTCATCTGACATATATTAAGTGTTCAAAAAGTCCTGATGATTACTATTAACATTATACAAATTTCTATAAAAGCAGCAGACCATGATGAGAATACATACTTTGGCTGCCATGTGCATTTTTCTAGAAAGCAGTAAAAAAGTGACTAATGTCTCCATTCCTAGAGCCACCTTGATCAAAGATAATTAAGTAGGACACAGGGAGAAATGGTCAATGAAGCCAAGAATCCAAGATTTTATAACAGAGATGATCTGAGGTCAGGTTTCAATATCTTAACACAGTCAGATAAAAGAGCTGCCTGTGAAAATGTCTTCAACATTTCATTCCAGTAAGTATCAGTTCAGTTCAGTTGCTCAGTCGTGTCCGACTCTTTGCAACCCCATGAATCACAGCACACCAGGCCTCCCTGTCCATCACCAACTCCCGGAGTTCATTCAGACTCACATCCATCGAGTCAGTGATGCCATCTAGCCATCTCATCCTCTGTTGCCCCCTTCTCCTCCTGCCCTCAATCCCTCCCAGCATCAGAGTCTTTTCCAATGAGTAAACTCTTCGCATGAGGTGGCCAAAGTACTGGAGTTTCAGCTTTAACATCATTCCTTCCAAAGAAATCCCAGGGCTGATCTCCTTCAGAATGGACTGGTTGGACCTCCTTGCAGTCCAAGGGACTCTCAAGAGTTCTCCAACACCACAGTTCAAAACCATCAATTCTTCGGCGCTCAGCCTTCTTCACAGTCCAACTCTCACATCCATACATGACCACAGGAAAAACCATAGCCTTGACTAGACGGACCTTTGTTGCCAAAGTAATGTCTCTGCTTTTGAATATGCTATCTAGATTGGTCATAACTTTCCCTCCAAGGAAATCACCATCTGCAGTGATTTTGGAGCCCAAAAAAAATAAAGTCTGACGCTGTTTCCACTGTTTCTCCAACTATTTTCCATGAAGTGATGGGACCGGATGCCATGATCTTCGTTTTCTGAATGTTGAGCTTTAAGCCAACTTTTTCACTCTCCTCTTTCACCTTTATCAAGAGGCTTTTTAGTGCCTCTTCACTTTCTGCCATAAGGGTGGTGTCATCTGTCTATCTGAGGTTATTGATATTTCTACTGGCAATCTTGATTCCAGCTTGTGCTTCTTCCAATAAGGATAGCTTGTATTAAAAACTGCTTTGAAAGATGTTATTATTTAGAAAAAACTGGGTAAAGCATCACAGGATTTCTCTATATTATTTCTGACAACTGTACATGAATATACACTTCTTTCAAAATAAACTTCACAATTTCAAAGTGCTTGACCCAGAACATGGCATTACAGAATGTGTGATTCAAAAGGGATCTGGGAGACAAACCTAACCTTTCTTTGACAATTAAAAGACTGAAAACTAGGAAGATTCATCACTTAGCTAGTTAGTAGCTTCTAATCAGAACTTGTTTCACAACCCAATGTTCCCTCTACTCCACCCAGCAGTATGTTTCTATTACGTGCTCTGCTGATTGCTCAGCCTCTTGATAGAAACCAAAAATTTGTGTGTCATCACCCTTAATTCACACATAAAAGAAGGAAGGTACAAAAGTATATTATTATCTTAAAATTTTATGATTCTGCATTTCTACCTGACTCTAAAATATGGTATATAATAGTTTTCTAGGGTTGCCATAATGAAGTATTATAAACATCACAAACTAAATATTAATAGTTTAAAATGACAGAAATTCATTGCCTTGCCAGTCTTGAGGCTATAGCCTGAAGTCTGAAATCAAGATGTCAGCAGGGCCATGCTGCTGCTGAAACCTATAGGGGAGAGTCCTTTTAGCTCTGGTAGCCCTAGGTATTTGGATTAAAGATGTTATCACTCTGTCTTTACTCCCTATCTTCTTGATTCTTCACACTAGCTTCCCCATGTGAGTGTCTGTTCAGTTCAGTCGCTCAGTCGCGTCCGACTCTTTGAGACCCCATGGACTGCAGCACACCAGGCTCCCCTGTTCATCACCAACTCTCAAAACCTGCCCAAAGTCATGTCCATAGAGTCAGTGATGCCATCCAACCTCAGTAAGTGTCTGTGTCTCTGTCCAAACTTCCTCTTTGAGAAGGATGCCATTGTACTGGATTAAGGCCCACCCTAAAGACCTCATTTTAAGTTGGTTACCTCTGTGAAGACCCTATTTCTCAACGAGGTCAAATTCTGAGGTACTGGGAGTTAGAACTTCAATATATCTTTTGGGGGACAGATTTCAGTCTGTCAATGTGGTTTTTCTTTCATTATTGCAAATATAATAACAAAACTGTGAACTTCCTGATGTTCAAGCTGGTTTTAGAAAAGGCAGAGGAACCAGAGATCAAATTGCCAACATCCGCTGGATCATAGAAAAAGCAACAGAGTTCCAGAAAAACATCTATTTCTGCTTTATTGACTATGCCAAAGCCTTTGACTATGTGGATCACAATAAACTGTGGGAAATTCTGAAAGAGATGGGAATACCAGACCACATGATCTGCCTCTTGAGAAATTTGTATGCAGGTCAGGAAGCAATGGTTAGAACTGGACATGGAACAACAGACTGGTTCCAAATAGGAAAAGGAGTATGTCAAGGCTGTATATTGTCAGCCTGCTTATTTAACTTATATGCAGAGTACATCATGAGAAACGCTGGACTGGAAGAAACGCAAGCTGGAATCAAGATTGCCGGGAGAAATATCAATAACCTCAGATATGCAGATGACACCACCCTTATGGCAGAAAGTGAAGAGGAACTCAAAAGCCTTTTGATGAAAGTGGAAGTGGACAGTGAGAAAGTTGGCTTAAAGCTCAACATTCAGAAAACGAAGATCATGGCATACGGTCCCATCACTTCGTGGGAAATAGATGGGGAAACAGTGGAAACAGTGTCAGAGTTTATTTTGGGGGGGCTCCAAAATCACTGAAGATGGTGACTGCAGCCATGAAATTAAAAGACGCTTACTCCTTGGAAGGAAAGTTATGACCAACCTAGATAGCATATTGAAAAGCAGAGACATTACTTTGCCAACAAAGGTCCATCTAGTCAAGGCTATGGTTTTTCCTGTGGTCATGTATGGATGTGAGAGTTGGACTGTGAAGAAGGCTGAGCACCAAGAATGGATGCTTTTAAACTGTGGTGTTGGAGAAGACTCTTGAGAGTCCCTTGGACTGCAAGGAGATCCAACCAGTCCATTCTGAAGGAGATCAGCCCTGGGATTTCTTTGGAAGGAATGATGCTAAAGCTGAAACTCCAGTACTTTGGCCACCTCATGGGAAGAGCTGACTCATTGGAAAAGACTCTAATGCTGGGAGGGATTGGGGGCAGGAGGAGAAGGGGACGACAGAGGATGAGATGGCTGTATGGCATCACTGACTTGATGGACGTGAGTCTGAGTGAACTCCGGGAGTTGGTGATGGACAGGGAGGCCTGGCATGCTGCAATTCATGGGGTCGCAAAGAGTCAGACACGACTGAGCCACTGAACTGAACTGAGACTGTATAGTAAACACTGTGATAAGTGCTTTGGTGTATTATCTTTTTAATTATCATCACAAATGCTCTGAGTTGTGACTATTATTATCTCATTCTACAGATACAGGAGGGATTTGGACCCAGATTCATATGCCTTCTAAGGCCAGATCTTACCTATCACACTGTGACGTTAATTGGTCAGCTTTCCAATTATCTTGTTTACTCCTAATTCTAGAGATTAGTGATTCTTTTTTAAGTAAATCATTACCTTTCATCACAGTAGAAAAAGCATGTAAGAACACTGATTAAATGAAATTCAAGAGCAGTGTGTTTGTCAGTGGTCATTAATCAATCTATAATCAATGTATTAAATTCTCTGCTAAACAATTAACTTGTTAGAAAATGTGTAAACAAGGCAATTCCAATTACTGTAGATATTAGCCAATAGTGAGGTATAGAGATAAAACATTAGGGACCAGCACACCACCCTCCACGTAATTATATTAGCAATACATCTATTGTATATATAATGAACTTCCCTAGAAATCAGCCCCCCGGGACCCTCGGATAATTGGGAATTGTTGCTTTCTGTTTGATTTAAGAAACAATCAGTCTTACTACTAATAAATGGATAATCTAGTTGGAAATGAAATTGTAAGCAGCAGGATACAAATCAACAATTAATAAAATTGTTTTGGGTTCAAATATTTGATTTGTATTTGATGCCAATGTACTTTTGGAAGGGAGAAGAATGACCCAGTCCAGAGGATCTTAACATCAGAGTCCTACTGGGCTTCAGAGACCTGTGAATCATTCCATGCCTGTTTGCACACACACTTATGGGAGAGGAATTCACAGCTTTATCAAATTATTTTTAGAGTCTGTCCCACAAGAAAGATTGAAATCCAACACCTCTTAATGCAAATGAGCAAATCAAAGCTCAGGGATGTTAGGACACCCATACGCTGTCATGTGGTCATTAATGGAAAATCTAGGACAAGAACCCAATGGCCCTGAGCCTGGAGACATATCTCCTAAATCAAAAGTTTAATAAACTATGGACCTGACAACATGAATATGGTCCACAAACTATTGGAAACAAAGACCAATGTCTAGAGAAAGCAAGCATTGCCTTAGCACTCCACACTGTAGTCCAATAATTCATGAGATGTAAAAGTGCCACTTTAAGCCATATATTTTAAGGTAAATGTTGACAATCTACCAAGCATTTATTTATACTTTAAAAGAATTTCATCCTTCAAATACTCTGATATTATAAAAATATAAATATAGATATATAAGTATAAAAACAGAAACCTCAATTAAAATAGTTAGGAGACCAGAAGGAGGATCTCTCGTGCTCTATACTAACAGCAGAGCCCAACGTGTAAAAGAAAAATGTTCTCCTCTTGCCTAGCAAGAACTCAACCTGTAAGAGACTATTACAATTCAGTTCATAAAAAGCCACTGTACTTCAAAAATCTCAGTTCCTTCAATGGACTCTTTGTTCACTGCGCCCTTCCAACTTCCTTTTTCCCTCTTTAAAAGAGTTCTCCTCTCCATGCTCTGTAAGACTCACATGTGGCTTGCCATGGTTGCAGGTCCCAAATTGCAATCATTCGCTAATCCCAAATAAACCCACTTTTGCTGGATAAATAACTGGCAGTCTATGTTTTAGGTCAACATTTTGGTGGCCCATATGGGGATCCAGAGAAGACCACTAATGACTCCAGAGCTGGTGGGCAAACAGGTTCAATACCCATATTGAGTCCATAGTTGCTCACTGATTTTCTTATTGACCCTGGGGGTTGAGGGTAAGTCTTTCTCCTAGATCTGAGTCTCTGACCTCTTTGCACTTTGAAGCTCTCTAGATTTTATTTGTGGTATTTTTTAAGGGTTTATCCTTTCTGGTTGAGGGCTTGTTTGGTATCAGAGTACTCTTTTTTTATTTTAATCAGGCTCTTCCTGAACAAACATGGCTGGTTCATTGGAACTGTGCCTTTGGTCTAGCCTTCAGTTTGACAATTTTTAGAATGGGAGTTGTTCTATTGGAACTGAGCTGTTAAGCCTTTCACCTGAGTCCTCAGGACTGGCTATTCAGTTAAAGCTGTGCTGACCAGCCTTTGGCCTGGTCCCTTTGGGTCTAGATTGTTCCTTTAGGATTGGTTGGTCATAGGCCTGCAGGCTGTTTAAGCTATTTCAGCTATTAGACTAGAGAAAGCAAGGTGTTAGGTTGTTTGAAAATCACTCTTTTATCTAAAGAAAAACATCTGAGAAATGGAGTCCCAGTCATCTAAATATTTTGAAGGCACCCCTCTTTTCAGGTACCTTGGCCAATTTTATGTTTTAAAATAAAGATTCTTTTCCCATGTGCATTTGTAACTAAAGGAACCAACCTACTCAAAGGCAACTTAGAACATCAATGGCAATTATGGGGATATTTAAACCCCCAAACTTAATTTTCTTAAAATCAAATTGGACAATCATAGCTCTAAATGTTTTAAACTAAATGGAATACCTATATCAATTAGTATTTTGGGGTGTCTAAATGTTATCAAGTGCCTGAAATTGCCTCTCTGCAAAATAAAATTTTAAGATTGACTGAGGCAAACAAACAAAGAAAGATAAAATAGCTTCCAAAGTCTCATGCTCCTCTCCCCTGGCTTCAGGTACCTTCAGCCCTCTAAAAAGTCTTCCCAACATCCTCTCAATTCCCTATGATGGAGATCTGAGGGACTACTGGGGCTTTTCCCAGTCCTCTCTCTTAATCAGCTTGGAGAAACATTTCTCTAGACTGGGAATGAACACCTTCTAATCCTAACTGACATCAGAACAACACTCTCAATGCTCAGTCTCACTTACTATTAAGCAGCCCCTACCCTGGAGTAGTAAAACAGTTCAAACAGCAAGAATCTCTAATGAACTTCAAAAGGTTTCTGTCTCTAAACCAATTCCTTTTTGTTTAGGTTCTGTGAATAGAGTAAAACAACAGGATGGGAAAGACTAGAGATCTCTTCAAGAAAATTAGAGATACCAAGGGAACATTTCATGCAAACATGGGCACAATAAAGGACAGAAATGCTATGGACCTAACAGAAGCAGAAGATATTAAAAAGGTGTGGCAACAATATACAGAAGAACTATACAAAAAAGATCTTCATGACCCAGATTACTACAATGGTGTGATCACTCACCTAGAGCCAGACATCTTGGAATGCGAAATCAAGTGGACCTTAGGAAGCATCACCACGAATAAAGCTAGTGTAAGTGATGGAATTCCAGTGGAGCTATTTCAAATCCTAAAAGATGATGCTGCTAAACCGCTGCACTCAATATGCCAGCAAATTTAGAAAACTCAGCAGAGGCCACAGGACGGGAAAAGGTCAGTTTTCATTTCAATTCCAAAGAAAGGCAATGCCAAAGAATGTTCAAACTACCACAAAACTACACTCAGCTCACAGACTAGCAAAGTAATGTTCAAAATTCTTCAAGCCAGGCTTCAACAGTACATGAATCATGAACTTTCTGGTGTTCAAGCTGGATTTAGAAAAGGCAGAGGAACCAGAAATCAAATTGCCAACATCTGTTGGATCATTGAAAAAGCAAGAGAGTTCCAGAAAAACATTTACTTCTGCTTTATTGACTATGCAGTTTTCATTCCAATCCCAAAGAAAGGCAATACCAAAGAATGCTCAAACTACCGCACAATTGCACTCATCGCACACGCTAGTAAAGTAATGCTCAAAATTCTCCAAGCCAGGCTTCAGCAATACGTGAACCATGAACTTCCAGATGTTCAAGCTGGTTTTAGAAAAGGCAGAGGAACCAGAGACCAAATTGCCAACATCTGCTGGATCATGGAAAAAGCAAGAGAGTTCCAGAAAAACATCTATTTCTGCTTTATTGACTATGGCAAAGCCTTTGACTGTGTGGATCACAATAAACTGTGGGAAATTCTGAAAGAGATGGGAATACCAGACCACCTGACATGCCTCTTGAGAAACCTATATGCAGGTCAGGAAGCAACAGTTAGAACTGGACATGGGACAACAGACTGGTTCCAAATAGGAAAAGGAGTATGTCAAGGCTGTATATTGTCAGCCTGCTTATTTAACTTCTGTGCAGAGTACATCATGAGAAATGCTGGGCTGGAAGAAGCACAAGCTGGAATCAAGATTGCTGGGAGAAATATCAATAACCTCAGATATGCAGATGACACCACCCTTATGGCAGAAAGTGAAGAGGAACTCAAAAGCCTCTTGATGAAGGTGAAAGAGGAGAGTGAAAAAGTTGGCTTAAAACTCAACATTCAGAAAAAGAAGATCATGGCGTCTGGTCCCATCACTTCATGGGAAATAGATGGGGAAACAGTGGAAACAGTGTCAGACTTTATTTTTGGGGGCTCCAAAATCACTGCAGATGGTGACTGTAGCCATGAAATTAAAAGACGCTTACTCTTTGGATGAAAAGTTATGACCAACCTAGATAGCATATTGAAAAGCAGAGACATTACTTTGCCAACAAAGGTCCGTCTAGTCAAGACTATGGTTTTTCCTGTGGTCATGTATGGATGTGAGAGTTGGCTGTGAAGAAAGCTGAGTGCTGAAGAATGGGTGCTTTTGAACTGTGGTGTTGGAGAAGACTCTTGAGAGTCCCTTGGACTGCAAGGAGATCCAACCAGTCCATTCTGAAGGAGATCAGCCCTGGGATTTCTTTGGAAGGAATGATGCTAAAGCTGAAACTCCAGTAATTTGGCCACCTCATGGGAAGAGTTGACTCATTGGAAAAGACTCTGATGTTGGGAGGGATTGGGGGCAGGAGGAGAAGGGGGCGACAGAGGATGAGATGGCTAGATGGCATCACTGACTCGATGGATGTGAGTCTGAGTGAACTCCGGGAGTTGGTAATGGACAGGGAGGCCTGGCGTGCTGCGATTCATGGGGTCGCAAAGAGTTGGACACAACTGAGTGACTGAACTAAACTGAAAGTTTTTGACTGTATGGATCATAACAAACTGGAAAATTCTTGAAGAGATGGGAATACTAAATTACCTTACCTGACTGCTGAGAAATCTGTATGTCAGTCAAGAAACAACAGTTAGAACTGGATATGGAACAACAGACTGGTTCCAAATCAGGAAAGGAGTACATCAAGGCTGCATATTGTTACTCTGCTTATTTAACTTGCTTAACTCTGCTTATTAACTTGTATGCAGAGTACATCATGTGAAATGCCAGGCTAGATGAAGCACAAGCTGGAATTGAGATTGCCAGGAGAAATATTGATAACCTCAGATATGCAGATGACACCACCATGGAGAAAGTGAAGAAAAACTAAAGAGCCTCTTGATGAAAGTAAGAGAGGAAGTTGGCTTAAAACTCAACATTCAGAAAACTAATATAGTGGCATCTGGTCCCATCACTTCATGGCAAATAGATGGGGAAGCAGTGAGAGACTTTATTTTTTTGAGCTCCAAAATCACTGCAGATGGTGACTTCAGCCATGAAATTAAAAGACGCTTGCTCTTTGAAGAAAAGCTATAAGCAACCTAGTCTGCATATTAAAAAGCAGAGACATTACTTTGCCAACAAAGGTCCATCTAGTCAAAACTATGGTTTTTCCAGTAGTCATGTATGCATATGAGAGTTGGACTATAAAGAAAGCTGAGCACCAAAGAACTGATACTTTTGAACTGTGGTGTTGGAGAAGACTCTTGAGAGTCCCTTGGACTGCAAGGAAATCCAACCAGTCTATCCTAAAGGAAATTAGTCCTGAATATTCATTGGAAGGACTGACACTGAAGCTGAAACTCCAATACTTTGGCCACCTGATGTGAAGAACTGACTTATTTGAAAAGACCCTGATGCTGGGGAAGATTGAATGTGGGAGAAGAAGGGGACGACAGAGGATGAGATGGTTGGATGGCATCACTGAGTTGATGGACATGAGTCTGAGTAAGCTCCAGGAGTTGGTGATGAACAGGGAAGCCTGGCCTGCTATATTCCATGGGGTTGCAAAGAGCTGGACACGACTGAGCAATTGACCTGAACTGAACTAGGTTCTGTGAGATAGGCCCATCCTTTTTCCATTAGTTCCTCACTCATACCTATTTCTTAGACTAAGACTTCTTATAAAAGTATACAAAAAAACATTTTTCTCCAAAGAGAGTGAAAAAATTCTAAAGTTCACCAGTAGCCATCAGTATAACCAACCAGGTGATCATATATCCCTATTGAATCAGCTACCGTCTTCCTTGTGGGAAAAATTTCCAACTGATATTGGCAAAATCCACAGCATACCTCCCTTTAAGATCCTAATAGATCCCTCAAAACCGCTTCCCAAAATTAATCAATACTCTGTAAGGAAAGAAGTCTTTCAAGATATAAAGTCCATAATAGAGGATTACAAGGCTCAAAGCCTCATTATCCCTCATACCAGTCCTGTAACTTTCCCATTTTACCAGTGAGAAAATGTAAGGGACAAGGGTAGAGGATTTTCCAGGACCTCAGAGCAATAAACAACATTGTTATCCCTCAACACCCCTTTGTCCCTAACCCTTATCTGTTACTAGCATCCATGCCCACTAGACATAAGTTCTTTACTGTAATTCACTTATGTAGTTCATTCTTCAGTATTCCAGTTAATGAATAAAAGCCCCACACCTTGCAACCCGGAGATTTCATGTATTGGAAAAGACACATCCAGAAGGACTCTCTTCATTCTCACTGGAAAGGCCTCTGTCAGACTGTTAACCAACCCTAGTGCCATCAGTCTCTAGGATAAAGACTCAGGTTCATGTGACACATCTTCAAAAAGCAGCATACCCTCACTAGACTACACTTCATCTGGTCATCTACAAGTAAAGTTTTCCTCGAATTGAAGCAGACAGTATCTGATGAGACAACTTTCCCAAGGCATTAAGCCCAGGTCTGTTGGAAGTTTGTCTGCTAAACCTTTGATGATGACATAATATTTTAGAAGATTTCCAGTGTCTATGATTTTGATAGCATATGAAAAGTGCCTGAGAGTTCTCCTTTCTACCTCTCCTTGTTACTTGAATGTGACCTCAGTCGGTTACCAATCTGTGTCTTTCCCCCTTAACATGGGACACACCATACCTAGAAATAGTCCCTCCTGGCATTGAGGGAAAGAATGACTAGAAACCATAAAACCTGACTCTTGATCCTTGTTGCTTTTGAGAAAGATCTTGATCAAAAGAGGGAAATGTAAAATTAATAAACAGATCCCCCTGAATTAAAACAGAGCCAGAAGACCAGAAGGAGGAACTCTCATGCCCTGTAACAACAGCATAACCCACCAAGAAGGGGAAAGACTTCCTCTTCTTGCCTGGTAAAAGCTCAGCCAGTGAGGACTGTCACAACTCAACCATTGAGAAGCTACTGTACTTCAAACTGTCGATTTTTCCAATGGACTCTGTTTACTGTAGCTCTCTGAACTTCCTTTTTCTCTCTTTAAAAGGATTATCTTCTTTTTGTTGCGTGTGGCCTTGTACATAGCTCACCATGGCTGCAGAACTTGAATTCTTTGTTGATCCCAAATAAACTCATTTTTATGGAGAAATAATTGGCAGCTTATATTTGTTTTAGGTCAACAGTAGTGTATTTAAATGGAACATAAAGGCAACTTCCAATCCTCTCCTCCCTCATTTCCCACTGCCCACTCCCCTGGAGCTGCAACCAGTGATATCTGACAGCAGCAATAATACAGTCTCTTTCCCTATTAGGAAACCTGCTATGGTTTGTAAAGTAATTAACCAGAATCCTACAGAGAATGCATTATCTAAAGCACCCCCAAAGCTTTTCCAGTGAGGCTAGGCAGAGCACTCTGAAGGCTAATCTGGAAGATGTTAAGGATTTACTAAAACAATACACTTACTTTTTTTGAGTGAAAAATAGAAACCCCCCAAATTAAGGACTTAACACTTGCCTCCATTTTCATATTATCCTTGGACTAGGATAATAGTCCTAGTTTACATTTTTCAACTCAGTTTATACAGCTATGGGATTCTGAGCAGGACTTAAATATGTGATCTGTCTGATTTATTGAGAATCTTACTGACACATGACTGGAGTTTCTAATTCCCACTGAACACTACGCAATTCTTCCACGCAGACTATCCCACCACTTTTGGCTTCCCTACTGCCAATGCTCAGCAGCCTCAAGATATAGAGAGGCCACGTCCTTCTTCCTTAGTTCCACCACTTCCACCATTACTACCTTGTTCTGCCCTAGAGGAACAAAACAACTGGGGATCGGGCCACTGCACCGGCCAGAGACCAACAATCTTATTCGCTCTGAGGGGCTTTACTCCAGTATATCTTTTCCATCACATCTCATGGGTTTTACATATCCATAGGGTAGCTTTCACTTGATTATATTGGACTAGGATAGAGTGAGATCTGTGTTTCCTTCCAGGGTTGCCAAATACCTATGCTTGTTGCTTAGATGCTACAAATTGACAAGAGGATGCTCTGTGTGTTTATATTTGAAGTGATAAGGAAATATATGTGCTGTTTGCTGCCATGACAGTGAGGAGGCTTTGATGACATAAATGTCTGCAGAAAGATGAGTGAATTGGCCCTTTCAGAGAGCAGGACTGCCAAGAAACTGGAAGTGGGGGTAGTGTCAGCTTCAGGGAAACACAGTCTGGCCTATAAATTAGGCAAATCATTTCTCCTTATAACTGTACTTTAAAAATTGATTTTTATATTAGAATAGACAGATAGATAGGACATTCAATTAACATGCCTCACCTTTATCTCCTTTAGTTCAAATTAACCCCCTATTTAAAAGCTCTGGGCACACTGAAAATGAATTTAATAAATTATTTGGAAGTTCCTAAATCCCTGATTAGAATCAAATCATTATGCTTTTTCTATTGCTAGCATCAAAAGGCTTTTTAAGAGAGGTGGGAAGAGGAGTTATTTTTTGGGGAAAAAAGTATGTCATTTAAAAAATAACAGAAAAGTCTACACTGTTGAGTACCAAAATTCATTTCACATTCACAAGACCAAACTCAGGATCTTCCATCCTCAGACCAATTTCCTTATTTTTTTGGACAGCTGGATTGTCATCCACAAATTAAGAAATCAACAATTCATTCATAAACATTTATTGAGCACCTACAAAGTACCACACAATAGCTGACAAAGTCTTTCTCATTGAGCTGCTCAGAGATCAACAATAAATAAATGAAAATAGCCTATATTGTCATATGCATTGCTATTAAGATATATTGAATATAAAGCACAGTAAGAGGGTAAACACCAGTTAATATAGAATGATAAAAGAAATCCTCTCTAAAGAAGTAACTCTTGAGTAGAGGCCTGTATGGCTGATACAGTAATGCCACATGAACACTGGGACAGAACATTCCAGACAAAGGTAACAAACAGCAAGGACCAAGGCCCTTGGAATAAGAGAGCTGCTCTCAGGGGATCAATGTAACTAAGCCATAGGGAGCTTGGGTGCTAGGAAGGAGGTCAGAGAGGCAGCCAGATGTGGAGCTTCTTATGTAGGCTATAGTAAAGAGGGATTTAATTCTAAGTATCACTGGAAGCTATTCGATGGTTTTGAGAAGAAAAACGACATGATCTGCTTTATATTTTAAAAGAATTTCCATCCAATAGGAATTTAAAATCCCTTTTAATTCTTTCCTATTTTTATCCTTATCTTTTGTTCTCAAATTCAGTTGATTCTTCTTCATGTGTCTATCCTTCTGTTTCCAGTCCCATCCTAGATTTCACCTATGTTTCCTTATATATAGACCATCACAACAATCTTCTACTTGGTATTCCTATCCCCAAATTCTCCAAGGTCTGTAATAGAAGTGCCAAATTGATATTCCCATAACATCAACCTACCCATGTTATGGTTCTCCTTTAAAATAGGAAGCAATTTGCTCACCACTGAGCATGGGATAAAGTACAAATTCTCTTCTCTCTCTTTAATCAAGAACATCATAATATGGCTCCAGTATTAATATTAAAGCCATCTTCAAAAAAAACCAGCTAGTCGCCCTACCTGCCCTTTAATGTGCAAGGCTCATTCTTGATTCTCAGCCATACCCTTCCCAAAATGACACTTCTTTTATATCAACCATATATATAATTTGTCCTTTGGGTCTTAATTCAAAGGGCGTCCTCTTCTCTGAGAATCTTCTCAATGACTCCAACTCAGAATGTCTGAGGTACACACGTCCAGCACCACCTATTTTGGTATACAGTTTCATTCTCAACATTGAGAGATATGTACTTGCTTCAGATAATTATATGCTGTCCTCACAATAAAACCATAAGCTCATAGGGGCCTTATTACTTCTACAACCAACTCAACAGCTTGCACACTTTGGCAGAGTCAGTCTTTGATAAATGCTTAGAACCATAGAACTTTTAAATGAAAGAAAAGTTAGAATGTTCCCATTTCTGGACCCTTATTTTATGCGTAAGACAATTAGGATTCAGGGATGTGAAGGGCTTTGTCCAGGGTCACATAGGTAATTATTGGCAGAAAAAGAACTCAAAATGAGGTCCAAAGGCATCGTGCTGACTGGATCAAAAAATCAGTTCCAATAAGTTATCTTACTATTACAATGTTCTAATTATTATGGCTACAAAATTTCCTTCTTCTTAACACCTCTTTTTTCCTCACTGTTATGGTGTGATTAGATTACCTCTACAAATTACAAAAAAATGATTCTCAGTGACAAACAAAAGAAACCAGCTCAGGATGGCTTTAGCAAAAAGGAAATTATTAGAAGATATCAAAGAGGTCACAGAATTGATGGGAGGCTTGAGAACAGATGGAAAGCACATGCACTCTAGAGGGCTAGGAGGTAGGCTTCACAGTCATGATTCCAGCCTAGGGTGAATTTGAGCAGCACATAATGAATGCCGCCACCCCCCACCCTGCCATGAGCATGCTCAGTCAGGTCTGATTCTTTGCTACCCTATGGACTATAGCCTGCCAGGCTCTTCTGTCCATGGGGTTTTCACAGCAAGAATATTGGAGTGGGTTGCCATTTCCTTCTCCAACCGTAATTAATGAATGACCCCAAATGCTTCTTCTATCCAGTATCACATGTTCAGGATTCAAAGACACCTCACCATCCAGAGAGTGGCAGATCAATCAACTGTAGGTATCAGAAATGGGGAGAGGAAAAGTGTGGACCCTTCAGCTTCCACAGTAGAAACTATAAACAACACTTGCACCAACATCACTCATGAACGGGCTTCATAATCCAAAAAAGTAATTGTTAGTAATGTTACGAATTCAAACAAATTTCAAATGCCCACCTCACCCACCATCTCTACCGAGATCATAGAAAGTTGTCAGATCTCCAATTCCATTTCTGCTTAGAATGATAGAACAGAGTAGGGAAGGGATAAGGGTGGATGAAGAGACACACAGGGATGTTTGACTGCTTTGCAAGGAGTTTCACTACTTACTTAAAATGGGTCAGAATCATATCATGTTTGATAAGATGCCAAAGAATAGGTATAATTACATCCCCAAACCCTTGACTTTCACACAGGGAAACTGACTCAAAGTGCTGCTGCTGCTGCTAAGTCACTTCAGTCGTGTCTGACTCTGTGCGACCCCACAGACGGCAGCCCACCAGGCTCCCCGGTCCCTGGGATTCTCCAGGCAAGAACACCAGAGTAGGTTGCCATTTCCTCTCCAATGCATGAAAGTGAAAAGTGAAAGTGAAGTCGCTCAGTCGAGTCCGACCCTAAGCGACCCCATGGACTGCAGCCTACCAGGCTCCTCCGTCCAAGGGATTCTCCAGGCAAGAGTACTGGAGTGGGGTGCCATTGCCTTCTCCGGAGTGCTACCATAACCAAAAAGAGGTAAAATCTGAATCCTCCCAAGAGATATATAAATGAATGCAAGTGCTCATATTTTGTGTTGATGTCTTAGCCCCTGAGTAAAATCAAGTCAATTATTGTCAACACAGCCAAAGATTATTTTACCTTCAGTTCAATTTAGTCACTCAGTCATTTCCAACTCTTTGCGATCCCATGGACTGCAGCATGCCAGGCTTCCCTGTCCATCACCAACTCCCAAAGCCTACAAAAACTCATGTCCATCACATTGGTGAAGCCATCCAAACATCATCCTCTGTTGTCCCCTTCTCCTCCTGCCTTCAATCTTTCCCAGCATCACGGCCTTTTCCAATGAGTCGGTTCTTTGCATAAGGTAGCCAAAGTATTGGCGCTTCAGCTTCAGCATCAGTCCTTCCAATGAATATTCAGGACTGATTTCCTTTAGGATGGACTGATTGGATAGTCTTGAAGTCCAAGGGACTCTCAAAGAGTCTTCTCCAACACCACAGTTCAAAAGCATCAATCATTCAGCGTTCAGCTTTCTTTATAGTCTAACTCTCACATCCATACATGACTACTGGAAAAACCATAGCTTTGATTAGATGGACCTTTGTTGGTAAAGTAATGTCTCTGCTTTTTAATATGCAGACTAGGTTGCTCATAGCTTTTCTTCAAGGAGCAAGCATCTTTTAATTTCGTGGCTGCAATCATCATCTGCAGTGATTTTGGAGCCCCAAAAAATAGTCTCTCACTGTTTCCACTGTTTCCCCATCTATTTCTCATGAAGTGATGGGACCAGATGCCATGATCTTAGTTTTCTGAATGTTGAGTTTTCAGCCAACTTTTCACTCTCCTCTTTCACTTTCATCAAGAGCCTCTTTAGTTCTTCTTCACTTTCTGCCATAAGGGTGGTGTTATCTGCGTATCTGAGGTTATCGATATTTCTCTTGGCAATCTCGATTCTAGCTTGTGCTTCATCCAACCTGGTATTTTGCATGATGTAGTCTAAATATAAGTTAAATAAGCAGAGTTACAATATGCAGCCTTGATGTACTCCCTTCCCGATTTGGAACCAGTCTGTCGTTTCATGTCCAGTTCTAATTGTTGCTTCTTGACCTGTACACAGATTTCTCAGGAGGCAGGTCAAGTGGTCTGGTATTCCCATCTTGTTTAGAATTTTCCACACTTTCTTGTGATCCACACAGTTAAAGGCTTTGGCATAGTCGATACAGCAGAAATAGATGTTTTTCTGGAACTCTCTTGCTTTTTTGATGATCCAACGAACGTTGGAAATTTGATCTCTGGTTCCTCTACCTTTTCTAAATCCAGCTTTAACATCTAGAATTTCACAGTTCATGTTCTGTTGAAGCCTGGCTTTGAGAATTTTGATCATACTTTACTAGCGTGTCAGATGAATGCAATTGTGCAGCAGTTTGAACATTCTTTGGCATTGCCTTTCTTAGGGATTGGAATGAAAACTGACCTTTTCCAGTCCTGTGGCCACTGCTGAGTTTTCCAAATTTGCTGACATAATGAGTGGGACACTTTTACAGCATCATATTTTAGGATTTGAAATAGCTCAACTGGAATTTCAACACCTTCCACTAGCTTTGTTTGCAGTGATGCTTACTATAATGCCTAAATTTTATCAGGGACTTTATATATATTATCTCATTTATTCCGCAGAAAAAACTCATATAAATTCAGTATTATTTTTCCACTTTTTAGGCCAAATAACTGAAGCTCAGAAAGTCTCAGCTAGAATTTGAAATTCAATGGACTTGATTCAGAAGTTTCTGTACTTTCTGTCATGTTATTGAAGAAATAGGACCATAAGCAGTTCATACAGCTCAAATCAGAAAAACAAACAGCCCAATTAAAAAATGTGCAGAAGACCTAAACAGATCTTCCCCCAAAGAAGACATCAGTTCAGTTCAGTTCAGTTCATTTCAGTCACTCAGTCATGTCTGACTCTTTGTGACCCCATGAATTGCAGCATGCCAGGCCTCCCTGTCCATCACCAACTCTCGGAGTTCACTCAAACTCATGTTCATCAAGTCGGAGATGCCATCTAGCCATCTCATCCTCTGTCGTCCCCTTCTCCTCCTGCCCCCAATCCCTCCAAGCATCAGGGTCTTTTCCAATGAGTCAACTCTTCACATGAGGTGGCCAAAGTATTGGAGTTTCAGCTTCAGCATCAGTCCTTCCAATGAACACCCAGGACTGATCTCCTTTAGGATGGACTGGTTGGACATCTTTGCAGTCCAAAGGACTCTCATACAGATGGCCAATAGGCACATGAAAAGATGCTCAACATCACTAATTCTTAGAGAAATGCAAATCAAAACTACCATGATGCTTCACCTCACACCAGTCAGAGTGGCCATCATCAAAAAATGTACAAACAATAAATGCTGGAGAGGATGTGGAGAAAAGGGAACCCTACACTACTGGTGGGAATATAAATTAATATGGCCATTATGGAGAACAGTATGGAGAGTCCTTAAAAAACTAGGAATAAATCTACCATATGACCCAGTAATCCCACTACTGGGCATATATCCTGAGAAAACCACAATTCTAAAAGACACATACACATACAGTGTTCACTGTAGCAATATTTACCATAGCCAGGACATGGAAGCAACCTAGATGTCCTTCTACAGATGAATGGATAAAGAAGACATGGTACATACATACAATAGAATATTACTCAGCCAAAAAAAGAATGAATTTGAGTCAGTTCTAGTGAAGTGGATGAACCTAGAGCCTGTTACCCAGACTGGAGTATGTCAGAAAGAGAAAAACAAATATTGTATATTAATGCATATATATGGAACCTAGAAAAATGGTATTGATGAACCTGTTTGCAGGAAGGAATGGAGATGCAGATGTAGAGAACTAAGTTACGGACACAGTTGGGAAGGAGACAGTGGGACGAATGGAGGAAGTGGTATTGACATATATATACTACAGTGTGTAGAAGAGCTGGCTGGTAAAAGTTGCTATATAACACAAGGAGCCAGCCTGACACTCTGTGATGACCTAGAGGGAGGGGACAGGGGGAGGGAAGGGAAGCTTAAAAGGGAGGTGATAAATGTATAATTATGGCTGATTCTGCATTCTATGGCAGAAACCAACACACATTGTAAAGCAATTTTCCTCCAATTTAAAGATAAATAAAAAAAGAAAATAGAATATTTGGATCTAATTTGGATCTAAGTCCTGGCTCCAGCAGCTATGGGTCTATAGCTTTGAACAAGCCACTTTAATTTCTCTGTGCCTCAGTAACTTTCTCTGGAAAAATAATCACTACCCATTCTCCCTCATAAGGCTGTTAGGAGGAATACATGAAAGAAACTTGACAACTGTAACTGTAAACCAAGTGAGTCTTTGTAATTATCATTATTGTGATGTGTCAGACAACTGGAGACAATTAGAATACAGGCTCAGACACAGAAAATGTATAATAATCTGGGTGTACGTGGAATCCTGGTGAGGCAGGGAAAGGGGTCCCAGAACATAACTTTGCTCTAACTGTGTGTGAGATGGAGTAGCCAGAAGCATCTCGAAAGACTGTACCCAATAGGATCTGAAATTAGTATATCATTTGGCTGCTGTCTTACTACAGGAATGAATGAAATCAGATCATTGAATTTAAAGACAGTCTCCTTATTCTTGATAGATTGGTTGCCTGACAACATTTTAGAACTGCCAGAGAAGGCAAGGTTACTTAGGTTACTTTTATGTAACTTTAAAACTGTCAGAAAAGTGAAGAGTAAAATTAAGTTTGTTCAAGTTTCTTACAGGTGGAGGTAAATTGCACTGTGAGATGAAAAAGAAGGCATGTGACAGCTCTAATACTACAAATGCATATCTTTATGAGCACTGAAAGTTTATGTAGAGAGAATGATCTTTCTCCCATTCAGTAGGATTGTAGAAAACTGATGTATTACAGATCAGAGACAAAAGAGAAAAGTGGAACCAACAACAGTATAATAACCACTCAACAGAAGTACAGATGTAAGAAAAGATCCATTTGTTTTAATTTAAAGATATTTCTGTTTGAAGATGTGAAAATACAAGCACCCAAACTGATGTTTACATAGAATTACTTCCAATTTGCACTTCATCAGTCTACCTCTTATTATGAATCATGATTATGAGTACTTATTTATAAATATTGCACAATGCGAATTTAAGCACACCCTTCCAATACCAAAAGCTATGTCTGCAGCCATTTGTCCTTCTCTACAATTGCAATGAAGAAATGTCCCTCCTCTTTTCAAAGTTCAAGAATTACACCTGGGTTCCAGATTCCAAACCCTCCAACCCTCCAGAAACCCTATCAATAAGCCCCTCTTTCTGCAGTACCATCAATCTCCAAGCTCCTTTCACCATCACTTAAAGATGATCTAGTATCTCTCAGCTGGGAGTCTGGGGAAAACACATCTTCTTTTAGCTATTGTCCTCTTTCCTCTAGGACTCTGTATGGCCAAGAGTATCAAAGATAGACATTTGGCCTCAGCTTCTTAATCTCACACACTCTGCATTCCACTCCAATCAGGCATCTTCCCACACTAAAACCCATCCTTTGATAAGAATTATTCATATTGCCTGAGTGATTGGAACTCTTTTCATCCTCATCATTCTGAACTTCTCAGCATCATTCAATACATGTGATCCCTCGTTCCTTTCTTCTTTCTCTTTGCTTCTTTAATGTTACACTTCACCCTCCAGTTTTGCTTTCATTTCTTTGTGGCTATTCCTTAAACTATTTTGCTGGCTCTTCCTCTTCCACCTGATATAAGGTCTCTTGGACATTCTTTCCTCCTGATATTACATTCTCTCTTCAGGCAATCTCATTTACTCCTATTGATTTATATTCCAAATAAATGAAAAGGCTCCTGAATTTATATTTCTAGCTGAGTCTCTTGTTCAAGGCTTCAGAACGGCATGTCCGAATATGTGGTGTTTCCTCTTGATTGTCTCCCAGGTATCTCAGAACAGTCCTAACTCAACATTTGATATATGCTCCCACTTCATATTGGCCAATCACACAATGTTCTCTACCTTAGCACTTGATTTTGTTATATATACTCATTGTTCATGCTAATAACCTCAGAGTTAGCCTTGACTTGAGAGGCACCATATCTGGTCTGTGGGCTCTGTCTCTCAAATATACCGGCTCCTTTCAACAACTTCTGACAGTGAAGTTCAAATTATTAGCATCCTTCACCTGGGCAGTTATAGTGACCTTCTAACTGACCTCCCACATACGTCTCCAATCCTTTCTATATGTGGATATGTGTGCTTCTAAACAGGTTCCCTGGTGGCTCAGCTGTAAAGAATCCACCCATAACACAGGAGACTGCAGGAGATGTGAGTTAGATCCCTGGGTCAAAAGATTCCCTGGAGTAGGAAGTGGCAACCCACTCCAGCATTCCTGCCTGGAAAATTCCTTGGACAGAGGAGCCTGGCGCTCTACAGTCCATGGAGTCATAAGAGTTGGACACGACTGAGTGACTAAATAACAACAAATGCTTCCAAATGCATCTCTACTCATGACACTCGCTTACTTAACACTTTCCATTGCGTGTGGGGGCGGAGGTGAGCAGAGGTTTAAACTGTGCTTAGCATAATATCCGCATATACCTGAGTGGTCTTATACATGACAGCTGTACCGTAAGCAGAGGGCAACCTTTGTATGTGGCTAGTATCATATGGTTGGAGAAGGAAATGGCAACCCACTCCAGTGTTCTTGCCTGGAGAATCCCAGGGACGGGGGAGCCTGGTGGGCCGCTGTCTATGGAGTTGCACAGAGTCAGACACGACTGAAGTGACTTAGCAGTAGCAGCAGCAGCAGTATCATATGGATCATGCCAGGAGGTTCAACTTGCAAATAGAGAACTAATCTGAGGCATCCCTGCCTTCAGTGTGTTTGGAAGAACAAATGTCACATGAGTAAGATTAACGGAGGACTTCTAGACTGAAAACTACATACTAATCATTTCAATGAATATTGTTCAAAAATCATTCCATGAATATATCCCTTTACTTACTATCAGTTCAGTTCAGTCACTCAGTCGTGTCCGACTCTTTGCAACCCCATGAATCTCAGCACGCCAGGCCTCCCTGTCCATCACCAACTCCTAGAGTTTACTCAAACTCATGTCCATCGAGTCGGTGATGCCATCCAGCCATCTCATCCTCTGTCATCCCCTTCTCCTCCTGCCCCCAACCCCTCCCAGCATCAGGGTCTTTTCCAATGAGTCAGCTCTTCCCCTGAGGTGGCCAAAGTACTGGAGTTTCAGCTTCAGCATCAGTCTTTCCAGTGAACACCCAGGACTGATCTCCTTTAGAATGGACTGCTTGGATCTCCTTGCAGTCCAAGGGTCTCTCAAGAGTCTTCTCTAACACCACAGTTCAAAGGCATCAATTCTTCAGCACTCAGCTTTCTTCACAGTCCAACTCTCACATCCATACATGACCACTGGAAAAACCATAGCCTCGACTAGACGGACCTTTGTTGACAAAGTAATATCTCTGCTTTTGAATATGCTGTCTAGGTTGGTCATAATTTTCCTTCCAAGGAGTAAGCGTCTTTTAATTTCATAGCTGCAGTCACCATTTGCTGTGATTTTGGAGCCCAAAAAAATAAAGTCTGGCACTGTTTCCAGTTTCCCCATCTATTTCCCATGAACTGATGGGACCAGAGGCCATGATCTTAGTTTTCTGAATGTTGAGCTTTAAGCCAACTTTTTCACTCTCCTCTTTCACCTTCATCAAGAGGCTCTTTAGTTCCTTTTCACTTTCTGCCATAAGGGTGGTGTCATTTCTGAGGTCATTGATATTTCTCCTGGCAATCTTGATTCCAGCTTGTGCTTCCAGTCCAGCGTTTCTCATGATGTACTCCGCATATAAGTTAAATAAGCAGGGTGACAATATACAGCCTTGATGTACTCCTTTTCCTATTTGGAACCAGTCTGTTGTCCCATGTCCAATTCTAACTGTTGCTTCCTGACCTGCATACAGGTTTCTTAAGAGGCAGGTCAGGTGGTCTGGTATTCCCATTTCTTTCAGAGTTTTCCACAGTTTATTGTGATCCACACAGTCAAAGGCTTTGGCATAGTCAATAAAGCAGAAATAGATGTTTTTCTGGAACTCTCTTCCTTTTCTGATGATCCAGCAGATGTTGGCAATTTGGTCTCTGGTTCCTCTGCCTTTTCTAAAACCAGCTTGAACATCTGGAAGTTCATGGTTCACGTATTGTTGAAGCCTGGCTTGAAGAATTTTGAGCATTACTTTACTAGCGTGTGCGATGAGTGCAATTGTGTGGTAGTTTGAGCATTCTTTGGCATTGCCTTTCTTTGGGATTGGAATGAAAGCTGACCTTTTCCAGTCCTGTGGCAACTGCTGAGTTTTCCAAATTTGCTGGCATATTGAGTGCAGCACTTTCATGGGATCATCTTTCAGGATTTGAAATAGCTCAACTGGAATTCCACCACCTCCACTAGCTTTGTTTGTAGTGATGCTTTCTAAGGCCCACTTGACTTCACATTCCAGGATGTCTGGCTCTAGGTCAGTGATCACACCATCGTGATTATCCGGGTCATGAAGATCTTTTTTGTACAGTTCTTCTGTGTATTCTTGCCACCTCTTCTTAATATCTTCTGCTTCTGTTAGGTCCATACCATTTCTGTCCTTTATCGAGCCCATCTTTGCATGAAATGTTCCCTTGGTATCTCTCATTTTCTTGAAGACATCTCTAGTCTTTCCCATTCTGTTGTTTTCCTCTATTTCTTTGCATTGATCACTGAGGAAGGCTTTCTTATCTCTCCTTGCTATTCTTTGGAATTCTGCATTCAGATGCTTATATCTTTCCTTTTCTCCTTTGCTTTTTGCTTCTCTTCTTTTCACAGCTATTTGTAAGGCCTCCGCAGATAGCCATTGTGCTTTTTTGCATTTCTTTTTCTTGGGGATTGTCTTGATCCCTGCCTCCTGTACAATGTCACGAACCTCCATCCATAGTTCATCAGGCACTCTGTCTATCAGATCTAGGCCCTTAAATCTATTTCTCACTTCCACTGTATAATCATAAGGGATTTGATTTAGGTCATACCTGAATGGTCTAGTGGTTTTCCCTACTTTCTTCAATTTAAGTCTGAATTTGGCAATAAGGAGTTCATGATCTGAGCCATAGTCAGCTCCCAGTCTTGTTTTTAACTCTATCCAAATAACTCTATCTACGAAATAATACAAAATATACTAAATTACCAAAGCCATCCTTTTCAGAATTTCTTAAAGGAACTACTTAAAATAGAGCTACTCTCTTATGCAAAAACCAACAAGCAGTTTTGCTACCTTACCATACACTATGTAGAAAGAAGAAAAGGAAGTTCAAATTCCATGTTCTCTTGACAAAAATTTTCCATAAACTTTGCAAACATTTGTCAGGTAAAGATATATATTTTCAATGTACTGTAAGCTTTGATTTTCTTATCTTCAAAACTATTTATATAGAAAAATAATATGCATGCATGTTTATAATTTGCATTATTTTCTGGAGACTTACCAAAAGATGGCAAGTATTAACTCTGTCCAATCAAACCCACCTATAGTCTCTGCAATAATAAACTGGCAGAAATGAGTGATATCATTCAGTTTTCTGAGGTCCAGAATAACTGTATAAGATGATTTTGCAGCTGTTAATAATTATATAAACTCAAGTGATAGCTTGTGATTTTTTTGTTGCCATCATTATCCTTTATTCAATTATTTTGCTGTCCCCACAGTTATATAAAATTGCTCTGGTGCCCATCACTTCTTCTGACCACCATGTGGAGTTGTGCTGGTTAACCAGCCGGGCAAAAATGCCCAAGGCTTCACTGACATTCATACCAGAATGTCAGCTTTTCCACCCGCCTCCAGTTTATGGGTCACTCTTTAGTCATCCTGCCAGAAAACCTATACTACCAGTAATCACTGGAACTCTATGCCTATTTGACCTGTATTCAGAGCCAGCCAGAATCAACTAATGTTCTAATGGAGAAATGTATGAACTCCCAAATTCTCTAGACTCTGAGCTTTACTCTCATAACAAGTTAGGACATCAACAACAAATAGCCCTAGACTGTACTAACAAATCCTTCTTGAACTGCAATTTTTATGTAATGAGAATTGGCCATTTCAATATATTGGCTAGATCTTTTGCAAAACTGTAGCTGAACATATTGTCTCCCATGTCTCTCTGAGACAATTCAAAACTTCTTTCTTGATTTTAGCATTGAGAAGTTTTTCCTTTTTAGCAAATGGGTATACTTCCATATGTTAGCTAAGGAGAGCTACCTAACTTGTCATGTTTGCTTTTTGCTTTGGCAGCTAGGAATCAAAGCACTAAATTTACTATTCAATTCCCATAACTAGCACACTGAGAGCTCTTGGTATAATAATATCCCCCCTTTCTCTAAATCAATTTTTTTCTTTTTTCTCCTACCACACTAAAAAGATACAGTACAGGCTCATCGGTAACACTGATTCACTATAATTAAGGCACTGATCCAGAAGTGACTAAAAAGCCCAGAAAAAGGTCTTTGTATCGAGCAAGGATGTCACCTTGAAAAAACAGCAGATTCTTCTCAGTAACTGGTTTTCTACAAAAATGAGGATTCTCACATAGATTCTTATCCTTGATTATCCTGAGTCCACGCAGTCCCCTCTATTCTTTTGTTCCTCCTCTCTTCGCTCCAGTTAAGAATCACTGATCTAAATCTGGAATCGGCAAACTTCTTGTAAAGGACCAGATAGTAAATATTTGAGACTTTGTATGTCATACAGTCTCTGTCACAGCGACGCAACTTTGCCATAAATAATACATAAACAAATGAACATGATAAAGGTTGATTTGGGCCATGGACTTTAGTTTGCTGACTCCTGATCTAAAAGGTTTCTAATACTGGTTTTTAATTTTTATTATAATGTTCTAAGTTGTTTATGTTTATTACAGTGAGCCACTTCAATACATTTTATTGGAGTAGAAGTGGAACAAATTGTAAATAAAGAGCAGAACAAAAATCAGGAACTCTCTATTATTGACAGCTGAGATATAATTCGCTAAAATACTGGGTACTGAAAATTGGGAATAGGATCTCTGCTCTCCAGAAACTTACACTCTGCTATAGAAGAAAAGATGCCTCTATAAAAACTATAACACAAGTGCTGAAGGAGAGTTACAAATAATGTCCTGTGGGAGATCACAAGGACCGCTCTGGTCCTTCAAGCCCCAGGAGCAGAAGGACATCCTGATAGAAGTGACACTGGATCCAGATAGAATTTCACCAGGTGGAGGCCAAAGGAGTGGGCATTCCAAACAGAGCGGTGATGTGGTGCAAACAGAGGTGAAATAGCCTGGGGGTATTCAGAGAAATTTCTCAGTTTGGCTACAATATAGGTAGGCATAGAAGAAAACTGGAGAAGGCAGTGGCACCCCACTCCAGTACTGTTGCCTGGAAAATCCCATGGATGGAGGAGCCTGGTGGGCTACAGTCCATGGGGTCGCTAAGAGTTGGACACGACTGAGCGACTTCACTTTCACTTTCCACTCTCATGCATTGGAAAAGGAAATGGCAACCCACTCCAGTGTTCTTGCCTGGAGAATCCCAGGGATGGGGGAGCCTGGTGGGCTGCCGTCTATGGGGTCGCACAGAGTCGGACACAACTGAAGTGACTTAGCAGCAGCAGCAGAAAACTGAGGTGGCATAATGATAAGATTTGTCAAGGATGCAAGGTTAAGAAGTTTAGAATTTTTAGTAGACAATGGAGAATTATTGAAGGCTTTTAAGCAGGGAAGAAATTATATCTTAATCTTTAGTGAGTATCAAGAAAATTAATCTGCCAGAAGCATATAAAAAAAGGGAACATAAAATCTTTAAAAGAATGATGTTCAAGGTAGTAGAGGCAGATGTAAATGGCTTTCCTTTGGGGCATTTATGAATCACTCACACACAGGGCTTTTTCAAACGGCACACTCTGATCCCAAAGATTTTGATATGGCTCCTGGTGGAGAATACCCTTCCCGCTCCATTCACACTAGTAATTGAGAATCACTGCCTTTGCAAGCAAAGGTTACAATATGCAGTGTGCCTCGGGTGTGAATAAAAGTTGAAAAATCCTGGCAAGACGGCTGTTGCAAAAATACGGGTGAGAGGTAAAAAGGAGGTAAAATATGGTGACAATAATGGGAATAAAAATGAGGGTTTAAGAGACTTTGCCCAAACAGGACTTGCCTCCCACATGAAAAGTCCACTCTGAAGTATCTGAGAGCTGGTGCAGAATCAACAGAAACGAAGATGTCAGAAGGAGAACAGATGGGGTAAAGGTTATTTAAGTGACAGCCATGTATAGTCTCAAGTGTCAATCAGATTTTGCCGATGAAGAGCAAGCAAAAGACTGAACATGAGTCTGAAGCTTGAAGGATTCGAGGGAGGAAGTAGGTGCACTGTCCAAATAGAGGTGATAGTCATGGTCATTGTTCTGGCAAGTTCTGTCAAGTCATTGAGAGAATATGTTTGAGAGAAGTAAGGACTTGAGGATCACTCATATTTCAGTTCCACAAGAAGAAAGAGAACCAAGAAGGGGAAGTTAGGGAGAAGAAAGGAGAGAAAACGAACTGTCACAGAAGCTAACAGTTAGTATTAAGGGGACCAGTAGGGAAACACTGATCAAAAAGCGAAGGACTGAGAAACAGACTTTGGACTGACGAAGATGTCACAGTCCACAGTTGGGAGCACAGAATGGTCATAGCAGAACACAGGCTGCAAGAGATGGAGGCGTGAGCTGGATGAGGAATTGCAAGCAGCAACTGCAAATCCTTTCGAGAAATTTGGGAGTGGTTTATTCCTGGGATGCTATAAATAACAGGAATGCAGGAAGGAGGAAGTTGGGAGATGAAAGGGACATCTTAGTAACAGGAGAGGAGTTTGCAATGGAGAGTATTTGGGATTAACTAGCCCTAAGGTTACAATCCTGGAGAAGGGAATGGCTATCCACTCCAGTATTCTTGCCTGGAAAATCCCAAAGACACAGGAGCCTGGTGGGCTACAGTTCATGGGGTCACAAAGAGTCGGACACGACTAAAGCAACTTAGCATTAATGCACACAAGGTTACAATCAGCCTGTGATATGATGTGCAAGCCTTGAGATGTTTGCCACCGGAATACAGTGGGTTCTGGCTTTCAGGAATGAGACAGCAGTTACCATCATCATCATTAAAAGTAGTTAGAGAGCCCCTGAGTGCAATTCCCATATGCTTTACTTAAGACATAAACTGTCTTAAACAAATGAGGCTTATATTGTGGAGAAGTGAGGAACCCCCAGAGAGAAAACACCAACTTTGACATGCATACAAAAAAAAGAGGCAGTTGAGAAAACGGTGAGCTAATTGAAATAATAACTATGTAACACGGGTAAATGATGGAGACGCTTCATTTTGTGAGGTGGAATGTGAAGACAAAGTTATAATTTGTATTTGTTTAAGCAGTGTTGCTGGAGGTGGTTCCAATCCTATTGGGGTGCCCAAAGAGTGTCATAACCACTAGCCACCCACCAAATAACCACAAGGATTCACAGGCCAGATCATCTTGGGAGCTGTGTCAGATTTCTGGGTGTCCTGGCCATCACTACTGAATTCACTCCAGCCAATTTAGCTTCCTTACTATTTGTTCCTACAAGCTCAAGTTAATGATAGAAAAACAAACAAAAAAAATTTACATCACTGTAGGCAGGATGTAGATTAAAAATATGTCATCAACCATTCCTCACACACTTCTTCCACTTTCTCTTTGTGTGAGGCCTCTGTGCTTTTGTGGCTTTCTGTGATCAGAGCCCAGACCAACAATGCAATCAGAGTTCAGTTCAGTTCAGTCACTCAGTCGTGTCTGACATTTTGCTACCCCATGGACTGCAGCATGCCAGACCTCCCTGACCATCACCAACTCCCAGAGCCTATACAAACTCATGTCCATTGCATTTGGTGACGCCATCCAACCATCTCATCCTCTGTCGTCCCCTTCTCCTCCTGCCTTCAATCTTTCCCAGCATCAAGGTCTTTTCCAATGAGTTGGATCTTCACATTAGGTGGCCAAAGTATTGGTGCTTTAGCTTCAGCATCAGTCCTTCCAATATCTGGTGATGTCCATGTGTAGAGTCTTCTCTTGTGTTATTGGAAGACACTGTTTGCTATGACCAGTGCATTCTCTTGGCAAAACTCTGTTAGCCTTTGAGTGCTTCATTTTGTACTCTAAGGCCAAATTTGCCTGTTACTCCAGATGTTTCTTGACTTCCTACCTTTGCATTCCAGTCCTCTATAATGAAGAGGACATCTTTTGGGGATATTAGTTCTAGAAGGTCTTGTAGGTCTTCATAGAACTGTTCAACTTCAGCTTCTTGAACATTACTGGTCAAGGCATAAACATGGATTTCTGTGATAGTGAATGGTTTACCTTGGAAATGAACAGAGATCATTCTGTCATTTTTGAGATTGCATCCAAGTACTGCATTTTGGACTCTTTTGTTGACCATCATGGCTACCGCATTTCTTCTAAGGGATTCTTGCCTGCAATAGTAGATATAATGGTCATCTGATTTAAAGTCACCCATTCCAGTCCATTTTAGTTCACTGATTCCTAAAATGTTGATGTTCACTCTTGCCATCACCTGTTTGACCACTTCCAATTTGCCTTGATTCATGGACCTAACATTCCAGGTTCCTATGCAATATTGCTATTTACAGCATTGGACTTTACTTCCATCACCTGTCACATCCACAGCTGGGTGTTGTTTTTGCTTTGGCTCCATCTCTTCATTCTTTCTGGAGTTATTTCTCCACCGTTCTCCAGTAGCATATTGGGCACCTACTGACCTGGGGAGTTCATCTTTCAGTGTCATACGTTTTTGCCTTTTCATACTGTTCTTGGGGTTCTGAAGGCACGAATACTGAAGTGGTTTGTCATTCCCTTCTCCAGTGGAGCACATTTTGTCAGAACTCTTGCCATGACTGACCATCCATCGGTGGCCCTACAGGGCATGGCTCGTAGTTTCATTGATCTAGCCAAAGCTGTGGTCCATGTGATCAGTTTGGTTAGTTTTCTGTGATTGTGGTTTTCATTCTGTCTGCCCTCTGATGGATAGGGATAAGAGGCTTAAGGAAGCTTCCTGATGGGAGAGACTGACTGAGGGGGAAATCTTGTTTCTTGTTCTGAAGGGCAGGGCCACGTTCAGTAAATCTTTAATCCAATTTTCTGTTGATGGGTGAGGTTGTATTCCCTCCTTGTTGCTTGACTTGAGGCCAAACTATGGTGAAGGTAATGAAGATAATGGCGATCTCCTTCAAAAGGTCAGAGTTGTGGAGGGTAACACAGACACAAGGGAGAAGGACATTTCTAAATTGCAATTTTACTTGGATACCATTTGTTCAAAAGCCCCTGGTCCGTGAAGTAACTGAAAAGTGGAGTGTTTGGGACACTGGGAATTTTGTTCTACCCCCAATTAGAGAGCAGCCATCACTCTTTCAGGGAGAGATTTCAAAACAAAACAAAACAAAACTGCTGCGGTTTCCCACTGGTCAGGAAAAATATCTTGTGTTGTGATGAGGGTGAAAGCCAAAAGCATTTTTCTAGGCACTGCCACAGTGTCTGCAAAGCTGAGCTGGGCAGAACTTAATAGCCCAGGCAATGCTGGCTGAAGGCCTGACTTACAGGGTCTTCTGCACTTTTCCCCTGCTGAAAAGGCTCCTTCTAATTATTTTCTGGATTGAGCCTCCTTGAGGTGAAGCTGCTGAATCTTCCTATCCCACTACACCCAGGCCTGGGGGTGACATCATATCCCTTGATACTGAGTTGGAGTCAACTACATGAGGAGGGAGGCCAGACTGAGTGATACACTGAGGTATTCTAAATGGCCATGTGATATATAGCCCTTCTGCCTTACAAGGAAGACTTCAAAATCTCTGCTCAAAAACACATCCTCTGGCACTGCTGTTTCCAACCTAATCCAAATCATCCATTTCTAAGACTGACCAATGAAAAACTTCCAAATGATGCTTCCAACAATGTAACAACAAGCTTTTAGTGTCTCCACGCATTTCAGTGGCATTCTGTCCTTCCTCTGAACAGAAATAATATTAAACTCAACAGCTAATGACTTTGTTGGTGCTGGATACCAGCCATATATCCTTGGCAGTCCTACTGCGAGGGCCAATAGTCTTATATGTGGCCTGTCATGGGACTCTTTATATTCTTTGGCAGGAGTAGGAAAGGCAGTAATGCAGTGACCACACAGCAACCACTCAGAGGCCACCCAACAAGTAGTTTAGGAGCACAACTTATCCGCAGATGACCTCTGACAGGCTCACAGGCCACACTTCCATCTTGTAGGAAATCATGAGAGAAGCTGGGAGAGACTTTCCTTGGTAGAATCATTAGCAAATGATCCCTGTACTGTTCTGTCTCTTGGCTGCTTCTAATCCTCACTGAACTGATCTTGGTACTGAAATAAAACAGAAGCTGAGACCCTATGTACCACCCCAGTATCTTTCCAATGCATCACTTCATGGGAAAATTTTAAGCTTCTGCAGAGCAAAAATAGCATAATTTCAGAAAAAAGAAAACAACAGATTGTCATCCATATTTGCTGAAAATATTTTCCTCAAAGAGTTAATATTTATATTACATAAAAACTCATATAAAATGATAAGGAAAAATATCTAACGACAGCCAGTTATCAGCAATTCAACTTGGGGCATGAAATTTAATTTCTTCAAGATTCAGTCTTTTCATCTATAAAATTCAGGTAGGAATGCCAACCTTGCTGAAGTACTATATAGATTAAGTGAGATAAAGCATTTAAAGTGACAAGAACAAAGTCTAAAACATATTAAGTTCTTTTTTTTGTCCCTGAAGTGCTCTAACATCAATGTGGGGAAAGGCCAGAAAAAATAATTTTATATTGGAGAGAACCTAGGAGAAAAAAACGAGAATATATTCAACCTCACTAGTTACCCAAGAACTGAAGATTAAGAGATACTTTACATCTATTACAGAAGGAAAATTTAAAATAATGACACTGCCTTAACATCATCAATGAAGCTGTCAGGAAAAGTGTTCATTCATCCCTTCTCTGCTAGTGGCAGCACAAACTGGGAAACCCTTTCCAAAGGTTACTCGACAATAACCTTAAAAACACAAAATGCTCATATCCTTTGAGCCAATATAACTACCCAAGAAATTTCTTCTAAGAAGACAGCTTTAAAGATACACAACTACAAAACACAAAGGTTTTGATTGCTACAGATTCACTAGAATGAAAAGATCTAGAAGAAATTTAGTATACAATATCAGATAAATGAGGAATTTAATCATATCGGAGGAAAAAGCAGAGAATGAATAATTGTATTTGTAATGGTTATGTTTTTGTGTATCCATGTATACAAACAGAGGATCAGATGAACAATTTTTTAAAGGGCGGTTAGAATCTGAGGTAACAATTGTATTGGGGTGTTTTGCTTTGATTTGATTTCTCTCACTATTGTTGTAATATTATCTATACAATAAGTAATTCTTCTTTTAAAAAGTAACATCACTCCCATTTCCACAGCCTTCCCTTAAGCAAGACCTCTTCATCCTTCAGTTAGATCAAGACTTCCCATGCTTTTTGTTTTTTTTTTCCTCTGTGTTTCTCCTACCAGTGTAGGCAACAATAACATCCATCACTTACTGAGTGCTTCCTCATTTGTCCTAGGCACTATCAGTTCAGTTCAGTTCAGTTCAGTCGCTCAGTCGTCTCCGACTCTTTGCGACCCCATGAATCATAGCACGCCAGGCCTCCCTGTCCATCACCAACTCCCGGAGTTCACTCAGACTCACGTCCATCGAGTCAGTGATGCCATCCAGCCATCTCGTCCTCTGTCATCCCCTTCTCCTCCTGCCCTCAATCCCTCCCAGCCTCAGAGTCTTTTCCAATGAGTCAACTCTTCGAATGAGGTGGCCAAAGTACTGGAGTTTCAGCTTTAGCATCATTCCTTCCAAAGAAACCCCAGGGCTGATCTCCTTCAGAATGGACTGGTTGCATCTCCTTGCAGTCTAAGGGACTCTCAAGAGTCTTCTCCAACACCACAGTTCAAAACCATCAATTCTTCGGCGTTCAGCCTTCTTCACAGTCCAACTCTCACATCCATACGTGACCACTGGAAAAACCATAGCCTTGACTAGATGGACCTTTGTTGGCGAAGTAATGTCAGTAATCAGAGATTTTGAATATGCTATCTAGGTTGGTCATAACTTTCCTTTCAAGGAGTAAGTGTCTTTTAATTTCATGGCTGCAGTCACCATCTGCAGTGATTTTAGAGCCCAAAAAAATAAAGTCTGACATTGTTTCCACTGTTTCCCCATCTATTCCCCATGAAGTGATGGGACCGGATGCCATGATCTTTGTTTTCTGAATGTTGAGCTTTACCCAACTTTTTCACTCTCCACTTTCACTTTCATCAAGACGCTTTAGAGTTCCTCTTCACTTTCTGCCATAAGGGTGGTGTCATCTGCATATCTGAGGTTACTGATATTTCTCCTGGCAATGTAAAACAAATATATTTTTATCTTGGGAAAAATCTACATCCAGCACATGAGGAAGGTACAACAAGGCTCCTCATGGAGGAATGTGAGGCTCCTTAAGTTTGGGAGTCCCTTGTGCTCTAGGATCTGAAATAGAACCAGCATTTATCCATCTGACTTGAATACAGATTTTTAGCTTATAAAAAACTGTTAGTTCTAAGCAGAGGTGAGACAAAATAGAGGTCTACTACTCCAGGCCCACTTTAGGGAACTAAACCGGGAGAATAGCCATAGGTTATTCCTATCCCTTGAATCCACAATCTCCACAATATCACTTACCTACTTACTTAATCTGTACAGTTCCATCAAAGGGGAAATGGTTGATAAATTTGAACACAGTAATGAGGATAGAGTTGATATTTAATAAATACCCATGGGTGGAATTAACAACTCCAAAGCCCAGGCAGGATCATGAGGTCAGTTTTCAAAGTCCCCAAGCCCCATGCCTACTCCTTCTTTGTTTATCTCTCTCCATTAATTCTATTCCACCACCTCAGCCCTTACTAATTCCCATTATTTTCATGCTCTGCCCTCAATCCATAAGACTATACCATAAAAAAAAAAAGAGCATGTGAGTTCAAGTGTGAGTTCTTTTGAAATTGTTATCACTTGTGCTGGAAAGTACAAGTCAAGGAAACAAATCTCTAATTGTGAAACATTCGATTCCCAGGTATCAACCACTAGAGAAAGAAATAGCTAGAGGGAGTTGGCTGGCAATAAATCCTTTAAATGATAGTTGAAAGAAGTGTACTCTTTGTTAACAAAAGATGTAGCAGGCCTACCTATTATCACATGAATGTATTAAATCAATTCTTTCAAACCATAACTAAATGTCATCTCCAACTCTACTTGGATATCTTAAATATAAATTGCCATGTAGGGGATTTTTTTAGTCCTTGTGGGCACACTGATTCTTAAAAAAAAAAAAAATAATGAATGTACTAGGAAGCTTTTCTATTATAAGATATAGATAAATAAAACTAATTAAAACTTCTCTAATTATGTAATATCTTTGAAGGATAATTATATCTATGCAAACAGGATGATGCAACAACTGAAAACAGCATTAAGACATAAAAAAGGACATTTGCCAAAGTCCTTAAGGTCTCCAGATTGATTAAACTTGACATCTGTCTAACTTAATAGGACTGATCTTAAGGAATTCAGCTCTTCTTTCCTCATCCATTGTCATTCCAGTTGGACCTTGTTAATGGCTTTATTCCTGTCAGACGAGATAAGAGGGATTGGCTTTTCCACCTCTATCCACAGTGTTTCCTGGTGTGTAGATTCAGTGATGAAAAAAGATCAAGCACTTTTTAGAATTTGCTCTCTCTAAAGAAAATTTTCTTGAAACCATTTTGGATTCTAATTGGAAATACTGGTTTTATTTGACCAAAATGGTAGCCAATTGCATGGGGTAAAATACATTTTCTGATTAAAGAGGTTTACCTGGCCAGTATGTCATTCACATTTCTGGCAGAGGATGGACTAATCAAAGACTCTGGGGTGTTTCAGTTAATCTCGAGACACAACAGTCTGCTAAACAGGATGGGCAGTAATTGATCATCAAGTTACACTAGCAGAACAATCCATTCCAATGGATTGAGCTAGCTCTCCTCCCAGGGGGTCAGTGAATGAAGCAGACATACTAATTATTCACAGCCAACTGAAACTGTACATACTGGGGCCTTGACCATTGGCTTCTTAACTGTGAGAGATACAGAGAAACACAAAATATGTCCACGTGGGTATCAGATCTGCAATGTAACATCGGAAGAATATGTAGCTCCACATTAAGCAGGGTGTTAATCTTGTAGCCCTGGAGTCCATACCGGTGCCCCACCCTCAGCTTCCCTCAAAACATTGACTCTGGGAATCAATCTTATAGTAATGACCAGAGTCAACTTAAATACTGAAATTGAAAAATACTGCTAGAAATCCTCTCCATATCAAGCATATTACTAAATTCTATCAGTTCTCTCCCCCACCCCCCAACACACAGGGTCAAAGACTTAGAACTACATGTAAATTATATGGAAGTCAGATTAATAGATAATCACATGTTGTTGACCTTGAAAGATAAGATTAGAATCCTAGTGTCTCACATAAAATCCCAATTACATCCAGACATTTCCATCCAGTAACCCTGCAAAAAACTTAATGTCAAAATATATGTTTCTCAAATTGTCATAACCAGGAAAACCTAATAAGTAATCTGAATTTTCTTGCCTGCAAACAAATACTTATTGTGAGCCTGTTCTCACAGCTCCGTTGGGATCTGGTCTCTCTTTTTCTCTTTATCCTCACCTCTCTTCTCACTTCCTCTGGCCTGGATTCTAGGCTCTAGTATGTCTGATCAATAAGCTTAGAGACACAGAGCTATTGCTTTTTGCCTGGCCCTATGTATTTATTTTTCAAAATGCCTTTCCTCCAAGAAGCCCTCCCTGATCTATTAGTCTTTAGGCTTCTTCTATTAATATATATCCCCCCTTTATGCCCTGTGACTGCACCAGTGATAACACCTGTAATGTTTATAGTAATAATAAGGCTAAATTGTTTGTCTACCCACCAGACTATGTCTGAAAATTCTTTCTATTACAAATGCTCACCCCCTGTCTGACTCATACTAAGGACTCAACGAATGGAAGGACTCAAATGAATAGAAGTATGAATGAACAAATGAATGAATCCTAACCCTTTGCCTATAACATCATTTCCCCTCTTCCTTTATCCTGTCACTAAAATCCTTTTTATCTTAAACAATTGGGAAGTGAATATACTAAAAACAAAAACAGAAATGTTAAAACAAGGTAAACATGAACAGGGTTCTAAAATTGGAAAGAAAGTAAAAAAAGAGGAGATATATGTATATGTATAGCTGATTCACTTTGCTGTACAGTACACACTAACACAATAATTTAAAGCAACTATACTTCAATAACAATTAATTTTTAAAAATAAATTTTTAAAATTGGATTAAGGTTATGGTTGCACAACTTCTAAAATTTACTAAAAATTAGTAAATTGCATGAGTGAATTTTACAGTATGCAAATTATACTTTTGCATAAGGAAAATACCCTGATGCTGGGAAAGATTGAGGGCAGACAGAGGATGAGATGGTTGGATGGCATCACTGAAATCAATGGACATGAGTCCAAGCAAACTCCAGAAAACAGTGAAGGACAGGGAAGCCTGGCATGCTGCAGTCCATGGGGTCGCAAAGAATCAAACATGACTTAGCAACTGAACAATAACAACAGCTGTTTTTAAGATGAATAGAAAATAAAATATTTACATTATAGAATGGTCTAAAGTGAGAACATTTCAGAAGTAGAAATGGTTTAAGTGAGAAAAGTAACTATGAAAATCCCTTCTTGAGTTTTGTTGTTGTTGTTAATGAAATTAATTTTCATCTGGACAAGACATTGCCAGGATCTTTGCATTAAATATATTTAATGAGAATATGAGTTCACAGGCTGAAACTGGCCTGGTTCCACATTGACAGAAAGGACTCACACAGTTTCTGAGTTTGATTCATGGTTTGAAAAACAACAAATTTATTTTATTTTATCTCACTTTTGCTGACTTAATGAACTGAATTCAAATTAAGTAATTAAAAAAAAAGTGGTGACAGTAAATTAAAAACAAAATTTTGCAATGAAATTTTATTGGTTTGATTTTTATAGTTTGCTACTTCTAAGTAAATACAGTCTTACCTGTTTTTAATCAGCTTGTCTGCCTCTTAATTTCCATTAAAAAATTTGGGGGCATGCCTGGTCTTGTCTGCTGGGTTGCAAATGAAGGAATTTCTTCATATAGTAGTCTCTAACATGGAAATCACATCAAAGTAACCACATTTCCCTTTTCAGTTCTTAACTACCTTATATTGAGAAGGGATCTATTTTAAATAGGTCCACTTATAAATAATAGTAAATCCTTTCATTTCTATCAAAATCATGTTGAAAATTCTTTTCAACCTCATATTTATGATATCTCTACCTTTTCCAACAGAATTAAGAAAGGAAATCACACCACAACAATAACTTTAGGCTTCTTTGCTTTGCAGAGATACCCTGAGGTACAAATCCAACATGCAAATAATTCTTTTCACTATCTGCCTGTTGAAAACATAAAATAAAAGTTAAAGACAATGCATTCTTGTTGGAAACATCAAAGTTAAATATACTCTTTGACAGACATTTAATAAAATCAGATATGAAGAACAGGAAGGCTAAGTTGTTATAAACATCAGTTGGCACGTCTTGTAGTTCTTGGTGGTCTAAGATCACAGCTTTAAATTTCAAAGGATTTAAATAAAGACAGCTTCACAGTTGTTCTCAAGTCTTCATATCTGAAAGAATTCTTTTATGGACCTAAAATGGACCAATTTGATATTTATTACAGAGCCGTCATGGTCTTGCAAGAAGTCAGAGATTTACATTTTCAACCCTATTTCCAATGAGAATATCGTTTTTATTGAGGGGAGTTAGGATGTGAAGGGCACATAGATCATTCACAGCTGTCCTTGTCAAGCAGTTGCTATTTATTTGTGACCATGGCTGGATTCAAGACTGTACTAGCTTTTCCATACTTATTAGTAAGTTTTTTTTTCTTTCTGTTGTTATTGTTGTTCTGATTAAAAGCATGCATTACATTCTTTCTAAATTATGTATCACTTTGTTGTGATTGTTATTTCTGCCAATTTAATAGTCTGTGAACAGGAAAGCTTTGAAATAACTGTCCTCTGTCCTTTGGCATAAACCAATTACCAAGATTTAAACTTATGTGACAAAAACTGCAGTGACAGATTTGAGAACAAAGTTGTTTTAAATTGTTACTTTTGAATATTTAACCTTTCCTGTTTCCTATAACTAGCTGTTTTCAAGTACAGTATGTGATCATGAAAATAGTACCAGCTTTTCTTATTTCCTTACCAAAAAGTGTGTCTTCCTATAACTTTGAGTGATGAGCAATAGCTTAAGTTCATTTTAATTAACTATCTCCAATTGTTATAATAGAGATGTGTACTAAAACTTCAGAACCCAGATTGATTCTTAAAGATAGAATTTGGTTCTTGAAGAAACATGTGCAATTGTTTTTCAAGTTTTAAGGGAAAAGAATTAAAAAAGAAATACTTTTTCTCAAAACCATGTCTGAGAGGTATGTAAACCAGGTTTAGAATATGATACTCCCAGGTTTCCTTGCAAAAAGTAAGAGTGTTTTGTTAGCAGTAGACAATTATTACTCCTGATGCACCTAAGGAAGAATTCTCCCAGCTCCACTTGGTACTTACAGAAGACAGAAAAAATGTAATACGTGCACCAGGCAGGCTGTCAGGCAAAGTAGCTCCTGGGCAATTTGACACGGTGATAAAAAGTAGCCAAATTCCTCCCCAGCCTCACCTTGCACAAAAATTGACATCACCTTCCCAAGCCAGAAAAGAAGTGAAATACTAAAGATATGTCTGGCTAATAGGATAAAAAGTAAATAATGAAAAGCACTTTTCATTGGTTATTCTCAAACAGGCCATAAATATTTACATCCCATTATAAAACACCCTAATACCTTGGTAAGATTGAATGCAATAGTGCTTAATGCAATATAACTCCAAACACTTTACAACGCCAATGGACTTTATAACTACACCTTGTAGACCATGCAGGAAAACCTGGGAGGTGACTGGTTAATGTTCTTTGTTTAAAGAACATGCAAAAGAAACACTATATGTACTATATGGACAGTATTTATTAAAGTAACATCTATATTTTATATACAGTTTCATCCAAAAGGCCATGTGAATCCTTAAGGAATCAGACAAAGGCACCAGTATCATTTCCTGAGGGTTACTGTGCTATTTAGCAACACATCTTATAAAAAGCAAAATGCATGTGCATGAAGCAAAGCAGCTTATATTTCATGAACCTATGTTTAAATAGTGCTTTATGGTTCATGAAGTATTTTCTCACTCTTTCCTTACTTGATCATCAAAACAATCCCCTGGAACTACATAAAAGGAGATGGGAAGACAGATGCAGGAGGGAGGGAATGGATACTTATTGAGCACCTACTATGTACCGAATACCATAGGAATGTGAATCTATTCATTAGTTACCTTCTGACAATCATGAGAGGTATATGTTTTCATTTTCACTTACATCATGAGATTCAGAAAAATTAGTTACCTTGGCCTTTGTCTTGCTGGTAATAATTGGCAGAGCTAGAGTTGATTCCCAAGTCTTATTCCAAAAAGAAAGTACAATTTTCTCTATCAATATTGACTCCAACAATTCTGAGATTGTGATCTTCCTAAGATTCTGTTATTAAAACATCCTTTCTTTTATGAAGTGATGAAGATTCTTGAACTATCCTTTAGAAGCTGCTCTGAGAAGTGTCCTTTTCCCAGCCATTCCACTCCTGGGCCTATACCCAGAGATAACCATAATTCAAAAAGACACTTGCACCCCAGTGTTCATTGCAGCACTGTTTACAATAGCCAGGACTTGGAAATGACTTAAATGTCCATCAGCTGAGGAATGGATAAAAAAGATGTGGTACATATTTAATATATACAATGGAATAGTACTCAGCCATAAAAAAGAACAAAATAATGCCATTTGCAGCAACTTGGATGGACACACAGACTGTCATACTGAGTGAAGTAAGTCAACAGAGAAACACAAAGATCATACGATATTGTTTATATGTGGAATCTAAAAAAGAAAAGGGGTGCAAATGAACTTATTTACAAAGTAGAAGTAGAGTCACAGATGTAGAAAACAACTTATGGTCACCAGGGGGTGGGGGGGAGAGATAAACTGGGAGGTTGGGATTGACATGTCCACACTACTTTATATAAAACAGGTAACTAATGAGGACCTACTGTACAGCACAGGGAACTCTACTTAATACTCTGTAATGGCTTATATGGGAAAAAAACCTAAACAGAGAGGATATACGTATATGTATAACTGATCCACTTTGCTATATACCTGAAACACAACACTGAAAATCAACTATACTCTAATAAAAATCTTTTAAAAATAAAAATATAAACTACTTCCTTTTTTCATTAAAAAAATAAGTATCCTTTTTTGGCAAAATAAAACATTAGGAAGTCCATATTAGTCTCCATATTTCTTTTTTAATTAATTAATTCATTGATTTATGACTATGCTGGGTCTGCAGCTGCTGTGCAAGGGATTTCTCTAGTTGCAGCCACTGGGGGCTACTCTTCATTGTGGTCCAAGGGCTTCTCATCGCAGTGGCTTCTCCTATCGTGGAACACAGGCTCTAGGCACTCAAGCTTCAGTAGCTGCAGTGCGTGGGCTCTACAGAGCAGGCTTATTTGCTTACAGGCTTATTTGCTCCCCAGAATGTGGGCTTTTCCCAGGACAGGGATCAAACCCATCCATGTATGCTGCACTGGAAGGCAGATTCTTTACCATTAGACTACCAAGGAAGTCTTCCCCCCATATTTCTTTCTAATTCCACAGAATAAAGAACTCTGAAAACCAGTATATTCTGGTGTCTCCATACAATGATCTAGTGAAAGCCTGTGATGTATCCTCTATATGTATGCTTGTGTTAGTCATTCAGTCGTGTCCAACTCTTTGTGACCCCACAGACTGTAGCCTGCCAGGCTTCTCTGTCCATGGAATTCTTCAGGCAAGAATACCGGAGTGTACTGCCATTCCCTTCTCCAGAGGAACTTCCCAACCCAGGGATCACCCCTGGCTCCTGCATTGTAGGCAGATTCTTTATCATTTGAACTACAGGGAAGTCCTATAGTCCTCTATGTCTGTAGGCAAATGTGATGGGAAAGAGAGTCAAATTCTCTTTCAGTAACAGTCTTCATGAGTAACAAATGGATGATCCACAAATGTAAAAGCAAAGGGAAACTCTCTTTTTCTTTTGACCCATTACAACTGTTTCAGTTACCTATCATCTGCCTGTAGAAGAGGACTAAGAATACTATATAAGCACATACATATATGAATACACATAGATAGAGACAGACAGGTGAAAACCACCAACTTTAACCCAGTGCTTATCAATCTGAGATCCTCACACTGTAAAAATTCTGCAAGCCCAGAAATAAGGTTTGGGAACTTTAAAAAATATTTTTAATATTACAAAACACTAGCAGTCAATTTTAGCATAATGAATTAACTAACTAAATTAATTAACTAATTTTTTTTTAAAGGATACTTGTGACTGAATGATTGGTTAACTATTCTGCTTTAGAGAAAGTAAATATATGATGTACATCTCAGGGTGCTCAGAACATCAATTACATAGGCCTTTGATGACCAAAAAGAATAAAGGAACTAATTAACACTCTAAGTGAAGATGATAGTTTGAAAGACCAAAATGATTCAAAACATGGAACGTATCATGAAAGACAGACCATCAGAAAGTTGGCAGATTTTCTCCATCATGCTCTCCTCCTTCTCCATTGACTAGGTCCCAGAGACAACAACTGGCAGAGTGAGCTTGTGCTTAGCCCACCTACACTCACTTGTTCAAGGTCTGGTAGAAGTCCTTTTTTTTTTTGAGAAGTAATCAAGCATCTAACAGTACTGTTTAGCTATAAAATGGGATTAAAGGTTAACAATAATGAATTCATATTAACAGTGCCAACAGTAACTGCACTACTTGACAGATTTAGTATGAGTATCACAAGCCATATGTGAAGAATACTGTTAAGATAATTACGTTAGGATTTCACAGCATCCACCATGAGGTTTTCTCCTCTTCTGACAAACATAAAAAGAAACCTTTTCACCATAAGCCAGGTAAATACCATTGAAGGGCTTGCTCTCTGAATCTGACTTCTATATGTGCCTTTGACAGGCTTAACAGCATTTTTTAAGGTGTTTCTCTTTCAGAAAAGGAGACAGAAACTACATGTTTGAACTTTCTAATATGTACCAACCTAATTTAATTTTAACGAACTCTAATATACAATGGAGATTATTGAGTTTTTGTTTTTGGCCAGGCTACACAGCTTGTGGAATCTTAGTTCCCTGGCCAGGGATAGAGCATGTGCCTTCTGCAGTGGAAGAAGTGCGGAATCCTAACTGCTGGACCACCAGAAAATTCTCTGACTTTTTAAGGACATTTTTCAGTTGTTATTGTTGTGGTTGTTTTGGCATAATTGGCCAGTGTGCTGTTCTGAAGCAGTCATTGACCACAGAGGTCTTTTGATTGCTGAAAGAGTAGGACTAACCATCATTGCCATCCTATCTGTGAGGAACCTCACCCATTCAACTAGAACAGGACTTCTTAACTGGAATGGGATCATCTTATCGAATGTGGCAACATATGTACATGTGTGCTAAGTTGCTTCAGTCATTGTGTGACTCTGTACAACCCTATGGACTTTAGCCCACCAGGCTCCTCTGTCCAGGGGATTCTCCAAGCAAGAATACTGGAGAGGGTTGCCATTTCCTTCACCAGGGATCTTCCCAACCCAGGGATAGAATCCGCTTCTCCTTCGTCTCCTGCATTGGTAGACGAGCTCTTTACCACCAACGCCACCTGGGAAGCCCATGACAACATAGATAGTGTCCAAATCCCTCTTTTCTGAGAGATGGGACAGAAGCAATCACTGAGGATTACACTGGGTTAGAGCAGGGACTTTGTGAAATTAAAAACACACCAGAGTCATGAATGGAGTAGACCAGAAAGCTAGAAAAGGAAATAGAAATGAGTCACCCAACCAAACGGTGTCTCTTAGCAGAAATCAGAAAAGTGGAAAGTTAGACCAGGATGATGACAACAGCGAAGCTGATTCTTGTAACATAAGGGACATGCAGACATGCAGAATAAAAGAAACATAAGTAACACTTAAATAAGAAACATAAGTAAAACTTAAATAGACTCCCTGACTCCATCCCCAGTGCTCACTGCCCTATGTTGCTCTCATGACATCCTTTGTTGTTGTCGGCGTTGCTGTTGAGTCACTAAATTGTGTCTGACTCTTTGAGGCCCCATAGAATGTAGCCCACCAGGCTCCTCTGTGCTTCACTACTCCCAGAGTTGGAACAAATTCATGTCCACTGAGTCAATGTTCCTTTACTCTTTTCCTTTTGAGGATCTGACTTGAAAACTAGGATTGGTTTATTTGGATGTGGCCACTCCAGTGTTCTTGCCTAAAGAATCCCAGGATGGGGGAGCCTGGTGGGCTGCCGTCTATGGGGTCGCACAGAGTCGGACACGACTGAAGCGACTTAGAAGCAGCAGCAGCTGCAGCTGGGTCAGAAGCAGAGAGTACCAAATCATTGCATAGCTTTTCTCTAGGATCTGAGATAAAATGAGGTTCTCTGTTGCATTATGTTCTTGTTAATGTTTTTCAGAAGAAAGCTCAATAGTTTATTGTTTAAGGTCATGAAACAGTGTGAAACTCTTGGCTACTTTCTGTTGTTACCATATGGCCCGATTATATAATTCGCATTTTACACTTCAAAATATGGTCAGCACTAAAAGAGACACATTGTGATGCTTCCCTCAGTGACTTCAGTTCAGTTCAGTCGCTCAGTCGTGTCCGACTCTTTGTGACCCCATGAATTGCAGCATGCCAGGCCTCCCTATCCATCACCAACTCCCAGAGTTCACTCAGACTCACGTCCATTGAGTCAGTGATGCCATCCTTAGATGGTAACAAATTTGCCTGCAGTGCAGGAGACCTGGGTTCTATCCCTAGGTTTGGAAGATCCCCTGGAGGAGGGCATGGCAATGCACTTCAGTATTCTAGCCCGGGGAATCCCCATGGACAGAGGCACCTCGTGGTCTACAGTCCATGGGGTTGCAAAGAGTCAGGCACGACTGAACGACCAGCACAGCACACAAAAGCGACACATTAGGGAGCTATGGGATTGAGGGAGTTAGATATTCCTGGGAAAACCTTGTATAATTCAAGCACCAGCCTCCTCCTTTCTGCCCTACAATGTGTGCCTCAAGTACCCTCTGAAAGAGGAAATTCCAGAAGATTAACTGGCCTTATTATTCCTCCAGCTTAGATGGTTATACATATTCTCAATTCCCTGGTCTGTTGTTTCATTTTGTAAACTGAAAAGCTTCACATATTTGTGGAATGTCCATGGCCTTTCCTTCTATTCTGTTGGCTTCATGGAAAACTGATTCTACCTAGATTAAAGTTAACTTCTGGTCCAGAAAATATAATAGTGGATTTCATACTAGCTATGGCTGGTTTTCTGGCTCAGATGGTAAAGAATCCACCTGCAATGTGGGAGACCTGGGTTCAATCCCTGGGTTGGGAAGATCCCATGGAATAGGGCAAGGCAAGCCATCCCAGTATTCTTGCCTGGAGAATTCCCATGGACAGAGGAGCCTGGTGGGCTACAGTCCATGTGGTCACAAAGAGTCAGACATGACTGAATGACTAAGTATGCACATGGCTTGTTTTCTTCTAACCTAGATAAAAACACACCCCGCCACCACATGGATTATTTCTTTCCAAAGAAGACCTACCTGTCTGGGCTACAAGACAAACTTGTCCCTCATAACCATATGCATGTGATCTGATTTCTTATGAAATGATAACTTTAACCTTATATCTAAGACATAATCACCCTCTCTCTGCTCTAGAATTTATTATACAGCTTCCTATATCAAACATTTTAGAATGCACTGATATTTCTCTCCCTATTGTTTTGCCTAAAATAGGCATCAGTCTCTACAGTCAGCCTTTTTTGTACTTTTCACCAAGAGGAATGTTGGGCAGCTCAACATTCTTTAATCTCTATTATACAAATGTCAAAATTAGACTCAAAGAAACTGAGTGACTTGCCCAGGATGAACAAGTATCATGGAGAAGTATTTGGGCCTAGAACCCAGACTTTCAAACAAAAGTCCTCTACACATTTTAGTCTTTTATCAATTATGGTACCTAGCTTCCCACTCACCTTACAAAATATCTTTGTAAAATTCAGTGCTTTTATATAGAACAGCTCAACAGAGTAGAGAGAGTAGAAGCTACAAAACAAAATTGTGGACAAATTTAAACCCTTCCCAAGACCAGATGCCACTGCCTCATCCACTCTAATAGCATAATATGTTCCTCTGAACCCTCTGACAAATCAAAGAATCATCTCTCTGCTATTTAGCAAAAAGGGACCAAATCTGGGCTAGAATCACCAGGACCTGTCATCAGTCCCAGGGTCAGTCTTCCCAGAAAATCTGCTTAAACCCAACACTAGTTCCTGAGGCAATCACAATGCTACCTCTCAGTTTAAAGGTGTTGCTCTCAACTCGAAAACTGAGATGAAAACATTTCTCTAATGTAAGTGGCTTAGAATATTCCCTCTTCCATCCCAGAGACACCAAGATAATGAAAACTTGTAACAGAATAAGCTGTACAATGGGTATCTAAGGCATCCAGTTATCCCTGTCCCAGGCACTGATTAAAATTTTACAGGTTACTAGTACCAAGATGGTGACTAAGGTGTCTAACCTTGACCTACAGGAACGTGAATCTTTCAACATTTAAGCTACTTCATTATCCTCCTTGGGATGATAACTTTCACTTGGCTTGGAGGAATTTTTATTAGTTTCCAGGAAATGTATGCAACCCATGATCAATACGCTAAGAACAAGAGTCATTGAGAAACAATAATTAACAAAGGAAGAATAAAGATTTTGGACTAACACCAAGAATTTAACTAAAAAGACAAGAAAGTTTTACTTATTCCCCAAAAGAAGTAGACAGTGATCAGGATTTTATATGCTTGGCCATTCCATCCTTCCTGATAACTTCCCTTTATCAGTGGTGATACTCTTGCAGAAATCACTGCTGTGACTAATTCCATAGCTATTCTCAAACAGTGCCAACTATTAAACCATGACTGTGGCCTAATTCTTAACTGATTGACAGTCAAAGAAAGGTCATTGGTCACAAAAATACATGCTATAAGTCTGGAAAAATCAGTTGACACACATTGTATCTTTTGGTGGCTCAGTTTTACAGTTTCTTTCTTTTTTTTAATTCAAAGGCCATCAGTGCAGATAGCTTTCAGTTGTCCTTGTGTTCCTTGCCTGAAAGAACCCTTTAATAAAGTGCTCTTGAAACAGTTAGATGAGCAGCAGAAACAATTACATCTTTTCAACCCCAGTCATAACGATTCTAAGATTTAGATGGGTAAAAAGCATTGGGCAGATTTTAAGTCAATAGTGGCCCTCCAATTTCTAAAGTTCTTTCAGAGTACAAACTCTGTTGCTTTTACTCTTCTGGCATGGTTTTGCTCATTTGCAGGAAAACCATATTTTACACCACATCCTCACATATTGATATGTTGAGGAAATAAACAGCAAACATCACTTCCCATCCATCTGCTAAGCTTGTTAGAAAGATGAACACCCAGTGCTCAGATGTTTTTCACTCAGGTTTAAAATCCCATGCTCAGCATAATTTGCTTTTACTTTTCATGACATATTTTAATCTAGTAAGAGGAAACTCTGCTCCTTTTTTGCAAATAAATGATACAAATAAAGTAGATGTTGGAGACGGTCTAGAAACAGATACAACTGGGTTTCTGTTGATATTCTAGAAACAGAAACAACAATTCTGAAAAAGGACAATTTTCTCCAATTTATTGTAAGCAAGTCCAGAAGTTACTATTCATATAGTCATAGTGTAAATGAAAGTACCAGGTGAAATACTAAAACTGTGGGTAAGGCACTTACTGTGTTATTTGTAACAAACTGTTTTCAAAAGATCTTTACACTCGTGTATCAGTACCCAGAATTACACAAGGTTTTCTTGGGTTGCAAACATTTTAAAAGTGTGAAGCAAAGCAATAAAAGTCAGTCGAACAAGCAAAAACCTGGCAGTCACAGTGCCCACTGGAAACTGAGCCAAATGCTCTTGTGTAAGAACCAACGGCAATGGAAGGTGAATGCATCCCTAGATTTGTCCCTTCCAATATTTTTGCTTCCTCTTCTACTTGGAATTCTAGCTCTTCAGGGGAAGTTTGTTCTTCTCTTCTGCATTTGATTTACTCTTCCATCATAAAAGGTGGAACTGGTGATTTTGCCACTTATATGTCAGTGGGAAAGAAAACAGCAACAAAGCAGATACACAACTGAGAATTTCTCAGTTATGCCTAAAACAAACCCTTGGAGTCCTATGTAGCATAATATATTTATAATATCAATGTTAGGTTTTTTGTGTGACTGTAAAATTAATATTATGAATATTTTAAGTTTGCATAATGACATGAAGAACCTCAGTTGAATGGATATAATTTCACCCGCTATTTTGTAAAATTCAGTACACCGAGGGGCAACGGTTCTTGGAAGCACCAAAGTGATCCTGCAGGAGCCATAGTGAGATTCTAATGAAAAAGAAAATGACAAATTCTGGACAGGAAAGGATTCTGAAAGGTATCAAAAATTCAGTGCGTCTCAAACTGTAATGTGCACGCAGATGACTTGGGACTCTTGTAACAATGAAGATTCTGACACAGTAGGTCTGAGATAGGGCAACAATTCTGCACTTCTAGCAAGCTTGCTTGTGATGTTGATGCTGCAACTCTGTGGGCCACATTTTGAGAAGCAAGCATCTAGCAGCCCATTTTCTAGGAACCAATAAATTCAAAATAGGAAACTATTTAACAATAAATATTTATGAAATAATTGCTATGAATTAAACCTAAAAATCATTGGCAATGTGAGGAAACAGATCAAGTGTAAGGAAGATAGGTGAGTTTTATACACAAAAAGTAAACTATTGTAAGTCAACAGACATTTATTATGGACTTTTATGTGTAAGGCATTGTCATATGAGCAGTAAAGGATAAATATAAATAAATAAAAATGGTTTAGTGGTAATGAATCCACCTGCCAATACAGGAGACTCAGGAGACATGGGTTCAATCCCTGAGTCAGAAAGATCCCCTGGAGTAGGAAATGACAGTCCACTCCAGTATTCTTACCAGGAAAATCCTATGGACAGAGGAGCCTGGCAGACTACAGTCCATGGGACTGCAAAGAGTCGAACACAACTGAGCAAATGAGCATACACATGCCCATATATATGACATAGTCTCTACTCTCAAACTGCTTTAGTACTCTTCTATTTCAGCAGTGCTCACCTTTCCTCAAATAGGGTGCACCAAGAAAATGGCAACTCACTTCCATGTTCTTGCCTTGGAGAAGTCCATGGACAGAGGAGCCTGGCAGGCTATATAGTCCATGGGGTCACAAAAGAGTCGGACACGACTGAGCGACTAACATTTAACACTTAATATTTAGGGAGAACTTATTTTATGTAGTTACTGACTTCTATTTTCTTCTGTCTATTCTAAGATCTTGTTCTAGCAATTATCCCTCACTTTCCCGTATCATCTATCTGACCTGTTAGCCTCCTTCCACTCTGGCTAGTCACTTTCCAGAAAGTAATCTTATCTACCCTCTACTGCCCTGGCTCCATGCCCTGGTCATGGCTCCCATCTCCATCCAATGAAGAGAATTTTTTCCTAAGAAAAAGTCCTAATTTCTGCTAATTTACTGAATATCTCCTCCTGGTGTGTGCAATTTAACTTAACTTACCATATCCACAAAAGTTTCTTTTCTTCTTTCTCTATTTCCCAGAACCCAGCCTTTCCTCTGTATCACACAGCTTCCTTGGTGATTCAGAGGGTAAAGAATCTGCCTGCAATGTGGGAGACCCAGGTTCGATCCCTGGGTCAGGAAGATCCCCTGGAAAAGGGATTGGCTACCCACTCCAGTGTTCTTGCCTGGAGAATTCCATAAACAGAAGAGCCTGGTGGGCTACAGTCCATGGGGTCACAAAGAGTCGGACATGACTGAGCGACTTTCATTCACTCTGCATCTCATAGCTACACTCAGTCTCATAACTGGCTCTCTCCCACCAGTCCACTTTGTCCATAATCCATATTTTTATGAGAATTCTCTTCTTATCAAGTGAATCTGAATATATCAGAACTTTTCTTATATATTTCAGCACTCTGAAAGCTAAATGTACAAACTTCTTAGCTCTACATAGAAGATAAAGACCCTGACAGGCTGGCCCCAGGCTATCACTTTAATCTCCTCTCCCACTCTCCAAGCCACACACACACATAACATATGCCTAAACTCCACTGTTCGGTTCATCAGTTACCAAGGATGCCACATTCCCTTATAGCTCTGCTCTGCGCTTCTTGCTCCCACTGCCTGGCGTATCCTTCCTTCTTCTCTGCTTGGAAAATTTCAGTCCATTGTTTAAGATTCAGCCCATTCTCTATGAAGATTTTTCTGTTGGAGTTAGGCATTTCTTCCTCTGAGATGTTTCACAGTACTCACTTCATATTTCTTTCAAGGCACTATCAGAGAGTGCTGGTTGCATTTGTTTTCTCCACTAACACAAATGTTCCTTGAGATCAGACACAATATCTTACTCTTCTTCCTGCTACCAATGCTAGGCACAGTGCCTGCTGCTGCTGCTGCTAAGTCACTTCAGTTGTGTCCGACTCTGTGTGACCCCATAGATGGCAGCCCACTAGGCTCCTCTGTCCCTGGGATTCTCCAGGCAAGAACACTGGAGTGGGTTGCCATTTCCTTCTCCAATGCATGAAAGTGAAAAGTGAAAGTGAAGTTGCTCAGTTGTGTCTGACTCTTAGCGACCCCATGGACTGCAGCCTATCAGGCTCCTACATCCATGGGATTTTCCAGGCAACAGTACTGGAGTGCCATTGCCTTCTCCAAGGCACAGTGCCTGGACTAAAGCAAATATTCAATAAATAAATGTTTACTGAATGACTGAATGGACATAAGTCAGCAATTAATAATGTAAAACTGCAGATAACAAATACAACCTTTCTACATATTAAAAGGGTTATAAGCACACAAGGAAAGGAGTATTTACGATGTACAATTACATGCTAAAATACATGCAGTAGGACCTTCAGAGTAGACATTCAAGTACAGTCAGTCCAGGAAAAGTGTGAGTTGGGCCTTGAATGATGCATCACTCTTAGATGGGTGAAGGAGGTGGCATTACTTGTAAGGAGTTCATAGAGGTAAGGCAGATAGGATATGCTACATGAAGTAAGGCAGTCACCCTGCCTAGGGTGGACACTATATTTTTTAAAGAGAAATAAAACATAAGCTTAATTAAGGGACACAGGGAGGGGAGGGGAGGTTAGGTATCAAACTTCAGAGGAAATTGACTTAGCTGTGGTAAAATACAGAACAATGGGTAGCAGGCCACATCCTCTCGTGGTACCAAATCACATTTATTATCAGAAGTTGTTGTTAGTCTCTTAGTAACATTCTTGGAGCGACACAGGTACATTCTTTTTTGTTCTGACTCTGTACTTCCAATCATAAATTCTCTTTGTAATCAACTTGATAATAGTTGAAACTCACTTGAAGTTATTGGCTTTCCTTTCTCAAAATGAATCACCATACATACTGTCGCTGTTCATTGGGCCTTTTTTTTCTCTTCGGCTCTTAATCCAGTTTTCCATTCCAGTTCTTAGAGCATGAAAGACCTAAAGAGATGTGAGCAGAGCTGAGAAATGCTGACTCTCTCCAATGCTGTGTTTCCAGGCACTTGACTGATTATACTGGTAGTGGAGACAGATGATGTGAATGGAACTCTTGCACCATCTCACATCCACTTCAGTACCTATAAGACTTCCTGTTTCTGAAAGTCTCCACACCAGTCACTCCTCTGGATTAAAGCATTAAAGGCAGCTTCTAAATTGCCAATGATAAACCATTTTCAATTGCTGCTGCCTACCTGACCATTCATTTCTTAGGTTAGTCAGAGCAAAAATCAAGTCCTGTAGAAACATGGCACAGGAAAAGTCAATTTCAATGCATAAATAATTATAACACTTGGTATAAAAGGATATTCCAATGAAATTAAAAGTCTACCCTCATATTATTCTTTTTTAAGGTTTCTTATGCACAGACTGGAAAACTATCATTTCAAAACCAAGGCAATTTTCTCTCTAAGAAGTAAGAGAACTGAATTTATCTTTGGGGGAGACTGTTGCATTGATTTGAGATAACTGTTGCAAATGGACCCCTTTAGTGACACAAATAAAAAAGAAGTCCCCATCCATTATTATTCTTAGGGAAAACTGTGAAGCAAACTGAGCGCAGGTGTTTTCAAGTGAGAAAAAAAGTATTCTGTTTGGTAATATGAACTGTGGGGTACAGGTTTTAACCAGATTTTTCACGCTTGTTTCTTTCAGGGAAATGTTTCATTTACTATACTGCTTGATACAGAAAACCCGCTGCTTGCTCTTGTGAAGATGTGAGTTTGTGTACGTGTGTGTACCAGAGTGCATGTGAGAAGATGAGATAAAGGTCACACTAACCTATCTTGAACTCATGATGATGACAGTAAAGAGAATTAGATTGGGAAATCACAAAGAAACTTGCACTGGACCTTTGAGGTCCTGTATATAGCATTATTTAAGACTGAAACCTCCAGAAAGAATTAAAATAACATAGAGATTTTTAGATAATTTACAGTCATTTTTCCATTGGAATTAGAGGACCTTGCCACACTCCCTTGAGGGGAAAGGCTTGAGATTCTTTCCAGAGAGAAGATATTCTCTGTCAATCATCCTTGAGACCAGAAATGAGGCCTGAGGAGGTGAATCTTAGGCTAGAAGGAAGGAGAAGCACTTTGATCTCTTTGAGATGCCTGTAGATGTGATCTCTAAGACCTAAATATCTGTGAGCATTCCAGGAGGTATGAGTGGGGAGAGGCTGAGCAAGTGGACAGTATAGAATTAGAAAGGGGATTTTGAGGGTTGCCCTGCTCTGTGTGTTTTGAGGGAAACACCCTGTAGTCACAGATATATGCTAACATCTAGAATGTATTTCCCTTCCAACGTTCCATGGCTTTAGTAAAACCTTATTCTCAGCCATGTTTCTGGGGAATTTGAAGAATGATCCTAGAACATGCAGAGGAAAGGGAGTAAAGGAAGGAGTAGCACCCCTTTCCCTTGGCCAGGGCCACTGTGCAGATAAATGTCACCCAGGAAGGGTCACTTATCCTGCACTGTAAGAGTGTCAGCCTATACACTATGGCTTGACAAGGAAGTCAGAATGCAAGAAAGTGATGCTCAGAAGGAAAGTCAGTCAGTCAGTTCAATTGCTCAGTCATGTCCGACTCTTTGCGACCCCATGAATTGCAGCATGCCAGGCTTCCCTGTCCATCACCAACTCCTGGAGTTCACCCAAACTCATGTGCATTGAGTCGGTGATGCCATCCAGCCATCTCATCCTCTGTCCTCCCCTTCTCCTCCTCCCCTAATCCCTCCCAGCATCAGGGTCTTTTCCAATGAGTCAGCTCTTCACATGAGGTGTCTGAAGTATTCGAGTTTCAGCTTTATCATCATTCCTTTCAAAGAATACCCAGGACTGATCTTCAGAATGGACTGGTTGGATCTCCTTGCAGTCCAAGGGACTCTCAAGAGTCTTCTCCAACACCACAGTTCAAAAGCATCAATTCTTCAGTGCTCAGCTTTCTTCACAGTCCAACTCTCACATCCATACATGACCACAGGAAAAACCATAGCCTTGACTAGATGGACCTTTGTTGGCAAAGTAATGTCTCTGCTTTTCAATATGCTATCTAGGTTGGTCATAACTTTCCTTCCAAGGAGTAAGCGTCTTTTAATTTCATGGCTGCAGTCACCATCTGCAGTGATTTTGGAGCCCCCCAAAATAAAGTCAGCACTGTTTCCACTGTTTCCCCATCTATTTCCCATGAAGTGATGGGACCAGATGCTATGACCTTAGTTTCCTGAATGTTGAGCTTTAAGCCAACTTTTTCACTCTCCTCTTTCACTTTCAGAAGGAAAGTACCTTTTTACAAAGACTATTTACAAAGATCCAGAGAGCAGTTAGAGGAGCTGAAATTCCTTCACGGATGGGCAGGTGGGGACAAAGTCATCATTTGCATATGAATGAAAATATTACCTAGTTTTAGGTACAGAAGCCAGTGAGGGCTAGGCATACAAGCCCTTTAGAGGGCTTAATTGTTATTTTTTCTAATTATAAAGCTGATACATGTTCCTTGCTGAGAAATTAGAAAATAAAGGTATTGAAGAGAAAATGAAAATAACTCATAACTCTATCCAGAAATAACCTTAGTTACTGTTAGGCAGTTTTGTAATCTGCTTCCTTGATCAGTCATTTACCTCCATTTTGAAAGAAATCCAAAACTATTTTCTAAGGAAATTCTTTATCCCATTCATAGATACTTCTTCTACTCACCTCTGAGCCAAGGTAAGAGGTTCTTTTATTTAAGCATGCATCTTATTTTTCAAACAAGGATGTTAACCAACCCCACCCTGGCTCTACCTTACACCTAACCAGCAATATAGAAAGACTGAATTTTAGGTGCTTGTGAAACAGAGTGTAAGCTTGCAGTCACTCCTCCCACCTAATATTTTTCAAAAACTCCACTTAGAAATTTTTGATCAAGTATGTTCCAAGGCAAGTGCAACCCAATAATTTCTTTTTATGGTCCAAAGTCCATCCTAATATGTCTACAGAACCACACACTTAAGCTATATCCTATTTTCTCATTTGAATTGGTGACATTAACATTTCCTCAGGCTATTAAATAATTTTTAAAACATTATCTATAATATATGCAGGATAACAATTTTGGAAATATCTCAAAATTTATTTGGAAGTTTAGTGTAATCCCAGTTTTTAACCATTATATTTAAAATAGAAATTTGCATCTTTGTACATAAACCTTATGTCAAGAGAATTAGAAAGTGGAACAAAGAAAAACACAAGAGATGAGTACTAGAGTAAAGGACCATATATGCCATATACTAATGACTAATCTGAGAAGGATTATAATGTAATAAAGTTTACTAACATTAAAGCTAAGGTAAATAAAATTTACAGTTTTGTCAGAAATTCTAAATATGTGTTAACAAACTGCCCATTAATTCATTTCCCCCAAATTTATTGAAGATCTATAATTTATATTAACTATATTAGGTGTTAAAAGTTCAATCCCTGGGTTAGGAAGATCCCCTGGAGAAGAGAAAGGCTACCCATTCCAGTATTCTGGCCTGGAGAAGTCCATGGACTGTACACACCATGGGGTGGCAAAGAGTCAGACATAACTGAGTGACTTTCCCTTTCCCTTTCACTATATTATGTATTATTATATCAATGATACATTGTCTATTTATATCAGGATGTTTTTTATTCTGTCTGACTTTATGCAAGATTTGAGGTAGCCATGTCATGTCAGAAAGTGGAAATCATAATTTACAGTGAGTTTTGGCTAATAAAAATTATCATTAAAAACATTTTAAAAACAACTTTGTGAAAATGCCAAATTTGTAATATGATTGAACTTATTTTAAAAATTCATCCTCCCTCAAAGCTCTCAAATATTGTGAAATAGGGTCAATATTTATGTGAAATTCTGTGGCAGATTTTATATTTTTAGTGGTATAGATAGTAAGGATGTAAGAAACACCACATCCCTTCATTTTCTACAAACCGACTTAGTTGTGAGTTCCCCTTCTGCTTGGGTGGTGGGAAATTCAACTTCAGTCATTCTGACAGTCCTCAGTGTTGGCTTGAGGTTCAGAGTCTTTCAGAATTTTAAGGCATCATGAAGTACCTTGTGGTCACTGACCATCTGTCCAACGTGGTTGATGCTAAGACACCCTCTGTCCCAGCAGCATAATCTCTATAGATCTGCCATTTCATGCTTCTGAGGTGGACTTGGGGCCTGGAAATATTGAGCAAGGCCAGAGTCCGGGCCTACAATTTATCCCTCTGGCAACCTCTGACATTTCCCTCTGAAACTGTACTTTCACCTCATGATCCTGCAAGGGAGAAAGCTATGTGACCCTTTCTTCAGGGACCTAGAGATCTGTTTGCCCTTTCACAGGCCCAGAGGGAATCACTTTTGAGACTCAGATCTCTACATGTTTCTTCAAAAGAAAATCAGTTGTCCTCAATGGAATTTATCAGGCACTTGCTAACCATAAGAACAGTTCCAAAATCTGTGTATATATTGTCTCACTGAATTTCATCCAGTCTTTACCATAACCCTGTAAATGAGGTCGTATCTCTAAGTTACAGCAAAGGAAACAAGCTCAAAGAGTGCGAGGAGCCTGCCTAAGACCACAGTCAGAAAGGCAGCACTGCAATAAGCGCTCCCTACTCCTCTCAGCCTCATGTTCCTGCGAGTGCTGTGGTTCAGGTGCAATAAAAGTTCTTGTCCTTTAAAGATGACAGAAACTTGAGACACCAAGAGTTTAAGTGTTTTATTCCAGAGCACACAATCTAATAATCCAATATTCCTCCAGTTGCACATTAAAAAAAAAAAAAAGGATTTAGGCTCACAAGCACATAACATTTAAGTGAAGCATCTTCATAGCACTGGCAAGAATATACATTTCGTCAGACTTGTCAAGAGAATAGGGACTTTACAAAAGGACCAAAATGCACTACTTAAATATATATATATACATACTAGGTACACATTATTTAGCAAATATCTACTTAGTGGCTTCTATGGAGAAAAATATCTGTGTTTCTGTGTTCCATGCTCTGAGAGATAAGAAAAAGACACCACCCTTGTCTTGCCAGAGCTTGTCAGCCAGTGCAAGACACACAGGTATACAAATAGATCAAAGAAGTGAATAAAAACCGGAGGAGGAATGCTGAGAGTGGCATAGTGTAGGCTGAGCGCGGACACAGCAGCTTCAAGTTTCCAAACCAGAGTGGAGGAGCGTGGGTATCATGGCAAACAGTGTGGGTGACCCTGCCTTCCTCCTTCTCCCATGGGATGAGAATGTTGGAAGCTCAGCTGTTGCAGAATGTAAACCATACGGATTGCCCAGAGTTACTGACTTGCCTAAAGCCATTAAAAAAAAATTTTTATGAGTTATTTTTCACTTCTTTTTCTGCCAGGATCAAGTATCAGCATTGTTATATTCAGAAACACGCCGCTTTTAACACACTAGAGAAGAGCTGGCCCAACTCGGGTAGGCATAAAACAGTTGTCAGAGGCAGGAAGTCTCCCAGACTCCAGCCCCAAGCTACAGCAAAGTAAATTTGAGACATTCAACAGATTTCTAATGTGCTGAGATGCCTGAACTAGCCTTTATATTTACTAGTAAAGAGACAAAGAATGTTGTTTTGACAGAGCCAAAAAGAGATTTCAGTCAGATTTGGAATACTCATGAGTTTTTCTAAACTCTTCTAAAAATCTACAATTTTTAAAAATCAGAACCTTAAAACTACTGCAAAGATTGCTTTTCCGAGGCTAGTGTCCTCAAGCTCCTTAAGGGTATACCCAACAGTACCAGGGCTTCACACTCCTGTAACAAATCAGTATACTCCATCTGTCCCACCACCATTTGTTGAATTCTTTACCAAAGAGAAGAATGTCAAGAGACACCAGTTGCTTGGGTTTTAGGTTTTGACTGACTCCTACCCTATCAGGGGCCAAGATCTCCATTTTCTTTGTCTTTTACTTTTCAGGAGACCCAGAGAATGAAATCCAATACTTTTGTCTGCATCTGCTGCTAAAAGCCTTTCCCCCTGGCCATGGCACAGCTCCCTCGAGGCTCATTAAACACATTTACATTTGCCTCTTAAAATACTAAATAGCCCATTTCACGCCTAGCAATGGTGTATTGATGAAAGAAGCACTCAGCGATGGCCGGCAGAATGAGAGTAAGGACTCTTTTGACTCCAGACATCTCCCACAAAGGATTTGTACATGCTGTTAAGGACTTAAACAGAATCATGTGAGCAATAGACTATTGTTAGAAAGACACATGCACACAAACATCACCATTATGTATTGTTAAATGTACCTGTTCATGTGCAGAAAATATGACAGGGGTCTAAAATTTAGTGAAAATGTACAGCAGTAGGGGTATGTGTGTGTGTGCTAGAGAGAGACAGAAAGAGAGAGACACACAGAGAGACATAGAGAGAGAGAAAGAAAGAACAAGCAGAAAGGGACTGACGGAGAGAGAACGGGAAGACATACAAGTAGAAGGGAGAATCTGCAATGGATTTTAATGTAAATCTTCCCTTCCAAGTTGCAAAGATTAAAATTAGAAAATAGGTTAGGGGGACTAATAAAAATATACGAATCATGGTTAAATTAGATGGCAAAGGGTAAGGTATGCCTGGATCATAGCCAGCCAATGAAGGACCAAAAGACTCACATCTCCTAAGATTCAGGTGGAGACATTTGGGGAACAACATGAGGCTTGATTAGGATTTTTTTTCTTTGACAATCTTTCTTTTCACCTACACCCCTACACTTGACATCCAGAATAAAGTGATATTCATTTCTGTTAGTGGTTCAGTTGGTAAACAATCTGCCTGCAATGCAGGAGACCTAGGTTCAATCCCCGGAGAAGGAAATGGCAACCAACTCCAGTACTCTTGCCTGGAGAATTCCATGGACAGAGGAGCTGGGCTACAGTCCATGGGATCCCAAGGACTAACTAAGAGAGCGACAAACTTTCACTTTCACTTTCAAGGGTAGGGGAAAGAGAACACTCAGCACACAATAGAAAGTGTCTTTCAACTCCTTTTAACACCTTCAAGTTGAGTATCTATTCAACTTCACACCAGTTTCCTTGATATTAGGGGGTCAAGATGGAAAATAGATCTTTTTTTCATTTTATATCTTTCTGTATTTTTTAAAACTAAAAGTAATATACATATGTGATTAAAGTTAAAGAATATAGTTATCTGTGCAGTAGGATAATTTTCATTTTTGTTCTCTTCATTACATTTTTTCTATATTAGAAAAAACTGTCAATAAAAATGTTTTCATGAGTAGAGGGAAAGAGCTGTCCACTGTATTACTTTAACTTTTCCTTTGCTATGTACATAAACTGATTAAAATTTATAAACAGAAGAAGTTCCCATTAAAGAATAGATATGTTCCTGAAGACAAGGGCATAAATCAACCTTTTGCTAACTAAATCTTATTTTCAGTGTACCAAGCACATATGCTATTTACAGAAACATTTCATGAAACCCTCCAATAAAAATGAATAATCTAGCTCTGTCTATTTCTGCTTTACTGACTATGCCAAAGCCTTTGACTGTGTGGATCACAATAAACTGTGGCAAATTCTGAAAGAGATGGAAATACCAGACCACCTGACCTGCCTCTTGAGAAACCTGTATGCAGGTCAGGAAGCAACAGTTAGAACTGGACATGGAACAACAGACTGGTTCCAAATAGGAAAAGGAGTACGTCAAGGCTGTATATTATCACCCTCCTTATTTAACTTATATGCAGAGTACATCATGAGAAATGCTGGACTGGAAGAAACACAAGCTGGAATCAAGATTGCCAGGAGAAATATCAATAACCTCAGATATGCAGATGACACCAACCTTATGGCAGAAAGTGAAGAGGAACTAAAAAGCCTCTTGATGAAAGTGAAAGTGGACAGTGAAAAAGTTGGCTTAAAGCTCAACATTCAGAAAACGAAGATCATGGCATCTGGTCCCATCACTTCATGGGAAATAGATGGGGAAACAGTGGAAACAGTGTCAGAGTTTATTTTGGGGGGGCTCCAAAATCACTGCAGATGGTGACTGCAGCCATGAAATTAAAAGACGCTTACTCCTTGGAAGGAAAGTTACAACCAACCTAGATAGCATATTGAAAAGCAGAGACATTACTTTGCCAACAAAGGTCCATCTAGTCAAGGCTATGGTTTTTCCTGTGGTCATGCATGGATGTGAGAGTTGGACTGTGAAGAAAGCTGAGCGCCGAAGAATTGATGCTTTTGCACTGCGGTGTTGGAGAAGACTATTGAGAATCCCTTGGACTGCAAGGAGATCCAACCAGTCCATTCTGAAGGAGATCAGCCCTGGGATTTCTTTGGAGGGAAAGATGCTGAAGCTGAAACTCCAGTACTTTGGCCACCTCATGCAAAGAGTTGACTCGTTGGAAAAGACTCTGATGCTGGGAGGGATTGGGGGCAGGAGGAGAGGGGGACGACAGAGAATGAGATGGCTGGATGGCATCACTGACTCGATGGACATGAGTCTGAGTGAACTCTGGGAGTTGGTGATGGACAGGGAGGCCTGGCGTGCTGCGATTTATGGGGTCGTGAAGAGTTAGACACCACTGAGTGACTGAACTGAACTGAACTGATGTATATAAAGCTGTGGTTGGTAACACTTTTTAAAGTAGAGTTCTTGTGTGCAACATAGAGAATTGATTATGAGCACAGGTTCTAGAGCCAGACCACCTTGGTTGGAGTCACAGTGTTGCTACTTCCTACCTACATGTGCTCAGGCAAGTTATTTCACTTCAGTCCTTTCTCATCTATAAAATGGACACAATATTAGCAACTCTTTCATCAGGTTCATATGAGGATTAAATAACATGATCTATTTAAACCACTCATAAACTGGCACATAATAATCAGTCAAGGTTAGCTATTTCCTTAGTAGTGTTATCATGATTACTTGTACTGTTCTGGTTACACTGCTATTATCACTGCTATTATTGCTTGGGTAGCTGCAAACTACCCAACTAGATGGGTAACACTTGAGGGCAAGACTGGTCTCAATCTAGGCTTTATGTCAGCTCCAGTACTAGAAAGGTCACTGGCAACTGAATGAAACATGAAGACCTTTTTTAAAGGTTAAGGGGGTTAATATCCAAAATAAATATGGAATGCATAAAACCTAATAGAAAAAAATTTGTCTAAAAAATGGGCAGAGAATCAGCATTGATATTTTCCCAAAGAAGACCTGCATACAGGTACATTAAACAATGCTCAACATCACTAACCACAAGATATCATCTCACACCTGTTAGAATGGCTATCTTCAAAAAACAAGAAATAGCAAATGTTGACAAGGACATGGAGAAAAGTGAACCCTTCTGCACTGTTGGTGGGAATGTAAATTAGCACAGCCACTATGGAAAACAGTATGGCAGTTTCTCAAAAATAATTAAAAACAGAACTACCATATAAGCCAGCAATTTTACTTCTGGGTATTTACCTGAAGAAAATGAAAATACTGACTCAAAAGTATATATGCACCCCAATGTTCACTGCAGTATTATTTACAATAGCCAATAAATGCAAACACTCCAAGTGTCCACTGATGAATAAATGGGTAAAGAAAATGTGGTATATACATACAATAAAATATTATTCAATCATAAAAAGAAAGACAATCTTGTCATTTATGACATGGATAGAACTTGCAGGTATTATGCTAAATGAAATAAGCCAGACAAAGAAAGATGAATACTGCATGATCTCACTTATATGTAGAATCTAAAAACAGGCAAACAAACCCGAGCTTATAGAGAATAGACTGATGGTTGCCAGAGGTAGGAGGTAGGGGAAAAGTGCAAAAATGTTAGTTGCTCACTCTTGTCTGACTCTCTGCAACCCCATGGACTAGCCCGCCAGGTTCCTCTGCCCATGAAATTATTCAGGCAAGAATATTGGAGTGGGTAGCCATTCCCTTCCCCAGGATATCTTCCCAACCCAAGGATCAAACTCAAGTTTCCTGCATTGCAAGCAGATTCTTAATTGTCTGAGCCACCAGGGTAGGTGGTAATAAAATGAGTGAAAGTAGTCAAAAGGTACAAACTTCCAATTATAAAATGATTAACTCATGGATGTGTAATATATAGCATGGTAACTACAGTTTATAGTACTGTATTATGTATTTGAAAGTTGCTAAGAATAGATCTTGAAAGTCATCACAAGAAAAAATGTGTAACTTTTTAAAATAATTTTAATTATTAAAATTTTTAAAATTTTTAAATTTTAAAATTATTAAAATAAAATTAAATTAATAAATAAAATTAATAACTGACAGATGTTAATTAGAAATTATGGTGATCATTGGGAAATACATACAAATAGCAAATCATCGTGTTGTATACCTGAAACTAATATAATGTACTATGTTGATTATATCTCAATGAAAATTTTTTAAAAATTAAATGACCACTGAACATCCTAATTAGTCGCAGCCAGAATGTAGCTAACAATTCTTGTATTTAGCAATATATCTGGGACAGAGTAGGGGCCCAATAAAAGTAGTTAAATGAACAAATGAATGAATCCACAAAAATGTGGGACACTCCCTAGAAAGTCTAAAAATTAATATACACATAATATGTTTACATAATTAAACCCTAAATTTATTTTTCCTAACAAGGCCTTTTAGGAAATTTAGGGCAGTCAAAGCTTTAGTTAAGTGAGGAAAGGCAAAGCGTAATTAGCAAGCCAAAATCAATTGATGTTTTCAGTGAGTTTTATGTCTTGTTAAAAGAAAACAATTTGTGCAGTCCTCACTAAACACACCTCATCTATCACTCTCGCAAGTCCTGCTCTCCCCAGGGCTCTCTAAGCACCTCTTCCTCCACAATTATGCACATTGTGCTGCTGCTGCTACTGCTGCTAAGTTGCGTCAGTCGTGTCCGATTCTGTGCGACCCCATAGATGGCACAGCCCACCAGGCTCCCCCGTCCCTGGGATTCTCCAGGCAAGAACACTGGAATGGGTTGCCATTTCCTTCTTCAATGCATGAAAGTGAAAAGTGAAAGTGAAGTCAGTCAGTCATGTCCGACTCCCAGCGACCCAATGGACTGCAGCCCACCAGGCTCCCCCATCCATGGGATTCTCCAGGCAAGAGTACTGGAGTGGGCTGCCACTGCCCTCTCCGCACATTGTGCTAATAGACTTTAAATGTTTGCCAAATGACAATGAAGCCTGGCCTTTAAAGTTGGCCTGCCTCATGACATCTGCTGGGGCTTCTCAGGTGGCTCAGTGGTAAAGAATCTGCCTGCCAATGCAGGAGCTGCTGGAGATAGGGGGTCAATCCCTGGGTCAGGAAGTCCCCCTGGAGGAGGGCATGGCAACCCATTACAATATTCTTGCCTGGAGAATCCCGTGGACTGAGGAGCCTCGTGGACTACAGTCCAAAGGGTAGCAAAGAGTCAGACATGACTGAGTGACATAGCACACACGCATGACATCTGCTAACTACCAGGGGTCTCTTCAGCCAAAGCACATGTTCTACAAGACATGTCCCCAAACCCAGTGATTCTCACAACAATGCAGTCATGGGATGCCAAAGGTACATTTTCCACAATAGCCAAAACTACCAAGGTTAACCCAAACTTATGATGTTGCCTTATTGAGTCTGATTATTTTGTGCATGTGTTGTTGTTGTTGTTGTTGTTGTGTGTGTGTGTGTGTGTGTGAACCATTAAATTATTAGTTATAATTCTTGTTAAGGTGTATTATTCATGTAGATAGTCTCTGAAAACAATGAAGCTGCTCAAATAATGTCTGGGGTTGGAGAGTTTGGGGAGAAGACCTTGAGTGGGAAGAACCAGACCTAGGCAGGCCCCTCCACGAGGCAGAGCACCATGGAAGGTAAACATCAAACCTCTTTCCCTCCCCATCTCCATTTTTCAAGGAGGAAACTGAAGCTCAGAAGGATGCAACGACTGCACCAAGGACACAAAATCAGTTAAGTGATGCAACCAGAATTAGCCTCTAACCCATGCTCTCTCTTCTTCCCTCACTATGATGTCTGAATGCCAGGAAAAACTCAGTGGTGTTGAGAGGAGACCCGAAGAGGAGGCTATGTTTATCTTCATTCTTACTCAGTTGGGCTTTAACAAAATCGGAGTAACTTTATACTTCTGTTACTAACAGTGGCAAATATTTGTTGAGCAGATACTATTTGGAACACTCACTACTAGGTGAAATGGTATAAAGTATGTTCCCTACTTTTAAAGGCCTGAAGAGTCAGTCTCCAGGTTAAGACGCAAGAACAGAATGATGATCACAGCTAACAGTTATCACAATCTACTGCCAGTCTCTTTTCAAGGATTACCGCATTAAATCTTCATAACTTTACTATCAGATGGGGATAATTATATTCCCTTTTTACAGATAAGGAAACTGGGTCTGAGAGGTTAACTTGCTTCCAGTTTGACTTACTGTGTAGTAAGTCAAAAGACAGACTTTTTAACCTAAGACAGCCTGACTTTGGAGCCTGTACACCTAATGTGGATTGGTTTCCTAGAGTTACCATGACAAAGTACCATCAAATGAGGTGGCTTAAAACAGCAGAAATTTATTGTCTCAAATTCTGAAGGCTAGAAGTTCAAAATCAAGGTGTCAGCCCTCTTAGAGGTTCTGAGAGAGAATCTGTTTTATGCCTCTCTCCTAACTTCTGGTGACCGCAGGTGACCTGTGGTGTTTCTTGACTTATAGATCCATCACTCCAGTCTCTGCCTCTGTCTTCACATGACATTCTACTGTGTGCCTGTGTCCATGTTTCCCTCTCCTTATGAGGAGACTAGACTTAAAGGAAAAAAGCTCAGCACCGTCATTCAGGGTACCTCAAATGTTCCAAGTGCCAGTGTTTTGCTCTGGGTCACAGTAGCCAACTTTCCCTTTAGAATTCTCAGCTGTAAATGACACCTTAACAGCCCTTCATTCCTTTCAGTTTGACAATTTATATATAAAAACATTATGCCAAAGATAAGTATAACAAAAAAGACTCCAAAGAAAAAAATTACATAGGTTCACCTTGGAGAGTATTATTCTCTTCAATTAGGTCTAGTTGGCAGCCTGTGATCAGACAGCTTAGCAGAGAAGATACTCATTAAGAATGAGATACCCCAGGCCTGGGAAGCAGGAAAGAAAAGCTTGCTCTTTCTGAGATTGTCCTTACAAGGCAGGGTGCGGGCTGTAACTATGTCAGTGTCTGGTTTTACAAATAATGCTCTTACCCAAGTGGCCTTTCCACAAAGACTTTGTTTAAATAAATCAATAATTAAAAGCTCTTGTGTGCATCAAATGGAACTCTAGTTAATAGTCATGGATTAATTTAGATTAAAATGTCTGTCTCCAAGGACCTCTTCTGGGAATCTAAGTCACAATACCACGTCACATCATTTTTAAAATTCTGACGTGTTGGAGCCAGAATGGCAGAATCATTTATGTTCAGGTAGTAAACTGGGTATGAGATATGGGGAAGGTCGGGGAACTGAGTTGTCACAACTCCTGATTTCTGTCACCCAGTTTAGTATGCTCTTCCATGTTGCTACCTGAAGAGTGAGAAATTCATTCCTGGGGAGATGGGATGTATTTCCTACCTGAAATTCCCTCCCAGCCCTTCTCCCTCCAAAGAACTTCTGCTTAACTCTGAAGTCTGATCTCCCAAGACAGCCAAAATGACCATAGCTCTCAAATGACCTTTCCAGCATTTATGGGCCACTCTTCCAATGGACTGATGGTTAGGAGAGGCTGTGGGGAGGCAGGGGCTGAGGGAGCAGCATGATCTTAGTTTTCTGAATGTTGAGCTTTAAGCCAACTTTTCACTCTCCTCTTTCACTTTCATCAAGAGGCTTTTTAGTTCCTCTTACTTTCTGCCATAAGGGTGGTATCGTCTGCATATCTGAGGTTATTGATATTTCTCCCGGCAATCTTGATTCCAGCTTGTGCTTCTTCCAGCCCAGCGTTTCTCATGAAGTACTCTGCATAGAAGTTAAATAAGCAGGGTGACAATATGCAGCCTTGACGTACTCCTTTTCCTATTTGGAACCAGTCTGTTGTTCCATGTCCAGTTCTAATGTTGCTTCCTGACCTGCATATAGGTTTCTCAAATGGCATGTCAGGTGGTCTGGTATTCCCATCTCGTTCAGAATTTTCCACAGTTTATTGTGATCCACACAGTCAAAGGCTTTGGCATAGTCAATAAAGCAGAAATAGATGTTTTCTGGAACTCTCTTGCTTTTTCCATGATCCAGCAGATGTTGGCAATTTGATCTCTGGTTCCTCTGCCTTTTCTAAAACCAGCTTGAACATCTGGAAGTTCACGGTTTATGTACTGCTGAAGCCTGGCTTGGAGAATTTTGAGCATTACTTTACTAGCATGTGAGATGAGTGCAACTGTGTGGTTAGAGTTTCTCAATTTTTTTCCATGGAATCAGCATCAAGTCCATAGTTCTATAGTTTATAAATTCTAATAAGTGATATTGTCCTCAAGCCATTTTATCAAACCCTTAGCTTTCAGCAGAAGGAAAGGTCAACAGAAGTTTGGATGGTAGAATTTGCCCATTTGAATTTGCACGTTTGAATCCTGTTTTAGTTACCACATCAGCATTTGCGGTTTTCATCTGGCCAGGTAAGGTACATTACGCCCTCACCACTTCACTTCTCTAAGTCACTTATATTCTCTGTCCTTTTATATTCAGCAGTGGTCTCTACTGTGCATCTATGCGTCAATTTTGTGGATGTCCATTAAAAGCCGAGGCTTTGGGGCACAGCCATCATTTCTAATTCATCTGTTTCCTTTGAACATGGCAAACATTTGCATGCTATTCTAAATTTTAGCCCATAAACTCCTAATGTTTTCTATGTCACTGGATTTTGTTCCTAGTGTTAAGACTCCAGGTTAACTTTATTTATTACTTATAATCTGTATATAATCCAAGATCATAAATACAGTTCTCAGTCATCTCCCCTGTTATTTTCTTCAGTAAATTACTGGGCACCTCCCTGATTGCTGTTCTTTCTGTGCCATGCTGGCTGTTTTCTTAATATCTAGTTTATAGGTTTTCTTTTCTTCTCCCCCTCAAATTTCAGTTTCAAGCTTTCTTAACCAGATTGGTGAGTCTTCTTGCCCTTTTAATTTATTCTTTATTCTTCCTAGTTTTTTTGAGGTGTTCTCTTCCTCTTGTCATTTTGCTTTCATGAGCCATATTTGAGAAAATTCAATCTTTGATGGTATCTCTGGAGCTAGACAACACCTGTTCAGATTTTCTTTTCTCTTTCAAAATTATGATCATTACTTTAGAAGGAGAACTGAAAACATCATTCATGTCCAGGAGTTCTTGAAATTCCTGACCCTGATTTTATAGATAATGAAGAAAATTTTGGATGGGAAAATACAAGGGAAGGTTACTGGTGTGGTCTGCCAGCACAGAGATTACAGATTGTTGAGTCTCTCAGGCTCTGCCTTGGATCCTAGATGCCTTTGAAGAGAAAATGATAATAATGAAAATGGTCAGCACTTACTGCAGGCCCAATAAGTGCCAACCACAGATTTTAAGTACTTTCATTCATTAACCCATTTAATTCAAGTCATGGGAGGCCGTGCAATTTCCTATTGACCATTTCAGGTCCTCCATGCAATTTGTGCCATATCACTTTTGCACCAGTAACGAGAGTGCAAAAAACTGCTAATTAGTACTAGCCCTCTCCATGGCTCTGTGAGACAGACTGCTGGTTCTTATAGAGGATTCCAGGTTTCCCTGTTAAGGGGATAATTTCAGTGTTCTCCCAGAACTCCAAGGATGTGGAGTTTAACTTATTTCATCTTTGTTCTTCATGTCATGTTCTTCTAGTTATCGACATCTTGAATGCTTTTAATGTCTTCCTATATCCTTCAATATCTTTTTCTTTCTGGCATCCTTTTGGGAAAAAAATGTTCTGCCTATCCAGAAGTTTCTTTAGCCCTTGTAAGCAGCCAAGAAAAAGAAACCAAGGTTTCAGAGCAGTTTTCTCACAAAGGAACTTACAACTATTTATTCTAATAACCGCATACTGGGAAAGAGAAATATCCAGACATTTGGAAAACAGTTGAACATAATATCCAGGTAAATACTGATACTCAGGAACCCAGTGTCATCCTGGCCCCCTATTAGAGTGGGGTCCTTTGTCAGCCAGATAATAAATGGAGTCCTGGCACCAGATTTACAAAAAGTAAATCTACTTGGTCCAAAGACTTACCTGGAAGACATTGCCATTGTTCCAAAATGTTTAGTCAGAAATAACATATTGGTAATGGCAAAACTCTTATACTGGCCTATAAGTTTAAGTGCCATTAAAGTAGGGAAGACTAAGTGGAAGTCCTGAAACTAACCCTATCCCAACCAAGTTATCAAATCCAAAACAATATTATATCCCAGACTCATGGCAAAGATGAGTGTCACCCCACAATTCAATTCTCCAGACAGAAATGTACATCACTGTCACTTTCCTGGACCACTCCTCAGTTATTATTTAATTGTTAGTGATTATGTCCTTTAAGGTTTACTATAGTTAGATACATCTGTCATCAAAGGTATTCTGGAGGCCCTGTTGATTTCCTCCCATGGTTTGCTTCCTCAAGGGTTACCAGAGAGAGAGGAAGAGGCCACTTTGTGATTCTGAGAGGGGAAATGGTAACGGGAGGCATGAGGTGGGGGCTCCCTCCTTGGTCGTCCTCCATTGCCTTTCCTCCTGTACAGCAGGGTTATGGTTAACAACCAATTCATTCAGAAAACATCTGTTACAAGCTTACTTTATGTCAGACTATACCTAGATAGTGGTTACAGGAATGAATATCACAGGCAAGTAAGGGTATCAGCGAATGGACCTAGAGTTAAAAGAATTTAGCTAAAGAGTAACACTATGAATAAACAACGTTTTGAAAAAACTTTGAAGGACCTATTATAGAGCCTAAAACAGTATAGTACCTCAGTGAGTATTTGTCAAATGAATGAATAGCTACTATAAATGTTGGGGAATGACTTTATTCAGCCTTCTGGAAAATACTGCCTCCTTGAGAATAGTGGTAACATCACTCTAGAAGGGCTACTTGGATTCTCACTCACACTAAGGTGTTTCTAGACGCATATTGTGTTTGAAGGTCTGCATCTTTGTTAGGAAAACATCTTTTCTAAGCCCAATAACAGTCTTCCTGTTTCAACTTGTACCACCATTGACATAGTTCAGGCCCTATCTGCACAGCTACCCATATCTGATCATGTCATTTCCTGTTCAGTGTCCTCCTTATTGTGGTGATAGCCTTCATCACACCATCACCATCACACACTCCCTATTGATTAGGGTAGAGTCCGGGGCTTAACAAGGCTCATGGCCTCTATTGGAGGGAACTGCTGAATACACCTCAAGTCTCATTTCTTATCTCCTTACAACCATCCTACATTATTTACCAATTAATAGTTCTTATAAGCAAAAAAAAAAAAAAAAAAAAAGCCACAAAACAATGTTCTAACTTCTCTCTGTGTTTTTGTACAGGCTGTTTCCTTCTCCTGGGTAATACCCACTGGTCCTTGAGGATTCAACTCAAGCATCCTCCCACTCAGAAAGCTTTTCTACAAAAAACCAGACTGACTTGAATGTTTCTTCTCAGCCTCCTGAAGTATTTCAGTGTCATGACATCTTCAGCATTTTATATATATATATATATATATATAAAATATGTGTGTGTGAGAGAGAGAGACAAATTACACTAGCTGCTTAATGGCAAGAACTGTGTCTTTTTCTTCACTGTACCTCCAGTGTCTATCCTAGTGGCTGGAACACAGTAGAGATGTGTGTGTGAGAGTGTGTATGTCTGTGTATCCACCCACACATACATAGTAGAGAAAGATAATGCAAAAGAACCATAAAGGAAAACAAAAAGCATCTGGCTTTGGAATCTTTGCCTCACAGAGGTAGCTGGAAGGCAGACAGGAAATTGCCAATGTTGACTGTGTTCTCACTCTCTGTCTAAAGACTGGAGAGAAGCCAAAGGAATAGAATATTCTAGCACTTAGAGATTCTGCAGCCCAAGAAGGGGAAAAAAAGCAGGCATCAGAAAAAATAAATAAACCTTTGGATAATCACAGAGATGAAGAAGTACAAATTAACAGCATACAAATTACATTATTATTTTGTTACTGGGTTCTTAGAAGATATTTGGTGATACAACCTCTTGGCATTATCTCCACGTTTTGGGGAATAAGAAGCTATAAGAAATACGGACCATCACCAGAGTCCACGTAAGATATCAGTAAAAGAGAAGCAAAGTCTGTTTTCAGAGCCACCAGCACCCTTCCGGCCATATCCTTCCCCCACCCCCCCTCCAGCCAATGAGTTAGTTTCAGGGGACAGATCATATGTAACCAGAGCTTTTGTCCTGATCAAAGGTGCCCCAAGTGCTGTACAACTGACAAGAGAAAGCCTTGTTTGTGTTACCATCGTCCTGATCCTCTGACCTCTCTGCTCATAAAATAACTTACATGTCTGGGCTCATTCCCATGGGTCCTGTTCACTGAACGGAAAGGGAGCATTTGTTGAGCATTTTCTGTGTGCCATGCACATCTGATTTAATCTCCAAATGCCTGCAGGTACAGAAGAATATGGCCATTTTATGATGATGAAACTCAGGTTCTGAATAATCTGTGATCACATGGGTAGTAAGCGGTAAAGCCAGGATTCGAACACCAGCACTTGATGCTAAGGACTGAGCTCCTTTCAGAACAGTAAGGTATGTGTGCTAAAGTGGCCTTAACATGTCACTTTACTCATTACAATTTATACTGGGACCTTTGATCCTTTACCCCCAAAAAGTGCCACCAAGTCATGCAAGGTACCATAGCAAGACTGGGAGAAGGGAGAATTGGGGCCATAATGGTCAAGCAGGATCTCTCTACTACATCAGACAGGTACCCTAGACTCCTAACCTGTCCTAACAATTACTGTACTGAGTTTCTTAAAACTGCTCAGCACAATCAAAAGCAAAATTATGTGGGAATTCATAGTGAGGTAAAATAGAATATCTCATATAGCCACAAAACTGCCTTTGTATTTATAATTTCATCAGGAAGGGCAAACTTATAGAAAGATAATAGCACCATTTATTATCAAAAGCGGGTTTATACCTGTGACTACATATGAGTTAAGGTTAGTTTAAACACTGTAATCTCATTTCATGCATTTTTAAAATTTTAATTTGTGTTTAAAATATTCAGATGGCTTCTTTGTACCCATGAATAAATAATCCTATATACGCTTTTTTGGCCTGCTTAGCACAAAATGACTGATCTGTATTTTAATCCTTTTCTTTTCTTTTTTTCATCATCTTTGAAATCACAGATTTCTTGGGAACTCAAGAGAGGAAATGTGGGTTGTACCTTTCTGCCTCCTGTTTCTCCCTTGCCCTGACTCTGGACCTGGGAAGAAATAGCAGCATGGTCCTTCTGGAAGGGGAGAGGACCTTGGTATCGGGGCCGCCTCTGGAAGAATGATGTCATGTAAGGGAAGAGCGGCTTCCAGGTCTCTTGTCCAGGGGAATCAGTTGCTGTGCAGGGATTATGGTGGAGTGTCCAAAGAACCTGATGTCACTTCCTTCTTCTAGGATTAAGGTCTAAACTGCTGTAAAAATTCTTCCAAGATGTGTCTCTTGGCATCATGCTGAGGGCTGGTTTATTATGACTGAAAGCTCAGAATGAGCATGAAAGAATAGTGAGATATGAAGAGAGGTGATAATCTGAGGCCTGGTGCTGGCAAAGAATTATTTAGAAAAGCAATCAGAGTTCAGTGTTTGAGCCAGATTTATTTTTGCACATGATAAACTGAGTTAACCAACATCAGGTGCTCTGAAGCCAGTCCTCCCCACCCCTATCACCCAATCCAAAACTCAGAGTTTGAAGAATTACTAGCAAAAAAAAAAAAAAAAACCCAGCTCATGAACATGTTAAGGGAACTTCCCCTTTCTTCTGAGATTCTCTAAATATCAAGGCAAAATGAATCTACATGGCAACTGATGCAGCCTAAAATGTACAGTCAGAGAGCCTGTCTATATTAGAAGAATTCATATCCATAGGTTCTGTGATGTCCACAATTTTCACTGTATAGATTAAGACTCTTAACTTCGGCACCCAAGAAGTTATTTGTGGGGAGTCACGTTGACACTGCTAGTGGAATGCCCTTCCTGTGAGGCGTGGTTCCTCTGTAAAATGTTGTGGTTTAATGACAAAAGCCTAAGATTCAGATAATCAATTCTCCAATCAATATGTTTTTATCAAAATAAAACTCTGTTATAGCAGTTAGCCTACTGATATTACAGAGTACTTTGTTTAACAAAACAATATAAAATTAGAGTAAGACAAAAATATTTTTAACTCTATAATTGAATTATAATATGAATACTATATTACTTTCTCACTAATGTGAATACTTCATTGATGGTAACTGGAAAACAACAAAAATTAATATGGAGATATAAAGTAGGTTTGGTAAGAGCCTGTAACCATCAATAAGAGCCTTAAAAAGGGAAAGTTACACAAGGTCCTGGGGGAATGTGTCCCACATAAGTAAGAATTATAATTAAAATTGACAGTATGCTAAACAACATGACAACATTGGTCTCAGGCTAATAATAGCTAGTATTTAAGTAAAATCAATGTTATGGAAGCACCCAGACTCTGCCAAAAATATATCTCATCTGTTAATTCTTTATATTTTCACCAAATCCTCATGTTATATGTTGCTGCTGCTGCTGCTAAGTCGCTTCAGTCGTGTCCAACTCTGTGCAACCCCATAGACAGCAGCCCACCAGGCTCCCCCGTCCCTGGGATTCTCCAGGCAAGAACACTGGAGTGGGTTGCCATTTCTTTCTGTAATGTGTGAAAGTGAAAAATGAAAGTGAAGTCGCTCAGTCGTGTCCGACTCCTAGGGACCCCATGGACTGCAGCCCACCAGGCTCCTCCATCCATGGGATTAGGCAAATATTAACATCATCTTCTTCAATTTTAAAATATAAGTTATGAGGGACTGGAAGAAAAATTTGAAATGTGTAATATTGCTTAAATGAAAATGTCTGCACATATTATACAGTTGTTATAAGAGCTGAGACAAAATTCCAAGTTTCTTAATATTTATTCATTCACTGATCCTTCTATCAGACCAGTCCAACTGCTTGTACCTCTAACGTTCACTGCCATCACAGGGCCCTGGGGAAATATTAATGAGATGAGGCTGAATAGTGTCAACATGATGTTTGTAAGTGTGTGTAAATACTTTCACACTAAAACTGCATTTGACAGGGAGAGGATAATTGAAAAATAGATGACAGAATTAAGATACAAAAATGATCCTGACAGTCTATGCCATTGACCATGTTGAAAACACACTCTCTCCTGAAGGGCTCCACCCGTCCTTGGATGGCTCTGATTTTTCATTTGTGCACTACAGTCATTCTTTCACATATATAAAATGTATTTGAGCTAGATCTTAGCATTACAATAGTATATCTGCTGTTGCTGTGTTACAAACCACCCACAAGCTCAGTGACTTAAAACAATATGCATTTATAGTTGATCACAGGTCAGCAGAGGGGGTCTGTATGTCTGGTCAGCTGGTGGGATGGTTGGTTCGAGTAGTCCCAGATGGCCTAACTCACATGTTGACTGACTGTTGGCAAGGGCAACACGGTGACTAGACCACACAGCTTGTATCCTGCACCAGGTAGTTGCAGGGGACCAAGAGAGCAAGCAGAAGCGGGCAGTGCTTCTTAAGGTCTGTCCCAGAAGCTGCACACTGTCGCTTCCACCTATGAATTCTGATTGACAGAAAAAATCTAATCACTTTCCCCATGACCAGTTCTTCAAATACTTGAATTCATCTCTCATAGCTCATGTGAATTTTTAAAAGGCTAATTATGTCAAGTTCTTTCCAACCATCGTGATGCAGTATATAAGATGGGACTCTGTAGTAGTGAGAATGTTTATTTCAGAAAGTTTCTGAAAGCAAAGGGAAAAATTATGGCAGGGATATGTTGCAATTTGTGTCAGCTCTCAAAGTAACACATGGCTGTCTGTCATGATAGATCTGGTTCATATACTTACATATTATGATTTTTAGATAAAAATCATTAATGTCAAATATGGGGCAAAATTAAATAAATCTTAAAGTAATCCAGTAGAAATTGTTAAAAATGTCAAGGGGTTAAAGTAATATCAAAAGAAAAAGATTTGTATGGGGAAAATGAACATGATACTGATCATGTTATCTTATGAAAAATGGCTAAAAGATAAGAGGTTCAGAAAAAGATTTTTTAATTTTTTATAAAGTAAAAACTAAAGCAAGAAAAGTACCAAAGAGGGAAGATTGCATGAGTTATATGTATGAATAAAGGAAATTTGAGCAGTTAAAAAAAATACAAGTAAATATACAAAAACATGCATAACAGTATATGTATATAATGCATACAATACACAAGATATACATTATTGAATTTGTACACTATGCAATAAATATTTATTAAGCAAAAGAAAAGAAAGATGTAGGTTCACTGTGGGAAAAAAAAAAAATCCAGTCAATTTTTTGGTAAAGATTACACCACATATTTGTAGGACTAGTCAGAGATGACAGCATATGTTTTCATCAATCAAGGAAAATTAACAACACCCTGTTTTTAAGGATAGTAATAGACAATGATGAAACACTGTGTTTCCAGCATGACTAGAAAATAAATCATAAGTCTCCAATAGGCAGTCCTAAGAGCCCTTCAAAATGAAACAATAACAACAAAATAATGTCCAAATCCAAATAAATATGATGGTGAACTTGTTTCTCTGATATCAGTAGCATTATCTGAAGAAAAATCTGTCCCCACAGCAGATTGACTATCAGATTTAGCATGAAACTATTTGAAGGATTTGAAAGTGTCTGCTCCATAAAAGGGAATGAACCACACGGCATCTTGAACTCTAGTTCACAATGAGCTTTCCCTGAAAGTTTCTGATATCAAACACCACCCATCAACACTAGCTCTGAATGATTAGAGGTACAATACAGTATTTCTAAAACTCAAATTCAACTTCAAAAGACTTGCCACCACTGTCACCTCATCTCTGAGGGCAATTCCCAAAGATAGTTTTTTCAAAGCCTTTTGAAAGACAAAGCAGCATTAGAATAACTGTGTTCTCCCCTCTAGTAACTACTTTAAAGGAAGTTTGGGGTGTAGGTTGGGCTTATTTTCACCTAAAAGACACTAGGAGGACTTGTCAGACAGCATTCTGATTTAAAATTGTAAATAGGGGTCAGGAAATCAGCACCCTTAGGCCAAATCCAATCCTTGAACTATTTTTTACAAATTAAGTTTTACTGGAACACAGTCCTGCTCATTGTTGACATTTTGTTATGGTTGCTCTCATCTACAATGGCAGAGGAGAATAGTCCATAAAAGCCTAAAATGTGTATTATCTGGCCCTTTTCTGAAGTACCTATTCCTGACTTGGTCTATCACCAGTGTATGAACTTGCTGATATTTGTGAGTTTTCAACCATCTCTTTTGTCTCATATTATGTCTATATATTATTATTATTTGTTCATTGGCTGGGTTCCTTCTTTCAATTGTTTTAACTTCTTAAAAAATAATTTTATTGAAAGATAAAGCAGATATAAAAAAAACCACACACACCAAAAATGCACAGTATAATGAATATAATGAATATGAATATAAGACAAAAACCTAGAAATTTAAAGTAGCCAAGCCACCCCAGGTACCTTTTCGTGTGTCCTCTCTCCAAATGTATAACCAATATCCTAACTTTTATGGCACTCCTTTTCTTGAATTTTTATAAGCTTATCACCCAAATGTGCTTCCCTAGACACTAATTTTATCTGGTTCATTAAAAAAAAATTAAGTCACTTTAATTTCTGCTTTATTAACTATGCCAAAACCTTTGACTGTGTGGATCACAATAAACTGTGGAAAATTCTGAAAGACATGGGAATACCAGACCACCTGACCTGCCTCTTGAGAAACCTGTATGCAGGTCAGGAAGCAACAGTTAGAACTGGACATGAAACAGACTGGCTCCAAATAGGAAAAGGAGTACATCAAGGCTGTATATTGTCACCCTGCTTATTAAACTTATATGCAGAGTACATCATGAGATACCCTGGGCTGGAGGAAGCACAAGCTGGAATCAAGATTGCTGGGAGAAATATCAATAACCTCAGATATGCAGATGATACCACCCTTATGGCAGAAAGTGAAGAGGAACTAAAGGGCCTCTTGATGAAAGTGAAAGTGGAGAGTGAAAAAGTTGGCTTCAAGCTCAACATTCAGAAAACTAAGATCATGGCATCCAGTCCCATCACTTCACGGCAAATACATGGGGAAACAGTGGAAACAATGGCTGACTTTATTTTTCTGGGCTCCAAAATCACTGTGGATGGTGATTGCAGCCATGAAATTAAAAGACACTCCTTGGAAGGAAAGTTATAACCAAGCTTCAATCGTGTCCGACTCTTTGCGACCCCATAGACAGCAGCCTACCAGGCTCCTCCGTCCCTGGGATTTTCCAGGCAAGAACACTGGAGTGGGATGTCATTGCCTTCTCCTATGACCAACCTAGAAAGCATATTGAAAGGCAGAGACATCACTTTGTCATCAAAGGTCCGTCTAGTCAAGTCTATGGTTTTTCCAGTGGTCAGGTATGGATGTGAGAGTTGGACTATAAAGAAAGCTGAGCACTGAAGAATTGATGCTTTTGAACTGTGGTGTTGGAGAAGATTCTTGAGAGTCCCCTGGACTGTGAGGAGATCCAACCAGTCCATCCTAAAAGAGATCAGTCCTGGGTGTTCATTGGAAGGACTGATGTTGAAGCTGAAACTCCAATATTTTGGCCACCTGATGCAAAGAGCTGACTCATTGGAAAAGATCCTGATGGTGGGAAAGATTGAGGGCAGGAGGAGAAGGGGATGATAGAGGATGAGATGGTTGGATGGCATCACCAACTCAATGAACATGGGTTTAGGTGGACTCTGGGAGTTAGTGATGGACAGGGAGGCCTGGTATGATACAGTTCATGGGGTCACAAAGAGTCAAACACGACTGAACAACTGAACTGAACTGAATCTATAGTTCCCACCACCACCACCCCCACCTCTTTGTTTTCTTTACAACTTGTCTATTGAAGGTGCCTGTGCATTGGAGCCAAGGAATTCCCCATAGTCTAGATCTGTCTAACTACATATTCATGGTGCAGTTCAACATGTTCCTCTGTCCTAGGTGCTTCCTATAATTAGAAGCTGAGTCCAGAGGCTTGATCAGACTGCTTTGGTTGATTATTCTTATGCAAATTTCATATGAACAACCTACAGAAAGCAAACAGAGTCAAATATGCCATTTCAGTAAATACGGAAATATCATGACAACCAATAAAATGGTAAGACAGAGTGCTCCTCCCCCCTTTCATGTGGTCCTCATAATAGCATTTAGGATGGATGCACAGCTGTTTGGGGCCCTATTTTACATATAAGGAAAAGGAGACTCAAGAGAGTAGGGGTTTTATCCAATACTGTTCAGCCAGTCAGTGAGGAAGGGAGGACCAGTGGTCAGGCCTTCCTCCTGTCAGGCATCTACATTCATTCCTCAACCCCAAAGAGTTTCCCTGCTTGTCTGTCCCCAGTCGGATGGTTTATTTAAGTGTAGTTAACTAGTATAATTAAATGTAATAAGCACACATTATTTTAGCACCTACAGTGGGCTGGGTACTGTGCCAAGTGCAGAAAACATAGACATGGCCTTATCCTCAAGTTACACAACTGTCTAATAGAAACAAAAGATATCTTCATCACTGAAATAATTAATCACATATGTTATGTGCAATAAGAGAAAGATACAGGGCGCTTCTACAGTAAGTAATATGGTAGTAATGTTAGAGGAAGCACACTGACTGAAACTGCCCAGCCTGGTCAGGCACCATAGTAACCATTTGCATGAGTTGTTTTATGACAGGAGGTCCTGGTAAGGAACATGGAACTAATAAGCCACCACGAGCCAGAAGAGTTCGGGAAAGGTCAAACGGAGGCACCACATGTCCAACCGCCTCCCAGAATCCTTCTCACTGGCATTCATCTTGGCTGAACAATGCGTGCACCACCAGGAAGGACTCTGAGTCAGAATGATTGGCTAAAGATAACCCAAAAACTAATCCTATCACCATAAACCCAAGACTGGGAGCCACGTGGCAGAGCTATTCTCCTCAGTTCCCTTACCCTATGGCTCTCCACCCGGGTGCCCTTTCCCAATAAAATCTCTTGCTTTGTCAGCACATGTGTCTCCTCGGACAATTCATTTCTGAGTGTTAGACAAGAGCCCAGTTTCAGGCCCTGGAAGGGGTCCCCATTCCTCTAACAGTAACTCTATTGGAGGTAATGGTCAGGGAAAAGTGCTATTTAAACTGAGAGCTAAAAGGCTGACATAAGAGGTAGAAGACAGGAAGGAAAAACAGGTGGTGATGGAGCCAGAGTAGGAAGGGCCTCCAATTCTAGACAGAAGGGACATATCTGTGAAGACTCTTAAATGAGTAAGAAGATGGTAAAGCTCTGAGAGAACAAATGTAGTGAAGAGCTGAGAGCAGACTTGATTCAGGCCACCTGGGTCACTAGCTGCCTGACTTCAAGCAAGCTATTTAATCTGTGCTATAGTTTCCCCATCTGCGAAAGAAGAGTGAGGAACACAGCAACCACCCTGTAGGATTATTTGGGGGTTTAAGGGAGTTAACTGATATAAAACACTTAGAACAATGCCTGGCACCCATTCAGCCATATAGAAGTATTTGATAAATAAGAGAAGGTGAGTGTGTACTGAGCAAACAAGTTGGTAGTGGTTACACTGTCATTTTTGGACTTTATCCTAAGAATAGTGGCAGACCTTGAAGGTGTTAAGAGAGTGACAGGTTCAAAAAGGCTGGAAAAACAAATGCCTGAAATAGAAACAACGGCAAAGTGGACACAATATAGTTGATCATCTGATAACATTAATATTTTGATCTGCTACAAACTTCTGAGGAGAAGAGCCACCATCAATTAAATAAACAAATGACTGGATGAAAAATGAAAGTGTCCACATAAGTACCATCTCCTTCTCCACAGCTAATGAATCATCAGCTATGAATTCAACATTCAGAGGATGATTTAGATGCTGGACAAGACTGATCCTTGAAACACAACATTTCTCTCCTTGCAAAAGGGTTATTTGTATATGTGTCCCAAACCCAGGCTAGATCACAACTCCTTTTCAGGGCAAGGATTAAGTCTCGCTTGTCTCTGAAACCTTTGTCCTGCATCTTTGCTCAGAGTAGGCGCTCAGGAAATTCTTATTGCAGTGGGTTGAACAATTCTGTGACATTTCATTTCAGAATTGTCTCCATTCATGCTGTTCCAAGCCAGGAGAATAACTTACAGAACGCCCACCTGGGAAATTCAACCACATTTCAGGGATGTGATCAGGCTGGAGGTCTTGGTTATTAACTCATGAATGATTGCAATGAATAGTGTGAATTTAAAACAAGAGGTGTTTGGAGAAGTTCCAGTCTTAAAACATACTATCCGATTGCCTCACTGACATTTATAGTCTATCTAGAAGCCTTTAGAGAATCGACATTTTATTTCGTTGTGCCCTTATGTCTAGCATAACTAAAAAATAATGTTTTCTTGTGACTCCAATACCTTCCATGCCTTCCTGAAATGTTGTTTCAGTAGCTGTGCTCAATTCCAGCAGTCCTAATGCCATTAGGAAGAGAGAACTATTGCTGAAAGAATATTGTCTGGTGACCCCCCAGAGTAACCAAGAGAGACCATGAGGATGAATTCTCTCATGGGCCTCAAATACAGTGAAAGCTTCCTCCTGATTCCTGAAGTAGGACCAGATTCTTTTTTTCCAAGGTCATATACAATCTTTACTACCATACCTACTTGTTGACCTTGGCAATGAATCTAACCTCTTTCTGCTTTGAGTTTATCATCTCTCAAAGCAGTACTCATAACAAGACCTACCATGCAGGATAGTAAAAGAGAGAATATAAATCTTGGCCTAATGTCAGACCCACAGGTAAGAACTCAGTCAACATAAGCTGCTATTGCCCTCCAAGAATCTTTAAAACAATGAGTTCCAGCCCCAGTTTACACTGTCCCAAATTCTGAAAACAAAGAGTGTTAATTCACTTTAATTTTAAAAGTGCTGCATGGCACTTTTAAGAGTGGGAGGGTGATATGAAGTCAAAAGATCTGGTGTTTGTAATTTCAAAAAGGTCAGGAATCAGAGCCCAGGAGTGGACTATTTTGGTCTGGCCCTGCTGTCCCAAACAGACACTGTAAAAATTGTCCTTCTGGGTCACAGGGAGACTTGAGGAGACCCACAGAGAAAGGGACCTCTTCAAAGATACACAGCAAGGACATTATAGGAGATGGAATCCCAGGAAAGGGACATGGAAGCTCTAGCTCAAACTCTGATCAACAAAACCCCAAACTTAGTTTGTGATTAGCCCACTTTTCAATATAAACTTCCTTACAAAGGAAGATAAACAAACACATGCATTGCTAGTGTAGTTTCTCTTACTTCTTCAATCATTTGCCTGTATGCAACAACCCAGGTCTAAAAATGTAAGAAGAGGAATGCCCTAATGATCCAGTGGTTAGGATCCTGATCTTCCACTGCAGGGGGCATAAGTTTGATCCCTAATCAAGGAACTAAGATCCTTCATGCCACGGAGCATGACCAAAAAAGAAAAATGTAAGAAGAGTTATTTCTTTCTAATGCAAATAAATGGCAGTGCATTCAGTTTTCAGAACCACAGGCAGCAGACAAGCCCTATAAAAGCGATCATGCAAGAATGTTTGCTTACTCTCAGTCTCTAATAAATTAAATTCTTCTGTTTCTTACTCATAAAGGCACAAATGTAGCTTCTGAATCATGGAACAACCATTGCCTTTTGATTACAATTAAATTGGCACTTCTGACCAAACTATGATCTTTCAAACCTAGAAACCCAGGTTATTTTATTTTTAATATTTTCTAGAAGTGAAAAGTCTATAATTCATAAACCTTAAAGCCTGTGCAGATTCATTCCTAATGATAACGCAGTCTAATCTGCTGCATCAACCAAAGGTGGTTATTAACAGGGTGTTATTATTTTCAATCTAAACATAAAAAGTTACCAGCCATCCTTCTGTTATTGCTTAGAAATCAAATGAGAAGAGTTAATATAGAGGAGAAAGACACAAAAGCTTCTTCTTTTGCCCCATCTATTTACAAATTTCCTGAAAATGCAAATATTGTCCTTGAGAATGTCAAAGGTTCCTCATAATTTTACTCTGTTCACTGTTTTACATTAATAATCAATGTGAGCAAGCCCATAAAATCTTGCCAATTCTTATTCAAGAGAGTTGAACATGAACAAATGTAGTTGCAGACTGAAACAAGATTAGTATAGGGGAAAGGCTAAATACTCTTATAATCAGATAGTCCTTAGGATGAATGAATCCCCCTTCTTTGTGGGTAGATGAATAGATCAATAGACGGATAGACAGAGAAGATAGACAGATGAGAGATAATAAATCATTACTGTCACTTGGCCAGTGGGAAACACTGAACCTGAAGATCCCCTTCATATTCAAGGAAATGCGTTGTCTTAGCCAGGGTCTTCAACAAAGTAACGCATCTCTATCTATCATCAGAGGGCCCAGAACAACTCTGCATCTAACGAGACTCTAGTGGATCCAAGGGACAGAGAAATGTGTTCAGTAGAAGTTCAGCCTGATACACTGTAAGAAGGAAAACTTGTTCCCAACACCCCAGTGGCTGCTCTTTCTGGGCAGCTCAGTGTCAGAATGTGAGGAATCAACTACTAGGCACAGCTGCCATTTGCACAACTTCAAAGACACTCTACACATCAGAGACTCTGTGCAATGTACAGCCTACACAGCAGGACACAACAGCTCTGACCAGCAATCTCTTCTCTGTCCAGGTAACACAGTGACCAGAATGAAACTTTGCTGCTGCTGCTGCTGCTAAGTCGCTTCAGTCATGTCCAACTCTGTGTGACCCCATAGACGGCAGCCCACTAGGCTCCTCTGTCTAGGAGAAAGATAATGCAGAAAAAGCCTCTTCTGCAAGAAAAGGGACAAAGTGGTTCAGTAAATGCTCCTCATATCACTTCAAGGACAGTATTGCACTAAGCACATTCCTAGCTTGAAAAAGACTGACAACTTAAGTGGCTCATCTTCAGATTTCCCAGGTAAGACCTGATGTACACTTCCCTGAAACAATCACCAGGCCCTTGGGCTCTGATACTGATCTCAACTTTCTTCGTGATTTTAGACAAATAGTTCAGTTTCTCCTTATCTCATTTATACCCACCTTATTTAGATGAGGAAATAAATATGAAAAGTTTTAAATGTTAAAAGTGTTAAGTACATATTAACTATGATGATGATGTTCTTGCAATGGTGCAGTATTAGACCAAACACAGGATTCAGAAGGTTTGTTGCAGTTCAAACTTTCACTCAACCCCGGACAATGTAGCCACTCTTTGAGTCAAGTTTTTCATTCTGTAAAACAAGGATAAAAAAATTTTCTATATATTCTCATTCAGTCATTTGTGTACTAAATTCAGGATATATCACCAGTTCTCAGCAAAGGTGAGGTTCTTTTTGTCAACACTGTCCCAATAAGGACTTTATTTGATAAAGGTGATCATTCACTCCCCAGGAACCTTGTTCCCCAGAAAGATCCCCCACAAAGGGCTGAGACCAGATACATGAAAAGGAATTTCCCAGAACTCAGCTCTTCTTACACAGACTTCTAACTTAGTTGTGTTTTCTATCCCAGACATATTTAATATAAGCAGCTCAAGGGAATTAAATGATATATCTGGCCTAGTCTGAGACATGAAGCCATCTGGAGAACATAACTTCCAACACTCATTTCTGGTTGCATCATATCTAACCACAAAACCCCATCCAAGCTCAGAATTTCTCCACCACTTTCCTTCCTCCATGGACTTAAATCCATGGGCCTGCAGTGACTATTTAAACCTTACAAATGGCAACCCATTCTCCCTTTAGTTTCCTCTGGGCTGTTTCCCTAATTAGGGAACAGAAATATGGAGAAGGTAACTTAGGAATAAAACCAGACCTTCCAAAGTAAGCCATTTCCGCATTGTTCTAGAATGTATGGCTCATGCTTCATTGGGAGCAGATTAATCTTCTTAACTGGGTTTATTTAGTCAACTATTGAAATTAATCTCCATTCTCTGAGCATATTTCATCTGATAACAAGAGAAGGCAGCCTGAGATTAAATTCTCACTATGAAAAGCTACAGAAAAAAATAGATTGTGGCTAATCAAGAACAACACATCTTTGGTATAGACCTGAATATTTCTAAGCTCTAGCTCACAAATAGCACTCAGTGTCCTGCTAAACAAGCAAGAGTCTATTCAAGCCCGCCTTTCTGCTTACACATTTGGTCTTAAATCTTATTCTGGTACCATTCCCAAACTTTCCATCCCCATGGGACTAAAGTTACCCCAGAAATCCTTCCACAAGAAATCCAATCATTGCACTGTTCTCTGCCACCTTGGCCTAAGCCGAGGAGAGCTGGCCGCTTCAAATGCCTTGAGGTAGTTTCTTGTTACTAAGACACGTTTTCCATCCTAGAGAGTGACTGAGTATCCTGCAATCCTGAGGTTTGGCTCTATTTGGTGGGTTGATTCTGCCTGTGACCAGAAAAAAAACAGCTGAGTATAGCAGGGTGGTGAATGTTCTGAATCAACATAAGGCAACCAGACGCTTCAAAAGAGGCAGTTATGAAATATATTCAATAAATATCCACATCCAAGTGTGGGCTCTTTCTTTAGTTGTGACAGAGGGAAGACAAACAAATCAACAGCACACACAATTAGCCTTCCATCCATGGAACAGAATTTCTCAAAATTTCCACTTGTGACCTGCTCAAAGACTGCCGAATCAATCTAGGCGCTTATAAGAATATTGCCTGAGATATAAACAAGGTGCTTCTTGGATTGCCTTTGCCCAATCATATTCTCAGACTCTGAATTTGATAAGCTTTCATTGCCCTTGTAGTTACAAAGGGCCAGATCTGCAGTCAGTTGATTGTCACTAATTGATCAGAACATCACTGGGGATGTTTTCCAGAGGAGGAAAGACACAGCCCTAACTGTACCAGTATTTGTCAAAAGATTTCCCATAAACATATAACACATGAAAGAGATAGAACCAAAATGATAAACTCAGCAGTCTAATTATCACTAGGCAACTTAATTCAATGCAACCCAAGTGATATTATCTGGGGATTATTTGGGGATTAAAAGTTGGGAACAAAAATATTAGGAAGACAGGACAGATAGTGGTTAAGACATGGGCTGTGGTGGTCAGAACTGGATTCAAGTTACAGCTCTGCTGTTTATCAACAATGTGGTTCTGAACAAGTAATTTAACCTGTAAGCCTGAGTTTCCCCCTTTTATGTTCTTAATGGAGTGTAACTCATAATAAGAACTCAATAAAAGTTAGCAATAATACTTTTCAAATACCAGAATGTTGTGGAACTCTTTCAGTCTCAGTTTCAACTGAGACCTCTAAAGTGGTGCCAATTATCCCCAAATTTCAAAGTGAGATAACAACCTGAGCAGGATTTACAAAAGAAGTGTCCTCAAACTGTTTTGTGACACTTGTCCCCTTACCTACTCATGGGTATATAAAGAAATCATTTGAGAAGGCTGGAAGAATTGAAGATTGGAGCGAGGAATTTTTTGGAAATTTCTACCCTCACCTCAGTACTAATGAGAGAGGCCTCAAGGAGACCACTTGGTGAGCTTGTTAGAGGTCTCCAGAGACGAAGTAAATGGAAACTGGGCCATGTATGAGAAACAGAAAGGGTCAGAGCTAAAGCAACCTGTAGAAGAGTAGAGAGCTATAGCTGGAAAGTAATTGTACTGCTACAGAAAGAGAATTTCAGACAAGTGCCAAATGAGAGAGAAGACAGCAGAGTGGAGAGGAATTATAGTCCCTTCCCAAAAGAGGTATGGTAATCTTTAGGCTCCCCCCAGCCCCTTGGGTACACTCCTGTATAACCCACTCCTCTCGTATAATCGCCCCTACTGGTCAAGACCTATGAATGTGATGGAATATCACCCCCATGATCAGACTACCAATCCTCTGAGTTGATCAAAGGACAAATTCCCTGAGTGGGCCTGACCTAATTAGATGAGCCTTAAAAGAAAGCAAACTGGCACAGAGACATTCTCCCGCTGGCCTGGAAGATGCAGCCTGGGAGTTCTTGAGCTGCAAGAAGTAAATCTTGCCAACAAACATGTGAGGCTGAAAAAGAACCCCTAAGCACATCCAAGATCATCACTCTGGCAAACACCTTGATTTCAGCCTAGTCAGGCCCTGAGCAGAGGACCCAGTTGTGCTGTGCCTGTACTTCTGACCTACAAAAACTGTGAGAAAATACACTTACGTTGTTGTGAGCCGCTAAGTTTGTAGTACTTTTGTTGTTGCTGTTGTTGTTAACTCACTCAGTCATATCTGACTCTCTGCAACCCTACGGACTGCCGCATGCCAGGCTTCCCTGTCCTTCACTATATCCCGGAGTTTGCTCAAACTCATGTCCACTGTGTTGATGATGCCATCCAACCATCTCATCCTCTGTAGCCCCTTTTCCACCTGCCCTCAATCTTTCCCATCGTGAGGTCTTTTCCAATGAGTCAGCTCTTCGCATCAAGTGACTGAAGTATTGGAGCTTCAGCATCAGTCTTCCCAATAAATATTCAGGACTGATTTCATTTAGAATTGACTGGCTTGATCTTTTTGCTGTACAAGGGACTCTTTTTTTTTTTTTTAATTTTAATTTTTACTTTTATTATTATTTATTATTTTTTTTACTATACAATATTGTATTGGTTTTGCCATACATCAACATGCATCCGCCACGGGTGTACACGTGTTCCCCATCCTGACCCCCCCTCCCACCTCCCTCCCCATACCATCCCTCTGGGTCATCCCAGTGCACCAGCCCCAAGCTTCCTGTATCCTGCATCGAACCTGGACTGGCGATTCATTTCTTATATGATATTATACATGTTTTAATGCCATTCTCCCAAATCATCCCCCTCTCCCTCTCCCACAGAGTCCAAAAGACTGTTCTATGCATCTGTGTCTCTTTTGCTGTCTCGCATACAGGGTTATTGTTACCATCTTTCTAAATTCCATATACATGCATTAGTATACTGTATTGGTGTTTTTCTTTCTGACTTACTTCACTCTGTATAATAGGCTCCAGTTTCATCCACCTCATTAGAATGGATTCAAATGTATTCTTTTTAATGGGTGAGTAATACTCCATTGTGTATATGTACCACAGCTTTCTTATCCATTCACCTGCTGATGGACATCTAGGTTGCTTCCATGTCCTGGCTATTATAAACAGTGCTGTGATGAACACTGGGGTACACGTGTCTCTTTCAGTTCTGGTTTCCTCAGTGTGTATGCCCAGCAGTGGGATTGCTGGGTCATATGGCAGTTTTTTTTCCAGTTTTTTAAGGAATCTCCACACTGTTCTCCATAGTGGCTGTACTAGTTTGCATTCCCACCAACAGTGTAAGAGGGTTCCCTTTTCTCCACATCCTCTCCAGCATTTATTGCTTGTAGACTTTTGGATCGCCTCTTAAGAGTCTTCTCCTGCACCACAATTCAAAAGCATCAACTTTGTTTTTACAGCAATAGAAAAGTAATACAAGGATCCTCTGGGAGAGCAAGGAAACCTCAGCAGAAATGTGCTGGAGATAAGCCACCAGATGCCCAGACCAGAGGAAGGTAACCCAGGCAGCCAGCCAGAATGTACTTCTCTTATGATAGAACACAGCAGGCTAAAGATCCTCAGTGATGAGTTGTCGAAAAGTTTTTCAAAAACTTGAAAACATGCCACAGGAGAATCTGCTTCAAACTTCTGCCTAGCCTACAGTGCTCCAATACCAGCTCACAAGAGTTCGAGGTGTATAGGACCTCATCTGTCCCTTCTTGTTTCCTTTCATACCCACCCCTCAACCGCAAGCTGCCAATGTGTGGATGAAGATCAGAAACATGGTTAGCAAGCTGGGAGAGGAAGGGTAGATATATAACACTGAGACATGTAGGTACCTCTATATTCAGGTGCCCCCTATTCTGTCCCCTCTGCCACTTTTAGCCTTCTTCCTGTATAGCCTAAAGTTTTACCTTTGTGTGGGTTCTTATTTTTCATCATTATGCTAAACTGAACCTAATAAATGAACTGTCTAGGTTTTTTTTTTCTTTCCAGCAAAAGTGACTAAAAACATTTTATTATCTGAAAATAAGAGGATAACTTCCAAGCTCAGCCAGGATTTTATCCAAGGGTAGGGAAGGAGCCAGAAGGGTTTACAGACGCATTATTAAGAAAATATAGAGTTGCTTTAGAGTGGCACCATACTAGTCTGTTCTTTGAACATCAGAGTTACTGGGATTTTCATGATGATTCAACACACCAGGAAAAATTTGCCCTGTTTATAGACAGAAGACATCAGGTTTATGAAAGAATAAAGTAAGAAAATTATGTAGCTGAGGAGAGCCTTGGAATTGGCCTATGTAATGACTGATAATACTGCTCAGGCCAGGATCAAAAATTCTGCCATGAGGTTGTGCTGAATTCTGCTCCCAGGGGAATCTCAGACTCTTGGCTCCATCCTAGTGGGGAAAGGAAAGACGGCTGGGGTGCTCGATAAATACAGCTCTCAGATTCAATTCTAACATGGTAGCAATTCTGCTGCCCCACTGAAGTGGAAAGGATTTCTTGCACACTAAGAATTTAAAATTCCTTCATGGTAACTCATGAGAACTGTCTTAGGCAAGAATCATAATTTACCAGAAAGTCATGATCTTCACTTGAGAACTGTCTTAGACAAGAATCATAATTTACCTGAAATTCGTGATCTTCACTCTGGAAAGACTGCCATCTAATACAGTGTTTTTAGTATAAATTCCCCTCCTGAAATAAAGGTGAGCATGAATGGTGGGTATATGCAAGCACACACAAGTACTCTCCCTTTTTAAAAGGTGTCCATATTTTGGTAAAACTTGAGACAGTGGCAAAATTGCATTTTTATTTCTACACCTACAGAAGAAATAGGAGGAAAAACATGTTGGACCATAAAGAGATGGGAGAGTCTTCAGCAGTAAACAAAAGAGAGTGGGTAAGAAGAGTGCCTGAGATTTAGACCAGAGAAGGGAGCAGAAAAGGCAGGCACAAAGAATACATCCAAGACAGAAGCAAGGGGCCAGTGTGAGGACACCAGCAGCCCTGCAGTGTCTGACTTACTTCTGTTGAGGACTAGCCTTGGAGGGCTGGTGATAGGCCTAGGTGGGAAGGTCTGATCACTACATTTCATTTCTCAGCATAAAATAAAGCAGGGGCTACTTAGGAAGTCTCCTCCCTCTGGGCAGTTTTATCTCCTGTCTGCAGGAATCAGGGCTGACCACTGCATACTTCTAACAGTGAGTCATCTAAAGACTTACCCTAAGTCTCCAGTGCTGGTCATGCTTACTCCCACCAACATTCCTTGCCTTGCATGTTTCTCTGTGACACCCTTTCATCTCCCTGTTGAAATCCTGTGCTATCTTTAAGACCTAACTCAAAACCTACCACTCCATAAAATCTGCAGGCATGTCCATCCTCCTAAACCTCATATTACATTTAGAAGGAAAGGGGAGAGAAACCAACATGCTGAGGTCACCTACTTTATACAAAGGACTGTTGGGTGGCTTCCATTCCATTCCAGTTGTCTCTCACTGTGTAACAAACCATCCACAAAACATGGGGACTTGAAATAGTTTATTATGTTCATGAATTCTATGTGTCAGGAATTTGGAAAGAGAACTGTGGGACTGTTCTCAGTTCATCTTGTCTGGGGCCTTGGCTGAGGTAACTCAGGTCTGGGAGTGACTCAGTAACCAAGAACTGGAATAGCCAGAGTATTCACATGGCTTCTTCACTCACGTATCTGTTGCCTGAGCTGGGATGGCTGAAAAATAATTCAACTAGGACTCAACCAGAAGGTTTACATGTGGTCACTCCAGCATGGTGGTCTCAGGGTAGTCAGACTTCTTACATGGTAGCTTAGTGTTCCAAGGATGAGAACTCTGTCTGGCCATTTAGGACCTAGCTTTGGGGGTAGCATACAATCACTTGTGCTGTATTCTTTTGACCCAAGCAAACACAATCTGCCTAAGTTTAAATGGAGGGTAAATATACCCACCCAACCCCCACCCCCCAGCCTCTCAATGGAAGCAGTGACCAAAAATCTGCACTCACGTTTTAAACAGATAAAATGACACAAAAATGTTTAGAGAATATTAGTATGTATCTTTTATAGATGAAGAAGCCAAGGTTCAAAGAGGATAAGCAAGTTGATTATTGGGTCTATGACTACAAAAAGGAGTCCAATTTTGTCCAATTCCAATGCCATCAATCTTTTCACATAGACTTTTTGCAACATTTAGTCATCATCACAATGACATTTCTCTAATCCTAAACTCTTTAATTGGAGAAGTAAATGGCAACCCAGTTCAGTGTTCTTGCCTGGAGAATTCCATGGGCAGAGGAGCCTGGCAGGCTGCAGTCCACCGGGTCACAGAGAGTCGGACAAGACTGAGCGATCAACACACACACACACACACACATACACAAACTCTTTAATAGCACAGATTATATCATTTGCTTTTTATTACACACACCTGGCTTGAATACTTAAGTTAATAATGGGACTCTCCATTTACTATTAGCCAACTGATTTCCAACCCTTTCCCCTGTTAAAAGCAGTGTATCTTTCATCTTGCTTTCCCTCTTTATACTGCATAGGTAAATAAACTTGATTGACACCAAGACTAGTCTCTCTCAAAGGAAAGAAAGTATGTCAGAAAGTAATGTACACAAAAACAGAAGCTTTTTTTCCTAGAGAGAAAAAATTCAAAAGGTGTCATTCATAAATTCAAAAAATATTTATACAACACCTACTACTTGAGTGCCAGGCACTGTTCTAGCAATGGAAATAAGGGATTGCCCTGCCCTCATGGACTTACACTCTAGAGACCGAGTTGGATAAATCAATAGCTAAGGATAGAATATATCAGGTAATGATGGTGCTGCTGTTTAGTTACTAAATTGTGTCCAACTCTTTTGCAACCCCGTGGATTTCTGTAGCCTGCCAACTCCTCTGTCCATGGGATATGCCAGGCAAGAATACTGGAGTGGGTTGCCATTTCCTTCTCCAGGGGATCTTCCTGACCCAGGGATTAAACCTGCATCTCCTGCATTGAAGACAGATTTTTTACCACTGAGCCACCAGGGAAGCCCCTCCAGTAATAAGTGCATGAAAAAAATAATACAGGGCATAGGTGTAGAAAATAACAGGACACTATTTTAGACAGAGTGTGAGAGAACACAATTTGAAAAGGTGACAAAGGATATGACATTAGAAAGTCAACCAAAGACCTGATGTGTAGAAACTCATAGGCCATGGTAAAGTCTGAATTGTATCCTGAGTATGGTAGGTAGACATATAAGACTTTAAAGCAATGAGAAGTGACATTATTTGATTTACATTTTTTAAGACTAGCTTCTTATACTCTGAAAATAACTGATTATAGAAGGACATGGAATATTAAAGATAATCACAAATTTTTTGACACTCACTGAAGGATGGAGTCTATTGTTCCTTCCATTGAAATCAGACCCAGGCATTCAGAAACTAAAAGTTTCTACTTCTACTGTCTTAGAATACTCATTTATATGTAATTCAGCCACTATACTATGGGAAAGCCCAGGTAGCCTCAAGGAAAAGTGCTTATGGAAAGAAACCAAGGCCCCAGATGATAGCCCTGGCTAACCTCATACCCAAGAGCCAACAGTAACTTTCCGGCCATATGAGTGGGCCATCTTGGAAGTAGCTCCTCTGACCTCAGTCAAGCTACCCAGGTGACAAGGTGAGGAGACAGTGCAAGGACAAACCATCCTGATGAGCAGGTCAGAATTCCTGACCCATAAAATTGTGAGCAAACATTTGGTATATCTTGTTATGCAATAATCGATAACTAGAACAAAGAATGAGGACCAATGAGGGAGCTCCTGCAGTAATCTGGGTGAGAGAGAATGGTGCGTAGACTAGGTTGTTGTCAGCGGAAGGGCTGAACACTATTAAGACTCAGGATGTGTTTTTAAATAGTAAGAGTTAGTGACTCATATTTATTGCCTAAAATTTTGTGCCCAGACTGAAAGAACTCTAATCTAAAGAAAGTAAAAGTTGATCAGTCATGTCTGACTCTTTGCGACCCCATGGACTATAAATCCATGGAATTCTCCAGGCCAGAATACTGGAGTGGGCAGCCTTTCCCTTCTCTAGGGGATCTTTCCAACTCAAGGATCAAACCCAGGTATCCCACATTGCAGGTGGATTCTTTATCAGCTGAGCCATCAGGGAATTTACATTATTGTTTTAGTAAGTATAAGGCTTTGTTCTAAAAATCCTTTATATGTTCCCAATTTAAACCTCATACAATCTATGAGGTAGGAACCATTATTACCCATGGTACATATGAGTAAACTGAGCCAGAGAGGACTTAATTAACTTTCATAAGTTTCCTATTTGGGAGAATGTTATTACTGGTAATCTGAACAGGGACTGGCTGGTTCCAAGAAACTGTGTTTTTAACCAGTCTTAATCACTGTGCTATAAAACACTCACTGTAATCTGAGTCCTTCCAGTAACTGGTTCTATAGCCTTTGACAAGTTACTTGAACTTTCTGTGACTCAGTTTTGTAATCTGTAAACTAAGGGGGCTGAAGAAGGTGATCTTGAATGTCTTTGCAAACTGTAACATCCTGTGATTCTAAATATCAGAATTCCTAGAATTGGTGGCATGTTTGTTTCTGGAATTTAGAATGGATAATCTCAAGTTTAGTCACAAGAAATAAGAGAGAGAAAGTTTATTACAGGCCCTAGAGACATGCCAGGCCTACAGCTTCTCTCTCTCCCTCTCTCCTTCTGGCTCTGCAGCCCAGTGTGACCAGCAAGGAGGTTTACAAGTTTGGTCTCAAGGGTCAGATGATGCTGCCAACAAAAATGCAGATTCACTTTGGTGGTAAAGACCAGTTCAGCCCATCCTGGATGATACAGGAGACAAGAGAGCAGCACCTCTGGGTTCTATCCATATGGCACTGCTCACATCACCTAAAGCATGTTACCAAAAATCAGTCTTCGTATATTGAGAACACATACTGGGCTTAGTTCTGAGTTCAAATGTTTCCATTTATGTTAAACTATTTCAAATCACCAAGATACCATGAAGCCTACTAGGCATGAATCTCATGTTTTGTGTGCATTCTCCCAGGCATTAGCAAAGTAAACTTTGGTTTCCCATTTGTCATTTTTGCTCACAGGTGGAGTTCCTGGGAAACTTCCTGCAATACAGGTTACCAAGGTAAAAATGCATGTATTCTTGGGTTCCCTGACTGTACTATATCTTAATACCACCAAAGCCTAACCCTAAATTTCTATCATATTAAGTCATCCTCTACCAAACAGCTTTGCCTTACTTTTACCAGCTTATTTTGTTTATTGAAGTATAGTTGATTTATAATGTGGCATTAATTTCAGATATACAGCAAAGTGATTCATATATATATATATATATATATCACTTGTGTGCATATATATATATATACACAAGCCTATATATATATATAGGCTTCCCAGGAGGTACTATATAAAGAACCCTCTGCCAATGCAGGAGACATAAGAGACATGGGTTTGATCCCTGGGTTGGGAAGGTCCCCTGGAGGAGGGCATGGTAACCCACTCTAGTATTCTTGCCTGGAGAATCCCATGGGCAGAGGAGCCTGGCAGGCTACAGTACATAGGGTCACAAAGAGTCGGACATGACTGAAGCAACTTAACACACATGCATGTATATATGTGTGTATGTGTGTGTATGTACTTTCCCAGACTCTTTCCCCTTATAGATTTTTGCAAAATTTTGAGTATAATTGCCTGTGTAATACAGTAGGTTTTTGTGGATTATCATTTTATATATAGTAATGTGTATGCCACGGCAGATGGTGATTGCAGCCATGAAATTAAAAGACACTTACTCCTTGGAAGGAAAGTTATGACCAACCTAGACTGTATATTGAAAAGCAGAGACATTACTTTGCCAACAAAGGTCCGTCTAGTCAAGGTTATGGTTTTTCCAGTGGTCATGTATGGATGTGAGAGTTGGACTGTGAAGAAAGCTGAGCCCTGAATAATTGATGTTTTTGAACTGTGGTGTTAGAGAAGACTCTTGAGAGTCCCTTGGACTGCAAGGAGGTCCAACCAGTCCATCTTAAAGGAGATCAGTCCTGGGTGTTCATTGGAAGGACTGATAATAAAGCTGAAACTCCAATACTTTGGCCAACTCATGCGAAGATTTGACTCATTGGAAAATACCCTGATGCTGTCAGGGATTGGAGGAAGGAGGAAAGGGAACGACAGAGAATGAGATGGCTGGATGGCATCACTGACTCGATGGACATGAGTCTGAGTAAACTCCGGGAGTTAGTGATGGACAGGGAGGCCTGGCATGCTGCGATTCATGGGGTCGCAAAGAGTCAGACACGACTGAGCGACTGAACTGAACTGAACTGAACTGAATGTGTATGTCAATCCCAAAGTCCTAATTTATCCCTCCTTCCTCTTCCCACTTTGGTAACCATAAGTTTGTTTTCTATGTCTGTGGGTCAATTACCAAGGTATTTTTTAAAAGAGTACTTTATTTCCTATTATCCATAGTGTGTATATTTGCCTTAGGAACCTTTTGGAGAAGAATGCTTAGACCAATACAGGATTAAGGCATTCTTTTTTCTTTGCCCATAATACCATCAAAAGTTTACCTAATTCCTAATAATTTTCTTCTCCTTCTTAAAGATGGAAATAAGGAACAATATTCTCTCTCCACTGCTGGGGAGAAGCAGAGAAATAGGGATAACATTGCCCAGTTACTCTGAAAGACCACCAACCAAATTCAGATGGGAGAGGATAAAGTTATACTTTAAGAAAGCCACTCTCTTTATAAATTTGCCCTCACAAGAAGCAGATAAATTGATTTTTCATAGGACTATTTCCATAGAATAGATGAAAACATGGAAAACTATGAGTTAAAAATCACCTGACATATTTTCTATAGCATTAGCAGAAATAGCAGTACCATGGTACAGCCACTAAGTCACCCAGGCCCTCAGTCCAACCACAAAATCTGAAACCCCATGTAACTTAACTAACTCTTGATAGAGAAATACTGCTCACAACCACCTCCAAATCTGGTTATAAGCAGACTCCATTCTTCCCACAATTGGACATTTCTGAGCATGGAAACATCTTTTACCATGATCTGTCTCTACCAATATCCTTATTCTGCTCTCTAAGGCATCAAATAATATGTCTAGTCTTCTTACAGTTTTTGTCTCCTTGAATATTTTAAATGCCTTTCTTGACCCATCACCCTGAGCTACCACCAAGTCTTCTCTTCAGAAAAATTAAACTTCCCAATTTGACTGAATGTTTTCTCATGGGATGTTGTTTCCAGACCTCGTGCCGTTTTTTCATTCACCTTTAGATGCTCTAGATTACCAAAGCTTTTGTTTATGTGGAGAGTGTGCTTCCACAAGGAAGCATGATTCCAGACATATTGTTGTCACCATAGAGTGTAGCAGAGTTTTCTTTGTTGATATGAATACTAACATCTCTTAGTGCAATCTATGACAATGTTGAATTTTCAGCAGCCACATCACACCAGTGGCTCCCTATGTGCAAGAAGCCAAGGATGTGGCTTTAAAAGAGAACATTTGAGAAAAGGACCAGGACCCTAGCTTTTTATTTCATTGAGCCTAAACTCTTCCCAGGTTCTAAAATCCAAATTTTCAGCCCTCATGTATGAAGGCACCGCCCATTCTTGAGAAATGCATTAATATGTACTATAGCTGCATAGAGTGGGAGTCTAATTGCAGTAGTGCAGTTAAGAGTACTGAAGGGGTGGGGACAGGCCTCTAGAAGCAAAGCAAGTGAGGCATTAACAGGAGCTTCTAGTATCATTTCATTAGTCCCTATTAAACCACTCATAGAATTTAAGAAACCTTGCCAAGGCTGCAGAACTATTCAGTAATAGAGCTGAATAAATTTGCCTGAGTAGTATTCTTGTCCACTAATCTATACTCTCTAATCTGCTAGTGTATTATTTTCCAAATCATAACCAATGGATCATAAAAGTATACTTCTCAGATGCCACAGCAGTCTCACTGAATCAGATACTCTGATGAGGTCTTGAAATCATCTTTTTCACAAACTGCCCGAGTGATTCTTAAGTGGGAACCAGTATATTAGGCAATTCCAGTAACACCATTTTCCACCTAGAATAATAAGAGGATAAAAATCAGAGAGAACTTTAGGAAACTAACAAATTCTCTCAGATATTTACATGGAAACGCCTTGTCTTCTAGTCTTTAAGATTTGCTTGGATGCAAAGAAACACATCCCACAACACATCAAATTGTGGTTAAGCAATAGTACTCACAATGCACTGTCTTTTTTGTTTGGTGGGAAAGGTGCTAATAAAAGCTGGTTAGTCTCATGAAACTAAAGATAAGAAGATCAAGAGATTTAAATAATTGCTAGTCACTATTCTACTGGCAAACAATATTATTACATGAACTATCAGCACCTCAGGATCTCAATGCTTTAGTAACCTAAATGGAATAGAGCTCAGGAGGCTAGATGAGGCTCTAAAATAAACAGGTACAAACCGTAAGCGATCCTGTAGTTCTTAATAAAGAATTTAGATTCTGTCTCCTTTGAGACAGAGTTGTGACAGAAACTGGTTACTTATCCCCCAATTCTCTTTCCTTTCTTCCTAGGTAAGAGATTACAGTGGACTACATTTCCCAGCCTTCCTTTGGTTAGGCATGGTCATATGATTAATGTCTGGCCAATGAGCTATGAGTAGGAGTTTTCACTACATTTCTAGGCCTTGGCCATAAAAACCTCCCGTCCTATTTTCCAGGTTCTCTTTCTCCCAGATTACCAGCTATAGGTTAATGACTACAGAGATCTCAAAATTGGTAGAGTCAACAGAAGGAAGGCGCCTGGGTCCCTGGCTCACCACATTGAAAGCTGCCCATTTGAACACACATATTACACTATTGCTTGAGCAAGAAATAATTTTTCCTCCATCAAGATACTGAAATTAGGGGACTTATTCATTACTACAGCTAGCATTATGTTAACTAACACAGGAATTACTACAGGACTTGAGTTAACATGATGAATTCTTCTAATAGAAAAGTCATCCTGATGTCACATTACTTAGGAAAAATTAGATACCAAAGGTAAACAAGAACATGAGTATTTGTTCTAGGGAATCTCATCTTTGTGTAAAAAAAAAAAAAAAAGAACAAAGATCAAGGGTACTAATGATCATATAGCTCAAATGACTTCTATGTGTCATTTAATTTAGTAATCTGCCTATGGGCAGATGAATATCCACCAGACATTCAAATCAATGCATTGCTTACACATTTGTTAATAAGCTCCAACAATTATACTACCTCCCGTGTGTGTGTGTTGTGCTCAGTCATTTAGTCACATCATACTCTGTACGATCCCATGGACTGTAGCCTGTCAAGCTCCTCTATCCATGGAATTTTCTGGGCAAGAATACTGAAGTGTGTTGCATTTCCTTCTCCAGGGGATCTTCCTAATGCAGAGATCAAGCCCATGTCTCTTGTGTCTCTGCATTGCAGGTGGATTCTTTACCACTAGCACCACCCAGGAAGCCTACTACCTCCCATAGTAATCCAGAATTATCTTTTTGCTCAAGATATTTTTCTTCATGTATAATTATAGTTTTGCTGCATTTAAAAAAAATTCTCTAAACAACTTGGAGGCAGTCTGCTAGTTTCCCCCTAAATCCATCCTTTTTTCCAAACTATCATAGTTCTTAAAGGCCTATGGCCAACTTGTTAGAAGCTGTGTTTTCTGGCCTCTCTTTCAGTTACATATGCTATTTGACTAAGTTCCATTAGAAAGGGAATGGAAACATTAAATGTAACAAACTCTAGCCATAAAAATTTTTGTTAATGTAACTGACAGTGCAGTGCTCTTTCAAAGTTCCTGGCAACTAGACATGCTCAATAAATGTTAAGTCACTTTCTATCCCATGTTATCTCTATCATGCACTTAAAACATTATGTTTAATGTGTTACTATTGTCTAACTGGGAGAAAATGGAGGTAGAGGAACAAGAAATTGACCTTTCTGCTCTTAGTACCATATTTTAAGACTTCCATTTGGTTCTCCATTCCCAGGCCTACAGCACCCTCTAAGAAAAAGAGAAACATTTTAAAGTATGTCTAAAGCAGCTGTGAAAGTGCTGCATTCAACATGCCAGCAAATTTGGAAAACTCAGCAGTGGCCACAGGCCTGGAAATGGTCAGTTTTCATTCCAATCCCAAAGAAAGGCAATGCCAAAGAATGCTCAAACTACTGCACAATTGCACTCATCTCACACACTAGTAAAGTAATACTCCATATTCTCCAAGCCAGGCTTCAGCAAAATGTGAACTGTGAACTTTCAGATGCTCAAGCTGGTCTTAGAAAAGGCAGAGGAACCAGAGACCAAATTGCCAACATCTGTTGGATCATGGAAAAAGCAAGAGAGTTCCAGAAAAACATCTATTTCTGCTTTATTGACTATGCCAAAGCCTTTGACTGTGTGGATCACAATAAACTGTGGAAAATTCTGAAAGAGATGGGAATACTAGACCACCTAACCTGCTTCTTGAGAAACCTATATGCAGGTCAGGAAGCAACAGTTAGAACTGGACATGGAACAGACTGGTTCCAAATAGGAAAAGGAGTACGTCAAGGCTGTATACTGTCACCCTACTTGTGAGAAACGCTGGGCTATGAGAAGCACAAGCTGGAATCAAGATTGCCGGGAGAAATATCAATAACCTCAGATATGCAGATGACACCACCCTTATGGCAGAAAGTGAAGAGGAACTTAAAGCCTCTTGATGAAAGTGAAAGAGTTGGCTTTCTTGATGAAAATGAAAGAGAGTGAAAAAGTTGGCTTAAAGCTCAATATTCAGAAAACTAAGATCATGGCATCTGGTCCCATCACTTCATGGGAAATAGATGGGGAAACAGTGGAAACAGTGTCAGACTTTATCTTTTGGGGCTCCAAAATCACTGCAAATGGTGACTGCAGCCATGAAATTAAAAGATGCTTACTCCTTGGAAGGAAAGTTATGACCAACCTAGATAGCATATTGAAAAGCAGAGGCATTACTTTGCCAACAAAGGTCCGTTTAGTCAAGGCTATGGTTTTTCCAGTGGTCATGTATGGATGTGAGAGTTGGACTGTGAAGAAAGCTGAGCACCAAAGAATTGATGCTTTTGAACTGTGGTGTTGGAGAAGACTCTTGAGAGTCCCATGGACTGCAAGGAGATCCAACCAGTCCATTCTGAAGGAGATCAGCCCTGGGTGTTCTTTGGAAGGAATGATACTAAAGCTGAAACTCCAGTACTTTGGCCACCTCATGCAAAGAGTTGACTCATTGGAAAAAACTGATGCTGGGAGGGATTGGGGGCAGGAGGAAAAGGGGACGACAGAGGATGAGATGGCTGGATGGCATCACCGACTCAATGGACATGAGTTTGAGTGAAACCCAGGAGATGATGATGGACAAGGAGGCCTGGCGTGCTGCGATTCATGGGGAAAAAAGAGTCGGACACGACTGAGTGACTGAACTGACTGACTGAAAGCAGCCTTCATTCACCCTCCTCTTTCTTAAATTTAAAAATGATATTCATCTTCAAAGTGTTAATAAAGATAAAGAGCAGAAGTTTTGTAATTAGAAAAAAATCAAATAAACACAAAGAATTGGAAAATGCAATTTTCTCATAATTCCATCCATAGTGGTAAGCATACCATTCAAATCTTTTTGTTAATACATATTAGTATATATAATTGATATATTTAATTTTATCTGTATATAAATAATCATATACTTTTTATTAATCTTACTATATTTTGTTTTTATGAAAATAAAATAAGTACATTGAGTTAGGTTATTTGCTTTTTTCTTTTCAGACTTTCTTAAAATAACAGTTTTATTAAAATATAATTCATAGAACATAAAATTCAACCCTTTAAAGTATACAATATAGTGGTTTTTAGTATATTAAGAGTTTGCAACCATATAACTGCAAAAAATTTTCACCACTCCAGAAACTTAATAGCCATGGGCAGTTATTCCCATTCCCTCCTCTGCCCAGCCCCTGGCAACCAGTAATTTACTCTCTGTTTTTGTTTATTTGCCTATTATGAACATTTCAGATAAATGGAATAATACAGTATGTGGCCTTTTGTGTCTCTCTTCTTTCATGTAACACAATGTTTTCAGGTTCATATACTTTGTAGCGTGTATCAGTTCTTTATTCCTTTTTAAGGCCAAGTAATACTCCATTGTACGGATGTACCACATTTTAGTTATATATTCATCAGTTGATGGACATTTGTGTTGGTAACTTGGTTTTTTGCTTATTAATTTTTTATTAACATGCAATTAAAAATCATGTTTAATATCTATGGACTAATTCTTATTCCGTTGATTAAGAAGAACCACTTCATTGAATGGGATGTACCATAATTCTTAATCCAATTCCCTATTTACAAACTATCCTGCACTAAACGTCTCTATAGACAAATCTAAGCAATTCTGTCTCACTATAAATTAGAGTCGGGCAACTAGAATGGGACTGATTTTTTTCTTTAAAGCCATTGAATTCTGAGGGGAAACAGAAGTACAAATATAGGGTGGAATAGGGTGGGCAGGTGAGAAGGGGACCACTTTTTTAAGTTATCTTTCATCAAGGAAAGTAGATTCAGGAATATGCCACTGGAAATGTCTATAATCTTAAAAGTAAAATGATTTGCTTGACCAAGGGCATATGTAGGTTATGAACTGTCAAGGTGTGGTTCTAGCCTCTTTCAGACCTAAAGCAGCCTGAGGCAGCACTCTAACAGCCCTAAAAGACTGAATATAAATCATGCTTGTTGGCAGTTTCTGCTGACGTGCTGCCTGACACATAGCTAAAAGCCTTTCTCAGAGCTGAGAATAAATTCCAATACAGCAATGACAGCTATAACAATGATGCCACATGTTAAAGTGTTTAAAAGCCCTCATCAGTGTAATCATCCAATACAACAACATCCTTTACTTAGATGGATCCTGCTCACTGGAGACAATGGGGAAAGGGGAGTGCTGTGCTAAAGAAGAAAGACTGTCCTGTAAAAGACTACAGGAGTGAGGTTTTATAAGCAATATTTACACAAAATGGCCCCTGTTCTACCCTCACCCCACCAAGCAGGAAGGAATCAAGTTCTTCTAGGGCATTTTAGTTGTAAGCAGATGTCTATCGTGCAACACAGAAATGAGAAAAAAGGGGATACAGTATCACTGAAAAACCATAATAAACACAAATTATGCTGCTTCCAATAGACCGTACAACTTTCTTTTGCAATCTGATTTATTCCTCGTGATTCTGGGTTAGGGTGGTGGGAGGTGGTTAGGCTGACATTGTGTCCTGGGGATAAGCTTCTGTGGGGTATCTACATGGGAACATGTACTCCAAGAGCATTTCTGGAAGTCAAGTTTTGCTTAAAAAGCAAAGTCACAAAAGTGAAAAGGCTTTCCAGCCTCTTTGAAGAGGCAAAATTTATCCTTTTCTAATAGTTTTCTTTTGCAAGAATTTGCCATAGACTTTTTAACTAATAATACTCTGTGTGTGTGCACGTGTGTGTGCTTATGTATGTTTTCAGAGAGTTGTTTTGCAAAGAGAACATACCTTGAGATTTACAAAAAGAATAGACAACATGGAGCAAACTGAGGGACCTTCTTGAATCAAAAGAAAAAAAAAAGAATTCCCGGTGGTTTCTGACTCACAGATACTCTGCAGAATAAAATGTCCTGGGATGGGGACCATCTGGACAAAGACAATCCAACCCCACCAAACAAAATGTGAGTTACAAAACAGGAAAAACACACCCCCACACACAAAGCAGAGCCAAGAAACCAATGATTGAAGGGCAGTAACTTCTCAATGTAGAAGGAAGTGGAGCTCCATGGGTACCTGGGAATGCAGGGCTGCTTGGAATTTGGGGAAATGCCCCTCAGAAAGCCTTAGGATTGGGAAAAAGCATATGTCCTGCTGAATGTGTGGCTATAGAAGACTACCTGGCCAAAGAGAAGTGGGGAGACAGGAAATGGAGAAATTACCATTTTCATAACCATTTTCTATAAGCATTCAAAAATCTGTCCAAAAAAAAAAGGTTACTGCCTAGGTGGTTTTGGACAACAGAATAGCCATTTCTTGGGATTCTTTAATATGTTTAACTCTTACAAGGCCTAAAAGATTTCATCTGCTAGATTAGATAGTTAAATTATCAAACATGTAAACAAACATGCAAGACCGTCACAAACAGACAAGGAACTTTCACTGACATGAGATATTATCTGCAAATTTAGCCAAACTTTTATAGTTTATCAGTGTTTACTATAATACTTTTAAAATTCTCCTACTCGACTAGCTTCTCTAAATTTATAGGATAGTTTGAAGAAAACTTTCATCATAGTCATTAGCAGTCCACAGGAATAACACAAACGTGTGCTGTGGTATCACTGTTGCTTTCATGATAAGCAACATGAAAGGACATGTTTTCTAAGCCCAGTAAGATGTCAGGCTACCCATTCTTTATCTAGAAAAATTACCAGTGATTTTATTTAGAGTGTCATCTATCACATAAAATATTTCCCCATCAGAGTATTGAGAGCCTGCCTTCTCCTTCATCTCCTAGCTGAAAACACCTCTTCCTCCCACTCCATAGATCACGTCAACATCTATTTCCTTTCACTGTCTTTGAACTATGTAATCAGAGTCTTTTCTGACAATCAACAGCCCATCCTTCTCCATTTAGGAAACCTGTTGGTTATGGATCAGAACAGCCATCCACAGCCTGTGATCCACAAGTTCTATGCTGGTCTAAGACTAGACAAGTGATCCAAAATGCCCTCTTGTAGATAGAAGTGAACTAAAAGGAAAGTTGAATGCTGCCTGTTAAACAAAATAGCCTCACAAAGACACACAGGGAATCACTAATCCAGACCACAGGATAGTCTTTAGCTATTAACGGAGCTTTAAAAAGTAAAATCAATCCATGTGGCCAGGCCAGAAACACTATGGTCCTTGTTGCTAAGCACCCACTTTCTGGTTAGGAATTTTGTTTCACCATCCAACTTCCATTACTTTGCAATTTTTTCCTAAAATGCTTTTGTGTGGGGGGTGGGGGTGTATCTCACCATCATCACCTCTGAAATAGATAACAGATACAGGCACTTTAAGATTAGACTATTTAGGAAAAAATCGAGTAAAAAAAAGAACCATCTAGTCTTGTGGGTATCTTTTTTCCTTGATTCATATTTTATTTTTTGGCAATGGGATGCTTTTCCTCATTATATAAGAAGTGGAGCTTCTCTGGTCAAAGATAGGATAAAGGACCCCAATTCTTGCTCCATTTCCCCTGTCAAGTGTTGCTTTCCTTTGTCAGTCACAGAGACTATTTCATAGTGTCCTGGGAACCCATAAAAGGTCTGAGAACCATTATTTTAATATAAAGACCATTGGCTGGGAGACCCAGATTCTCATTTAGAAATGGAGCTCAGGCCAAATTGTCTCATGGTAGAAACCAGAAGGACCAGAATGATCTAGGAGCTCAGAGATAGTCTCAACAAGTGTAAGTCAGTCAAGTGGTGGGAGTTAGCATAGCTCCCATGCTTTAACCAGAGTAGCTTTTCTTACAACTGGTTTGATGTCCAGGTTCCACTGGGGCTCCAGAATTTATAATAAAATTTCCTGAAAGCTTACCTCAAAGGTCTTTTTTAATCACAAATCTCTATATTAGGACTCTAACTCATTGTAGTCCATCTGACTTTTCTTTGGAGAAAATACTTTCTGAAAGGTCACAGAATATAGCCAATTTATCCATTTGCAGCTGTTAGAATGATGATTATTAGTATTTTCCATTATGTCCTCCCTTGTTACACTTAAAGTCCCCTAGTAAAATACCTGGCGACACTTCTTTCAGAAAAGAAAGATTATCATGACAATTCAGGAAGCAAGCACTAATTCAGTTCTGCTGTTTAAAAATGGCTTATTATAACAATGTACATAAGATATTGGCACCCCACTGCAGTACTCTTGCCTGGAGAATTCCATGAACAGAGGAACCTGGAGGGCTACAGCCCCTAGGGTCACAAAGAGTCAGACACGACTGAAGCAACTTAGCACGGCACATATGATATAGTTACTTTAACCAATTATCTTTATGATTTTGGCCCAATTTGAGTCTTTTAGCCTCAATGCTATTCCTAAACACACGTGTTTTAGAAACTCATAATCTTCATAGTTTCCCATATTATACCAAGTTACCAGTGGGTTGTTTGTATAAACATTACATATTGAAGAAAGGATGATATTATAGTATGACTTTTCGTAAAAACAGCAAAAGTTAATCCCCAAATAAACCAACTTTAGCTCTATTCTCAACTTTGCCAACTGCCTTCCAGTTCCTACGTATACTTTATGCAGCTATTACATGGTGTCCACATCAATCTGCAATATGGTTTCCAATCATTTTGTGATCTATTAATATACACGTGCATTTTCTTTCCAGTTACAATTGGTAAAGGCTGCATAATATTCTATTATGTTGATTCATTGTAGTTCACGAACAATTCCCTGACTGACTATACTTCAGTCACAGATTAAGCAGTGAGAAAAGATCAGAGTCATACTGCCAGGGGCTACAGTCCTCCTTTGTGAAGGCCTATTTGTGAACTGCCAAAATACTCTGCTTGTCTCTCATTACCACTGGGTCAAGGGTCAGCAGATTACAGAGTCACCCTTGATGGTGTAAGATTAGAAAATATATACGGCAAGGAAGGTGCAAAATGCACACCATATACGGGCTTTTCAGTCTAACTTGGTCTCTAAGTACAGAGATAATGGGAAATTTTAGCTAACACAGTCCCATCAGATTTTGATCACAGCTCTCAGGTTGTAGATGCTGCCATATCCAAGTGATTCTTAGCTATCTCCAGTCTTGCTTTCAAGGAAAATCTAACTCAGGAATTACTATAGAAGCAACTAAGTTGAAAAGCAATTTCTTCGGTCAAACAGTATTTAAATTAGAAATAAACTCAAAAGCTTTGGAATTGGAAAATATTAAGGATGGACCCTTGGGTGCAATCTATTCAATATGTCCTCACCTGAAATAACATACTTCTTCTGCTTGGCATTCTGTAAGCATTTGGGTAGGTTGAACAAAGCTTTTGTCATCCTACAACACATCAGGCAACACTGGGCTTCCATCTGTATTTTCAGAATGGATCAGTTAGTCAGTTCAGTCACTCAGTTGTGTCCAACTCTTTGCCTCCCCATGAACTGCAGCACGCCAGGCCTCTCTGTCCATCATCAACTCCCAGAGTTTACTCAAGCTCATGTCCATTGAGTCAGAGATGCCATCCAACCATCTCATATTCTGCCATCCCCTTCTCCTCCCACCTTCAATCTTTCCCAACATCAGGGACTTTTCCAATGAGTCAATGCTTTGCATCAGGTGGCCAAAGTACTGGAGTTTCAGCTTCAACATCAGTCCTTCCAATGAATATTCAGGACTGATTTCCCATAGGATGAACTGGTTGGATCTCCTTGCAGTCCAAGGGACTCTCAAGAGTCTTCTCCAACGCCAGTTCAAAAGCATCAGTTCTTCGACGCTCAGCTTTCTTTATAGTCCAACTCTCACATGCATACACGACTACTGGAAAGACCACAGCTTTGACTAGAAGGACCTTTGTTGATAAAGTAACATGTCTGCTTTTTAATATGATGTCTAGGTTGGCCATAACTTTTCTTCCAAAGAGCAAACGTCTTTTAATTTCATGGCTGCAGTCACCATCTGCAGTGATTTTGGAGCCCAGAAAAATAAAGTCTGTCATTGCTTCCACTATTGGCCATGAAGTTATGGGACCAAATGCCATGATCTTAGTTTTCTGAATGTTGAGTTTTAAGCCAGCTTTTTCATTCTCCTCTTTCACTTTCATCAAGAGGCTCTTTAGTTCTTCTTAGCTTTCTGTCATAACGGTGGTGTCATCTGCGTACCTCAGGTTATTGATATTTCTCCCGGCAATCTTGATTCCAGCTTGTGCTTCATCCAGCCCAGCGTTTCTCATAATGTACTCTGCATATAAGTTAAATAAACAGGATGACAATATACAGCCTTGACGTACTCCTTTTCCTATTTGGAACCAGTCTGTTGTCCCATGTCCAGTTCTAACTGTTGCTTCCTGACCTGCATACAGGTTTCTCAAGAGGCAGGTCAGGTGGTCTGGTATTCCCATCTCCTTCAGAATTTTCCACAGTTTATTGTGATCCACACAGTCAAAGGCTTTGGCATAGTCAGTAAAACAGAAATAGATGTTTTTCTGGAACTCTCTTGCTTTTTCAATGATCCAGCAGATGTTGGCAATTTGATCTCTGGTTCCTCTTCCTTTTCTAAAACCAGCTTGAACATCTGGAAGTTCATGGTTCACATACTGTTAAAGCCTGGCTTGGAGAATTTTGAGCATTACTTTATTAGCGTGTGAGATGAGTGCCATTGTGTGGTAGTATCAACATTATTTGGCATTGCCTTTCTTTGGGATTGGAATGAAAACTGACCTTTTCCAGTCCTGGGGCCACTGCTGAGTTTTCCAAACTTCCTGGCATATTGAGTGCAGCACTTTCACAGCATTATCTTTCAGGATTTTAAATAGCTCAACTGGAATTCCATCACCTCCACTAGGTTTGTTCATAGTGATGCTTCCTAAGGCCCACTTTACTTTGCATTCCAGGTTCTCTGGCTCCAGGTGAGTGATCACACCATCGTGATTATCTGGGTCATGAAGATATTTTTTGTATAGTTCTTCTGTGTATTCTCACTACCTCTTCTTAATATCTTCTGCTTCTGTTAGGTCCATACCATTTCTGTCCCTTATTGAGCCCATCTTTGCATGAAATGTTCCCTTGGTATCTCTAATTTTCTTGAAGAGATCTCTAGTCTTTCCCATTCTATTGTTTTCCTCTATTTCTTTGCATTGGTCACTGAGGAAGGCTTTCGTATCTCTCCTTGCTATTCTTTGGAACTCTGCATTCAGATGCTTATATCTTTCCTTTTCTCCTTTGCCTTTCACGTCTCTTCTTTTCTCAGCTATTTGTAAGGCCTCCTCAGACAACCATTTTGCCTTTTTGCATTTTTTTTTTCTTGGGGATGGTCTTGATCCCTGCCTCTTGTACAATATCACAAACCTCCGTCCATAGTTCTTCAGGCACTCTGTCAATCAGATCTAATCCTTTGAATCTTTCTCACTTCCACTGTATAATCATAAGGGATTTGATTTAGGTCATGCCTGAATGGTCTAGTGTTTAGACCTTAACTTTTTCATCAACCAGAATTTGGTTTTCAGATGCAGTGGGTGGTTAGCTGATTATGTTCTACATAGGTTCAGAGGGTTTTGTCAACGGGAGCCCAAAAGTGTCACTTTCTAGAAATGTTCCTCTTTGTTCCCCTCTTATTGTTAGTCCTTGTCATTCTTGCTCTAAAACATGCTAAATAATTCCAACCTTCCAACGCTGTTTGCACCTTTCCAATGCTCATAGCAGGTACTTGGGGCTGTATAAATACTAACGAGCAAATCAGTCTCTGAAAAGTGCTAAATAATCACATTGTTGGAGCTATAACAGCAATACAAAGCACTTTCATTTTCACAAGTACATTTTGAATGTAATAAAATAAAGAGTGTTAGTTAAACAGAGACATTTGCACCATGGGAGGTTGTAGAACTATTCAAAGGTAATAGTGATAGGTTAATATATGAAAGGGGCTGTTGGAAACAGATTAATATTATTATTATTTTAAGTGGCAATATGCTTACAGCACTCAAAAGGAATAGAACTGCAATCTTATGATAAGTCCTTAAGTTCTTGATTTTTTTTAAACTACAAATTTGCCTGTGATTAGTATATATCATTCAATGAAAGCTGAAATGCTTTTAGCATTTCCCTACTCTGTTTTTTCTCTACAAACTTTCCAAGTTCAGTATGTCAAGTTAGTAAAGTCCAACTGAGATAAACAACCAGCTTGAAATGAACCTTGATTCTCAGCAGCCACAATCATGCAAAGAATAATGATCATTTTCCTAAAGGGTCACCAGAGAGCATGAATCATTAAGAGAATGAAATCCAACCTTTGTTGCTGCCTGAGAAACCTACTATTAGGACTTTGAAGATAGGAACTCCACTGCAATCATCAGCACCAGTCTCCAGGAAGCATCTTGTGCAAAAAAATAACGTAAACTTTAGGCCTTCTTCCATACCACTTCCAAAAAAAACTTGAAAACTATATTTTGACAGTCACTAATTTTTTTTTAATTTTATTGACTGGTGTAATCACAGTAAAAGAAATACACATAGTTAAAGCAGTACTTAACTTTCCATTTAAATTCATTCCCTAAATGCATTTAAAAATTCTCTTTTTACTTTGCTCCCTGACAAACTCATGTTTTATACAAGGAAAATTTCAAAATACACTGGATCCTTTCAGTACCTTGGACCACAGTGATTAAGCCTCAATGAACAGTATTTCATCAAATATGTTTTAGGAATATTCTACTTCCCCAAGTTATTGTATGATAGAAAGGCAGGAAATGTTTTTATCATTTTCTCTATTTCTCCTTTGCATTTCTCACACTCCTTAGTCTCTTAATGATGTCACTGTCTTCATGCCCAAAGCTCTGGGATAGTTAAAAAAAAAAATACACACCCTCAAAAAACAGCCATAGTTATGGAGTTTACAAATATGCATATAGTAATAGGGTAATTCATAGGGTATACTTTGATTGGCAAGAGCCCTAATTCTCCTTCATTTTGTTTGTAGTGCCTCCATCCCAATTGTAAACATTTTAAGTTTTGCTAAGCAAACATCTCACCAGACCCTAGAAAAACAATAGAGTTTATTGAGCTGAAACAGATGCCAAATCAAATCACATCTCTGCCTTTCTTTAGCTGTTCAGTGTGTGACAATTACTTAACTTCTCTAGGCCTCAGTGTACTCATCTATAAAATAGGGTAATTGTGCTCATGGGATTATTGTAAGGATTTAATAAAATGCTCGTGAAGTAACTATCTCAGGACATGATCCAAAAAAGCAAAAAAAATAAGCTTAGTTGTTCTTTCATTAGCTTTGTTTTTATTTTACTCATCTCATTCAGTGATGGCCATTTAACCAAGACTAAATGAATATGCCCTCTACTGATGGCACATTAAGTTGAATCCACCTGATATATATATCTTCTTTCTGATAGTCTGGTGCCTTGTATTTTTAAGTTTTTTTGTGTGTGAATTTTCACCTGGATTATAAATGTTTTTATGAAAAGGATTGTATCCTATGTTTTTCTGTTGGATTGAATTGTTTGAAGAGAAAAATCACTTAGAGAACACAGCCAGTCAATCAGTAAGCTTTACTGAGTGCCTACTTCCTACAAATAAATATCACCAGAATGGTTCAGAGGTCTCTTAGGTTTATACTGGGTGGAATTATCTTTTTATAATTTAGTCCTTATTTTGTAGAAGCTTCATGTTTAAAATAGTGGAACACTCTTCTTGATATAGATTTACATTGCCAGCAAGTCTTCCTATTTTAGTAAGTATAAACTTCTCAATGTGAGCAGGAAGTTCAAGGTCTGTTAGAAAACACTTATGTACAATAAACACAAAGTAGTAAAGATATCACAATTTCAGTGCAAGTCTGCAGGGAGCCTGAGAATCCTACAATCATATAATGTTATAATTTCAAAATACTTTTAATGAGCATCTGTAGAAATTGAGTTCTGATGTCTTTTTTCAAAAGATATCCATGACATAAATTCTCCATCGAAGTGAGCCTCATGTTAGCACCCAATTTTAAGCGTTACAGAAATGACATTATTCCCCAACATCTGTTTTACCATGTGATAATTTTGTTGTAAAATTATGATGGTGAAGTTATTTCAGCAGAATTCAAGTGAGACCCTGTGCTGCCACCATCCTTAGATTACTTTCCCATTGCTTCCACATCAGGTTCATGACTGGGAAGGTAGAGAATAATGCAGTAAGAGGAGACCAAGGATGTAACTTTAACCCGTTATCAGATTTCACACAGAGATGTACTTTCTCTGCTCCAAAGAAATGACTAATAGTCAAGCAGTATAATTATTGCTATGGTCTGAAAATTTCTGTCCCCCAAAATTCATATGTTGAAATTCCAGTGCTCGATGTGATGATATTAGGAGGTGAGGTCTTTGGGAGCTGCTTAGGTCAGGAGGGTAGAGCCTTCATGAATGGGATTGGTACCCTTATGAAAGAGACCTCACAGAGATCCCTTGTCTCTCTTACCCTCTGAGAACACAGAGAGAAAGCACCAGTTATGAACCATAAATAGTCCTTACCAGAAGGCAACCATGCTGATGCCTTGAACTTGGACTTCTCAGCCTCTAGAACTGTGAGAAATAAATGTTCATTGTTTATAAGTCATGGAGTAATTTTTCATAGCAGCCTGAAGGGACTAAGACAGTTGTCAATTATCAAACACAATTTTTAGAAATTCAGAAAGGAAATTTGTCATAATTTGTTTTATTTTTAGTAAGTTATTTCTTTTTTGACCCTGAAGTGTCTTCAGTTGGCAGATCTGCCAAAAAAAAAAAAGTGATGATCTTTCTACTGGTATGATACTCAGACATTATTTCGTGGATAGATATTATTAATAAAAGCTATTATATCGCTCTTGGCAAAAGTAACTACATGATTAGTAGAAAATTATTTTTTGCACATTTAAAACTGTCTGAAATAATCTACTCAAACTAAATTCCTTATCAAAAGTTTCATGTCCCACAACTCCACATGTAACAAGCAATCAATGATATGCTGAAAAAATTAAAAAGGAAATCAACATACATTCACGTAACTTTTATAATAGCCTTGAACTTTATACTTGGCACATTAAAAGACCAACTCTCACTAATTTTCATGATGACTGTAAATATTGCACATTCAGTTCACTTCAGTCGCTCAGTCGTGTCCAACTCTTTGCGACCCCATGAACCACAGCACACCAGGCCTCCCTGTCCATCACCAACTCCCAGAGTTCACCCAAACCCATGTCCATTGAGTCAGTGATGCCATCCAACCATCTCATCCTCTGTCATCCCCTTCTCCTCCTGCCTTCAATCTTTCCCAGCATCAGGGTCTTTTCAAATGAGTCAGCTCTTCACATCAGGTGGCCAAAGTATTGGACTTTCAGCTTGAACATCAGTCCTTCTGTTAGGTAGGTAGAATAGGGAAAAGGAGTCCAAAATGGCGGTGGCTAAAAGACAAGGAAGGTCAAAGGGAGGTCCAAGGACCAGAGTGAATACTTCCGGCAGAACAAACAGCACTCCTGGCTAAGCCCAATTTGCATAGGGCAGGCCCAGGTGGAGGGAAAAAACATATAAAAGGAGGAGCCAAAGCGCTCTCTCATGGACTCTCTCTCCCGCGTGCATGCGCTCTGTTCTTTCTCTCTCTCTCTCACTCTCCTGCTATCATCTAAATAAAATAGAGCTGTAACACTGATTTACCTAAGAGCTGTAGCACGGTTTGTCCAAGACCGAAGAGCTGTGACGCGCTGAGGGCTTTAATGTCCGTCGCTCCAAATCTTTGTTGTGACGAGACAAAGAACTGAGGAACATACACTCGCATGACATCTATGGTGCCGTGACTCGGATATAACCTGGCTGAAACAACCCCCGCGTGGAAGAGGCCAAGCACAGCAGGAGCCCAGCTCAGCGAAGCTCCCGCGCTAGAAGCGGAAGGCGAAGAAACCCAGCGCAGGGGAAGGCCCATCCTGCTGGAAACTGGGACAGCGAAAAACGAACTCAGCAGAAAGCTCACGCAGCACAGTCTCAGATTCCAGAAGACATCCGGTTAAGGTAAGAGGTCCTCGCTCCTATGGCTGGAGGGACCTTTACAATCTCTCGTTTCTTGTTTCCTCGAACCTCCCGCAAACAGGCGGGCAGCAGGGGCACAACTGAGGGACTCTGGAGAGGCTACTCCTCAGCATGTCCCAAAGGCGCTATCTGCTGAGCCCCAGTAGCTGTTACACAAGTCGGTGGGGGTTCTTGTGTCCTTTCTCCTCTCTGTGCCAAGGATCAGACCAATGAAACTGTGAGCACCTGTCAGATATTTAGCAAATTTTCCATCGGGCTATGAAGGGGATTCTTTGGCACGTTTTTCCCACTGCTTTTTCCTCCTGTCCTTCAGCTCTCTCCCAGGACTCAAGCCCAGGCAAAACTAATGAAACTCAGGCTCTGATGCCTCATTGCAAAAATTCATTGAGTGACAAAGCGATAAGAGGTAGATTTGTTAGGATCCAGAGAGAAGCCACCCTTCAGGGTGTGAACCATTGCCGAGGGCAAGGGCTGCAGCCATGGTATTAGGCCTGGCTAGGTTTTGTGAGAGGATGGAATTCATATGCTAATGAGTGAGAGGATCATCCCAGCCATTGGGGAACCACCCACTCCTCCCTCTTTTGACCTTGTGCCTTGGAGCTGTCTTGCCACCTCTGGGTGTGTCTGTTGGCTTAAAGATTGGGGATTAAGGTTTACTTGAATTTGACTTGTCATCTTGGACCCAATTGATTTTAATTGGTTTACATTATACCCTTGTGCTATGTCATTCTTTCAAAGTTTGTGCTCTGCCCCCTTCCCTCCTGTTTCATGCTCTTTTCCTGAGCCCCATCCAGACCCACAAGTTTGCCTCTACAATCTTCTGGAGAGACAACCAGAAAATAGTTGGCCTTGGGAGGGAAATACTCTATAACATTTCCCACCTCTTGAACCCCCTAATCCTACCCAATACTGGTCACACTGGAGATCTTGGGGATGCCCAAACTCCAGTCCGGGGGTCCCAGGAGGTCATCACGCCTTGACCTGCCTAGGGATGGGTCTTCAAAAGGTTGTCACGCCTCAACCAGTTCAGGGATCCTTTAGTCCCAGGGGTCCCAGGAGGTTGTCACGCCTAGACCTGCCCAGGGACCCAATCTTCGGAAGGCCATCACACCTCGACCTGCCTGGGGATTCGATCTCTAGGAGGCTGTCATGCCTCAGCCTGCCTGGGGATCTGTACCCTGACCCGGGGACGCCTGGCTCTCAGGTTGCAACAGTTCTGGGTAAGATGAACTTTTATCGTATTTATTCCTGTCCACGGTGGGCAAACTAGCAATGAGTTACAAACCTCTTAATTCTACCCAGCATTGATCACACTGGAGATCTTGGGGATGCCCAAACTCCAGTCCGGGGGTTCCCAGGAGGTCATCACACCTTGACCTGCCTAGGGATTGGTCTTCAAAAGGTTGTCACGCCTCAACCTGTTCGGAGATCCTCTAGTCCCAGGGGTCCCAGGAGGTCGTCACGCCTCGACCTGCCCAGGGACCCAGTCCTCGGGAGGCCATCACACCTCAGCCTGCCTGGGGATCTGCACCCTGACCTGGGGACGCCTGGCTCTCAGGTTGCAACAGTTCTGGGTAGGATAAACTTCAGAAAGACTCACCCTTAAGGAAATCGAAAGAGATCTTTTTCTTTTCTCCCTGCCATGACTGTCTTTCAGATGGGAAATAACCAATCCACTTCCCGGCAGACGCCCTGGAAATATATCCTTGATAACTGGAAGCTGTTCGACCCTCTAGCTCTAAGGAGAAGTCGTTTGAAATTCTTTTGTGCCACTGCGTGGCCACAGTATCCACTGGGGGACGAGGAACACTGGCCTGAGGATGGAACTTTAAATTACAATACCATCCTGCAATTAGAATTATTCTGCAAAAGACAAGGGAAATGGACAGAGATCCCCTATGTCCAAAAGTATGGGATTGTAGTACGCCCTAAAAGTGAGCCCACTAGGCAAATGGTGTTAGGCACAGGCAACCAAGAAAAGGAACCCCCTCGTGAAGGCTCCCAAGTTGGCTGGTGCTCCTTCCTCATACCCAAACGTGCCCCCATATCCGGGAGCACCTCCTCCACAAAAACCAGCTCGAGTATGTCCCTTAGTTGAAACTGGAGGAGAATTCGGACCAACCTGGGTCCATAAGCTCTTCTCCCTCTTAGAACTAAGGCAGATCAAACAAGACCTGGGAAGCTATACAGATGACCCAGGCAAATATATAGATACATTCCAACATATTACCTTGGCCTTTGACTTGACGTGGAAAGACATCATGGTCATATTTAGTCAAACTTTATCTGATCCTGAACATACCAGGGTCTTAAAGGAAGCCCGGAGGTATGCAACAGGGCTCCACATGTCCAGTGATAGATACCCAGTAGGGGAAACTGCAGTCCCCTCCTCTGATCCTAATTGGAATTATAATGACCCTGAGCACATCTAGGAAAGAGATCATTTTCTAATCTGTGTGAAGGCAGGACTGAAAGCAGCCCAACAAAAAGTAATTAGCTATGCCCGGGTCTCAGCAATAACTCAGGAACCCAATGAGAACCCCATTGCCTTTCTGGATAGGCTAAAAGAAGCACTCCAAAAGTTTACCAACCTGGACTTAGACTCTTACGAGGGACGGGTGATTTTATTTTTTATTTTTTTATTTTTTTTAATTTTTTTTAAATTTTATTTTATTTTTAAACTTTACATAATTGTATTAGTTTTGCCAAATATCAAAATGAATCCACCACAGGTATACATGTGTTCCCCATCCTGAACCCTCCTCCCTCCTCCCTCCCCATACCATCCCTCTGGGTCATCCCAGTGCACTAGCCCCAAGCATCCAGTATCATGCATCGAACCTGGACTGGCATCTTGTTTCATACATGATATTTTACATGTTTCAATGCCATTCTCCCAAATCTTCCCACCCTCTCCCTCTCCCACAGAGTCCATAAGACTGTTCTATACATCAGTGTCTCTTTTGCTGTCTCGTACACAGGGTTATTGTTATCATCTTTCTAAATTCCATATATATGCGTTAGTATACTGTATTGGTGTTTTTCCTTCTGGCTTACTTCACTCTGTATAATAGGCTCCAGTTTCATCCACCTCATTAGAACTGATTCAAATGAATTCTTTTTAATGGCTGAGTAATACTCCATTGTGTATATGTACCACTGCTTTCTTATCCATTCATCTGCTGATGGACATCTAGGTTGCTTCCATGTCCTGGCTATTATAAATAGTGCTGTGATGAACATTGGGGTACATGTGTCTCTTTCCCTTATGGTTTCCTCAGTGTGTATGCCCAGCAGTGGTATTGCTGGATCATAAGGCAGTTCTATTTCCAGTTTTTTAAGGAATCTTGACAATGTTCTCCATAGTGGCTGTACTAGTTTGCATTCCCACCAACAGTGTAAGAGGGTTCCCTTTTCTCCACACCCTCTCCAGCATTTATTATTTGTAGACTTTTGGATCGCAGCCATTCTGACTGGTGTAAAATGGTACCTCATAGTGGTCTTGATTTGCATTTCTCTGATAATGAGTGATGTTGAGCATCTTTTCATGTGTTTGTTAGCCATCTGAATGTCTTCTTTGGAGAAAAGTCTCCTAGAATGGCTTGCCACAAATGCCATCAACTGGGACATTAGGTGGCACTCTGCCCTTGGGACCCAAGAGCCTCAAGGTCAAGCGCCAAGCCTACCCTCATGATGGTTCAAGAGGACTGAAGCAGCCCGCTCCAACCAGCCTGCCTGTCACAGATAACCATCATGGGGCTGGAGCCAAGGGTGCAACTGGATGTGGCAGGTAGGTCCGAGAATTTCTTGGTTGACACAGGGGCTACCTACTCTGTCTTGATCTCCTACTCCGGAGCCATCTCCTCCCAAACCTGTACCATTTTGGGTGCTACAGGAAAAGCAACTACTAAAAGATTCACCCGAGCACTTCTTTGTTGCTGGGATGGACAAATATTTTCCCACCAGTTTCTGGTGGTCCCTGAGTGTCCTACCCCCTTATTGGGAAAAGATATACTCACTAAACTGGGGACCACCCTTGTGATGGGAACTTTTTCAGCCCCCAGAGCTCTACAGCTCCTGGTTACTACTGAAGAACCCATTACACCTTCAATAGAGAGGGACCAAAAACTATGGCAAGACAAAATTAACCCCCAGGTGTGGGACCAGGGGATTCCTGGACGAGCCCACCAAGCTGAACCGGTCATCATTGTCCTCCGAGATCCCACTCAGTTTCCTAACCAGAAACAATATCCTCTCAAAAGAGAGGCTCGGGAGGGACTACAGCCTTTAATAAATAAATTCCTTGCTTGTGGGCTATTGGTCCCTACCAGTTCGCCATGTAACACCCCAATCCTCTCAGTAAAGAAAAAAGACGGAACCTGGCGAATGGTTCAAGATCTCCGGATCATAAATGAAGCTGTAGTCCCCCTCCATCCCACAGTACCCAATCCCTATGTAATCTTGGGAGAAATCCCACCCAGTGCCAAATGGTTTACAGTCTTGGATCTCAAAGATGCATTTTTTTTTTTGCATACCACTGGCTAAAGAATCCCAATACATTTTTGCATTTGAGTGGGAAGCCCCAGGAGAAAAACACCAACAGATGACTTGGACAGAATTACCTCAGGGGTTCAGAGATAGCCCCCACCTGTTTGGACAGGCCCTTAGCCAGGATCTCCTAGATCTGGACCTGGGACCTAATGGGAAAATATTACAATGTGTAGATGACCTACTAATCTGCTCTCCAGATGAGAAAAGTGCCCAACAACATGCAATTCAGGTTCTAAACTTCTTGGCAGAAAGGGGATATAAAGTCTCCCGTGCTAAGGCACAGATGGTCGAGACAAAGGTCACTTACCTGGGAGTTCAGATTACACACGGGTCCAGGAGGCTGTCCTCTGATCGGGTACAAGGAATCCTCCAGTTGCCCTCCCCCACGACTCGAAAACAATTGCAAGCTCTCCTGGGGCTAACTGGTTATTGTAGAATCTGGATACCCAACTATGGTCTAATTGCCCAGCCCTTATATGAAAGCTTAAAGGGACGAGATGATTCAATCCCACTGATGTGGGGAACTCCTCAAAAGGAGGCAGAGGCTACACTAAACAGGCCTTAACTCAGGCACCTGCCTCGAGGTTGCCAGACCCAGAAAAAGCATTCCAACTTTATGTCCATGAAAGAGAGGGAATAGCCTTGGGAGTGTTAACTCAAAGGTTGGGATCTGAGCCCCAGCCTGTAGCTTACTTATCCAAGAGGCTTGATCCAACTTCCTGAGGTTGGCCCCCTTGCCTTTGAAATCTTGCAGCTATTGCAATCATACTAGAAGATGCTTTAAAACTCTCCTTTGGGGGCAAACTAACTATTTTTACCAGCCACCAAGTAAAACAACTCCTAAATGGGAGAGGCCATTTATGGATGTCTGATCAAAGAATCCTCAGATACCAAGTAATGCTGATGGAAAATCCAGGCCTCACTATATCCCCTTATGAGGTTCTTAACCCAGCCACCCTCCTACCTACCCCCAAGGGCTCTCTCCCATTTCACTCTCACTGGATAAAACCCCGAGAGGGATTGTCAGAAGATCCTCTGACCAATCCTGAGGAAATCTGGTACACTGATGGAAGCAGCTTTGTCTTGGATGGAAAAAGAAGAGCCGGGTATGCAGTAGTCTCCAATTTTGAGACCATAGAGGCTAAGCCTCTGTCACCAGGTCAACCAGCTACAATATGCAGTGCCAGTTCAACAAAGATATAAAACTACAGCTGACCATGGAAAATATCACATACCCTTGGACACTGCTATAAGGACTCTGAGGATTGAGACTAGCAAGAGGGGGAGGCCCAATACCCCTCGCCGTCCCAGTTCAGCAGGAAGTAGCCAGAAAGACCTCGACGCCCCTATTCCCAAAGAATTGGGCCTCCCATCTCTTGAGGGGGGAATGTTAGGTAGGTAGAACAGGGAAAAGGAGTCCAAAATAGCCGTGGCTAAGACAAGGAAGGTCAAAGGGAGGTCCAAGGACCAGAGTGAATACTTCAGGCAGAACAAACAGCACTCCTGGATAAGCCCAATTTGCATAGGGCAGGCCCAGGTGGAGGGAAAAAACATATAAAAGGAGGAGCCAAAGCGCTCTCTCATGGACTCTCTCTCCCACGTGCATGCACTCTTCTCTTTCTCTCTCTCTCTCTCTCTCTCTCCTGCTATCTTCTAAATAAAATAGAGCTGTAACACTGATTTGCCTAAGAGCTGTAGCACAGTTTGTCCAAGACCCAAGAGCTGTGATGCGCCGAGGGCTTTAATGTCCGTCGCTCCAAATCTTTGTTGTGACAAGACAAAGAACCGAGGAACATACACTCGTGTGACACTTCCAATGAACACCCAGGACTGATCTCCTTTAGGATGGACTGGTTGGATCTCCTTGCAGTCCAAAGGACACTCAAGAGTCTTCTCTGACACCACAGTTCAAAAGCATCAGTTCTTCGACGCTCCAACTCTCACATACTACGCATACAGTTGCTTATATATATTTTTAGAAGAAATGTTGGGTGGGCAACAGGGTAGACTCTATGAGTTTCTCTCAAGACACAAATATGAGGTATAAGCTTGTTTTTTCCAGAATAAACAAAAAGACAAGAGGAACTTTTATAGTACTGTAAGCACAGTATTGTCATTATTCCTAGAAAAAGCAGCCCTTTAAATAGAGAGACTGTGTTTTCATATCAGTTGTAATTTGCACATGCGCACATGTGTGTCTGTGTGTAACAGGGTTTTATTAAAGTAAGAAAAGGGACAGAGAAAGCTTCTGACACAGACATCAGAAGGGGGACAGAGAGTGCCCCCCTCACTAGTGTTAGCAAGGGAATTATAAACTTTTTAATTATTTATTACAATAAATCAAAAGAATGTCTCAAGTTTGTGAAAATTTTACCAGATCCACTCCCACAAGTTACATTTTAGGATAACAGGATTAGAATTTAACAATAGAAAGATCCTACCAGACCCACTCCTATAATATACATTTTAAGATATCAGGATTAGTCAGAAGGTTTTCAGGAAGGGGAAACTGTCCTCAGGCAGGATACATTGTTGTTGTATATTCCCTAGTACAGAGTTTAAACTGAGTTGTTTGTTGTGTAATCATCAGTTTCAGACTTAAAGAAAAGCCGTTTTATGTGACTAAGATTAAGAAATGTAGAGAAACAAAAAATTTGTTCTTTCCTCCTCCTTGAGAACCCCAGATCCCTTTCTCCTCCTAAGGGACCCCAGACTTCTTATCAACCTGCCTAGGAATTGACTCTCTCATTCCCTCCTTTTCTTTTAGGAGAATTATGTTGCCAAGGGAAAGGGGTGTCATTTTCATTCAGAAACTACTTCCTGCTGTTGAGGGGCATGGTCCCTAAATTGTTGAGGCAACATATTCTCCTAACCCTCATATCGAGGGTCTCTGATCCAGGGGCCCCAAGTAATAGTTGGAGGAGGTTGTGGCATTGGTAGCAGCCTGGACAACCACTTGTAACTTAAAAGCTTTTAGATGGTCTCTGATCCAGGGGCTCCAAGTAATAGTTGGAGGAGGCTGTGGCACAGGTAGGAGCCTGGACAACAATTTGTAACTTAAAAGCTTTCAAATGGATAGAAACAAATCCAGCTACACAGTTACAGATGCAGGGAGCAAACAGTAAAAACAGAACAATTAGAATTATTATGATATAGTTTTCCACCATGGGGAGCTAATTAACGTTTCCCAAAGTGAGGTGACTTTGGCTTCAGGAGAATCCATAGCTTGAATCATCTTGTTCATGTGTTTAGAAAAGTGAGTAACATTAGTACTCATATCTGGTATATATGTACAATGTTGATTTGAATAATAAATCTGTACTTTAAAGACTAATAAGTTGTAACTCAGAAAATTTAAATATCTTGACCAGATCACACTCTTAGAATATGTAGCTTGAACTCCAGATCTCTGAGTCCCCATCATTACCAGAACAGCTCAGAGCCACATCCAATCTTGCAATGATAAAAGGAGAGAGGGAGGTATGGAATAAGAGGGGAAAAGAAAGAAACACTGTGGTGAGATCCTGCAGTGGCAAAAGGGAAGAAGTCAGAGTCCAAAGTCATAAGTCCAAAGGATAGGAGCCAAACTCAAGTCCATCTCAAGTAGAGATGGACTACAGCCAGGAGCCAGGCAAGAGAGAGGACATCAAGACTTCTGCAAGGTGCTGGTTCTTGTCAGGAAGCGAGGTTATCAACAAGGGAGTAGACAAGCAGAAACTAAGTAGAAGAGACACTCCTGGCCTACTGACGGGGTCCAAAATAAATCCCAGAACAGTGGAGCTGACTCATCTTCCACATTAGAGGGAATGCAGCAGGCAGAAGAGAGGCTGAGATTTGGTTAGAAGCTCTTTTGGGATTGCCTGGCCACACATGGATGGAAAGGCCTCAGTATGAGCCTCTCACTAGACCAAGACAACAGTAGCTTCCAGTCACTTGGACAATGAAGCCTTATTTCTTTTTTTTTTTTTTTTCCGAAGCCTTATTTCTAAACCCTACCTTTTTTAAAATTAATTTATTTATTTTAATTGGAGGCTAATTACTTTACAATACTGTGGTGTTTTTTGTCATACATCGACATGAATCAGTCATGGGTGTACATGTGTCCTCCCATCCTGAACCCTTCCTTCCCCCTCCACACCCCAACAGAACACCAGCTTTGAGTGCCCTGTTTCATGCATGGAACTTGCACTGGTCATCTATTTTACATATGGTAATATATACATTTCAATGCTATTCTCTCAAATCATCCCACCCTTGCCTTCTCTCAGAGTCCCAAAGTCTTTTCTTTGCATTTGTGTCTCTTTCAATGTCTTGTATAAATAGGGTCATCATTACTGTCTTTCTAAATTCCATATATATGCGTTAATACACTGTATTGATGTTTCTCTTTCTGACTTCACTCTGTATAATAGTCTCCAGTTTCATTCTCTCGTTAGAACTGATTCAAATGCATTCTTTTTTACAGCTGAGTAATATTCCATAGTGCATATGTGCCACAACTTCCTTATCCATTTGTCTGCTGATGGACATCTAGGTTGCTTCCAGGTCCTAACTATAGTAAACAGTGCTGCAATGAACATTGGGGTACACGTGTCTGTTTCAATTTTGGTTTCCTTGGTGTGTATGCCCAGCAGTGGGATTGCTGGGTCATATGGCAGTTCTATTTCCAGTTTTTTAAGGAATCTCCACTCAGTTCTCCATAGTGGCTGTACTAGTTTGCATTTCTACCAACAGTGTAAGAGGGTTTCCTTTTCTCCACACCCTCTCCAGCATTTATTGTTTGTAGACATTTTGATGGCAGCCATTCTTACTGGTGTGAGATGGTACCTCATTGTGATTTTGATTTGCATTTCTCTAATAATGAGTGATGTTGACCATCTTTTCATGTGTTTGTTAATGATCTGTATGTCTTCTTTGAAGAAATGTCCGCCAAACTGTACCTTTAATAAAGATGTGGCTACAGATACCAGTCCACTTAGTGCCCACTAGTTCCTTGGCTGAGGAGGCTGGACCTGCATGTAGCAGCTAGATGGGGTAAGGGCAGGCAAAGACTTATGCCACTCATTTAGAGCTGTTCCCATAAACCACAAAAAGGCCAATGTCCCTGTGTCAGAAAAACTGACATAAATTCAGGCATAGTGATTTCAAGGTCACATAAAGAAGAGCCAAAAGAGATACTGACAGTGAGGTAGATAGTAAGTCACATCACAGAAGCCAACTAAAAGAGACAAAATGATGAACATGATCCCTTGGAAGATGACATGAAGTTAAAGACATATAAAAATAGTTTAAACACTATTAAGGATGTAAAATATCAAGATACCATTTTAACCAAAAATTACCAAGTGATTTTTAATAATATGTGCAGTGAGTGATGGCTTCCCCTGTGGCTCAGCGGTAAAGAATCCACCTTCAATTCTACTACAGGAGACCTGGGTTTGATCCCTGGGTGGGGAAGATCCCCTGGAGGAGGGCCCAGCAACTCACTCCAGTATTCTTGCCTGGAGAATCCCATGGACAGAAAAGGGTGGCAGACTACAGTCCATAAGGTTGCAAAGAGTCAGACTTGACTGAGGCGACTGAGCATGCAGTGAATGATACTGGCACACTCCTATATTGAAAATATTTGTGTGAATTGGGGATGTCAACTTGACTATGAATATAGAGCTTTAAAAATTGTGTTTATATCCAGTAATTTTACTTTTAAGTCTCTCTCATGAGGAAATAATCTGAGATTCAGATACTTTTAAACCACAGCGTTGACCACACTATTACTTGTGTGTGTTCAGTTGCTAAGTAGTGTCCAACTCTTTGAGACTCATGGACTGTAGCCCACCAGGTTCCACTGTCCATGGAATTTCCCAGACAAGAATACTGGAGTGGGTTGCCACTTCCTACTCCAGGGGATCTTCCCAACCCAGGGATTGAACCCATGTCTCTTGCATCTTCTGAATTGGAAGGCTGATTCTTTACCACTGAACCACCTGGGAAGCTCCACATTATCACTTACCAGACTAAAATAAGTTGGAACCATCAAAATATCCAAAAATAGGTACATTATAGTATATATAGTACATAAAGCATTAAGTAATCATTAAGTATGTTTATTTTAAAGAATTTAGTACTATATTGTTTGTTGAAGCAGACTAAAATTATTATGTGCCGTATAATTCAGTTATGTATGTGTGTGTATACAGAATGTCCCTCCACATTGGTGCATGTATTTTTCATATATATCTACCTAAATAAATATAGATATAGATGAAAATATATAAATATAAGACACAGGAAAAGACTAAAAGGAAATTGAACAGATCATCATTAAAACACAGTTCTGTAGGTGATTTTTATTTCATCATTTATTTTAACTCTCTAAATTTCTTACAATGAATGTATATTGCTTTTCATAATCAGAAAAATATAATAAATTGCTCCTTTGTATTAGTATATTTTTCATTTTAGATGGAAAGACATGGCCTGGACTTTGGAGTCATGAAACTTTGTATTAGAATCCTATTTTGCCCCTAAACCAACTCAGATCTTGGGCAGGTTATTTATCTTCTCTGAGACGAATTTTTCTCATACATAAAATAGAGATAATATCACCTCAAAAAACTATGAAATTAAATAAGAACATGAAAATAAAGCATTTATGATACCTGAAAATAAATGACAGCTATTATAATAGTATTCCCAGTAACCTTGCCCCTCAACTCAACCACCCTACCTCAGAGAGTTCCCCAAACACACTTATATAGTCTTCAGAGAACAGGTTTATAATATTCAATCAGCAACCTATACCAGGCAATACACTACTACCTCCAGGGTTATGAGGAACTAAACCCTAGAATTAGAACACTATTTAGAACCACATGGTTCATACAGTTAAGTCACAGCAGCTTCCCTGGCAATTCATTTCAGTCACACAATTGCTTCCTCCCATATCTGAAGAGTTTTAAAGGCACTGCTGCTTATTAAGTCTAACCCTTCTGTTGAATTATACAATGTTCTATACTCTTTTACTCTATAAGATTAACTTTAGTTGCCACAACTTGACCTCCAGGCTAAAAATGTAGTCTCCTTCATCTTTATTATTTATTTTTGAAAATTTATTTGCTCTTCACATAATTCTCAGCATATGTTGGGTTAAACAATCTGCTGAACATACAAAATCCCATTTTCACTCTCCCCAAAGTAATATATTCAACCAGTAATCCACTTCAAAAAAGAATTGTGCATAGAAAGTCCAAAGACATTTCAACAGTTGTAAATTAATATTGAGCAAAAAAGACTGACACACACTGTTTTGCCTGGGAAATTGAAGATTATAGCCTGTTAATCTAAGAGGTTTTGATGTATAGAGCTACTGTTTACTCTGGTACTACTTGAAAAACAAGAGAGAGAGCAGGTGGGAGGAAGCAGAGGAGGGAGGAAAGAAAGAAGGAAGAGGCAGACATGATGGGAGGGTGGAAGAAGGGAAGGAAGAGAGAAAGAAAGGAAAAAGCTAACATAAATAATATAAAAAGCTCTCATCAAAAAAAAAAAAAGAAAGAAATAGTAAGATTTTTCAGGTGATAGGATTCTTTAAGTTCAGTTCAGTCCCTCAGTCATGTCTGACTCTTTGTGACCCCATGGACTGCAGCACACCAGGCCTCCCTGTCCATCACCAACTCCCAGAGTTTGCTCAAACTCATATCCATTGAGTCAGTGATGCCATCCAACCATCTCATCCTCTGTCATCCCCTTCTCCTTTGAAGACTGAAAATTGTGCCTTCAATCTTTCCCAGCATCAGGGTCTTTTCAAATGAGTCAGTTCTTCACATCAGGTGCCCAAAGTATATACTTTGGAAAGTTGTATATTCTTCTAATTTGGGGTGGAAGTTGGAGATGGGGAGAAAATATGGAGATGGATTTTTACCTGCCTAAATTGATGGCTAAGTTGGGGTCCAGTGATTCCACAGAGCGAAATTATATAATTATTATATTTTATTTCTCCTCTTTGAAGATTGTGTGCAAAAGATAGCCTACATGGTAGAGATATTTTCAGATTTCTGAGATGTTTCCAATTGAAGTCAATGTGAGAGAAAGAAAATCATGCCATTCTGTACAACAAGTATCATTCGCAAATCACTCATTGATTAATTCAATAAGTATTTAATGAGAAGCTGCTCTGTGCCATGCCCTGATCTAGGACTGGGAATAAAGCAGTGAACAAGACCTGTAAGTCCTTAATCTCAGGACTGTGTTAAACAGTGTTAAAACTACCAGAATGTGGTAGTTCGCAATGAGATTACCCCCAAAAAATGATCAGAAATGTTAAGCATGCTTCATGCCCTGAAAATAAATAAAGGGATGGATGGAAGTATGGAGAGAGATGGAGGGAGAGATGACAAATAGATAAATGCCCTTTAGAGGTGTAGGAGAGATCATACACAATGGAATAAAGACACATGGTTTTTGTTTTGTGGTAAAATGTCTTGCTTTGAAATGGACAGAAGTTTGCCTTGAATTCTTTTGGAGCAATGCACGCCAGTTAGGAGGCTGAGCATTCTGAAGGAACATTCTGCAAAAGGAGGCTAACCCTTAAAGACCTCCATGTGTGCCAGCTGTTGGCCTTTCCTGCATGTTCCATCAGAAAGGAATATTTTCCCAGGCATGTGTTTGATTTCAACACTCAATTATTTTCTTCAACCTCACCCACATGCTAGTACATGTCCAATAAAGTGTTGAATTTTTTTCTCTTTAGCTGTAAACACAGTACAAATCCAACTCCCACATAAATAGTATCTGCTGCAAAATCATGTAGCACCCACATATTTGTTTAATGAAACAAGCCCAAGTGGAAAAGTTACAATCTCATTTAAAGTTTAGATGCCTGGGGACAATTCTGATAATGTTTAGAGGTGGATAATTGTGGGAAACAGAAGAAATGAGAGATAAATATTGGCAGTGGCTGAGAGAAAAGGAAAAAGCTGTCTTCAGATCCACGAGCAACACTAATGAATCACATAGTGTAAAAGAACAAGGATTTCATGAGTATTTGATCTCTAAGTATACATTTTCCTCAAGTGCCATGAACCTTCTGATTTCCACAAGGACAACTGCTTACAAAAGGAATAAGAAGTATTTATTATTGCAAAACATTCGGCAATGGCCTTGAATTTTAAAAATTTAACTAGAACTCCTACTGTTTCAAAATTTAACTAGAAGCCCAGAGACTAAGGGCTTCCAGGTAGAGAAAGAACACTGTAGGAAATTTTTACACTCATAGCTGGATAATTCCATGAGGTTAAAAATAAGGAAAGAAAGATGCTTTGGAAGCCCACATTCATTCCCAGAGGAAAGTTATCACACTCCACAAACCTAAAAGAAAGTCACTGCTGAGAGGGCATAACTTTGTAAATGGATAAAGTACATGGACTAATCCCAAAAATCTCCTTCAGCTTTGTTTTTCAAGATAAAAAAAAAACAACAACAAAAAACAAAAAAAAAAAACCCAGAAATTATATAATTGTTTGTGTAGCTTAGACTTATTGCAACATTCTGACTGGTGTTTACAAAAAAATTTCAATTTACTTATTTTCATCAGAGGATCCAAAACATCCAAGATTTATTTGAAAAAAGAATAATTTCTTAGAAGCATATGATGGCCAGATTTGGCTCTGTTTAAATTACACATTTTTATTATTCTTGTTTTTACGTCTAGTGTGTATATATGTGACATAAATTGATGTTTGTTCTCCCAGAAAAGACCCTCTAAATATTCTCTCAAGTTCTGATTCTCAGTGACCAAGAAGAATATTACATAAAAGCCAGTCATGGGAGCAGGGGGTTAGGCATCCAAGGAGTGAAGCTGGAAAGTGCAAAGATCTAGGGAGGAATAGATCAACAGACACCATGGTTGCCAGGAATCAGTCTCAGGAATACTGGGCTATGGTGCTGAAGTTAACTTGTCCTAACTAAACACTCTAAACTGAACAAGTAATTTTTTGATCTGTCCCTGACTATGCTACAACTTGGGTCCCCCAGGAAAATGTCACAAGTCCAAATAAGACCAATGAGCTCGATTCTGGTATAGACCCATTACTTTCGTTCTGTTTCACAGCCAAAGATATCTTCCCTCTCTGCCATACCTCACTGTCACCCATGTACACATTTTATCAGTCTTTATCACCTCCCAGGTTAGCTATATGACACAGCGGTCAAAATATGAGTTCTGGAATCAGACGTCCTGAATTTAGGTCCTGCCTCCACTACTTTACACCACTGTGGCCTTGGACAAGTTACTTTTCTCATCTATAAAAGGTAACTAGTGAACATTTGTCCTTATTTATTCTTTTTTTAGGGAGATTTCTCTGGTGGTCCCACATATTTTTAGTTTTTTGATCATTATTTGTAGCCCTACTTATATTTGGAGAGTCTCTTCCTTTATGAATCTTGGTGCAAGGCAGAGTCTAGCCTCCCAATATGGAAAGTAGAAACGTGGGACATTCATCATCCCCTGGGGTGTAGCCACATACTCAAATCTAGACAGATTCAACCACTTTGAGTCACCTATTTTCACTCAAAGAAGCAGGAATGGTGGGAAATTATTCTGGGGCTAGGTAGTACTTCTCTGATAAGAAGGCCCACTTTCTCTAGCACCAGAGATGAAGGGACAATGGGGACATCAGACTTGGCAGCATCAGCAGTAAATTGAGGCATCTAGAGCTTAGTGGTTGTCAGTTCTGAGGGACAGTTTATACTAAGGTGAAAAGTAGCTGCTTAACTGAAATATACTGACTAGAAGGAAAACAAGAACCAGAGAAAGAAAAGCAACTGATCAAATCAGTCCTCTATCTAAAAACCTCTAATAGCTTTCTATCCAATAGAATAACATGCAAATATTACTTTGACCTATAAATCTCTTCGGAATTTGCTCAAGCCAAACTTTCCTAATTCAATCCATACAACTTAGTGTCAAACCACAACAGATTCCTCTCTAGGTTGCAACATTATCATTTATATTCATGTCTTTACCATTTAAGGCTTCTCAGGTGACACTAGAGGTAAAAAACCCGACTGCCAACACAGGAGACATAAGAGACGTGGGTTTGATCCCTGAGTCAGGAAGATCCCCTGGAGGAGAGCATGGCAATCCACTCCAGTATTCTTGCCTGGAGAATACCCATGGACAGAAGAGCCCATGGAGTGAGGTGTGGGGCTACAGTCCATAGGGTCACACAGAGTCGGACACAACTGACCCTCCAGGGGATCTTCCCAACACAGGAATCCAACCCAAGTCTCTTAAGACTCCTGCATTGGCAGTCAGGTTCTTTACCAATAGCACCAGCTGGGAAGCCCTTAGGACCCTTCTTAAAAATCCCTTCCTTGGTCAGCCTTTTCTAACTGCTCTGCCAAGGGAGAACCAATTGCTCCTTTCCTGGGTGTTCCCCTAGTCTTTGATAAGCACCTCCGTTCAGTTCAGTTCAGTCGCTCAGTCGCGTCCAACTCTTTGCGACCCCATGGACTGCCGCAGGCCAGGCTTCACTCTTCATCAGCAACTCCTGGAGCTTGCTCAAACTCATGTCCATCAAGTTGGTGATGCCATCCAATCATCTCACCTTCGATAGGCACCTACTTAAAGCATTTACATGCTACATGCCACAGGAATTGTGATATGCATGCATGCCTTCTCTGGGGCAAATTAGTTTTTTTACTTCCTGATTCTTAGCATCAAGCATACTGTCAGTTGACGGGCACTCAAAAAATAATTAAATGTAAGCATGAAGTTCAAGGACCTAGTTTTGGAAGAGACCAACTGTAAAAAATCTTTAAAAATTAAGACACAGTTTTGTCTCAGCCAAAAATACATTTGGGCCTAGAGGGTGTATCTAGTTAAAGCATAAAAATGTAATTTTTACATAGAGTTTACCGCTTGGAGTACATAAAATCAGGTACTGAACAAAAAGCAGAAGTAAGAAAACAGATCCTGACATTCCAATAAACATTTTTCTCCAACAAACACATATAAATAATCAATGTTCCTTGGACCAAAAAGAAGTTTGTTAAGATGGGAAGCAAGACTAAGTGAAATCTAAAATAAACTGACTTATTTCACTCTTCTTCTTTAGTTTGGAAGCATAATAATTTGTGTTTGGGAGTTCTAAAGATATTTTGCAATACATAATGCAAAAAAAAAAAAAAAGTTAGGGAACTTCAACAAAAAGAACTTAGACATGCATGGGTGAAACCAGTGTCCAATGCAGGGACTTTGTCTGTTGTACTGTCTATGGTAGCTCATTGCCTTCACTTTGCAGATCAACTGACTTTACTTCTCTCTATTCATTAAGATCCTCATGCCCTCTCTTTTCCTTCTTACCTGGATTAAAATCTTTGATCTATCATTAAAATTACACCTTGGCAAATAGCTGAAAATCCCTTGCCCCTCTGTGCTTCTATAACTCCTGCCTAGAAAAATCTCAGTCTGCTGACTGTGGCATCCTGGCATGATTCATTCTTCATCTATCACCCTTCCCACCTTCTCAAAGAGGCTGCTTCCATTACCAACCTTCTCTCCTACATCCTCAAATGTTTTCTCTCTCCTGCACATTCCCATCAGGATTCAAACTTGCTCTAGTATCTCCCATCTTTTGAAAAGTCCTTTTTTGTTGACTCACAAGCCTCACCTGAGACCACTCCTCTCTGCTTCCCTCCACAGCCAATCTTTCCCTAAAAGGTCTTCTGTGCATTCTCTATCCACTACCTCACTGCCCATTTACTGTTCAGTTCAGTTGCTCAGCCGTGTCTGACTCTTTGTGACCCCATGGACTGCAGCATGCCATGCTTCCCTGCCCATCACCATCTCCTGGAGCTTGCTCAAAATCATGTCCATCGAGTCAGTGATGCCATCTTCTGTTGTCCCCTTCTCCTTCTGCCTTCAAACTTTCCCAGCATCAGGGTCTTTTCCAATGAGCCAGTTCTTCTGATACTTGGGCAGCAGGTGGCCAAAGTATTGGAGCTTCAGCTTCAGCATCAATCCTTTCAGTGAATATTCAAGACTGATTTCCTTTAGGATGGACTGGTTGGACCTCCTTGCAGTCCAAAGGACTCTCAAGAGTCTTCTCCAACACCACAGTTCAAAAGCATCAATTCTTTGGCGCTCAGGTTTCTTTATAGTCCAACTCTCACATCCATACATAACTACTGGAAAAACCATAGCTTTGACTAGACCGTTACTTTGTTGGCAAAGTAATGTGTCTGCTTTTTAATATGCTGTCTAGGTTTATCATAGCTTTTCTTCCAGGGAGCAAAAGTCTTTTAATTTCATGACTGCAATCACCATCTGCACTGATTTTGGAGCTCAAGAAAATAAAGTCTCTCACTATCTCCATTGTGTCCCCAAATATTTGCCATGATGTGATGGGAACAGATGCCATGATCTTAGTTTGTTGAATGTTGAGCTTTAAGCCAGCTTTTTCACTCTCCTCTTTCACTTTCATCAAGAAGCTCTTTAGTCCCTCTTTGTTTTCTACCATAAGGGTGGTGTCATCTGCATATCTGAGGTTACTGATATTTCTCCTGGCAATCTTGATTCCAGCTTGTGCTTCATCAAGTCTGGCATTTTGCATGATGTACTCTTCATGTGAGTTAATAAGCAAGGTGACAATATACATCCTTGAGGTACTCCTTTCCCAATTTGGAATCAGTCTGTTGTTCCACATCCAGTTCTATCTGTTGCTTCTTGACCTGCATACAGATTTCTCAGGAGGCAGGTAAGGTGGTCTGGTATTTCCATTTCTTTGAAACATTTCCACAGTTTTTTGTGATCCACACAGTCAAAGGTTTTAGCATAGTCAATGAACAAGAATTAGATGTTTTTCTTGAATTCTCTTGCTTTTTCAATTATCCAACGAATGTTGGCAATTTGATCTCTGGTTCCTCTGCCTTTTCTAGTAAACTTAGCAACCGAGTCTGTGCCTCTGAGGACTACCCGAGTGCCTCTGCCTTTTCTAAATCCAGCTTGAACATCTGCAAGTTCTCAGTTACTATTTTGCCTACTGTAATCTAAGTCCTGTCCCTACTTCCTAAATTATTCTCACTAAAGTCACCAGTTGGGAGAAGGCAATGGCACCCCACTCCAGTACTGTTGTCCGGAAAATCCCATGGATTGAGGAGCCTGGTAGGCTGCAGTCCATGGGGTCGCGAAGAGTCAGACACGACTGAAAGACTTCACTTTCACTTTCCACTTTCATGCGTTGGAGAAGGAAATGGCAAACCACTCCAGGGTTCTTGCCTGGAGAATCCCATGGACGGAGAAGCCTGGTAGGCTGCAGTCCATGGGGTCTCACAGAGTCGGACACAACTGAAGCGACTTAGCAGCAGCAGCAAAGTCACCAATTACCTCAAAATTATTAACTTCTCATCTTACTAAACTACCAACCACATTCAACAAAGCTGACTTCTCTCTTCTTGTTGAAATGTTCTCTTCATTCTGTCTGTGACACCATATTCTTCTGAATGTCTTCTTTCTCCTAAACAGAGAATCTTATACCCAACTAATTCTTTAACATCACCACTATGTCTCAAATGCACTTCAACCATAAAAGAGTAAAATTAAATTTTTATTTCCTCTCCAATTTGCCCCAACTCCAGCCTTCCTTATTTCAGTAAATGGAATCTTTTCTCCCCACTTTATTGCACTAATGAAGGGGATGAAATTTCCCCTTCATCCTTATCCCCTCATCCAAGCCATTTCAAGTTCTGTCTACATTACTGACAAAATATATCTGAAACTATTAACTCTTGCCCATCTTTGTGCTGTTCTTATAGCCCAGGCTGCTATAATCTTAGCTCAAACTAAAGAAGTTTTACTCCATTTTTCATACTTGCCTCCTCTTCCAAGTGACTTTCCACACAGTTGCAAGGGTGGTCTTCAGCTACTTAAATTCAATTGTGTAATACCTCTACTTAAGTTTACAATGGCTTGTCATTCTTTTTAGGATAAAACATAAAACCTTTAAAATGGACCACATCTGACCCCTGCCCATAGACTTATCCCATAACCCTCAGCCCCTCCACACACACCATGCCCCGCCACACTGGCTGCCTTTCCTTGAGTGCTCCTAGTTCCTCCCCTCCCCAGGGCCTTGATTCTAGTGCTTATATGCCTGGAGCAATCTTCTCTCCAACTTATTCCTTGGCTAATTCTTATTCATCCTTTAAATCATCTTAGTGTCATTCTCAGAAAGGCTTTTCCTGACTTCCTAAACTAGCATCAATTATAATCTTCAATCAAAGAGTATACCTTATATTTTTCCTCTACAAACAATTCAGATTGTTAACAAAGTTCAGATTCTTACAACAATCTGAAGTTATAGATTTTTCATTTAATTAATACCTGTTTCCCAAGTAGATCACAAGTTCCACAAGGGCAGGAATTGTGTCCATTTTGTTGCATTCTCAGCATATATATCAGTATCCGACTTACTAATAAATATTTGCAGAATGAATGGGAAATTAGCACGTTTTATAAACCTGCATTTGACTGTCCTTATCTGATTTGCGGAGAGTAGGATTTGCTGATTTCCAAAGTGGGCTTCCCTTGTGGCTCAGTTGGTAAAGAATCCTCCTACAATGCAGGAGACCTGGGTTCAATCCCTGGGTTGGGAAGATCCCCTAGAGAAGGGAAAGGCTATCCACTCCAGTATTCTGGCCTGGAGAGTCCATGGACTGTATAGTCCATGGGGTGGCAAAGAGTTGGACAGTCGTGTCCAGTCGTGACTGAGCAACTTTTACTTTCAAAGTGGGCAGAAAGAACAATATACCCTCAAGAAAACAGAATGACAATACACAGCAAGAGACATGGCTAAATTGCTATAGAATAAAACCCCAGCTCAGTTCCCTAGATGAATGGCACAGAAACAAGGAGTCAGGATGTGAAATCAGAGCTGACTAAAGTCATATACTCTATTAGATGGAGTTACAACATTCATTTTAACTTCTGTATCTCAAGTCTCTCTTCATATTGTTCATGAACTTAAAGGCTCTATTAAACCACCAGACCTAAAACTGTTAGTACATTTACAAAGGTATGTATTTTTGTATATTTTGCACAAAAGTATGAGTCTTGCTGCCTCATTTCACTGAGCTATACACTGGTTCCTCTGTCCAGAGGTGCAAACCAGAACATTTTGCATTTGATTTTATGACTCATCCAGTAACAGACATAAAATAATGAGGCTGAAAGAGATGCTATGCAGATGAAAAAAGAGATGCTATGCAGATGAAAAAAGAAAGTCCAGAGCTGTGAATAATATTCCTGCAAAGTCTCAAGTAAAATTAAATAATAAACAAATGTCATACCACTTCTAGTCCAGTCCAGATCTAGTGATTACAGTGTTCCAGAAATCCTATCAAAATCATGGGGATTACATGCACCAAAAATCAGAAGAGTATTCTCAGCCTACCACTGCTGCCCACAAGAGAATGAAGGTCAGATACTTAAAATTATAAAAAGTTTGCTTCAGTTTCTTATTTCCTTTCCAGAAGCTTTCTCATTCTGAAGCTAAAAACCTATGCTCATGGTTATTCCTTTAGTCAGTTGAATATTTCCTTAGCATAATTTTCTTCTATTCTACAAAATACGCAAATTAAATAAATTAAGAATGGAATGGATATCAATTCCTTAGCTTCACAGGTGACTAAATCTAAGTTTAATTTATAGCCTGCAAAACATTGTTGTTGTTGTTGTTCAGTGGCTAAGTCGTGTCCAGCTGTTTGTGACCCTGTGGACCATAGCACGCCAGGCTCCTCTGAAATCCACTTTTTCCTGGAGTTTTCTCAAATTCTTGTCCACTGAGTTGGTGATACTATCTAACCATCTCATCCTCTGTCGCCCCCTTCTCCTTTTGCCTTCACTCTTTCCCAGCATCAGGATCTTTTCTAATGAGATGGCACTTCACATCAGGTGGCCAAAATATTGGAGCTTCAGCTTCAGCAACAGTCCTTCCAATTAATATGCAGGGTTGATTTCCTTTAGGACTGACTGGTTTGATCTCCTTGCAGTCCAAGGGACTCTCAAAACATACCTAAAGCTCAAATATACTGTCTTTCATGCTATATGGAAGGTTAGATCATTCCATTTAAATAGTTAGCTTAGCAAGATTTAGCTCTTTTTCTAAAGGATTGTAAAACTTAAATCAATCATCATATTCAATATGAGATTTGATAATCAGGGTTGTTAAGCAAGAAAATATTGAGTTTCCAACTTTGCTGTTTTTAGACCTTTCTGGCTCTTTAATGATTCAAGCCTTTACTGTGCCTTTGGTCATTCTTGAATGTTAATCACAGTCATAAAGTACAGTCATAAAATAGTAGGTATAGGAGATTAAACAAAATTTTCACTGATCCCAAACTGTAATATGAAGGGTAGTTTCTTGAATGAACCACCAGTAGGTACTTCATTGATATTTACCGTTTTCTCCAAAAGGTAGGTTCTGCTAAATTAAGGCCTTCATGCTTTAAGAACAGCCAAAATGTTCCTAGGAAGTCCCACAGAACTAGAGAACTTCTAATAGAAGAATCTTTTGGCTACATAACTTATATGCAGAGCATATCATGAGAAATGCTGGGCTGGAGGAAGCACAAGTTGGAATCAAGATTGCTGGGAGAAATATCAATAATCTCAGATATGCAGATGACACCACCCTTATGGCAGAAAGTGAAGAAGAACTAAAGAGCCTCTTGATGAACGTGAAAGAGGAGAGTGAAAAAGTTGGCTTAAAGCTCAACATTCAGAAAACTAAGATTATGGCATCTGGTCCCATCACTTCATGGAAAATAGATGGGCAAACAGTGGAAACAGTGGCTGACTTTATTTTGGGGGGGGGGGCCCAAAATCACTGCAGATGGTGATTGCAGCCATGAAATTAAAAGATGCTTACTCCTTGGAAGGAAAGTTATGACCAACCTAAACAACATATTAAAAAGCAAGAGACATCACTTTGTCAACAAAGGTCCATCTAGTCAAGGCTATGGTTTTTCCAACAGTTATGTATGGATATGAGAGTTGGACTATAAAGAAAGCTGAGTGCTGAAGAATTGATGCTTTTGAACTGTGGTGTTGGAGAAGACTCTTGAGAGTCCCTTGGACTGCAAGGAGATCCAACCAGTCCATCCTAAAGGAGATGGGTCCTGGGTGTTCATTGGAAGGACTGATGTTGAAGTTGAAACTCCAATACTTTGACCACCTGATGTGAAAAGCTGATTCAATTGAAAAGACCCTGATGCTGGGAAAGATTGAGGGCAGGAGGAGAAGGGGATGACAGAGGATGAGATGGTTGGATGGCATAACTGACTCAATGGACATGGGTTTGGGTAGATTCCAGCAGTTGTTGATGGACAGGGAGGCCTGGTGTGCTGCAGTTCATGGGGTCACAAAGAGTCAGACATGACTGAGTGGCTGAACTGAACTGAACTGAAAACCAGTCGAAGAGTTCACAAGCAGTCCCCTCTCTTGGAATTCAAAAGCAGGGATGCAATTCTCAAAAAGAGGGGTCTCGTTTCAGATTTGGAAAGGAATTAGAGCTATTTGCTCAAACGACTGAGATCTATGTTTATGGAGTCAAGATGTCATCATGAACTATTTACTATAAGTACTTTTTAAACCTGTAATAAATTGATATGCAGCTTGAGTAGCCACACATTTTCATAACTCTACCCTATAAACTAGCAGCTTACACTCAAAAATGCTGTATCTTTTTCCTTTTCACTCAGTCTACTTCCCCAGCTTAGACTATAAAACCTCATCCAACAGCCTTATTTTCATCCTCAGAATTGAGTGAGTAATTTTTAAAATCAGCAGAAGTAATGAAATAAATAAATAGGGAGATGGGCTATAGAAAGTAAAGTAAGCATTAAGGAAAATAATCACTACTTGAATCAGGCTTATGCTCAGACCCTCTTGCAACCTGCCCCTACACACTGACACAGATCCACCATGCAAGAGCATGGGTGGTAAGGAGCTTGCTTTCCAAAGATCTCTGTGAAATGGAATCTGCACTGCTTCAGCTGAGGCTAAATGGTTCATTTCACCTTCAAAGACCCAACCAAGGAAGCTAGTATCAGAAAGAGCCTCCCTGTGTTCTCTCCTCACACAGCAGACCCTGCAGCATTCCAGGTCATCATCCAAGAGGCTGCTGAGAAGCCAAGTTCCAGCCATTCTCCTGATTCCTCTTATCACATGTCTGTGCTGTCAGAGGGTCAGATCCAAAGGAGCAAAAACTTGAGCCCTGAAGAACTGTTCCATATTTTCCAGCCCTCAGGACCCAGTCAGAATCACAGCTGGCCTCTGGTCTTACTACAAGGAAAACACAGTCTAGAAACAATGTATGCTTACTCAGGTCACACTGCCAATGAAGGCTCAAATTCGGGGATGAAATGAACATTTGGCCCTGACCATGTGGCTTTCCTTTTTTACTCTACTACCATCTCTCAACTGAACCAGATAGCTGGGAAGAAAGGCTGGCTCATGCATCCCTATGTTTTGCTAGTATATTTGTTTAAAATTTTTGTTAATATGATGTAAGGCCAGAAGCAGAACAGCCAAGGAGGAAAGGCAGCGGTCTGCAAGGCAATACAGTTTTACAGAAGTCACTTCTTGTAAGATGGTCCAGCCACCAGCTCTCTGTTTCTCCATGTTTCCCAACCATTTTGGCAGAGTGTCATCTCTCCAGCCTCTAGAGTTACATATGGTGTAAGATCTCACTGTGTAAACTGACAGCAGAACCACTCCAAGTTCTCCCCCATAGAAAAGGGCTGGTAGGATCCCCCTGTGTCAGAAAAACAGAAAGAATTTGTATTTCAAGTAGCAAAGTTTCTACAGGGAAAAGAAGGCTCCAAGGTCCTCATTCTAAGAAAGAGCCCCTAATCTTTTTGTTCATAGACCCCTTTTCAGTCATGTAAAGCTTGTGATTCCTTCTGACAATAATGTTTTTAAAAGCATAAAATAAAACATAGGAATAGAAAGGAAACCAATTAAATTTAAATACTAACATCAAAATGCTAAAAAACAAATTAATGGTATAGCAATATACTCTTTAGTAACATATGAAATAACAAAATAGATTTACAGGTCTGATAATTGTCATGTTTTTTGAAGTAATTTTGAATATAAATAATACATCATGATATAGGAAATGACTGTAATGGGATACAAAAATATCTGTGGTTTCTACTAATGGCTGCATCACAGGTACCTTGAATACTATTGTAATTACTTGCCTATATTCATTATGATAGGAAATGCTAAATTTTATTAGAAATTGTGGAAAATCAAGGTGTACTTTCCTTTCAGTCCAAGTCCACAGAACTCCTGAATTCTATCCATGGACCCCAGATTAAGAATTTCTGCTGTAAAGAATCACTATGTCTTTCTGACAGCCAATTTTGCCACTTAAAGAGTACATACTATGCACACTTGAGCATACTTAGTTTAACATTTCTTAATGCCATTACCTTCAAATTGAAGGTTATCTAGGAGCCAATAGGAATTAGATTACTCTGCCATTACTTTCACTACACCAATAGCTAATATAGTCTCATTAGCTCAATTAGCTCATAAGCATTATTTTCCAGAGTGAGATCATTGCACCAGTAAATATTGATTACTCACATGGATTATAGCAAGTCTTAGGTATAGGTCTGTCTGTCTCTGGGGTTGTATATGCAGGCCAACATCTCAGCTGAGAGTGTGGGGTGAATCACTGGTTAAATGAGTTTAGGGCTCTCCGTATATCACAGGGAGTAAAGAAGGATCTACTACACAGCAAGTGCAGACCAGCTGTTGCCTGCCTCCATTTTGGCATTAGGAATTAGGCAAAATCACAATAGTGACAGAGATTCAATTTAGTTCATAAAATTTGCATTGCCTTCTATTGTGTTTACCAATATTCCTATCCCATTTGCTTACTCTTGCCTCTAAGCTTCAGCACACAGTAAATGTGTTCTCAACTAAACACTATCTCTAATCATACTCTCTTTTTATTCCTGTATGTTAGTTTTTGCTTCACAACTGAATTATACATTGTGCGCAACCAGAATACACACTTTGCTTGCCAAAGCACTGAGCACAGTGCTGGGCACATTATAGGGAATTCTTATAAATACTTTCCTATTAACCAGAACTAAATAAGAAATATTTAAAGAGAGAAGCAAATATACTGACTGCTTTATTAACCACTTTTTTGTTTTCATGGGTGTTCTGTTTCTAAAATAAATAAATACATCAGACATGCCAGAGGGAATTGGTGCACTGGGACTGTTTGGATAACAGTTGCCAAGGATTGATAACATTTTCTTTGAGAAGGCCATATGAGCAAGAAACTTATTTAGAATGGATGGTATGTGGTGGTTCTTAGCAACAGCAGTACCACCAAAGCCTAGCATTCATTTGCTCATTCATTCACTCACTAAACAAACATGGAAATAAGGGCTCACTAGGTGTAAAGGAGGAGAAGGCAATGGCACCCCACTCCAGTACTCTTGCCTGGAAAATCCCATGGATGGAGGAGCCTGGTGGGCTGCAGTCCATAGGGTCGCTAGGAGTCATACACAACTGAGTGACTTCACTTTCATTTTCACTTTCATGCATTGGAGAAGGAAATGGCAACCCACTCCAGTGTTCTTGCCTGGAGAATCCCAGGGATGGGGGAGCCTGGTGGGCTGCCATCTATGGGGTCACACAGAGTCGGACACGACTGAAGTGACTTAGCAGCAGCAGCAGCAGCAGGTGTAAAGGAGGGAGAAAACCTAGTGTTTAAGACTTAAGGAAATCAAAGCCTGAGAAGGTAACAATAATCCATTTGATTTCTTCTATTCCTTTCCTTTGTTGCTACCCAATTTAGGCCTTGAATCACTGAAACCTCCTCCTGTCACTGGCTCCCATTTCCAGTCATGTGTTATTTGTGTAACATAACCTCCTTCCCCAAATCATATTGCTGCCAAATGGATCTTAATAAAACAATTATAACACTGCTGCTGCTGCTGCTAAGTTGTGTCAGTCGTGTCCGACTCTGTGTGACCCCATAGACGGCAGCCCACCAGGCTCCTCCATCCCTAGGATTCTCCAGGCAAAAACACTGCAGTGGGTTGCCATTGCCTTCTCCAGTGCATGAAAGTGAAAATTGAAAGTGAAGTCACTCAGTCCTGTCTGACTCCGTGCAACCCCGTGGACTGTAGCCCACCAGGCTCCTCCATCCATGGGATTTCCCAGGCAAGAGTACTGGAGTGGGGTGCCATTGTAATAAATATATTACCTAAATGCTGGATAACAGAAAAAAAGTTTGAAGAAACAATATTTCCACAAAATATTGTATAGCCAATAAAAAAGTGTTCCAAAGGATTTTTAATAATATGGGACATTATTGCTGTTGTATTAAGTATAAAAACTAAAAATAAATTGTATATAGTATAATCTCAACCACATAAGCACACACACAAAGAAATAGAACTAGATAGAAACAGCAAAAAATAAACCACAATTACAATTATTGGTGGCTACAGAAATTTTTGAAACATATTTATTTATAAAGAAAAATTATAATCAAAATGCATAACTTTTATACATCTTTAAGTCCACTTGTACCTTTTACTAACCAAAAAATAATCCTAAAACTACAAATCCAATTATTTAATTCATAGTCCCATCTTATTACCCTTTACTGCCTTACTGTGACTAGTGAGCAGCAGAGGCCAATCCTTAGACTCGACCAGCCTTTAAAGGTTAGATCTGATACAGCCTTATCAGTATCTATATGCTGATGCCCCTTCCTTCGTCACAGTTTCTCCCACTTCTCTTCCCAAGTGATAGCTCATTTTCCAGTGTGTTACTCCCAAGCTCTCCAGCCTCTGTACCTTTGCTTAGGCTGTTGTTTCTTCTCAGAGCTAGATTAGGGGGAGGGCCAGATGGCAACTATTCTAACAGTGCTCAAGTATGCGCTGAAATGGAGCAAACAGTGTTTGTCAGAATTCCATTCAGAAACAGCACTGTAGGTATTAAGAAGGAATAATTTAATAAAGCCGCTTGGGAGTGGGGCATTGGCAGAGGTAAGTGTGAATAATCACAGATGGCAGGTGGCTAGACTTCCTTCCAGGCGGAGTGGGTCCAGGTGACTGCAGGGCTTTTATCCTGCTAAATAGGGTGGACAATCTTGATACTAGAGAGTCTTGGTAGGCAGTATAGAAAAGGCTCATGTGGGTCTTATTCTCTTCCACTAAACAAATGTTGAGCAAATATTTTAAAACCATCAGTGTGAAGGACCACCAAACCATAAACCTAGTCAGAGGATTCATACCTTTGTCTTGCTTCTACTGTAGGTCTTTCAAATATCACCTCCTCTATTATCTTCTCCTTACATCTCCCTCCCCTCCACCATAACCCTTCTCTGAACTCTCCTTGTTCTTAGTTGATACGGCACTTCTCATTCCAGGTTAAGATTATATGAGGATGTTTGTTATCTCCTTCATTAGATGCTAAACTTCTTATTTATATTTAACTGCATCTACCATACTACTCAACACATTTTAAATAAATGAATGATTGAATTAATTAGAGAACAAGTAATCTATCTGGATGCTAAATCAAGAAGACGAAGATGACTTAAGAATAAGAAGATGTTCTTCAGATACATTACAAAAAAAGGAGATTCATTTGGGTCAATTTAAGCTAGAGTAGAGGAAGAGAAGGGCAAAGACTTGCTGAAGATTCTGCCTTGGTGTGGCCATAACCTAGAGAAATAAAAACCTGAAGTATCAAGGGCCCTCTTCAGAGTACATTTCAGTGTCACTGTCTAACAGCTGGCTATAAGCAGTCCCATATCATTCATGAGGAAATGTCATTGAAATGTGAATAATTTGAAGCTCCATTGAAATCCCCTATGTAATTTCACATAGATGAGCGGCTTTCTAGCTTGATGTCACATGGAGTTCTTCAGATGGAGGTGGGTGTTGGAAAAACACTCAGAACAGCATGCTATAAATAGAAGATTGCCTCACACATTCTAATAACAATAACCATCCCTGAACTATTTAGCCATCACCTGCTATATTTCACACTCCTCATATTTCCCGACTCATTTGCAAGAGTCAAACCTCAGCCGTGAATCACTCTGTGTTGCTAGCTCAATCCTTTCTTCCAGAACTAACCTACAGATTCAGCAGAAAATCTCAAGTCCCACAGTAAATCATTCCTCACACAGGTAAATTGGACCATCTCCCTTTTCAATCCTCTGTGGGTCATGTATCCCTGGGGAAGCTGTTCCTCAACAAGCACCTCTCAAGCTCCGTTCACAGTCTTTCTATGGTGCATTAATGTTCTCTCCAACCTTGGTTGCCAAGACCCAGTTTTGTCACTTTCTGTAGCTCATTTCATAGTAATTTCATGAGTATGAGCTCTTGCTATCCATCCAGACTGAGATTTTCTTAAGGTCCTGATCAGATCTTCCCTTTTCCTCTCTACCCAGAGCTCTGAAAGTGGTATCTGCTTAAAAGATTTAAATGCATATTTATTTGTCATTCATTTTCAATTTGTTGAGAATTCCATTTAAAATTCTACTTTTAAAGCAATTCAAACAAAAGGAAAAACAGTACAACTCAAAGAAGATGCTTACTATACATTAGTTGACATGTCGTTGATGATCTACAACTTACATATCCTAAGTCCATTTATCCACTTGCAGTTGATCATTCTAACTTTTACAGTGCTGGTGAAAAATACCCAAATGAGCCCTCTTCGAATGGCTGTGTGGAGGATTTTTAAGCTTTGCTAAAATGAAGATTCTGCTAGACAAAAATCCTCCTTCACTCAGCATCGGAAGTCAGTTTTTGTGAACCTAATTAGATATTGGGATTTACACAATGTAAATGTAAAAAATATGTATGGGCTTCCCAGCTGACTCAGTGGTAAAGACTGCTTCTGTCGGGAAGATCTCCTGGTGGAGGAAACGGCAACACACTCCAGTATTCTTGCCCGGGGAATCCCATGGATAGAGGAGTCTGGTGGGTTACAGTCCAGGGGATTGCAGAGAGTCAGACACAACTAAGCACACACACATTTACTTAAAGAAATCTATATTCCTGATAGAATACATCAGGAACATGGATTCCTGATATATTCCCTACAGCAGGCTGCCAAGGGACCTGAGGCTGCTCTAAGCATATTTAGTCCTTAGAGTAAAGGCAGCAGATTTCTCAGCAGCCTTCCCACTGGGAGTTTGCATGTTTGCATGTCACCTACAATACCCTGGACACTGCAAGTAAAGAGACACTGCCTCTTGACTCACTTCAAGTGAGTCACAATTCTAGTTTAAAAAATAATTTGTTAGGATACAAAGGTAAAATAATAAAGTACCTCTCATTTAGAGCCTACAGCTTTGGTATTTTGGTATTTTGTCTTTTCCTCTCATTTTTATGAAAGAAATTAAATATTAGAGATAAAAAATTTAAGTCTCTTCTCATTGGTCAGCCTATCTTCTTCCCAGAGGAATTCAGTGTGATAAACTGAAAGCTATTTCTTAAAAATCTATGCATTTAGCTTGAATAATGTAAATTTGTTGATAGTCAAATTTTTTTGACCTAAAGAATGCAATTTTATATATTTCAACCCAACATATATGTGTTTTGTGGGTGTGGCTTTAAAATGTATGTAAACAATATCATGTCCCTCTATAATTTGCTGATCAATATTATTTTTTAGAGGTCTATGTTTACATTGAGAGAGCTAGTGTATTCATTGTCACAGCTATATGGGATCCTGTTAAAAATAACCATATTTTCCAAAACAAACAATTTAGTGAGAAAAGTGGCATTATTTCACATCTTGGTGAATCACTTTAATGGCCAGACTTACTAGAACACAGCTGGATTCTCATACATGCTTCTGCCCTTAATCTGTTGTAATATGTTGGTTGAAGTATAGATAGATAGATAGATAAAATACAGATATATTATAGAGCCTCACACAGATGTTGAAAAAGGAAAGAGAATCTTAATAGCTTTCTCATGTATCTGTGAAAGTTCTTTGATAGTACCCAAAACACAACATGTGGCAGTACCTCAAAGCTTAGCTGAGATATAAAAGTCCGAAACCCTATCAATGCACATTTTGTCTTCTACTGCATTAAAACCCATTGAACTTTAAATGGATCTCTGATCCATAAATGATTTTGTGACAGCATGCATTGGTTACCTAGAAAATACTAATTCACTGGGTTAGTAGATCTTCTTACTGACATGTTTCATCATAATTATAAAAAAGTCATATTAGTGTTATTGCTAGCAATCTCCTCAGAAAAGTCCTTTAAGGATTGGGAAGTGGTCAAGATCATACTAGCAGACACAAGTTTTCCAAAATTCTAATTTCTACTTGAAACCTTGAATTTTATCTCTGGCAAAAAAATGCTCAGTTCTTATGTGAATTGGCAGGTTCACTTTGTTAATTTTTAAGAAAATGTGTACCAAATACCTGAGTTGGCATAATATCTTGTCAAGCATTCTTGCCATTTAAAATGCCATCCTATGGAAAAAAAAAAAAAGTGACTAGTTCAGCTTGCAACTTAAACTACACACTTGCTTTTCCACAGAACAACTATCACATTTGGATCCACAGCAGAAATTATTTCATACATTCTTTCCACTTCATCACACAGAATATTAAAAAGACATTATTTAAGGTTTGAAATTTCATAAAAGTCATCATTTCTACTGATTCATCAATGATATTCTATTTTAAGTGGGCAATGTTGAGGCTTCCCTGGTGGCTCAGTGGTAAAGAATCCACCTGCTATTCAGGAGACATAGGTTTGATCCCCGATCCAGGAAGATCCCACATACCACAGAGCAACTACGTCCATGTGCCACAACTACTGAGCCTGTGCTCTAGAGCCCAGGAACTGCAACTACTGAACTCCGAGGGCCCTAGATCCTGTGCTCCAGAAGAGAAACCACCGCAATGATAAGCCCTCGCACCACAGCTAGAGAGCAGCCCCTGCTCGCCGCAACTGGAGAAAAGCCTATGGGTAGCAATAAAGACCCCGCACAAAAATACATAAATACAAAAAACAAAATGGAAACACTGCCCACTTTAATTTTCATTATTTATAGCTGTGCTGTGTCTTCGTTGCCTCACCTATGCTTTTCTCTAGTTTCAGCTAGCAGGGGCTACTGTCTAGTTGCAGTGGCTTTGTTTGTCCTGGAGCACAGGCTTGAGGCACTCAGACTTCAGTGTTTTTAACATATGGGCTCCGTAGTTATGGTTCATGGGCCCTAGAGCGCGCAGGCTTCGGTAGCTGTAGCAGGCGGGCTCATTAGTTTGGCAAGCTCAGTAGTTGTGGGCTTAGCTGTTTCGCAGTATGTGGAATCCTCCTGGACCAGGAATTGAATCCATGTCTCCTGCATTGGCAGGCAGCTTCTTATCCATTGTACCACTAAGGAAGTCCAAGGATATTCTTTAAAAGAAATTATTTGGTCTCCAAGTATGTGGTAGTGAAAAATCCAACAACTATTAGTAAAGTTTGGTTGGAGTTGTTCAATCGCTCAGTCGTGTCTGAGTCTTTGCGACCCCATGGACTCCAGCACACCAGGCTTCCCTGTCCCTCAATATCTTCTGGAGTTTGCTCAAATTTATGTCCATTGAGTTAGATGATGCTATCCAATCATCTAATCCTCTGTCACTCCCTTCTCCTCCTGCCTTCAATCTTTCCCATTATCATGGTCTTTTCCAGTGAGTCAACTCTTCACATCAGATGGCCAAAGTATTGGAGCTTCAGCATCAGTTCTGTCAATGAATATTCAGGGTTGATTTCCTTTAGGATTAACTGGTTTGATCTTCTTGCTGTCCAAGGGACTCTCAAGAGTCTTCTCCAGCAGCACAATTCAAAAGCTTTAATTCTTCAGTGTTCAGCCTTCTTATGATTCAACTTTCATATCCATACATGACTCCTGGAAAAATCATAGCTTTGACTATACAGACCTTTGCAGGCAAAGTAATGTCTCTGCTTTTTAATACACTGTCTAGGTTTGTCATAGCCTTCCTTCCGAGGAACAAGCATCTTTTAATTTCATGTCTGTAGTCACCGTCCACAGTGATTTTGGAACCCAGGAAAATAAATTCTGTCACTATCTCCACTTTTTCCCCTTCTATTTGCCATGAAGTGATGGGACTGGATGCCACAATCTTCATTTTCTGAATATTCAGTGTTAAGCCAGCTTTTTCACTCTCCTCTTTCACTCTCATCAAGAGGCTCTTTAGTTCCTCTTCACTTTCTGCCATTAGAGTGGTACCATCTACATATCTGAGGTTGTTGATATTTCTCCTGGCAATCTTGATTCCAGCTTGATTTATCCAGACTGGCATTTCACATGAGGCACTCTGAATATAAGTTAAATAAGCAGGGTGACAATATACAGCCTTGATGTACTCCTTTCCCAATTTGGAACCAGTCCACTATTCCATGTCCAGTTCTAACTGTTGCTTCTTGACCTGCGTATAGGTTTCTCAGGAGACAGGTAAAGTGATCTAGTATTCCCGTATCTTTAAGAATTTTCCAGTTTGTTGTGATCCACACAGTCAAAGGCTTTAGCCTAGTCAATGAAGCAGAAGTATATGTTTTTCTGGAATTCCCTTGCTTTCTCTATGATCCAACAAACATTGGCAATTTGATCTCTGGTTCCTCTGCCTTTTCTAAACCCAATTTGTACACCTTGAGGTTCTCAGTTCATGTACTACTGAAGCCTAGCTTGAAGGATTTTGAGCATTAACTTGCTAGCATGTGAAATGAGCACAATTGTGCAGTAGTTCGAAGTTTTTTTGGCATTGCCCTTCTTTGGGATTGAAAGGAAAACTGACCTTTTCCAATCTTGTGGCCACTGCTGAGTTTTTGAAATTTGCTGACATACTGAGTGTAGCACGTTAGCAAAAGTATCTTTTAGGATTTGAAATAGCTCAGCTGGCATTTCATCACCACCACTAGCTTCGTTTGTGCAATAGATTACCACAAATTTAGTGACTGGAAATTTATGATCTTACAGTTCTGGAGGTTAGAAGTCTAAAATGTGTCTCACTGGGCTAAAATCAAAGTGTCAGCAGAGCCACCTTCTTTTCTGGAGGCTGTAGGGGAGACTCCATTTCCTTGTGTTTTCTAGCTTCTGGAGGTCATCTGTTTTCCTTGGCTTGTAGTCCCTTCCTCCATCTTCAAAGCAAAGAATGGAGGGCTGCATCCTCATATATCTCTTTGACCCTCCTTCTGCCTCTCTCTCCTGCTCTTTTTTTTTTTTTTAAATACCTTAGAGTTTATTCTTTTACATATAAGAAACTCAAAAGTGGGCTATCCATAGTGGTAATGAAGTTTTACAATGACAGCAGGAATCCTTTCTTTTTTTTTAAATTTATTTATTTTAATTGGAGGCTAATTACTTTACAATATTGTAGTGGGTTTTGCCATACATTGACATGAATCTGCCATGGGTATACATGTGTTCCCCATCCTGAACCCCCCTTCTACCTCCTTCCCCATCCCATCCCTCAGGGTCATCCCAGTGCACCAGCCCTGAGCACCCTGTCTCATGCATCAAACCTGGACTGGCGGTCTGTTTCACATATGATAATAGACATGTTTCAATGCTATTCTCTCAGATTATCCCACCGTTGCCTTCTCCCACAGAGTCCAAAAGACTGTTCTATATATCTGTGTCTCTTTTGCTGTCTCACATATAGGGTTATCGTTACCATCTTTCTAAATTCCATATATATGCATTAGTATACTGTATTGGTGTTTTTCCTTCTGACTTACTTCACTCTGTATAATAGGCTCCAGTTTCATCCACCTCATTAGAACTGATTCAAATGTATTCTTTTTAATGGCTGAGTAATACTCCATTGTGTATATGTACCACAGCTTTCTTATCCATTCATCTGCTGATGGACACCTAGGTTGCTTCCATGTCCTGGCTATTATAAACAGTGCTGTGATGAACATTGGGGTACATGTGTCTCTTTCAATTCTGGTTTCCTTCTCTCCTGCTCTTGATGACCCTTGTGATTATATTGGGCCCATCCAGAAAAAACGGAATAATCTCCCTATTATCAGGTTAGCTGATTAGCAATATTAATTCTCCTTTGCCCTGTGGGCAACATACTTACAAGTTCCAAGGATTAGGATGTAGACATCTTTGAGGGACCATTACACTATAGATCACACCTTGGTTGCCTTCTGGAGCTCACACAAGACTTAAAGGAAGGAATGTTGTTGGGAGAAAATTCATGACACCAAAGAAAGTCACTGTTTTTGAAGACTTACAAGTTTTTTACAAGGTTGCATTATGTTTTGCCTTTGTTAAGTGCATTTATGCATTTAATGCAAGTTTTTACTCTTAAGGAGGTTAAAACCCAACATAGAAATATAAAACAAACCAAATGTTTCTGTAAGAGAAGAGAACCTTTCTATTAAGGACAGAGAACATTTTATTCTTCTTTATTTTTCTGAGACCAAAGCATAGTTCCTTGCAAAAAGGAACAAATGTTTGTTTAGTGGAGAAGAGGTAGTGAGAGGGTTGATATAAAGAATAATTATATTTTATACACACATGTAAACATACATTCTGGATAGCAAAGAAGTGGATGTAAGTTAGGACAGTATTTCAAAATAAAAAGGAGCTGTGGAAATAGAAAAATCTTCAGTTCCAAGACCATATTACATTATTTCAGAGGTTTCTCAAAAATAGCCAAATGAAGTAGGATTTCTATGTTTCTCTTCTAATTTTAGTATGGTGAGGAGGGGAGTGAATCCTTCTCCCTCTTCAAAAACTGGAAACTATCAGAAAAATAAGTTCCAAGGAGACAACTTTCAATTCAGAGTATAAATTTTTATAGTTACATTAAATTACAGTGTCCTGAGGTCTCAGTAATGGGAATGTTGACAGATTCTGCAATATAGCAGCAGTAGCCAGGGATTCCCACTCTCTCTCTCTCTTTCTCTTTCTTGCCCACCTTTTCCATTGTTCCTCCTAAATCCATTACCAAAAGATAATTAAGCTATTTTTTGACCAGCTTTTGATTTATGTATTCAAATAAAACTCATAAAAATAATACGATTTATTGGCCAAAAGCTATGTGATCTTTGATGGACTAGTCTGTCCTGGAACATGTCTAACAACATCTACTTTGTGTGACTCTGGACACATCCAGCTAGAGATTCTGAAGGGCAGAAACAGACACAAACCCTGCCAACCCTTCACATCTGAGTCCCTTGCTAACTGTGTAAAGGGCTCTGAAAGATGGCAAGGGAGAAGCAGCAGAAGGCTGGTTGTGGGGGATGCAGTGAGGGGTGTCTTGGGCTACACTGCCTCTGATTGTTGCCAGAGTTTCCTTCCTCTTTGGAAAGCTCTAGAAGTGTAGCTCATTTGGTAAAGAATCCGCCTACAATGAGGGAGACCCTGGTTCAATTCTTGGGTTGAGAAGATCCTCTGGAGAAGGGAAAGGCTACCCACTCCAGTATTCTGGCCTGGAGAATTCCATGGACAGTCCACGGGGTCGCAAAGAGTAAGATACGACTCAGTCACATTCACTTTCAGGAGTATGATGGTCCCTCAGGATCATGCTCTGGGTTTACATCCTGCTGAAGTCTTTTGGAGGATTTTAAAGGAAGTAAATGCTTTTGGAAATTCCTCCTATGTACAGAACCAACTGCTGGGGATCTGGAGTGGGTGAACGTCCTCAAAGGTTATAGCTCACTTGACCTGATTATAGCTACCTACAATTCTGTAGACAGCAGTCATTAGAACTGCAAAGAAAGGGGTATACACTTAGGGGTCTATGTTGTGAGCTAGCAGTTCTGAATGTAAGCCCCAAACTGCATTGCAGAACCTAACAAGCAAGATTTTTGGATTGCCTAGTGTTTTTAAATCTATAACTCATGTTTAGAATCTCATGAAAGATGCGAAGCACACCTCTTTTGATACCATCTTACTTTCCCTCAGCAGATTCCTCCCCAACATGTCCTCTGCCTAGGACTGTTCCTTCCAACAGCATCTCAGCTGCACATCGTCTCCACCATTTCTTTCCCATTCAAAACACACCTGTGTCCCACGCCCTCAAGGCTCTTCCCAGGTAAAACTTGTGTTTTAACAGATGCTTTCTGGGAAAATAATAAATTAACCCACAAACAGCGAAGATAAATGAAGAAATTTCAAATCTGAAAAAATATATTTGAAGACAATGGATTTGGGGAATCCCTCAAATCAAACCACATAGTTTATTAGTAGGGCAGGCCTACATGATTTTTTTCCTTATATCTCTATCTTTCATTTGTTAAAGAAACATTTATTAGCTCTTGCTAATAGCAAGGCACAGCTGGAGATGTTGAAGAGGACAGAGAACTGTTGCCTTTAAGGATTTTGCAATATGGTAGATAAGAAATGAACATAAAAAATACTATGCAGAAACATGTAAACAGAGTAAATCAGAGTATTACTTTCTAAGAGATAAGCACTACTTCCTCCTGAGAAGCAAGAGTATTTGCATATATTAGGATCAGTTTCAGACACTACACACATATATACTTTTCCAACTACGTACACTAGTCTCACTGGAACACAAGTGAGGCTTCACCCCATCTCTGCTTATGATATAATGGCAGTAATAGCAAGTAAAAACAGAAAGTCATCAGATGAGGGGAAAAAAGCAATTATGTAGCCTATAAAAATACCAGAGTGATTTTTGTTCCTTCCTAGCTGTCACTGACTTCAAAAACAAAAGACAAATCTGTAATCTTAAAAAGAAAGCAGAGAATTAGGCACTGATTTGATTTCGTAGGAGATTAAGAACATTTTTAAAAGCATCACAGTCCTTTATTCTTCATGCACTTTGGGAAGCACAGTGAAGGGCGTCAGAAGATTGTTTTCCTTAGTTTTGCTTATCTTTATGTTGCTAGGAAAAAATTAAAATATTCATCAAAAGTCCATTTGGAAATATTTACTGGTAGAGATGCAGCATCCCAGGCTTCTGGATACTTTATTGTTATAATTTCAGAAATCTCACCTGCCTAGCAGATTGCTTTGCTTGAAGTGAGAAAAAAAAAAAAAAACAGTGATATCTATTTTAAGCATCATGATCCTTAATTTTTTTAATCTGCTGTTCTTGATTTCTGTAATAAATCCATTCAAAGCTACACATATGCATTAAGAAGCACACAAAAATTACCTTTTTTTTTCTCTCCAAAACATTAAAGCCTTTTTATTCTGTTTTAGAAGACTGTTCGAAGTGAGTTCTCTAAGCCAACTTGCTAACCCATACATCACAGAACATTAGCATCCAGTAACTGGTATAATATCTGATATAGTTATTTCACCCATCAGGATCTCAAGGAAAAGTCACTTCTGAGCAGGGGAAGGGCTAGGGGCAGCTCTAGAAAGGGGTGGGATATTGTATTCAAGGTCTCTCTCCCTCTTTCTTTTCTTCTCCCTCCCACTCTCCCCCTCCTCTGTTTCTTTTCCATTTAAATATAGTTGAATTTTCACCAAATCTGCAGAATACTAGCAAACAGTAAGTATTAACAAATCACTAGAAATGTCTTAAGACTGACAAAGATAAATATATTTTGAAATATATTCCGGAAATGCATCTCTGATCCGCATGCTCCTTTATATGTCCCCAAACCAAGATATGTCAGCAATGGTCCTAAGTAGGTTCTGGAGTGGAAGTGTTTGTCCAAAGTTATTCATCAGAGAAGAAAAGTTAACTTTCTGGATCACTAAATTTTGAAAACCATCTCTCTCTCTCACTCTGGATAAAAAACATAATAAATGAACATCTTGACAATACGGTACAGAAAGTGATAAGGATCTGTAAATGGCTCCCTATTTCTGTGTATGAATACACTTGCCTGTTTGAGAAATTCAAATATATAAATTAAAAAAAAACCTGGCCCCTTTGTGACTACAGTGTTTGTGCTAACGTAATGCATTGTCCTTCAGGGTTTTAAAGTCAAAAGGCTATGCACCAGATGATCATGGCAAGCCCCTTAATGCAATTTATATTAATAAGTAATACATGGATTTGAACAATAATGACAGAGTACAACAATTATATGGTGAGATAAGTTCTAAGCAGCCATCTTGTCATGAGACAAGCCAAGATGGCTTCTCATGTTTTGCCTCATCAATGCTTCTCCTCCTCCTTCATGGCCCTCCTGTTAGGCCAGTCCGTCAAGAATCTTTCCTGTTTTCAGGCTTAGCTCAAATACCACATCCTCTATAAATCCTGCCCTAACCAGTTGTCTCTCCTGCCTCTTACTACCACCATTACCTAATAATTGCCCATTGATCACACATGGCTTCATGAGAGATAAATTAGAACCTCTGAGATCACACTGCCTCTGCCAACTCAAGGACACTTCCGAGAGGCCTCTACCAGGTTCCTCTAGCACCTACCACAGACCCAGTGACCTCATCATCTGCATAATAATTTCTTCAACAGCCACTCAATCCCTCACTGATGAACTCCAACTGTACCTGGATCACTTTCAGTCACTCACAAGTCCTGCTGCAATCAGCACCCCCCAGATTCCAAATTCACCCCATGCTGAAACTGTTTGTCCCCGAGCTGACACCAACCCTGCAAGTTTCCCAACCCACTAATCTCTCAGGTTCACTTTTTCCCACATGCTTGCCAGCACCCTGGGATTTCTCAAAATTTTACCTTTTCCACCTACGCAAGTCACATCACCAACTCTTGATGCTGGGTAGAGTGTACAATGCCTCTTCATTTCTACCCTGAGGTGCTGACACTGGTCAGCAAAACTAGTAGCCATAAGAGGGCTAACTGCCTTCTATGCAGACACATACCTGAGTCCCACCAAGAAAGGCGACAGTTTGCCTTTCTTCTCTGAACAGAGAAGAAATGTCCTAAAGTGTTGCACTACCTTTGTTGGCTCAGGAAATGTCTTAACTTATCCCAGCTCGCTCTGACTTCTCTCTTCCTCTCTTTCACATAGACTTTCTTAGGGGTTATGGCACTCCCTTTCCTCCCCCAGGATCCCAGTATGAATCTTTTCTGGAGAAGGCCAGAGGAAGAGAGAGCACAGGCTGTGTACATCCCTCCAACAAACTCCCTGAGCTGAGGCACAGAGGAACATAGTGCAAAAGCCCCAGAAGCACAATGTTGAGGGACAAAGCCTGAGTCTACTGTTTATTTGCATGTGACATTGGGCAATCGACTTAACGTTCCTGTGTCTTGGTTTTCTCATCTGGAAAATGAGTGAGTAATGAAACCTAACTCATCACGTTGCTGTGAGAATGAAAGGAGGTTAACACATGCTGTTAGAAGAGTCTCCAGGGAAAGCACTCAGTATTTTTAGCTGGCAGAGAGAAGCACTCATTTTTTCTCATGATCCTTCAAAAGTAGCCGTGTCCCCATCAGCTGTGTCATCTGCCTCAGTTTACCTTTCCCTCTTCCCCAGGATTTTACAGTGAGTGCTGGAATCTCTCCTTGGGAAGGCTGGACTTTTACAAAGTCTCCCTGGGCCATGGGTGTATGTCCAAGTCAGCACTCTCCAAGTTTTCCCCAAGTGCAGCCCAGAGGGGCCAGGACAAGTTCACTGGCTCCTGATGGTTCTTTAGCCTGTACCAAGGTCTGTCTGCTGCTGCTGCTGCTAAGTCACTTCAGTCGTGTCCGACTCTATGCGACCCCATAGACAGCAGCCCACCAGGCCCCGCTGTCCCTGGGATTCTCCAGACAAGAACACTGGAGTGGGTTGCCATTTCCTCCTCCAATGCATGAAAGTGAAGTCACTCAGTCGTGTCTGACTCTTAGCGACCCCATGGACTACAGCCTACCAGGCTCCTCCATCCATGGGATTTTCCAGGCAAGAGTACTGGAGTGGGGTGCCATTGCCTTCTACCCATTACCAGATGCACAGGTGAATGAGACTCCTCCCAGGTCCCTTGGTGTATGGTTCAGGGTCCCATATTCCCACAGAGGCACTTTTGTTCATGCATGGATGCCTAATTCATTGTTGAAAGGGGAGACAAAAAAGAGAAAGTCATATACCACTATGATGCTGACATTGCTCCCAGGATTCTCAGTTGCACATTTAAATGCCCCCATATAAGACAATGTTCCCCATACTCCCTGCTCCCCTTTGAGGAACACCCTCAAATGTGGTATTTTTTTATCTTTCACATTACATGGGTAAGTCTTATGTCTACTACCAAATGGAAGACAAGAGCTTGCCTTTGACTTCTTCTTAAAAATTGCCATGACCCCCGTCAAATGCATCCCAAAGTACCATGACCATAGTAGGTATCAGTAAATGTTCCTTGACTTTTTTGGTATCCAAATTAACAAAAAATCCTGTAAGTAGTGTCAGATATTTATTCCTCACACCTACAGAAGCCCAGCAAATCACCCACAAGTCCCCCACAGCTCCAAAGTCAAGGATTCTGTCCCTCCAGGTATCAAGATCTCAGTAGGGTTTGTCCCCAGCTGAATGAAGCACAAGCTGGAATCAAGATTGCTGGGAGAAATATCAATAACCTCATATGCAGATGACACCACCCTTAGGGCAGAAAGCAAAGAGGAACTAAGGAACCTTTTGATGAAGGTGAAAGAGGAGAGTAGAAAAGCTGGCTTAAAACTCAACATTCAAAAAATGAAAATCATGGCATCAGGACCCTGAATCACTTCATGGCAAATAGATACAGAAACAGTGACAGGCTTTATTTTCTTGGGCTCCAAAATCACTGCAGATAGTAACTATAGCCATGAAATTAAAAGACACTTGCTCATTGGAAGTAAAGCTATAACAAACCTAGACAGAGTATTCAAAAGCAGAGACATTACTTTGCTGACAAAGGTCCGTATAGTCAAAGCTATGATATATTCAGTAGTCATGTATGGATGTGAGAATTGGACCATAAAGAAGGCCAAGCACCAAAGAATTGATGCTTTTAACTGTGGTGTTGGAGAATACTCTTGAAACCCTTGGACTGCAATGAAATCAAACCAGTCAATCCTAAAGGAAATCAAGCCTGAATATTCATTGGAAGGACTGATGCTGAAGCTCCAATAATTTGGCCACCTGATGCAAAGAGCCAACTCATTGGAAAAGATCCTGAGGTTAGGAAAGATTGAAGGCAGGAGGAAAAGGGGACGACAGAGAATGAGATGGTTGGATGGCACCACTGATTTAATGGACATAAGTTTGAGTAAACTCCAGGAGATAGTGAAGGGCAGGGAAGTCTGGCATGCTGCAGTCCATGGGGTCACAGTCAGACACGACTGAGCGCCTGAACAACCAGGACACGCAAGGGTCCCTCTGCTTCTAATTAGGGGCCATCCAAGATCTCTCTTCCCTCAGACTTTAGGGAGATTAACCAGAGAGGCTTGTTTCAATAGCAGATCCCTGGCCCCAACCCGCCACAATTCTGATTCAGCAGATTTGGAGTAGAGCTCAGATGTCTGAAGTTTTAGAAGGTAATACTGATGAAAGTTATAACCTCTATGGAGGACAGAGAATGGGTCTTGTCCTTGACTGTTTTTTCCAGCACCGAGTACAAGATCTTAAAACATGTTTGTTGTTCTGACCCCAAAGCAGCTGCTCCTAACAAGGGGGGGCAAGCCAATATAGCATTGAATTAAAGTAGGGGTGTTAAGAGATGAAACCGGAGATTCAGCTGCTCCTGTGCTTTACCTGCATCTTTCGTTTTTCCTGCTGGGAACCACCCTCAGCCTCACTTTGCACCTTGTTTACAACCATCTGCTGGTTCTGGGAGCTTCCAGCTATCTTACATCACCATCTTGGCCCCTGCAGTTACACGTGGGCACATGGTCCTGTGTTCTACCATCCGCACCAGCCTCAAAAATAAGCTCAGGTGACTAGAGAAACTACCAGCAATCTGGAGGAAAGAGAGGGAACTTGGGCTGAATTCCAAGAAGAAACTGATCCGAGTGTTCAGCCTTCCTCTCTGTTTCCCTTTGGCTTTACAGGAACTAGTGGCTTCGGGAAAATTGAAGCTGTGGCTGCCGGCATTTGTATGTGTTGTCTGATGGGGAATAAGATGATGATTAGGTGGGCAGGGACTGAAGCCAATGCAAATGTTGTGGGCTGAAAAAATGCTTAAGGAGTTTTGAAATCTTTCACAAGTCTGACTCCCCTTGTGTCCAAACTTCCATGCACCCACCATTCTTCACATAGCTCAGCTCCTCCATCCAGAGAGCGAAGCAGAGGCTGGAAGAGCAGCTCCACTGATAATGTAGTGCTTGGAGTGGCTCAAAGTGAGGCACACTAGGACTGAACAAAACTGAACTTCGAGAAACAGAGTACTAGGGTCTGTTACAGTTCCTTCATCCACTGATTTGTTCACTGAGGTTTCAATTGCCTAATGCGAACAATGAGGTGGTGAGAAGTGAAGGACGAGGGGCTTTTGCATGTTAGACACGAATACACACCTAAACCCCTGTCCTTTTATCCATTCCTTTCTCAAAGTATTGCATCACAGGAAGCTCATCTCTGTGGAATGCAGAATTCCTGAACCCATTAAGTAAGAACAATTTTGATAGCCTCCATTTTGCAGATATTGATGCACAGAAAACTAATAAACAAAAGTAAGCACCTAGAAATGATAAATTATTATAAATTTGTACAATCATCTCAAGAATGATGGTGTTCTGCTGTCTTAATCATTATTAAAGAACTAGACAATCCTTTTTTAAAAGACATTGGTGAATAGCAAGAAGATAAATATTTTACATTTTGTATTCAGGACCTTCTCTCTACAAAGAGAAATTTCATCTTATAAATATCTCATGTTATTTATTCAATTACTTCATTGTGTACTGCTCTTTCCCAATTGAATTTATTATATGGGGAGAAGAGCCCAGGTTGTTTTTTCTTTTGTACTTGAAACTCAGGGTCACTCCTGCATTTTGCACTAAATAATCATCTTCACACATTTTCCTTTGCCTCTTTTGGATTTTATATTTGAAAATGGGCAACAGCCTTTATTCTACAAAGGTGGTGATTTACTACTCATAGCTCAACTCCCAAAGTGTGAGAGAGTACAGAACTCATGTAAACAGGGACACCTTTTTGCTGTGACAATTTCAGCTAGCACTAATACTCATTACTTTCCAATCCTCAAGAAATAAAACAAGGGCTGCTGCTCTGCTGCTGCCGCTAAGTCGCTTCAGTCGTGTCTGACTCTGTGCGACCCCATAGACAGCAGCCCACCAGGCTCTGCCGTCCCTGGGATTCTCCAGGCAAGAACACTAGAGTGGGTTGCCATTTCCTTCTCCATTGCCTGAAAGCGAAAAGTGAAAGAGAAGTTGCTCAGTCGTGTCCGACTTGTAGCGGCCCCATGGACTGCAGCCTACCAGGCTCCTCCATCCATGGGATTTTCTAGGCAAGAGTACTGGAGCGGCTTGCCATTGCCTTCTCCGAAAACAAGGGCACTAGGTGAAAATCCTATATGCCCCTAAATTCTGCAAAAATTCAGTCTTAATGGAATGCACTGGACACAACCACCACCCAGTATATGTCTGCCAGCTAACCTGGCCACTCTTGAAGCAGTTTCTAAATGAAGTGAAAGCATAATGTCGTATATTTAAATTGTATTTTCCAGTTTAAAAAATGCTTTAACATAGCTCATTTGGTCCCCACATTAGTCATTAGCCCATTTTACAGATTAAGATACTGAGAAAAGGTCATTTCACTGCTTTCCAGAAAAGACTAAAACCATTCCTGTTGGGAAGTGGGATATTTTTGTCACCATCCCAGTTTAAGCAACATTTATGGCTACACAGCAAAGAATACCCAGGGCACTGGAAGTAAACAGACCTGATTTCAAGTCCTGGTTTGGCCGCTTACCAGCTGTGTCACTTTGCACAAGTTACCTAACCCTCTTGAAACTCAGATTTTTCACCTACAAAAAATAGAGCTAGTAATAAACTACCTCTCTGGGTTTTTCTAATAGTTAAATAAAATGATGTAAGTAACAGGCCTTGCTTTGATGGCTGGCACTCAGTAACCATGCAGAAAAGGATGCTTTATAACAAAACTACACAGTGCCACCTGCTCTTCCTAATTAACATCCCTCATAAACACACCCAAATGAAATAACAAACCGAGTAAGATTCCATCTCTGTCCCTAGGAAGGAAAATTCTAAAATCCATTCTAAAATCAGCCACACTGTTCCTATATTTTTTATAATAATGAAGTCTTTACTCCAAGGGATTTACAAAAGCATGTGTCCCTTAGACTAGACACAGAGAGGAGGGTTTAGGAAATGAGCCACCTCCTAGGGCAATTTCCTTCACAATTTCCTTTGCATCTTTGACCTACACAGAGAAGCTTTCTTATTCCTCTCTACCATTGATTAATGGCATATTTTTCAGGTGATTTGCAAGCCTTTAACTCATGATATCCTGACTGAAGCATGACAAAACCATAATCGTTGATGTATCCATCAGGCACATTTCACTCACCTAACCTGGGAAACAGATACCATCTTCATCAAAAGAAAACTGCTTCATGCTCTTGGGCAATGCACGTCTCATTCCAGGCCTTCTTCCTCCCTTCCTGTCCCTGCTTAGACACCAAGCAAATGGGATTCCTTCACGGAGGGCTTGGAGGGAATCCAATTCAAAGACATAAAATTGGCAGTTTTTTCATCTTTCAAAGGCCTTTTCAATATGAATACTGCTACAGTCAGACTTGCTTTGATTCTCACAAAGCGTTGCCTCACCTCCAAGACTGTTGCTAGGATATAGGGGATATCACAACTCCTGAATACACAGGCGGAAGGAAAAGATTTTCCTCCTCCTTACAAATGTCAGTCCAATTCTTGCTCTGCTTTTCTTCAAGGCCAAACTCAGGACAAAGAATAGGATTACCAGGATGAAGTATTCAAAATAAAAGTCAGAAACCAGAGAGACCAGCAGCTGACTGGGAACGGGGGTGGGGAAGGCCCTGTGGGAGAGCAAGTTTTGCTTGCTACAGTGATCAGATGACTCACCAGATATGGACCGGATCCAGAATTAGCCACCGTGACTTTGTGTGTGTGTGTGGCGGAGGGGAGCGGTGTACATGCCTGTGTGTATATCACAGACAAAGGAGGGTATTAGAAATCAACCATCAACCAGAGACTGAAATGCCCCCATTATTTCCTCTCTAAAGGCCTAATGCCCTCTCTAAAGTCAATAGATCAGAGAAGGGAGCATTAGGATTTATTAAGCTTGAGGCCTTATTAATATGTAAATATGACATCTGGAAGGGTTAGCATATTACCCACTGTGGTAGTTTTAAAATACATCCATAAATTCTTTTACATTCTTCCCTTCAAAAAGTGGAGCCCAGTTCCCCTTCTCTCAAATGTGGACTGTATTTAGTGACTCAGTTCCAGCTAAAATAATGTGGTAGAAGTGACAATGATACTGAGTGACTCCTGAGATTAGAACATAAAAGATGGTGTGGCTTCCTCTTATTTCTTTTTATCACCTGCTCTGAGGGAAACTGGCTGCCGTGCCATGAGGGCATTTGAGCAGCTCCATGAATAAACTTAAAAGGAGAGGGACTGAGGCCTCCAGCTTAGAGCCATATAAGTGAGCCGTCTTGGAAGCTGATCCTCCTTCTGCCTTCAGGCCTTGAGCTGACTGAAGCCCCAGCCAATATCTTAACTGTAACCTCATAAGAGACCCCAAGCTAGAACCATCTAACCAAATTCCTGACCCAAGGAAACTATGAGATCATAAATGTTTGTTGTTATAAGCCACTCAGTCTGGGTTAGTTTGTTTTGCAGCAAGAGTTATCTAATTCAGTCACCTTTCCTACACAAATGTATTAGTTCAGATTAGCTAACCGTCTAGCCATGGAAGAAATCGGGCCTAGGACTAAAATATTTTAAAGAGAGGGGAAAGTCAGATATCTTAGATCCTTTAATCGTTTAGAAGCCAACTCATGCTAACAGAGATGACAAGCCAGGGTAGAGTGCCATGGGAAATCTTATGATATCCGGAAGGGTCCAAAAGGAGATGGGAGGAATCCAGAAAGGAGCTCTGACCTTTGTTTTAATGTGACACAGAATTTGCCTCTCAGTTATCACAGTAGAAGCCCACCTTCTGCTTCTACAAGATGAGACTCACCTGCACCCAATGAGGCAAGGCCACAAGCACCGACAGCCATCTATACAGAAAAGCAGAAGCAGGAAGACGGATCATGGTCAAGAAAGGCCTGAATATTCAGTTTAATCACTCTAAGATTAAAGCAGTGACATTTCAAAGAACACAATAATTTCACAAAGACCATGCACCACATGAGTTTAAACAACTAGACTAGTCAGTGCAAACAGAACAAGTTTCCTACTGCAGCAATTCCCAAACTTGGATATACACTGACGTTGGAGGAACTTTGGGGAAATGCAGATTCCTTGGTCCCACTCCAGAATCAATGGAATCAAGAATCTCTGGGAGTCAGAAGATGCTGTGTCAGTGGCTTTAGTCACACAATTACCTCACTGGCCTCAGATTCCTCATCTACAAAGATGGGACCTTTGTGACCATTGTCTTGGGAACTGGACTGATATTCCTATAGCCCAGGCTCTTCTCACAGAAGCCCATCCATAAATTATAGCCCTGAGAAGTCATTAAGAGCTTCTAGCAGACGTTTGCAAAAGCATTCCCAGTTTTTAAGTATTCATAGCAGAAAAACACAGGAATGAAATATATTAATATGTTGATTACAGTCATTGCCGGATAGTGGGATTTCAGGTAATTCAGCAGGCTTTTTTAGTTTTATTCTCTTTCCTTTCTTTTTTTTTTTAAAACAATGCCATGTAATACGTATAATAAGAAAACGGTGTCGTTGTGTTTTTTTTAACAAATGGAGGGAGGAAAGTGGGAGGTGGTAGTACCAGACCCAAGAGGCTGGAGAGGCCTGAAGACAACTGTATCCAGGCAATCCTGGAGGATTGCCTCTCCTCCAGAGAGGAGCTGGGATCACAAAGGAAGGAGCCACTTGGGAGCTGAAAACACTGAAACAGAAAGAGGACAGAATACCCAGGTATTTCCTTTCCTCCAAACCTCCAATTTCTTATCCCATTATCCCTTTGGCTTACCCTGACTATGCTGAGCAAGAGCCTGGGAAAGGCAAGGAATCAGTCAGAGAGGAATGACTAGCACCATCACTTTTCGTAATTATTTTCCAGTTTATCTTTCGACATTTGGGAGCATAGGGAGGGATAAGCCCACACTATCCTACAGTGCTCCTGGCACCACCACACCAGAAAGAGAATGCATTTTTAAAGCTCTGTGAATACCACCGAGCTGGATTGCATAAGTTCATTTTTTATGGAAAGGCCCTAAAGGCATCAAAACCAGAGGTGGGAGGAAAGAGTACAATTCACAAAATGAGCTGTATTGCTCATTGGAAATGTTTTATACTTAGGTTTGGGTACTTAGGCCTATTCATAAGATTTATAAACAGAAAGTTCTTGTGGATAAGGTTTCATCACTTTTTTGCCAACAGGAAAAAGACAGTTACACAAGGTCAGGTTTTCCAGGGAGGTCATCACTTTCTTCATTGTCTCTGTTCTTTGTGCAATCAGGCAGTGCTCTGAAACATGGAGACCCCATTACAACAACAACAACAATCCACTTGAAAGAAGAGACGATCAAATACTCACCAAACCAAATAAGAATGTGCATACTTTTTGTGATCGTAAAAGTTCTGAAAGAGAGGTATAATTTGTTTCTCCAGTACCTAGTCACATATTTCACCTTCAAACAGAACACAAGATCTCATCAAGTTTTACAAAATACTCTGTGAGTTAACCAGGTTTCAATTTTAATTCTCTTTATACACATCTCCCATTCATTTATTAGATTTGTTTAAACTGCAGTCTTTGCTAAAAGCCAGTCCACAAACACAATAAAAATTTTCATTATAATATTTAAAACCCAGAGCAGCAGCAATAACACCGAAACTAAGTGCTAGCAGCCTGCAACAGCAAATCTCAAGAGGCCCTTCCACCATGCAGCACTCTTGAAAGAGGCAGCATTTCACACTTTGTCCTAAAAGTTATTAAGCCTGGACTCTCAAAGGGGCAAGGTAAGAAGAGTTCCCGAAATATGGAACTGTCCAAAGAAAAGACCTGAAAGCCTTTTACTCCCTCCTCCCAATTTCCTTTATAATGGATAGTTGAGTGGATGGATGGATGGATGGATAGATCAATCAATCGATCAACTGATCTAGTGTTAGTCACTTTGTCATGTCCAACTCTTTGGGACCCCAAGGACTATAACTCGCCAGGCTCCTCTGTCCATGGAATTCTCCAGGCAAGAATACTGGAGAGGGTTGCCATTCCTTTCTCCAGAGGATCTTCCCAACCCAGGGATCGAACCCAGATCTCCCACATTGCAGGCAGATTCTTTACCGTCTGAGCCACCAGAGAAATAGATAGATGGATAGATAGATAGATCAATAGACACACAGACAGATAAAATGGCTGCATGGAGTTGAGCCTGCTGTGAATATGCTTAAAGTTACACTCTTGGAGGCCTGAAGAGGGTCAGGAACTGCTGCTACCCCAGGAAAGGTAGAGGGTCAACTTAGTACCAACAGATGGAGGCACTTGCATATATATATACATTGCTTGTACACACTGCTGTCTAACAAATTCATTAAAGTAAGAATTAAGTGCCTACGGTACACCAGACATAATTATGTTCCCCAAACTAAACCCAGCAAAACAAGAAAATGATTTGATATAAAGAGTAGAATTTTTGAAATGAGAACTGCTCTGGGAAACATTGGCCTTGAGTACCGAGGACAAGCCCAGAAAGCTAGCCCATGAGTCCTAAGGATATGGCTCTTTTCCAGGATTCTGCCTATGACACCCTGCCCCCATGGGCCTTTTTCCAAAAAGTCTAGCATTGCCTGAAATTTCTTTTACAGGGGTAGTTCCACAACGTGCAATAAAAACCTCAAATTGCTAGCACACCTGGGAAAGGTAACACTGTTAACTTGATTTCACACAAAGTCTAAATAGCTGCTTTCTTGAAAGTGGTTTTGATGTGAGGGTGAAGGTTGAGTGATAACAGGGAGGAGACATAAGACAAGGATCCTGTGTACCTGAAAAGGAGATGCCCTGTGAAAGAATAAGGCAAAAAGGATGTCTGAAATAAAATTCTTTTATGCCACAGTTTAGCCCAGAGAAGAACAACTTCTCTTGCTCATTTTTACATTCACCAACACACAACATCATAGAACTACCTCAATGACCCCACCCTATGACACCTAAAGTCAACCCTTGGATGGTGACCAAGGCAGATTCCAGAGCCCAGTGTCATGAACTCACAGTGGTAGCAGCATGCTTCCTGTTCTGCAACCAGGGAGAGAGCCTCGGCAACATGAGATAGAAAGAGCTCTTGACAAAAAAAGCAGAGAAACCCACGTTCCTTCAAATTATTTGTTGGCTTTTTAAGGAAACCTTTTATGTGTTTTGTATTGGGGTTTGGTGTTTCCAGATCTACAATGCACTTGTTAGTTTCATTGTAATAAAATTTCTGTTAGAGTTCCTATAATAGCTAACATTTAATCCTCCCAGTGATCCCATAAGCGCAGGCATTCTGACTCACTTCAGTCATGTCCGACTCTCTGTGACACCATGGACTGCAGCCCACCAGGCTCCTCTGTCCATGAGATTCTCCAGGCAAGAATACTGGAGTGGGTTGCCATTTCCTTCCCCACCTAGAGATCACCTAGCTGCCCCACCTGCAGCTCTTGCATTGTAGGTGGATTCTTTTACCGCTGAGCCACGAAGAAAGCCTCGCAATCCCATAAGTAAGATACTATAATTGTATTTATGAGGAAAGTGCCACAACTTGCCCAAGGTCACAAAGCCAATTGCAGGTGACAGAATTTGAGCCCAGATCTGCCTCCACTTTTGAAACCACTGAGCTCCTGAGAATAAACATGTACAGATGATACATAAATCATCTGTATCTCAGAATACTAAAAAAATAGTTTTCTTAACATCGAGTACTCCATAAACAAACACTAATTCACAATGGTTCCTTTTCACATTGTTCTCTGTCTCCCTCCCCTGCTTTTGTTGGACTTCTCTTTCACTTTTTCTCCCTCCATGCCATTTCTATATTGGAGAAGGAAATGGCAACCCACTCCAGTGCTCTTGCCTGGAGAATCCCAGGGACGGCAGAGCCTGGTGGGCTGCCGTCTATGGGGTCACACAGCGTTGGACACAACTGAAGCGACTTAGCAGCAGCAGCAGCAGCAGCCATTTCTATATACCCATCTCTTTCTTCCACCTTCTGCCCTTTTCTTTCCTCTCCCTGACATTTCTTCCCTTTCTTTACATGTGCTATAAAGAAACATGTTCTCAAGCATGATTTATGCTGTATGTTCTCAAGGCAGAGATAATTAGGCTGCTAGATTTGACTTGACAAAACTTCAAAAATCTTTCTCAATCAAGATTCTTTGTTGGAATCACAGAACAATTCTCTTCCAAATTCTCCCAAGAATGGTACGTAGAGAGTATTATATAAGATAGATAACCAACAAAGACCCACCCACTACATAGCACAGGGAACTCTCTTCGATATTCTATGAGAACCTATATGAGAAAAGAACCTGAAATACAATGAATATATGTATATGTATTATAAACAGAATCACTTTATTATATGCCTGAAACTAACACAATGTTGTAAATCAACTATACTCCAATAAATTTTTAAAACAGAAATTAAATGTAAACCCACAATATTATCCACCAAAATGATGGTATTACTCTAAATGCATGAATGATAAGTTCATTCATCACAGAATGGATGCTGAACTCTTTCACAGAACTTTGAGAAAGGGATACCCCTGTACCTAGATAGTAAGACATTAGAAGAAAATAATGGTTTTTGCCACTCATAAACATATACTCTAGGGGTACTAAGAAGTCAAACATGAAACAAATAGCAAACAAAAGGGACTAAAATATGAGGAAGTGAAAACATGTGTTAGACTTAGGAGTAAACCCAAATAGTAGGGGAATTCAGGCATGCTCATATACCAACTTTTGTGACATATACACATACTACCTGTACTTTTGTTTATTTAACATTTTCTTTAAATATTTTCATTTTTTCTTTTCACATTTCTCTTTGTTTAAAAGGGAGTAATGTTAAAAATATACCAGTACCCAGCTAAGCCTGTCTTCTTTATATAATTAGAAAAATGGAAGAAGAATTGGAAAAAGAACTCTATGTGATTCAGTTTTATGAAATGTAGGGTCCTGTTGTTGTTCAGTCGCCCAATTACCTCACCAGTCTCAGATTCCTCATCTATAAAAATGGGGCCTTTGTGACCATTGTCCTGGGAACTGGACTGATATTCCAACAGTGCAGGCTCTTCTCACAGAAGCCCATCCGTAAATTATAGCCCTGAGAAGTAACTAAGAGCTTCTAGCAAATGCTTGCAAAAGCATTCCCAGTTTTTAAGTATTCATAGCAGAAAAACACAGGAACAAAATATACTAATATGTTGATTACAGTCATTGTTGGATAGTGGGATTTCAGGTAATTCAGCAGGTTTTTTTTAGTTCTATTTTCTTTCCTTTTTTTTTTTTTTTGGTCTGTGTCTGACCCTTTGCAACCCCATGGACTGCAGCATGCCAGGCCTCTCTGTCCTCCGCCATCTCCCAAAGTTTGCCCAAGTCTGTGTTCATTGCATCGGTGATGCTATCTAACCATCTCATCCTCTGATGCTCTCTTCTCTTTCCGCCCTCAATCTTTCCCCGCATCAGGGACTTTTCCAGTGAGTCAGATGTTCGCATTAGATGACCAAAATACTGGAGTTTCAACTTCATGCTCAGTCCTTCCAATGAGTACTCAGGGTTGATTTCCTTTCAGATTGACTTGTTTGATCTCCTTGCTGTCCAGGGGACCTTGAGGAGTCTTCTTCAGCATGATAATTCAAAGGCATCAATTCTTCAGCACTCTGCCTTCTTTACAGTCCAGCTCTCACAACCATATGTGACCACTGGGAAGACCATAGCCTTGACTATACAGACCTTTGTTGGCAGAGTAATGTCTCTGCTTTTCATCACACTGTATAGGTTTGTCATAGTTTTCCTGCCAGGAAGCAAACGTCTTCTGATTTCATGGTTACAGTCCCCATCTGCAGTAATTTTAGAGGCCAAGAAGAGGAAATCTGGCACTACTTCTACCTTTTCCCCCTCTACTTCCCATGAAGTAATGGGGCCAGATGCCATGATCTTAGTTCTTTTTTTTAATATTAGTTTTAAGCCAGCTCTTTCACTCTCCTCCTTCACCCTCATCAAGAGGCTCTTTAGTTTCTCCTTGCTTTCTGCCATTATAGAGGTATCATCTGCAATTCTGGGGTTGTCAATGTTTCTCCCGTCGATCTTGATTCTAGCCTGTAATTCATCCAGCCCAGCATTTCTCATGATGTGCTCAGTGTACATATTAAACAAACATGGTGACAGCAGACAGCCCTGTCATACTCCTTCTCAACCTTGAACCAATCAGTGGTTCCATACAGGGTTCTAACTGTTGCTTCTTGAACCACATACAGATTTCTCAGAAGACAGGTAAAATGGTCTGGTATTCCTATCTCTTTAAGAGCTTTCCACAGTTTATTATGATCAACACAATCAAAGGTTTTGTCGTAGTTAATGAAACAGAGGTAGATATTTTTTTTTAATTCCCTAGCTTTCTCTATGATCCAGTGAATCCTGGCAATTTGATCTTTGGTTCCTCTTCCTTTTCTAAATCCAACTTGGACATCTGGAAGTTCTTGGTTCACATAATTCTGAAGCCTAGGATGCAAGATTTTTAAGCATGCCCTTACTAGCATGGGAGATGAGTGCAACTGTCTGATGGTTAGCACATTCTTTAGTACTACCCTTCCTGGGAATTGGGATGAGGATTGACCTTTTCCAGTCCTATGGCCACTGCTGGGTCCTCCAGATTTACTGACATATTGAAAGCAACACCTTTATGGCATCATCCTTTAGGGTTTTGAATAGTTCTACTGAAATTCTATTGCACCACTAGCTTTATTAACAGCAGTGCTTCCTAAGGCCCACTTGACTTCACTCTCCAGAATGTCTGGCTCTGGGTGGCTGACCATACCATCATAGTCATCCAGTACATCTGAATCTTTTTTATACAGTTCTTCCATGTATTCTTTCCATCTCTTCTTGATCTCTTCAGTGTCCACTAGGTCTCTACTGTTTATGTTCACCTTTGGGCAAAATATTCCCTTGATATCTCCAATTTTTCTGAAGAGCTCTCTAGTCTTTCCCCTTCTGTTGTTTTCTTCTAATTTTATACAGTGTTCATTGAAGAAGGCCTTCTTGTCTCTATGTGCTACTCTTTGGAAATCTGTGTTTAGTTGGATATGCTTTTTCCTTTCTCCTTTGCTTTTCACTTCTCTTCTTTCTTTAGCTATTTGTAAGCCCTCCTCAAATAACCACTTGGCCTTCTTGCTTTTCTTTTTTTGGGGGAGGGTTTTGTTAGCTGCTTCCTGTACAATTTATGGACCTCTGTCCATAGTTCTTCAGGCACACTGTTTACAAGTTATAATCCCCTGAATCTATTTGTTACCTCCACTGCATATTCATAGGGGATTTGACTAAGTCGTACCTGGCTGACCTAGTAGTTTTCCTTGCTTTCTTTAGTTTAAACTTAAATTTTGCCATGAGAAGCTGATGATCTGAACCAGGTCTTGTTTCTGCTGACTGTATACAGCTTCTCTATCTTCAGCTACAAATAATGTAATCAATTTGATTTCAGTATTGGCCATTTGGTGATGTTCATGTGTAAAGTCATTTCTTGTGTTGTTGAAAAAGGGTATTTACTATGATCAATGCATTCTCTTGACAGAATTCAGTTAACCTTTGCCCTGCTTCATTTTGTTCTCCAAGGCCAAACTTGTTTGTTACTCCAGGTAGGGTCCTGCTGCTGCTGCTGCTGCTGCTAAGTCGTGTTCGACTCTGTGTGACCCCATAGACGGCAGCCCACCAGGCTCCCCCATCCCTGGGATTCTCCAGGCAAGAACACTGGAGTGGGTTGCCATTTCCTTCTCCAATGCATGAAAGTGAAAAGTGAAAGTGAAGCCGCTCAGTAGTATCCAACTCCTAGCAACCCCATGGACTGCAGCCTACCAGGCTCCTCTGTCGATGGGATTCTCCAGGCAAGAGTACTGGAGTGGGGTGCCATTGTCTTCTCTAGGTAGGGTCCTAGCTCCACATAAAGTCATCCTGACCCTCACAATGCTATTCATCTCACCCTGAGGAACACCATATTAAGAAAAATCAATCAACAGATGCTTACTGAACCCATAATTTTTATTTGGAATTACATTATATTTGGAATTACAAAGTCTCTTTGAATGAAGAGGTGATATTCTAATTTTGGAAGACTCATTCCACTACAATATGGCAGATGCTAAAATCAACTCCATCTGCCTCTTTAGAAGATACATAAAACCTTGCTACATGTCACACATTTTGAGTCCCAGGACCCCAGAAAAAGAAAGTGGTTGCCTAGACAAAATCCAACTCCACAATAAACAAGCAAATCATGTTAAGTCCAAGTGTTAAGAAAGGAATTGTGAAGCAAGGAATGCAACAGACCACAGGGCACAGATTTCAAGATTAAGCTCATACAACTAATCAGTCTTTGATGACATGGATCATTTGCATGATTCTCATTATTAACCAAAAGTATAAAATTCCATCACAGAGTGCATTTCTTGTTCATGTTTGAAAGCTCTTATTTAAAGGGCTCTTCCATAAAATGATACCCTAATTGCCATGAGAATAATCAAGGTACCACTTAACATTTTTGTCATAAGATCTTTATGTTTAACCTCTTACCCTTAACTATGCTATAGAAACGTCTATTTCTCTAGTCCCTTTTATTGCTCAGAGATTATACACATTAAAGAGAAACAAGAAATTTCAATAAGCTAAAAAAGTAAAATTCATTCTCCATCCTCACAATTATTCTTATAATAACTAGAAACACAAACACAGGGATCATTATATTTCAGCAATTGTCATAGTTACAAAGTAATGCCAGACAGCTGCATATTATTTTTTTTAATGTTTTCATTTGTTAAAATATTTTAAACATTGTTTGGATCCTTACACCAGCTGGCCAGAAATGAATTTCAGCTCATTTAATGTTACAACGTCTCTAAACCCAAAGAGCCTCAGACTTTTTGAAGTCCCCACACTAACCGGGTCCACATGTGTAAATAAGGAAAGCTTGCTTGGGGGTTTGTAGGCCTGGATCTCACTCCCACTATGATTGAAAAATTCCCAACTTGATTAACTTTCAGTGCCTATAAAGTGTTTTGAGCTCCTCCAAGAAAGAGGCTATATAAATACAAAGTATTATTATTAGGTGGCACTGGAATTTATTAACAGTTTAGTTACTCCATCAGTTTCTTGGCCTGTAGTTTTTGTTCTGGCTTGAACAAATCCACCTGTAGGGCTAAAACAAAATTCAGTCCAGTGATTCAAAAAGCCACCCTGTCTCAGGCAATAAAGAAAGCAAAGATATTCCCACTGGCCAGAAACAGAAAAGTAACCTTGCATGCTGTTGCAGTCTCACGTCCCAACTTCTCATGAGTAAAGTCAAGCTAAGCCACTGCCAGGTAACCCAAATCCAATTATTCCATGTCTTCGGGGTGTCACCTCTGGTGAACCATCACAATTACTCTCCATGATATACCCTGCAAAACTGAATGCCCCCAAATACTCTTTTCACCCAATAATTTAACTAAATTTTCATGACCCATCCTTTTTTTTTACATACATTTCTAAATATAATGATTTTCATAAGTTTAGTATCAACTATCAAAATTAATATTTTATTTGCCAATTAAGTAAGAAATATTTTATTGATTGGCTATAATAATTTAAAATTCACACATGCACAGTCCTATGTGTAAGGCACTGTACTGGAGAGGACAGAATATGGAATATAAAACACATCCAAGGGATTTAGGAGAAATGAGATGTGTGGACCCTGAAAGATGCTTAACAATACAAAAACAGGTAGTTCTTTCTTCTTAAATGAATTAAGTCAGACATTATATTAATTACAAGTGAGTGTTCTAGTAGGCAGTCAAAGGAACGAGTCAAATGGAGTAATGCACCATCAAAGTTTTGTTGGGACTAAACTGCTGATCCCTGACACCAGGTTTGCATTAAAATCACCTGGTGAGTTTAAAATAATACTGATGTCTGGGCCCCACCCCAGACCAATTAAATTAGAAGCTCTGAAAGGAGCCCAGGCATAGACTTTTAAAAGGCTCTCTAGGTAATTCTAATATGCAGCCAAAGTTGAAAACCACTAGGCAAGACTTTGAAGAATTCAGCTGGACAGAAAAGTAGTAGGGATAATATAAAGGTTAGGGGAGGCCTTACAGGTAACTAGAAAGGTGTGTTTGGGAAAGAAGTGAGGCAATCCAGAGTGGATGGGTAAAGGATTCTGGTAAGAGAGCAGGGGAGAACAGCATGAGGGAGGAAGTCTGGATCAATATACAGAGAACTTTAAAGTCTAGAACCATAGTTTGGTTATTTCTTCTTTAGCCACAGCCTTTTAGGTCTAATCTCTCCTCCATATTAGGATTTTTCATATTGAAAAAAAAATTTTTTTCTTTTTCATTTGAAATGATCATCCTATTTCTAGAATCTTCACTTTTCTAGGCTAAATCCCTCATAAGATTCCTCATAACAATTCCTCATAAGATACTCAAGAATTCTCAAAATTCAAAGCCCAGGATGTGGCCTTAACAGGCCAGAGCAGCCCTCCTTCAACCTGGGTGCTAGAAACTTGCCACATGAAACTGAGGCCTTAGTCTTTAGCATTTGGACCACATCACTGCATACATACGGAGCTTTTAGTCAACTCAAGGCTTTACAGTTGGCTGGATGCTGTCTTGTCTTGCTTTGTTTTAATAAACCACATAGCTATTCTATGTACGTGCAGTTGATTTTATTTTTTTAACTGCAAGATTTTGCATTCATCTCTGTTCTCTTTCAGCATATTTGTTTTGGCCCACTCTTCCAGCCTCCTTCCTTGAAAGTTAATTATATTTGATTAACATGATCTGAATGTGTCTGTTTCCAAGTGCCAAAGTGAAGTGTTCATTAGCCCTTTGGTGAGATGCACAAATTACTCTACCAAACAGCAAGAAACCAATTTGGACTCTTGGGAATAATTTAACTCACTTCCAAGACACTTCCATGCCATTTCCCTGGTATTTACTCCCAATAAAGGAAAAGTAACAAGGAATAAGGGGCTAAACAAAGAAGTGAGGAATCGAGCTGAGTTTCCTATATGACTTTCTACGCCTTTTGATCACTCAAATATCATCTATACTTTCTATGTAGAGGTCCAGTGTGAGAAGGCAATATAGACCCCGAACCCTCTTTCTGCTCTTTGGTCTCTCTGCCACCATACATTGATTTATTTCATTCTAAGACCCCAAACTTTAACCTATTCTGCATTATAAGCCTCTTCAGAATTAAATCCTACAACAAATGTAATTTCAGTTTGGAAGACAGTGAGGAAGGCACTGCCTCCAATTAGCACTCCTCTCCAAAGAGCAACTTCCAAACTCATCTGGACTTAGCTCTGGCCAGGGCCCACCTTCCTCTAGCCAGGGCCCACTTTCCTCTGTACTTTGGAAATTATATTGACCTACTTTCCTCAGCATAGCTAATAAAAGGTTGTATAAAGCTCCATCCAGAGATAACATGGTCTATGAATGCCGTCTGTTCTGCAAATCATATGGGACAGCCATGCATTTTTCTAAGGCTTAGAAGCCATGTGCCTCACAAGTTTGCATTTTAGTTATAACTAAGAGAATTCCTTGTGTTTGCAACAAAGAGATACTTTCCACTTGGCAGGTTTATTTCCTGAAAGTGAAAAGTGAAAGTGAAGTCGCTCAGTCGTGCCCGACTGTTAGTGACCCCAAGGACTGGAGCCTACCAGGCTCCTCTGTTCATGGGATTTTCCAGGCAAGAGCACTGGAGTGGGGTGCCATTGCCTTCTCTGTTAAATAAATTAGATAATCCAAAAAACAGTGATTCTTTTTGTCCTTGTTAGCTTTCTATTGTTTTCTTCGGCAATACAGAACAAGAAGGATTAAAGAAAATAGAAAGAGTGAGGGCCTATAGAACATCTCTGAGCTCAGAAATAAACATGAGCATGGCCTTATGTTGAAGGCTGGACTACGTATGTGTGAACATACATACATGTGAGTATATGTGCTTGAAGACATATATTTGGAGAAGTGTTTAGCCTAAGATTGACTGCTCACCTCTTTGAACATGTCAGCACATAACAGGGAAGGAGGAAGGGAGCTCTGGACACCCAAACAATGGAGACAAAAGGCTGCTTCACTTTTCAGCAGGAAGAGATGAGATGGTGGAACCGAGAGTCACATGCCATCAAGCACTTCACTTTCAGATTCTGCAGTTTCTAAAAGTGTTCGTCATACTTAATTTTTCCCCTTTGCTGATATTAATAATGATAGCACTTAGCATTTCTAAAACACTTTTCATCTTCAAAGCACTATATGAACATTACCTAATTAACTAACATTAACTAATTATAATTAAACTTGCCCTGGGCTCACAAATCAGAAGAACTTGAAGAAGGGGGGGCGGGGGAGGGGAGGAGAAAGGAAAAGCTTTCTAGTCAGACAGGTTTCCCAAGTTTTCTCAGATTGAATTTTGATTCAAATTATTACAGATTTTCAAACAATTCTTGAGATAACCTAATAGACCTCTCTTGCTTCCCAGTGGTTAAATATTGATGAGAATATTGAGCCACTAATAAATGGTCTCCAGAAAAGAAAACTGTCATCTTTATACAGTATGTATCGACAGAGTTTAAATGCCAATTAAAAGGTGTTTCTCTGAAGTAACATGCTCTAAAATATTGAGCCAAAGAAATTTCTTTTCCTAGGGCAACCTCTCATTTCACACACATACACACACACACACGCACACACACTAACATGCACAATCACACACACACACACACAGAGACAATGCTGAGTGGCATCAGAATTCTGACTTCCAGTCTTAAAATGCAATGAGCTCAGTGTTCTAACTCTTGAGCTTGTTTCAGGCATTTTAATGTATCTATTGAATTCCCTTTTTACTAACCTTAGCAAAAACTTTCAGTAATATTATATTCCAAGATCAAATAAAGCATCCTGTTTCCATAATTCCTAGACAGAAAAGCTATATAATCAAATGAGTCTATTTGGATGCTTGTTTTCTGTACATTACACTTATCTAAATTTATACTTGACGGAGTGGGTGGGGAAATAGGGTTTAAAGACTCTTAAAAGTTCCCTCTTGTTTTCATTCTAGAAATGTCTAAATGAAGTATGTAGCTATGCTTGACTGGAAGCCATTGCTAAGACTTTGTTCTAGTCAGAACATGCTCAGACTGTTCTAAAGTATTCGCTTTAGCAACCTGCAAGTTCAGTATTGTATCAAAAATTATGTTCCCCTTTATATAAACTCCTTTTAAACATCAGGGTTTGGTAGGGTGGCTGTGAAAAATGTGACAATAATGGCCTAATTTATCTTGCTTTTTCTTTAACTCATACCACTTGCATTGGTGAAAATATTTTTCTATCAGTAAAGCAGATCTTCAAAATGTTATAGAGAAATCATTGCAACAAGCCTTAATCCCTATAGGTTTGCTTACTTTAAAGGCCTCCAAGTTTGAAAGGGATGTGATCTTCACTCCTTGGTAAGTCTCCAGGAGTGACTGATACAGCTCAGCTGACAGTTGTTACTCTCAGAAACTGGTTATCGATCAGCTAAGACGATGTGTGCTGTTTCTCTCTGCTGAATTTGATCTTTTTATTGCACTCCTCCAACCTCTGTGTAATGAGAGCCTGCAGGCCAGTGTTTGGTGGATCTTTATCTACGAAGTCACTTCCACCTTCATATTACCCATGTGTCTCCCAATGAAGACACTATTCATCTTTTTCCTCTGAAGACTGAATATCAGAGATAATGGTGGATACGGGCATGAATGAAAGCTGGAAGGACAATCAAAACATCATCCACGAAGAGGCCAGAGGATCTCAGCCAGGGCTAAATATTTTTAGTTTTTCAATCTTGAGGCTTCTGCTTTATAAAGACACACAGCTATATTTAAGGCTTTTTCGCTCTCTTAAGAAGACTTTTGTTTGGGTTTGGCTTTTTTTTTTTAAAACAGCAGAAATAATTCAGTGCTTGGAAAGTGTCCAATATCAAAGAAAAAAAAAAAAAATGTGTAGATCATACAGAATTCAACATGTCAGATTACAAGAGGGATGATCCCTTGGGCACCCCCCCATCACAGGCCTCTTTCAGAAATATGAGACAAATAAAAAGGACCGTAGAATAAATCAAAAGAGGACATAATTTTGAAGAAAGATATTTAAAACTCTCTCTCCATAAGCCTAATGACATGTGCCATTTTTATTTGATAGCCCAAAGCAAACTCACCTAACAACCCATAACGCTCACAGAATCCCATCTTTATTTTTTAGCTTCTGCCAGGGAAGTTCTAAAACTCCTTATGGCATCTTGTGAAAGCTCAATACACAGTGAATACAAATCTGCAAAAGCTTGCTCTCCTACCTTAATCCTTTAGCGAGATTTATTCACTACTGATGAAAGCCTAATTTCTGAGCCCCGCCTATTTGCTGAATCCAAAATCTCTGTTACACTCTTGATAATTGCTCTACATAATTCCAGTTTCAAATGGCATGAAATCTGTCCAAGCAATAAACAGCTTTACACAATGAAACCTTCCTCAAACATTCTCCTAAGTACAGTATAAAGGAACTATTTTGTACACCACATGTGCTGAGCTTGACAATACATAATAAACCATCAAGATTTCACGTGCAAAGGTAACACAAACCCAATATAAATACCCAGAGGCCAAAACTTGCTGGGCGTAAGTCTCATACAGAGCATACCACACAATGTTTTCATATTATTTATATTTATATGCTTACCACTGGGCAATTTCTGCTGGAAATTCATGGAGCAGTATATGCTTAGTTTGTTTGATCTATTCTGCTTGATGAGAGAATGAAGACTCTAATTAGAAGTTGAATTTTGAATAACTTTTCTTGAATAAAGGTAAAATAACTTCAAAAGATGAAACCATCATCTTCCAAAGAGGAAATGTTTCAAGATCAAGGTTTTCTGTTTGGGGGTTTTGAAGCAAAGAGTTACACACATAAAAGGGTTAAGAATGTTTGACGGTTTGATTTAGAAATTTGATTTTTCAGAATGAATTATCTAAAATATACAGAGTATCTGAATAACACACACACACACACACACACATCACTTGCCAGAATTGTTTCATGTAAAGGACCTCGTGTTGGGAGCCTCCTTTAACCTGCAATTTGCATCAAAGCAGAGAACAGAAACCCAGCTGAAAGTCATGCAAAAGATAAGGGAAACAGAGGACATGGATTCATGTTTAGTAAATGAACTAAGACAATCTCTGTAATGACTGTTACATTTCATTTGTGTACTCCAAGCAAAATCTGTTAAAAATAAATTATATATGTTTAAACTGGAAGTGTTCCTAGCATAATAGTATAAGGTACCCAGGGCTAAATTGAAATGATCATTCTAAAACTACAAAAAAATCTCAGGAACATAAATTATAATTTCACGGTATGCCTTGAAATGGTAGTTCTGCAATAAAATTAAAATATATATTCTCAGTGTTTGTCTGGCAAATGCAAATACATGAAACAAACATGGTTAGTAAATGAACCAACAATTTGCTACATTTGGAGAAATCTGTTTTTACACTGAATACTTCAATTGGCAAAACCCTCAAAATTTTATCTTTCTAAAGGAATTACCATTGGTATAATTCACATGATGGTTCCAAAATGATCACTGATTGTAACAATAGAGATTCACTGTTCTTAAAAAAAAAAAAAAAAAAAAACTAACAAAAACCTTAAGCAACAGGAAATGCTCTTGCTACATTAATTTTCTTTGTTATATGTACATAGTCTTCAAACAAGGGCAAACACAAACCAATTCAAGTACTCTGGCTGAAGGATCAAACAGAGGTAAATTCAGAGATTCAAATTCCAAAACAAATAGAAATCAACCTTAAATTAAAAAGACATATTGCCCAGATGGTTTTTCCTTGCTTCTTACCTATCTTGTTTACAAGTGTAAGTGGCCAGTTCAAGGGCTTAAAAAAAATGAAGTTGCTTGTGTTTTAGCACTTCATCAGCCATCAAAAGAGCTTATAGAATGCTAGTATCGATAATTCTATTTTTAAAATGTAAATAAACATTCTTGATTTACTTATTTTTAGAGCAACAACAGAAATTTTGCATTCTCCTTGCAATGGAAAACTTGCAGGGAAGCTCATTCTTTTCTTTTTAAAAAATGCATCATGGACCACAAGCTGCTTTTCTCTGAAATTACACTTATTTTTAACCATACTGTCCATACCACATCACCATCAATTCTTTTTTTCTTAAACATATTAATTTATTTGAATGATGTCCCTTTATTGTTGTTATTTCCTGAGTTCTGCACTAACTAAGTGCAGATGCTATGGTGCAGACATGATAGGAATCTATACTATTTGGGAGTTGATAATGGGGGAAGCTATACATGTATGGGGCAAGAGGTATATGGGAAATCTCTATAACTTCTCAGGTTTTTTATGAACCTAAAACTGCTCTAAAAATATATATATTTTAAAAGAAACTCTTTATTCGCTTTTCTCACTTTACTGCACGGTCAGAGGCTTTGACACTGTCCTCAGGATTCATAAGAAGGCAAATCGCCTTATTTTGTAGAGGTGTAGAGGTAAAAAAGGTGGAAACAATGGTCAAAGCTCCACCTGTGAGACCCTGAACACTGATCTCTTAATTTAGCAGCTTCCTGGTCTCTTCACCCTGCACTGTAGCAAATGGCAGAGAGTTCTCAGTAGATAAAATTAAATAGAGTTTTAAACATAATGTTCTTAAGACCTTTCAGGGAAAAGATCAAACAAGTATGCTAATTCAGACCCTTTTTTTCTCCACGAATATACAGAGTTATATACAGATCAGTTATATACAGAATATACAGATCAAATAGTCTGACCAGGAAGCTGCTAAATTAGAGACCAACATTCAGACCTGTGTTTGAGTCTCCTGTAGAGGGATGGGTCAGCAGTGGCCTGCCACAGGGGCAGGGGCTCTGAGTGCAGCTACCTGGTCACACAGCCTGTGGCATAAGCCCTCTTGAATGAGGTCGCCATTAACCTGACCACAGGGCCACCAAGCAGACGACCCACAAACTGAAGAACAATTATGCCAAAGAAATTCTTGCACTGTTAAGAAAGTTCTAGGACCCACAACAGATTTCCAACCTGGGGATCTGGCAAAGGGACTGAGAACTCCCAAAGAATTTGACTTTGGAGGCCAGTGAGATTTGATTACAGAACTTACACAGGACTCAGGAAACAGACTCTTGGAGGGCACAAACAAAACTATGCCATAATGCACATCAATATAAACTTTACCTCAAGAAAAGAAGAATAAAATCGAAAGGAGACAAGAAACATTTGAAAGCACAGACCCTTCTAGACCCTTGCTATTCAAGTAGTGTGGTCTAGGGACCAACCACATTAGTGTTATGTGGGAGGGTGTTAGAAATGTAGAATCTTAGGCCCCACCCAAAAATCTTAGGTTCAGAAGGGAGGGGATTATATGTATACCTATGGTTGATTCATGTTGAGGTCTGACAGAAAACAAAATTTTGTAAAGCAATTATCCTTTAATTAAAAAATTAATTAATTTAAAAAAATAGTCTAACAAGATGCCATGTGATTCACATGCATATTACAGGTTGCAAAGTACTACCCTTGGGACCTATAGAGGAAATTTATATTTAGGGAAAACACCATCATTCTTCATCTGGTATAGGATACCAGTAGCCATAGCTGAGTGGAAGGTGATTCCTAATGATCCTCTTTCAGAGCCCTCCAGTGTGATTAAATCAGGCTTGCCTTTAGCACTTGTCTTACAACAAGGTCTAGTATGAAATTGGAAGACTGTTTACCCCTTCCAAAAAGGTTCCTGTGCTGCTTAATGATGCTTGAAATTCCTTTAACAGAGGAGAAATTAATAAATAAATAAATCTTCCCCCCCCCAAAAAAAAATAAATAAACCTTCCATTTCCCAAAGAAATAAAAAGCCTAAAGGGCAATGCCCAGAAAACGTAAAATAGAGACAAAAAGTTAAGCATACTAAAGTGAAATCCAAAAACAAAAATGAAAGACTGATTTTAGTATCTGCTGCTGCTGCTGTTGCTAAGTCACTTCAGTCATGTCCAACTCTGTGCGACCCCATAGATGGCAGCCCATCAGGCTCCCCGTCCCTGGGATTCTCCAGACCAAGAATACTGAAGTAGGTTGCCATTTCTTTCTCCAATGCATGAAAGTGAAAAGTGAAAGTGAAGTCGCTCAGTCATGCCCGACTCTTAGCGACCTCATGGACTGCAGCCTACCAGGCTCCTCCATCCATGAGATTTTCCAGGCAAGAGTACTGGAGTGGGTTGCCATTGCCTTCCCCTTAGTATCTGTAAGCCTTGCTAAACAAGGAGTCAGGAGTGGAGGAAGGTATTTAGTGTTTGTATCTTGTTCACTATAGAGATAAGACAGAAATAAGTGAAGGGAATGTAGGAATGAGAAAACAGAATTTAAGACAGGAGAGTTTTTGTACAGCAAATATTACTCACTTTGAAATGAAAAAAATTGGTCACATTTTTAAAATCCTACCTTTATACTGAAGTACTTTACTTCCATGGTTTTGATAGCCCAAGTTTTATCCAATAACCCAAAATAAGTTTATAACACAGTGAACTACAATCTTAGCATCACTGGTTCAATCTGTAGGCAGCATATCCAACAAATGGAAGAGATAGCCCCAGGAGGCTATGTTGAAAAGAAGTTCCCTGGTAGGTGTGCCATTTGGAAAAATCAGGACAATGAAAGAGCCTTTTTTTTCTGGGAACTCAACCTGTTACCAGCTGATAGCCATCTGAAGAGGCACTTTTCTATAAATCACTATAATTTAAAAACCAAATGCTCTGAAACTCCTTTTGCCAGATCAAATCAAACTGACTCTCAGTTGGTAGAAGGCCCAGATGTGAGTTTCGTAACACACATCAATTACTATCTAATCCATCACTTGCAATGGCTGAATGTGCTCAGCACCATTCCCAAAACTAGTGTCATGGAAACGACAGCATCTAGGTAGAAGTGGAATTTAAAAAATCTCTAGTCACTGTCTGCAAAGCATTAGTGGAGCATGTGTTAGCACATGTTCAGTTTGGCCTTTTAATCTCAAACAATATCATCTCTTACGCTATTTAAAGCCCAAGTTGAAGGCAGTAAGAAATGTTGTTATATAAAGAAAATATTGATTTCTATAACAGTAATTTCATAATGCTCTGTGGATACTTTCTCTGGTAATAACCAAAATTTTCTAGACAGTGATATGGTCACTAACGTGACTGTCAAAGTCAGTGATACACACATGGGTTCCCTTCCACTTAAGAAATGCAGATTTGTTTGTATCTTTCACATTGCCATGGGGTACTTTCAACAAAAAACAATATTTCAAGTCTTTACAAAGTGAAAAAGCTGACATAAACATGAAATAGTAAATAGGCCATTTGAATAACCAAACTATCTTCACAGCTGATCTCTAGTCCCACACAGCCTGGTGGGGTTGTGTCAGCTACCACTTCCTTTTCTGCTTGATCTGTCTAATTTAACCAAGGACAATTGCCCTGAGAGCTTGTCACCATCACTAAAATTTATCTAGTGCTTAGGACGTGCCAGTTACTGTTGTATATTTTACACGTATTACTCCATTTCTTACTCATAAAAATCATATGTGGTAAGCAATATTATTGTCCCCATTTTATAAATGAGGAAATGGAGGCCAGAGTGCTTAAAGAACTTGTATAAGGTCATTGAACCAACTGTACTGGATGCTTAACAGAGTACAAGTCCCATTCTTCCTGGTTGTATTTCCTACAGCTCCATATATTTTGACTGACTCCCCCCACTAGTCTCCCTGACTAGCTGCAATGTTATCAAGAAGAGAATCAGACCACCTTCACTGCAAAAAAAAATCATAGACACAGGAAGTATCACTAGCATGATAGTTCCCAGAGACTAGAAGGAGAAAGGAATGGGGAGTTATTATTTAAAGGGTATAGAGTTTCAGTTTTAGAAGATGAAAAGTGCCTTGGAGATGGATAGTGGTGACGGTTGTGCAACACTATGAATGTATTTAACACCGATGAACTGAACACTTAAAAATGGTCAACATGGTAAATTTTATGTTTTGTGCATTTTACCATGATGGAAAAAAAAAAAAAAGAGAAAAATGGATCAAGAAGACAGCCATATGAATAGAGAAGATGCACAGGTACCATTAGGGAGGCTTTCTCTTACCAATCCTTGAAGGAAAGTTATGACCAACTTAGCATATTAAAAAGCAGAGATTACTTTACCAACAAAAGTCTGGATAGTCAACGCTATGGTTTTTCCAGTGGTCATGTACGGATGTGAGAGCTGGACTATAAAGAAAGCTGAGCACCAAATAATTGATCCTTTTGAACTAAGGTGTTGGAGAAGACTCTTGAGAGTCCCTTGGACTCCAAGGAGATCCAACCAGTCCATCCTAAAGAAGATCAATCCTGAGGGTTCATTGGAAGGAACTGATGTTGATGCTGAAACTCCAATACTTTGGCCACCTCATGCAAAGAACTGACTCACTTGAAAAGACCCTGATGCTGGGAAAGATTGAAGGTGGGAGGAGAAGGGGACGACAGAGGATGAGATGGTTGGATGGCATCACCGACTCAATGGACATGAGTTTGAATAAACTCCAGGAGTTGGTGATGGACAGGGAGGCCTGGTGAGCTGCAGTCCATGGGGTAGCAAAGAGTCAGACACGACAGAGCAGCTGAACTGAACTGAATTCCTACCAATCAGTTTAGCTATTTAAAAGAGCATCCACAGAGCTGGCTTTGTACATGCCCAGATGTGTTAGCTTTGGAAATACAAAGCCTACTACCTCCTGGAATACACTGCTTGGGAAGATTGCTCAAGAGACACAACCACATGGAAATCACTTCAACAAGACCATCCATATCCCACCAAGGGTGAGCTCCTCTTGTCGACCCACTCTGAGCATCAGGATCTTAACTGTACCCCTGAGGAATCAGTATAAAGATTTCATGGAAACTACAAAGGATTAACTACAATAGATTTCTTCCTATGGAATAATGACCATAGACAGTGTTCTATACACTTAATCTAAGCAAAAATCATACAGAAGAAAATATAATGTTCATCTGACTTAGAACAACCTAATGTAGTACTCCACCAGTCCTGCTCACTATATTAATATTTTTCCTTCACATCAACTCCACTCATTAGAGAACTGGTGAAGAGGCATGTACCTACATACCAAGAAGCTCTACCTGGGCTCCCTCATCAACCACATCATCCATGCTGGGGAGAAGGACAAATTACGTCCTCCTGCACTGGGCTCCTGTAGAGGAGGCTGGAGATTCCACTCAAATCCTCTCCTCCAAGTGAAGATGACTCCTATACTGCTGAAGAGGAACTGACATTTGAGCCCAGCTATGAGCCCCACCGGGCAGTTGTCAGCCGCAGAGGAAGCCATGGCTGTCACTCAGAGTCGTCAGAAGTGCAGAGCCCAGCTCCCGCAGGGGTTCTCTGGTCTTCTCCATGAATGAGCCTGACTAGGGTAAATCCATCCACCATTCAAAGTCGGGCCTCAACTGGGCTTGCCTGGTCTTGGTCACATAGGCCGGAGGTTCCCCGCCTGCCCAGCACATCTACTGTGGGGCACTTGCGCCTTGCTCCATGTCCTCAGCCGTCATCTGCTGTTGGCCAGCTCCCCACAGGGCCATCCCCTCTACCTCATCTCCCCTCATGACTCCTCTATCCTCTCCAACTCTTTCCACCATTTCCAGCTCTTTGACCAGGACACCTCCAACGTGACGTCTAGCTTCTTCCAGGATTCCTACTTCAGCAGTTTCTCCTTCATGACTGACTTCTTCCAGGAATCCCTGCAGTCACCTGGGAGGGCCTCCAGCGACCCTCTTCCAGCATCTAAAGACATGCCCCACCTGGGTTGGAGGTCACTTCCGGCATGGAGCTGGAGCCACTGCAGGCCTCACAGAGGAGGCCTACCGCATGGGTTCAGAGGGCCGCCAGGTCTCTGAGCTGAGAGCCTGGCTCTTCTCAGGGGTGAGGAGCCGATCATAAGCTCGAGGAGGGCTGGGCAGGACCGGCAGGTGATCAGGGAGAGGCCCCCCATGGTGTGAGCCCCAGCCTGAGGTGCCAGGCTTGGTGGCTCCTCCTGCAGTACCTCAGGTGAGAGGGCCCCACCCAGGAGCACAAGTCCCACTTGCATGAGAAAAACAATGGGGATTTCCTCCTGAAGCTACCGTGGAAATCCATGAGACCAGAGCAGGAGTGGAGGAAATCGCCCCACATGATATTGTAGCCTTGTCGCCAGAGTCAAGAGCGAGAGCCACTCCCAAAGGACCAACAAATTCTTATGGAGTCTCGAGAACCTGGGTCAGGACCTGCAGCACAACATCCTCCCCACCAGCGGCCTGTGTCACAGCAAGTTCGGCTACGTTCAGGGCAGGACTGACCGTCTCTCTCTCCGATTGGCCCGAGCCACTCCTCACGAGGCTTGTGCCTCTCGCTGTTTTTGTGGCTTCAAGAGCGGGAACTCAGAAGATAAAGAAGCGGCAACTCCTACTGCTCCTGAAGGTGCTGGATCTGCCCCTCCGATACTTCCCAGACTCCCACCACTCCAGCTCTCTCTGCTTCAGTGTCTAGAGGGAATATGCCCCCTCCCCGATGACCTTCGGCTGTAGAAAGCACTGTGGATGTGGACAGCCCCCCACCCCCACCCCGGACGTGGGGCTGGACATCTCGTGCCTTCTAGCTGTGGATCCGGTGAGATTCTCAAGCACTTGGACGAGCTGACCTTGAAGCTGAGTGTGGAGGACGTGCCCACAAGCTGCCCGGTGAGTCCCTGACCCGCAGCTCCCGACAAACCTCTGGCTTTTCCTCCCCACCCCTCAACCCTCTGTGAGCTGCCTCACCACGTGCTGGAGGTCCTAGGTCTGGCGCTGGCCTCAGAGCCCCACAGCCTTACGCTCCCGACTCCCCGCTGCCCCAGGCGTCCCCACGGGCTCCGGCTCTCCCCACGGACACAGACCAGACCGGCAGCCTGGAGATCCTGCCAGAGGAGGGGGAAGAAGCTGCAGGCTCCTAACCCTATTGGGCCTACTGAGCCAGTGTGTGGGCTTGGCCCTGGAGGCGAGGCCTGTGGGCCCCTAGTACCCTCTGACCACTCGGCCGGGTTGATCTCGTGACCTCAATCCGGTAGTAAAGTGTAAGCGGTGCCCCGGTCAGTGGCGGAGGTCGTGGAGGTGGGGCCCTCTCACCTGCCTGAGTTTAGGGCTTTTGGAGGAATGAGGGTGCGACCTGCCACTTAGTAGCTCCGCAGGATGCATCCTGGCCAGAACTGAGATGCAAGGGCCCACAGAGCTGCTTACTCCTGGGATCCTGTCTACCAGCTTGTTCTGTGAGAAAGATAACTCGTGTTTAAAAGCCCCCACCAAAAAGAGAGAGAGAGAAGGAAAGAATTTGGAAGACTTCCCCAAGCTGAGGGAAATGTCTCTGCTCTAAATTTCAGTTCAGGTCTCTCTTTACACTATCCATCATACTCTGCGTGCACCACACTATCTTTGTCATGCCTGTGTCATTTCCTCATATCAGTTCCCTTATTTCTAATTCCAGGCAATTTTTAGCCTTTGCTTTTGCCTTAGGTAGGACATGGTTTGAGTATATAGTTTATAGCAATAGTATTTCTAAGAACGCTGGCTTCCTCCAGTGCCTTTTACAGTATTTCAACTCAGGAAAGACTTCATTTTCAACGTTCATGGTCCTATAGTGCTGTGCTTGCCTGTATGCCTGTGCTTCAGATGACTTTTAGTCTTGCCCCCTACATTTGGTCTCCATGAGACAATTGGAGAAATGTTTGTTTTGTGAAAAGTATTTTTCAGATTGAGGTTTAAACAGAGGATGACTTGCCCTCCCTTAGCTCTGTTTGGGTGAAAATATGCTGTCTTCCTCACCCACCCTTATGCCTTATTTTCTTATTAACTGTTCTAAGACAGTTAACAAATAATCTATCTCAGTTCAGAAGAAAGACTATTAATTTCCAAACTGTGCTTTAGGTGTCTGGAACCAGACACAATAAGGGGCAAGCTAAGAAATAATTTGTGATTCAATTGTATGATCCCCCAAAAAGGGAACTGGCTTCAGTCAGGGCTATCAGTAGCTTTTGCTCTATTCTCAGCCCCTCTCCCCCCAGGGCAATTTTTAATGTGCTACAGTAATAAGCTTCTGCATGCTATTATCTGGAAGACTAAAAACCTAAAAAAATTCCATAAAGTTGTTAGTTTTGACCAAGAAGGAAGGAAACTTCTTCTCAGTGTCTCAGAATTGAGTATCATTGTCCCAAACTAGGTTACATGCCCACAGTTGAACCAACCACATGCCAAAAGAACATAATGTGTTAGATCTGGGGTGAAGGAAGGTGTTTCACTTAAGCTGCATCCTTTTAGACTGAAGGAGCTGAGGAGAGAAGGTCCCCAGAGTAAAATCAAGGTGCTATTACTAGAAAAAGATAAAAGGATAGCAGACAAGCTACTAGTTGCCCCATCCAGCACTCAAATTAATTAACTCCCCAAACTCAGCTTATGAGATACTTGACAGGAATTTTTTAAAAGGGAAATCAAGTAACATGATGCAATGTCACAATTTCAACTCTTGACTAATGAGCCAACATCAGATCAGATCAGATCGGTCGCTCAGTCGTGTCCAACTCTTTGCGATCCCATGAATCCCCGCACACCAGGCCTCCCTGTCCATCACCAACTCCCAGAGTTCACTCAGACTCATGTCCATTGAGTTAGTGATGCCATCTAGCCATCTCATCCTCTGTCGTCCCCTTCTCCTCCTGCCCCCAATCCCTCCCAGCATCAGAGTCTTTTCCAATGAGTCAACTCTTCGCATGAGGTGGCCAAAGTACTGGAGTTTCAGCTTTAGCATCATTCCTTCCAAAGAAATCCCAGGGCTGTTCTCCTTTAGAATGGACTGGTTGGATCTCCTTGCAGTCCAAGGAACTCTCAAGAGTCTTCTCCAACACCACAGTTCAAAAGCATCAATTCTTCGACGCTCAGCCTTCTTCACAGTCCAACTCTCACATCCATACATGACCACTGGAAAAACCATAGCCTTGACTAGACGAACCTTTGTTGGCAAAGTAATGTCTCTGCTTTTGAATATGCTGTCTAGGTTGGTCATAACTTTCCTTCCAAGGAGTAAGCGTCTTTTAATTTCATGGTTGCAGTCACCATCTGTAGTGATTTTGGAGCCCAGAAAAATAAAGTCTGACACTGTTTCCACTGTTTCCCCATCTATTTCCCATGAAGTGATGGGACCGGATGCCATGATCTTCATTTTCTGAATGTTGAGCTTTAAGCCAACTTTTTCACTTCCACTTTCACCTTCATCAAACATAATCAGCAAACATAGACATACATAAATATATTAGGACAATGACTTTTCCATTTTTATAATAAGAAAATATGTGGGTCACTCAAATGGAAGTTAAAAGCTGAATCTATTCAGAAGCAATTGTTAACTCCATTCTAAAGCCACAAGCATCCAAGCACATGATAATACACTCCGATGTCAAAGAGGTCCTATTCCTCTTCACTTCAGTTTGCATCTTATTCTGACATTATACCGTATGGCATGGGCCAAGTGCTCTTGTATGCAGAGTGAGTTCAAAGTAAATGAGCTAAAAATGTTTTACATACATAATGGCTCTTGTTTCAACTTAGCTGTGACTACTAGATTGCTGCAAACACCAAAATAATAGTGCTGCTAATGAGGAGATTTGTTCATAACTTACTACACTGTCAAATGTTTGACCATAATGGTTATTATTTATTGATATGTTATGTGTATACAAAGCAGTTGCTGAGGCCAAAAGCAGCCTCTGACAGAACCCCAGCCTATTAGATTGTGAATAATCTCCTAAAGATAACTGTTTAAAAAATCTGCCCAAAGTCTCTGTTATTTGAAACATCTTAATTGAAAAGACAGAGGCCTAGATTTAAAGTTAGAATACCAGAGTTGATCTCTGAAGAGGCTGGAGTGACAACTCCCAAGTCTGGTGAAGGTGCAGACAAGCAGGGACTTCCAGACATCATCAGTGGGAAAGTGCTCGACCCAGTCTTTTGGAGAGGAATCTGAGAGAGATATATATATTATATATATATATAATATATATTAAATATATATTTAACAATATATTAAAATTTTAAAAGCCTGTATCCTTTGACTCAGAAATTTTACTTCTAGGAATCAACCTTGTAAAAATTAAGGTACCAGTACATGAGGCCACGCATACAAGGATGTTTATTGCAGTTGTACTTATGATAGCAAAAAAATTGGAACAGCATACACATCCACAAGAATGGAATGGTTGAATAGACAGATGTATCCATTTGGTCTTCTAAAAGAACAAGTCAGATTTACATCTTAGTTTGGAGACATGGATATTACATACTATTAGGTGAGAAAAGCAAGTTTCAGGAGAATCAGACAGATAAACAATGATAGATGAGATAGATAGATGTATTCATTCATTTATATAAATATATAGGTGTACATACATATAGTATGATCACATTTTTGTATAAAAGAATAATAGGGTTTAGATTCAGGCTCTAAAATATGAGTGATCTTTGAATCTCACTTCTTCATCTGCAAAATAAAGACAATTTCTTGTGAAATTCAAATGACATGATGTGGAAATGATTTTTGAACTGTTAATAGTAATCAAATACCATATAATAATATTATCATAATATAGTCTTATGTGAATCTGAAGTTCAGGTCCACAAAGTCCTCCAAAAGTAGTACCAACTTATAGAACTGTATTTGGCTATATCCATACCAATATCAACCACCTCTTCTGGTCTCCAGTTGTGTGTAACTAGATTCACAAGAGAGAAAACAAATGGTGAGCTATATTAAAACTCCTGCAGATTACCCCATGCAGTGCCGGGAGAATACTGCGCAAGTTCTCAGAGGGAGCCACACAATCCATTCAGTACTTTCAGCCCCGATAAGATCACGTTTATTTAGATGGTTAGTTGAATAGAGGACCACAGAAGATAATAGCCTTGCAGAAATATGGTTTTGTATAAGAAGTGTTTTCAGTTTTTAGAATTAGTGTATTCTCTCCTCAAATATGCTTTATCAGTAGTTTTAAGCATATAATAGGTACAATTTTATATCCTGTCTCTTGGGCCATGTGACTCAACACCTCCCTATTTGTATAATCTTGGGGAATTACTTAGCCTCTCTCTAACTTGGTTCCTTCATTTGCAAAATGGGGATGATAATTCTACTACCACTTGAGATTGTTTTAATAACTAAATGAGTTAAAACTTCTAAAGGACTTAAAGTGAGATATTACCTACATAGGTACAAAATAAATGTTAGTTATTATTACCCTTGTATGTATGTTGTGCTCAGTCATGTCAGACTCTGTGAGCCCATGGACTGCAGCCTGCCAGGCTTCTCTATCTATGGTATTTTCCAGGCAAAAATACTGGAGTGGGTTGCCATTTCCTACTCCAGGGTATCTTCCCAACCCAGGGATTGAACTCAGACATCTTTTGCATCTCCTGCACTGGCAGGCTAATTCTTTACCATTTCCATTAATCATAAATTTAAATGCTTTTCATATATTCATTATCAGTCTTCATAACTATCATTTTATTGAAGTTTAATAGTACATAAATAGCATGCTTTACAGAACGGGTGTATTGTAACTTAGTTGAACATTACTCTGTTTGCTTCTTATTTTTCAAAATGTTTTCTGTTTTATAATTGTAAATGCTAGGTTAATATCTTTGTACATTAACTTTTGCCATATTATTTCCATTAGATAGACCCACCCTGAAAGAGATGAGAGGAAGAAATAATATAGAAATCTTTGAGCATTTTGATGTATCTTGAAAGAGAGATTATGAATATATCTTTACTTAGCCCTTTCTGAATTCCTTTCAGAAATTGACATGATGTTCTTCATCCAGCCATTCAATACCTGATTTTTTTTTTATCAAGTTTCATTTAAGAAAGATCATTATAAGAAATGACCCTATTAAAATTCATCTATACAAGTATTTGAGTTTCAGATCTTTAAAACATAGATCTCTAAGTGTAATCACAGCATGTTAGAATTTTGCTGCTAATAAGGCAAATTTGAACTCAAAAAAAAAAAAGGAAAGCCCACTTACTCAGTGACATTTTTAGTACATAAAATTCCCCTTCTGAATCATGCACTCACAAACCATGCACCCCTAAACATTTAGCTCCTTCTGACTCATTCTGAAACAATCTGACAACTTCTCCATTGAAATTCAAAATGTCCCAATACTGTAACATCCTCTTTTCCTCTAATTAATTAGTTCCCTTTCCCACTGGCAAAATGCAGGAGTGACAATCTCTGTATTTACAGATTTGGAATGAAGCACATATCTGGAATCTTCCACTGCCCTCTAGTCTAAGCATTCCCATCTTCCAAGCCTGCCTGTCTCTATCCTAATACTGGCTTCTCATTGTCTCCTTCCCTGCCACTCCACCAGCACTGTCAAAAGGTGACATCTTATCCTTCAAAATCGTGATGTTCCCAACCCCCAATTCCGTCTGTAAACACTATAGTTTCTGTGCCCTCTCTGCACACTTTGCTTAAGGAGACACACTGTCCTCACTAATTTATGTGGATTGATCCAGACTTGCAAGGCATGGTTAGCTCTCTCATGACAATCTGTTTACTTTCCTCTTCTACCAGTACACTCTGAGTCTTCTGTCTTTATAGGGGGTCACTCCACATGGAAGGCTCCCATCATGCAAGAGAAAAAATTGAATCCATCATGTTTGCTCTCTATAGCCCCTTTCCCTTACTGCTGTTAAGAGTACCCCAAAAATAAACATGAAACTCATTCCTCAGGTATTTGTCATTTTCTGTTGCTACAAATCACACTGGGCTACTAGTCTGGTAAGCTTTTGGGTTCCTTTACCACCAATTGTTGAATTAATTAATTTTCCAGTCAGCTTGCTCTTTGTTCTGTGTAGCACATAAGTGGCACTCAGGGATGGCAAGTTTATACTAAGAAAGTAAGACAAGTACTAATTTAAATCACTATGCTGCTGCTACTGCTGCTGCTAAGTCGCTTCAGTTGTGTCCGACTCTGTGCGACCCCATAGACGGCAGCCCACCAGGCTCCCCCATCCCTGGGATTCTCCAGGCAAGAACACTGGAGTGGGATGCCATTTCCTTCTCCAATGCATGAAAGTGAAAAGTGAAAGTGAAGTCGCTCAGTCGTGTCTGACTCTTAGCGACCCCATGGACTGCAGCCTACCAGGCTCCTCCATCCATGGGATTTTCCAGGCAAGAGACCTGGAATGGGTTGCCATTGCCTTCTCCGAAATCACTATGAGAATGAGCCTCCCATGTGGGACCAGTGAATGACTTCAGAGACCTGAAAATTTCACCTAAGTGGCCTTGCATGAACCCAGACTAAATTTGAAGTTAAAGTCATCCTTTGAAACTCCACTGGAAATTCTAACAGTGTGGCTGGGGAGATGCTACTGGTTGGCAAAATGGCAAGTCATTTATTCTCTCTGCTCTTGTTTCCTCACATATGAAATAAGGAATACTGATTCACTTCACAGGAAGGCTGGATGCACTTAATTAACAACACACATCAAAAACTGAAGAACACCTCTGCTCAGCCCCTAAACTTGGTAAATCTTGTAAATCTAATCTTGGTAAATGCCAGTAGCATTCATTGTTTAGTTGATCTTACCTAGATCTTTCCTTAAGTTGTGGGTCTGCCTGGCCCATAAATAATTTTTGTCTACATTTGTAGAAACTTACAGGCACACATGTGGGTTTTGGTTTCCTATTTTAATGTTTTCATTGCTGCAATTGTTGAGGTCTTATGTTTTCTTCATCAGATGCTCACTGAGCTCCCCATTTACTACAGAAAACACTAGGCAGACATGCCAAAAAATTGCATGTCCAACTAGCATATATCCAGCCAAATGAGCCCACATCAAAGTCAGTTTTCCTTTCCTTACTCCAAAGTACCTTCTGTGACTAGACAAAAGATGATAGAAACTTCATCCTAGAACATCAAACCCTGCCAGGCACATTTCCATCTGTCCTGTTGAAGATTGCCAAAAGCATTTTTTTAGGGTCCCCCCACCTTAAAGTTAGTCAATCAAAAATTCTCTCAGGCAGAAGTTATTTGAGGACTACAAAATGTGTTCATTCCTACCCTGACTGACCTCTTGGACTATGGAGGACATACCTGACCAAAATAGGAGGCAGAAAATCAACCGATGCACAGGAGTGGTACCTTCAGAATCTGTTTACTTCCTTCTTTTAGCCGCACACACACACACACACACACAAAAAACACCCAAAGACATTCAGTCTAAGTGATGAAGAATCATGTCTGTAAGGAGCGATAGGAAGCTTCACAGCTAGAGACTGGAGTCAAGAAGGTTAGAAGAGAAATTACATTAATGCCAAGGAGAGAAGGTGGAGGCCAAGGACTTGGGATTGAATGGGTCAGTGGCTTACTGTCCAGGACAAAAAGTGGACTGCCCATTTGACCCTGGGACAAGGGAAAGTCTTACTGATAAACAGGGGCAGAGATATAAAACATCATGTTGAATGTGTTTATTCTCTTCTGTAGAGAAGGCCAAATCGTTAAAGAGGAAAGTTTTCTTAATACTTCTCCTTGAACTGACACTGTGTCAGTTCGCTAATTTGTGCCAAATTAATAATCATCTCTCATCAGTCAACTCTCACTGATTCTCAGGACCACCAAATATCCCCACAACCAATTCCCACTCTGGTTTAGGCTTTATTGCTTCAGGCTGTTCTGTGAGTCTTTATTCATATTTTTCTTAAATAGCCATAGCCGGATTATGCCTAAACATTGTAGTTTCTAGATGCACAAAGATGTCAGTGACTCTTTATTAAGAAACCATAGAATTGTGATCACCATGTTATATACTATAAGAAATTTTTTTTAGTAATGTTCTTCCTTCCACTAATAAAATTTTATTTTTCATTGAAAAGTGTGTACTCCCACAAATACAATGGCACTGAACAAATGCATTAACAAAGTGATTCATCGTCAAATGGAAGTCGAGATAATACTGAAAAAGCAGAATTCAGAGTTCTTAAATGAGCACCCTCAAACCACAACCACAGGAAATGAGGTCAGACCTAACTGGGGAAAGTGACCACCCTAGCTGCCTTCCTTTTTACTTCCCACTCATTCTTTAACCCTCTGGCATCTGTCTTCCCTCCACTAGGTGCTGGCTATATGGAAGTTGGTGGTTCCCAAATTTAGTGTGCATCAGGATTACCTGGAGAGCTTGTTAGAACACAGATTGCTGGGCTCTATCCCTAGTGTGTCTGATTTAGTAGATCTGGAATGGGGCCCAATAATTTGCATTTCCAACCAATTCCCAGGTGCTGCTGCTCTGGGAACCTCATTTTGAGAACCACTGATCTGTGTAAACTGCCGAGTGACCTTGACAAATCTATTTTCTGAAAATGAGAATACCTACCTTTTCCTACCTCAGAGAATTACTAAAAAGACCTAAAACTTGTAAATGAAATGGATCTCTGTGAAGGAACTTTATAAACTAAGCAGATATAGTACTATTAGTGATCTCAGGATGGGCCTAGTTGCTCTCTGTTGCATTTGATCACAAGAGATACTTTCTTCCTGAAACTCTATTCTCTATCCCGCTGTTCTTTTATGCCTCCTTCACTCATTCCTCTTTCTCCTTTATGTCCTGCTCTTCTCTCTCCATACTTTCTCTCTGAAAATTCATCTAGTCTCATTGGCTCAAAAATCACTTATAAGAAAATCACCCCCAAAGGCCAAGTTCTATATCTCTAACTTAACCTGTTCTGTTCATAATTTCTCTAAGCTTAAAAATATATAATCATATTTTACCCTCTCCCATGCCTACCTCTTCCTCCCAGATACCAACAGGCTGAAATGCTTCCTCATACAGCCTTTCATGGCATCCGGCCCATTGTCTCCCTTTATCTGCAACCCCAGTGCTGCTGTATTTGTTGTCCTCTGTCCCACAGCCCTCCCATCTGGCCTCTCTACTTTCACAGCCTCCCTGCTCCCACCCTCCTAAATGCTCCCTCTTGTGAAGCTGTTTTCATCAAGCCCCCTCCTCTCAAATCCACTTTGGCCTAAATAACAAAGTCCCAAAGCTAACTCAAATCTTTGTTGTTTTTTAGTTGCTAGGTTGTGTCTGACTCTTTTGTGACCCTATGGACTGTAGCCCACCAGGCTCCTCTGTCCATGACTTTTCAAGCATGAATACTAGAGTGGGTTGCCATTTCCTTCTCCAGGGGATCTTCCCAAACCAGGGATCGAACTCGTGGTTCCTGCCCCGTCTCCTTCATTGTAGGTAGATTCTTTACCACTGAGCCACTGGGGAAGACCAGCTCAAATATTAGCTGCTTTGAAATCTGCCCTCACTTTTGAGCAGAGGCTGGATGAGTGTCTACCAAAGGCAGTGGTAGAACAGATTCCTGTACTGAGTAATCTTCCCTTCCCACTCTCCAGTTAGGTATTTTCAGTCTTTAGACCTACTATTTCTCTAATAAAGCCATGGCTACAATCAGTCTATCCTACTAGTTTTTATACCAAAATACCATCTCAGGTACTACAAATGGGCATTAGTCAATGATGTTGCCATATCTTTCTGCCCACACAAAATTCGTCAACATCAATGTCAATGCCTTCTTTTCTACCATGCTTGTTAACTCTATACACTCTAAAGCACGTTGTGTTTAAAGTCTTCCTGTTTTTCCTCCACCTCTCCTTCTTCTTTCTCCTCCTCCCTCCTTCCCTCTCTCTCTCTTTCCTTCTCTCTACTGAGTCTTCCCCATCACTACACAGCATGCTTTAGAGTCTCTTATCCTTTAAAAAGCAGTTCTGTTGACCCACATGCACCATCATGCATTGACCATCTGTCAATCAGACCATTTCTTTGCTTGCTTTTACAACTTTTCTACACACAACTTCTTTTTACTACACATTCATTCCTTCTTCAACCCTTTGCAATCTAGTTTCCAGCTCCACTTAATTTGCTCTTTTCAGTTCACTGAGAACCACCTCTGTGCCACAGTCAATGAAAATGTCTGTCTTCTCTTATCCACCTCTCAGCAGCAACTAACATGTCTAATCATTCCTCCCATCTTAACACTCTTCTCTTGACTTCCAGCTCTCCTGCTCTTCTTCTACCTCATTGATCTTTGTATTCTCTGTCTTCTTTCTTGACTCTTCTGCTCAGCCTCTAAGTTTTGGAGTGCTCATGGGGCTCAGACCTGGACTCTCCTCTTAATATCTACACACATTTCCTAGATGACCTCATCTACTCACTGGCTTTAAATACTATCTATTTGCTGGTGACTCCTTATTTTTCTCCAGGCAAGCTACAGTCCATGGTGCCAAAAAGAGTCGGACATGACTGAATGACTGAGCACGCACACATTTAACACTTCCAGAAAGAAGTGGCACGTAGCAATTTTGCTTGCTTTGACCAAAACAAGTTATATAGCCAAGCCTAAACTCCTTTATTTTTTAAATTGAAGTATAGTTGATTTACAGTGTTTATTAATTCCTACCATATAGCAAAGTGATTCAGTTATATACATATACCTTCTTTTTTTATGTTTTCCACTATGGTTTTTCATAGGATATTGAATAGTTCCCAGCAGGATCTTATTGTTTATCCTTTCTATATATAATAGCTTATATCTGCTAACCCCAACCTCCTCCTGTATCCCTCCCTGAACCCTCTTCCCCCTTGGCAACCACAAATCTGTTCTCTATGTCTGTGAGTCTGTTTCTGTTTTTGTAGATACATTCATTTGTGTCATATTTTAGATTTCACATCTAAATGATATCATATGGTATTTGTCTTTCTCTTTCTGACTTATTTCCCTTGAGTAAGTATGATAATATCTTTAGTTTCATCCTTGTTGCTGCAAATGGCATTATTTCCTTCTTTTTTCTGGCTGAGTAATATTCCGTTCTATATATGTACCATGTCTTCTTTATCCATTCATCTGCAATGGATGTTTAGGTTACTTTCATGTCTTTAGCCAAGCCTAACTTCAGAAAGCGTGGGGAAGTATAATCATCCATGTGCCCAGAAGGAGAAAAGATGGAAATATTTGCTTATCAGCAATTACAATTCCATACCTATTTTTTCTGGGGGGCTTTCTTGGTGGTTCAGTGGTAAAGAATCCACCTGCCAGTGCAGGGGATGCAAGTTTGATCCCTGGGTTGGGAAGATCCCCTGGAAAAGGAAACAGCAACCCATTCCAGTATTCTTGCCTGAAAAATCCCACGGACAGAGGAGCCTGGCAGGCTACAGTCTACAGTGCCAGAGTTGGACACAACTTAGTGACTAAACAACAACCATAACATCTTCTACTAGGAGAATCTTCACCCAGAAGAAAGACAACAAAAGTATTTGATCATTGCCCTTTTGACTTTCATATCTACCCTCTACTTAAAGCTTTCTGTCCCCAGCACAGGTTAACATAACCTCTCTGAATCTCTGTAGCACATATTCCTGTAATACTCACTTGATGTAACTGTTCAGTCATCTGTCTCCCCATCTGCACTATAAATAAGGAGGACAAGGATCTGTGTCTCTTTTCCTCTGAACCTAGTATCCTGAGAACCTGGCTCCATGCCTTTCACAGAGTAGATTCTACAAACAAATATTTATTGGAAGAAGTCTTGTAGCTTTTCATGTGTATGTGTTTTTATCTGCACAATTAGACTAAATATTCCTCTGCATATAAATTGAATAATTTATGTTTCATACATCTTACAGCTGATTCATCATGGAAATGTCCCTATATTGGCAGACACAGTAAATACTTGTTGAACTAAGCTATTTGATAGTATTGAGGCCTCATCAAGGTGCAGTGTGCAAAATATCCCTATTAAAAAGGAACTGGCATGTGTTTATTAGCCATCTGTATGTCTTATTTAGAGAAATATCTGTTTAGGTCTTCTGCCCACTTTTGTATTAGGTTATTTGTTTTTCTGATATTGGCTGCATGAGCTGCTTGTATATTTTGGAAATTAATCCTTTGTCAGTTGTTTCACTCGCTATTATTTTCTCCCGTTTTGAGCATTGTCTTTTTACCTTGCTTATGGTTTCCTTCATGGTGCAAAATCTTTTAAGTTTAAACACATGAAAAGATCTTCAACATCACTCATTATTAGAGAAATGCAAATCAAAAGTGCAATGAGATATCTTACACAGGTCAGGATGGCCATCATCAAAAGTCAACACACAGTAAATGCTGAAGAGGGTGTGGAGAAAATGGAACCCTCTTCCGATGTTGGTGGGAATGTAAATTGATACAGCCACTATGGAGGACAGTATGGAGATCCCTTACAAAACTAGGAATAAAATTACCATATGACCCAGCAATCTCACTACTAGGCATATACCCTGAGAAAACCACAATTGAAAAAGACACACGTACCCCAGTGTTGCATTGCAGTGCTGTTTACAGTAACTAGGACATGGAAGCAACCCAGATGTCCATTGACAGATGAATGGATAAAGAAGTTATGGTACGTATACATAATGGAATATTAGTCAGCTATAAAAAAGGAATGCATTTGAGTCCATTCTAATGAGGTGGATAAACCTAGAGCCTATTATACAGAGTGAGGTAAGTCAGAAAGAGAAAGACAAATATTGTATTTTAACACATAAATAATGGAATCTAGAAAGATGGAACTGATGGTCCTATTTATAGGACAACAAAGGAGACACAGACGTAAAGAACAGACTCTGGGACTCAGTGGGGAAAGGAGAGGGTGCGATGGTTTGAGAGAGTAGCATTGAAACATATACATGACCATATGTAAAACAGACAGCCAGTGGGAATTTGCTCTGTGATGCAGGGAGTCCAAAGCCAGTGCTCTGTGACAACCTAGAGGAGTGGGGGCGGGGGGGGGGTGGGAGGGGGAGGGAATGGGGAGGACGTTCAAGAGGGAGGGGACATGTGAGTACCTGTGATTTATTCATGTTGATATATGGCAGAAGCCATCACATTACTGTAGATAAAATAATTATCTCCCAATTAAAAATAAAATACAATTTTTTCTTAAAGAGGTACTTTCAAGTCTCCCTGGGCTTCCCTGGTGGCTCAAAGGTTAAAGTGTCTGCCTGGAATGCAGGAGACCCGAGTTTGATCCCTGGGTCAGGAAGATCCCCTGGAGAAGGAAATGGCAACCCACTCCAGTACTCTTGCCTGGAGAATCCCATGGAGGGAGGAGCCTGGTAGGCTACAGTCCATGGGGTCGCAAAGAGTCGGACACGACTGAGCAACTTCACTTTTCACTTTCAAGTCTCCAGCACCACCATCTTTTGAACACAAACTCAACACAAGACACACGTTGCTATCCCTGGCTTCCAGCAAAAGTTCCTCAGCAGTTTTCTCTGGTAGAAAAAAACCAACAGATGATTGCCTGGATCTTCTTGGTTCTGTTGGTGGTCAATTTGTCTGGAAGTGAAACTCCACTTTCCACAGAATTTCATCAGAGCAGTAACCATGGGACTCAAATTTTGGCCATTGATAGTGTCTCAGCTCAGCTGTGTATCCTAATGTGAAAATGAAACTTGTGTTCCACCCCCTTATGTTCCCTTTCTTGCAATTGCCAATTCCTAAAATAATGCTGCGATTAAAATCTGTTCCTTCTTGAGCAGGGTCGTAACGTGTGATGACAGATCTGTCTCTTAGACCCTAACTATCTGACAGAGAATGGCAGTCTTGTTGAGATTTTTCTATCAAAAAACATCCTTTGGGTACCAGGTGGTTGCTGTTTCTGCTGACAAGTTCAGAGGACACATATTTGGACATCCTCCCTGCTGCGATGCTATTGGAGTCACAGTCTTCTTCCTTAGAAAAATGTCATTTCAATTGACTGAGTATTCTCAATCTTCTAGGTCTCACAAGCCAGTGTGACACAGCTGAAAGAGTTAGAGACGTCTTCTTCAGTTCCATAGCATATCTTGGGCCAAACCTGAATTTCTGTTTCCTCATCAGAAAATTAGGATAATAATACCTATCTCAATGGACTAAATAACATAGAATTGGAAGTGTTTCTTTCTCTTCCTGGCACACAGGAGATATTCAATAAATGTTTGTGCTTTTCTAACAGCTAACTGTTAAAGTTGACTGGTATGCTAGGTACCAATTTAAAGTCCCTTCAAATAAAATCACCTAATAATTAATTATAGAATTGTTTTGAGCTAATTAAGAGCCCACAACAGAGCCTGAGACATAATAAACTCTAGATAGGAATAACAACCAATAGCATCTACAGTGGAGCATAATGCTATGCTATAATCTGATTTTTGCCCCTTTTCCACATTTTCATCTAATTTATATAGCTTTTCTAAAATGTATCATGCTCTCTCCCATTGATTTGGGAATGTATGTTAGTACAACTTTTTTCTATAGAGTGCAATTTAGCAGTACCCGTCAAAATTTTAAATATACAAATTCTTTGACCCAGCCATGCTACTTTAGGTATTTATCCTATAGATATGCTTGTGAAGGTAAAAGTGAAAGTCGCTCAGTTGTGTCCGACTTTTGGTAACCCCATGGACTATAACAGTCCATGGAATTCTCCAGGCCAGAATACTGGAGTGGGTAGCCTTTCCCTCCTCCAGGGGAGCTTCCCAACCCAGGGATCAAACCCAAGTCTCCCTCATTGCAGGCAGATTCTTTACCAGCTGAGCCATAAGGGAAACCCATAGATAAGCTAACACATGTGCTATATGATATAGGTAGAAAAACATTCATAGTAACATTGTTTGTAATATGAAAAGCTGGAAATATAGCCTAATGTTCATTAGTAGGAGAGTAGACAAATGAAATGCATAAAAAGAAATCCTTTGAGTGAAGCAGCTAATAATACTGACATGAAACAACTTCCAAGATACATCATTAAGCAAAAAGAGCAAGTGGCAGAGCAGTGTTTATGATATGTTATAATATTATTTGCATTAAAAATTATAAGCATTGCATGCTTGTGTAAACATAGGCCATCCCTGGAAGGACAGAAGAGACTGGTAATAGCAATTGCCTCTGGGAAGAGGAAATAGGTGGCGCTGGAAAAGAACAGAGAGAGGATTAACCTCTTATAATACCTTTTGAATTTTGTTCTGTGTACATGTAGTTTCTTTTCCAAACATATGTTTCTTAAAACTGTCCTTATTCTATCATAAATAACTGATTAAATCTGGGAAGAGCACGATAGACAAAAGGAATGTCTAAAATGTTTTCTTTATTTCTTTTCTTTTTTTTTTTTTAGCAGAAAACCCAAGGTATTTGTATTCTGTAATTATTTAAAATTTAATATGAAAAAGGAAAATGACTGGAAAGGGAAAATATAGCTAGTTAAACCACTGTCACTTCCATAATACAATGACTATCAATCATCAGACATTTGCTTGAGTACATATTAAGTCCCTGATGCTCTGGAGGATGCAGTAAGAGGGAGAAATGCAAAGGAGATAGCTTTTAATTATGCAAAAGCTCCCCTCAATGAGCTCACAGTCTGGTTGAATAGATGAGACATATAGGTGAAATGATGAACAGCATCCAGCAGTGAAGCTGGCCTGGGTGAGGAGGCTTAGCAAAGGAGGGGTCAGCAGGACCTCTACAGCAGAGATAATGATAACGCTGGGGACAAGTTATGTCTCCTGCTTTATCCATTTCTTTGTATTTGAAATGGAATAACCTGCCTTGGCTCTCCTCTCACGGGGAGGCTGTTAGGATTAATGAGGTAATGTTTGTGCTTATATAGTGCCTTTCTTCTGAGAACTCAGAATGCTTTGTGTAAAGTATTTTTATTAATATTCATAGGGTGGCTTGTATAGTTTTCCACCTTTTGCTTTGGAATTTGCACATCTATACCTAAAAGACTTGAATTCTTCTCTCACTCTTCAACATTACTCTGGTTTTTGCACCAAAATAGTGCAGACTCAAGCTTTCAAGTCTTGGTGCTTTTATATAGCTCAGGGCTAATAGCATCACACAGCTTGCCTGCAGGAGGACCCACCTGTACTTTCTAAAATTTCTACAGACTCCATTGTATACATATGCAAGATAAACCTGAGCTCATGGAAAGATTTTAAACAAGTATGTGACAGGGATGGAAAAATCTATCTATAACTAAGATTGCTCCCTAGGAAGTATGAATCACAACAGCAGGAATTCTTGTGAGGTTGTGCTTGCAAGTTGAGAGATCAAGGCTGAACCCCATCTCCCTCCACTGCCCCCAGAGACCAGACTACTCTGCGTAACAGAGGTGATTTCCGACTGGGGACAGAGGGTGTCAAAAGAGAGAGAAGGCAGAAGCAGAGATAGAAAGAAGTAACATGGAGCTAGGAAGGTCGCAGGAGGCCGTGCACAGCAGGAAATGACTTCTCCATATTCCCCCTCCCAGGTATGAATAAACTTCACCAAAGCTTACGAAATACTAGGAGTGAATGGATTCCTTACGTAAACCTGACTGAATATGTACGCACAGAGATGCGGGTAATGAAGCAGAGACAAGTCCATGAGCCTGAGAAATGACAGAAATCATGAGAGAATCTGGACCTGCAATGACTTGGGACTGACTAGGCTCCAAGTAAACTAGACTAAATCTCTGAGGAAAAAAGGGACTTGGCTGACATGAGGATAAAGATATGTGATGCCCATTGCTGCTTGTTATTTTTGCATATCCCTGGTGGCTCAGGCAGTAAAGACTCTGCCTGCAATGTGGATGAATTTTCTTATTCAAGGTTCATCTTAAGTAATCTTTAACTTCTTTTTTGTTTGTTCGCAGTGCTTTATTTAACTACACTACTTGTTGGTGGGGCTTCCCAGGTGGCTCAATGGTAAAGAATCTACCTGTCAAGCAGGAGACCCGGGTACAATCCCTGGGTTGGGAAGATTCCTTGGAGAAGGGATTGGCAACCCACTTCAGTATTCTTGCCTGGGAAATCCCGTGGACAGAGGAGCCTAGTGGGCTACAGTCCATGGGATCACAAAGAATCATACACAACTAAGCAACTAACACACCAATATTAAAATCAAGCTTTTAGGATAAAATTTAGGTTTAGAAAAGATGGCCCAGTCCAGCTTCTCTCTTGGATCAAGTGGAGAGTGGCAGGCAGAGAGTAAGAAGACTTTCTCCCTGTGTGGCAGCCCAGCCTGGCTACATGTAACCAAACTGTGCCACGGCCCCACACATCTTTCCTCAGACTTGTTTCTCCCCTGTTTGCCTGTTTGAGAATAGCACTTGGCTGAAGCCTTCGACTTGAGAGGTAGTAGGAGGGCTGCCTACTCATATCACGCTACCTGTTTGGCCCTAGGCCAATAGCACAAAACAAAGCTTCTTGCAGCAACTGAGAAGAAACAATTTGCATAACTTAAAGCTGTGTTAGAGTGTTGTGCTTCATGTCTGAGCAGCGTAAGTCTTGAGCTTTAAATAGCCCAACCCTAACGTATATTTAAGAGCAATGTTCTAAAGGTTGTGTTACATAAAGTGGAACACTGAGTGACACCACAGCAAAATGCCAGGTCCCCTTTCTTGCAGATTGACAGAAGCCAGCCTCAGTTAGGCAACTGGGAGGAAAACTTCTCTGCGATATGAAACCCAAAAGAGATCAGTCCTGTTTATAATTGGAGATTCCTAGTCTTTCACTGACCCTGAATATCCTTGCCTTGTCTGCCGCAGCCTTGCCAATGCTCTGAAAGAGCCATCATAGAGTCACTTTTCTGGATTAGACAGTAAGAATCATAATTCCTGGAAGGACACTTAGGAATACCTACATGTGCCACAGGTACAGCTAAAGCCACAGGTCTTAGCTGATGGACAAAAGTCCTAGACAATATCTTTTTCCTTTGGCCTTCTTTCACTAATGTAGAGACCCACATGTGTTTTTTCACTGCTCTCTTTGATAACCTAGTAGCCATTTCACACAGTTATAAAGCATGAAAGATGAAACTGGATACCAGAATCATCTATGGAACTTATATAAAACATAAGTGCCTGGGGTCCACCCCAGACTTACCACGTCAGAATTTGGAAAGTGGTAGATATTTTAACAAGTATGTTTTGAAAATGGTTCCACAGAAATTCTGATGTAAGCTTCTATCTCACAACCACTTGGGACAGGATGAGATGTAGGTAAAGGTCAGGGAAAAAGATATCCTGAAGATCTGGTGACTGAAGAAATATGCCAACTAGAAAAGATGGGTCACAAAGACTGCACCCCACAGCAGATCCCTGATAGGAAAGAAGGTCAGTTACTCAAAGGTAATCACCCTGGAAAGTGACTGAGAATTCCAGACCAGGCTGGGGAAACTCCCCCAAACTACCTGAAACAAATAAGAACTTTACCCAGTGTATACTGCCATATACGTTTACATTTGTTTATGCCTTCAATATAATATTTACTAACCAATAAATGCCAGGTGCAAAGTCAGGTGCTAGAATAGAATATGGAGCAAAACTAGACAAAATTCCTTAGCCCATGGAGCTTCCCTTCTAACAGGGAAGGCAAAGGATTAAAGAAATGATCATGGCTAAATGTAATGAGTGGTATGACGGGAAGTACAGGATGCTAGAGGAATACATAGAGATGGAACTAACCTAGTCTAAGGGTTATCAAGGAAAGCTTCTGGAGCAAATGATTATTAAATGGAGACCTGAAGGATAAGTGAATATTAGCCTGATAAACAGAATCGGGGATGAAAATCCAGATTTATGTGCAAAGCCTCATGTTTTTTTAGCCCATCAGACATTAAAATTACCTGGGAACATTGTTTTAAACTCCCCACTGCATCCCCACAAGTTTAATAATAATCTCTAGGGGTAGGACCTAGATTAGGAAGATCCCCTGAAGGAGGGCATGGTAACTCACTCCAGTATTCTTGCCTGGAGAATCCCCATGGACAGAGGAACCTGGCGGGCTACAGTCCATGGGGTCCCAAAGAGTCAGACACGACTGAGTGACTAAGCACAGCACAGGTGTAGGACCCAGACATCAATAGTTTTTAAAGCTCCCCAGGTTATCCCAATGTGCAAACAAGGAGAACCAGTGGTGTAGAGACAAGACTTTTGATTCAGGATGCTTAAAGAAATTCAGAGCATTTAATTCAGATGAGAAAATTGCAAGACAGATCCAGTAAGAACTGTGTTAGAATTCTCCATAAAAATCAGAACGATAGGACATGCCAGATAGATAGATAGAGAGGTTTATTGTAAGGAATTGGCTCACATGATCATGGAGGCTGAGAATTTATTAGAGATCTTACTATTTGTTGGTGGTTTAGCTACAGCCCAGGTAGAGAAGAAAACTGACATCCTAACTCAAAAACAGGCAGAGAGAAAGTGAATTCTCCCTCACCTTTAATCTTTTCAGAACTCAGATTGGATGAGGCATGCCCACACTGGAGAGGGCAACTGCTTTATTCAGTCTACAATTCAAATATTCATCTCACTCAGAAATACCTTTGCAGACATACCCAGGATGTTTAACCAAATATCTGGGTACACTATAGCCCAGTCAAATTGACACATAAAACTGGCCATCACATCATTCTTAAAGAATTCATGTTTTATCTTGAAGTCGTGGAAATCTTTTAAGCAAGGGAATATGATCTGACTAGTACATTTAATATGGTCACTCTGCTGTGGTTTGAGAAAAGGAAAGAAGCTAATGGTGATGAAATCACTAGGAAGCTGTTGCAATCACCTAGGCAAGAGGGATGGCCACTTGAACTAGGCTGCTGACAGACATGCTGGAGAGGATGGAGAGGTGTGAGTCCATCTAGAGAAAGGTAGAATCAGTTGGATATGATGATTGATCAGGTATGAGAGAGGATGGAGAACAGAGTCAAGAGTGACTTCTGGGTTTTAATTTGAACAACTGGGCAGATTGGAATTCTATTTACCAAAACGAGGAACATAAGAACATTCCTCCACATAGTTGCAAATTTCTGTATAAGAGATGTTCATCATCCTTCAAAGACCACCCTCTTCTAAAGAGACTGTACTTCAGCTAACCCAAGCAGATGAGCATTCTAGCTGAATTTCTCTAAACCCTAAGGAAGTCCCTTCACCTACTTCCAAGGCAACCCTAAACTGAGAAAATCTGGGGGTGAGGACATCATTAAAATGGGCTGGGAAGTCAGATAAATACAGAATACAGGTACTTACCCTGAAGGGAAAATGTACTAAAACTTTAGAAACACAAAATTTGCCTTTTTATTTCTGATCTATGGTTCTACTTAGGGGCAAATGCAACGAATCTTGAACCATAAACAGGCATTAATGTCAATAGGATGCTTTCACCTGGGAGAGTTCTGGGAAATGCAGTCAGCTTGTTTATCAACACATCATGTCTTCTTACCCAGAGGCCTAGTCAGATGACTGCTGAGGCCTCTCATCTCTATTATAATGATGACTTAGACTCTCTACACACCCTCCCTAAACAAGGAGCATGTTCCTCCAGGTATAGAGAGCTGGACCACAGCTATCATTCTTCCACACTAAAGATGGTGTAGGAATTTGTATCAAGAAGGGGCACAGGGCAGTGCACACTGGGGACCCCTGTGCCCTCACCTTGCCACAGAAAACTAAGAAGCACTGGGGTCCCCTTTGCAAAAACTCCTTTCATAAGAGGTTCCCATAAATCCAGTTTTGACAGTGCTTGAAAGATTCAGTGTAGGATTGGTTTGGTAAAGCACTTGAAGCTATGGTTATTAACTGTTAGAATAAAACTGTTGAACAACTCTAACAGTTTCCTGGGGCTCCCAAAACAAATTATGGCAGACTTGGTGCCTCAAAATAGCAGATATTTACTTGCTCACAGTCCTGAAGTCCAAAATCAAGGTATCAGCAAGACTGGCTTCTTCTAGAAGCTCTGAGGGAGAATCTGATCCATGCTTCTCTTCTAATTTCAGATGGTTGCCAGCAGTCCTTAGGGTTCCTTGGCATGTAGATGGCTGATTCCAATCTTTGCCTTCCTCTTCACATTTCATTCTTCTCTATATCTCTGTGTCCTCCCTTCTTCTCATAAGGACGCTAATCATCGGGTTTAGGGCCAACCCTAATCCCATATGACCTCATCTTGACCCTTAACTAGTTATATACAAAAATAACCAATTTCCATATAAGATGACATTTTGAGGTGGACATGGCGTTTGAAGGGACAGCTGCATTTGACTGCAGCAGCATAATTTTTGGTGTTACCAAATGATAGCTACAACCATTTATATATACAGGGCCTGGAGTTTTTCTAAAAACATGCCAATCCTATTAGTAGATATCAAACAGGAAATTTCAAAGGGCTTATAGTCTTTATTTCTGGTACTGGAATAAAATCAACAGCTCCCTTCATTTGCAAGCCACAATCTTGGCCCCCCTTTCCTCTTTTTTCCTAGTCTTTTTTTTTCATGAATTAGAAACTTAACTTATTCTGCTCAGAACATCCATCATCACCTTTCTTTCGCTGCCCTAAATCTCAGCCTCAAAGAAACAAACCTTACCTGAGATCAAGGTCTGACCAGTTCTGAAATAATCAAATGAAATAGATTGCCATAGTTTTCCAGTTATTGTAGCACTGAAAGAATTTGAAGGTCTTACTCTTTTTTGAAGTGAGAAGGTTTGAAGATGTGTGGTGGTCACAGAACCTCTTAGGTGAAATGGATGTTCAGGATAAAAACGTGTGATAATCTGTTTTAGAAGCTGTGACTTTCCCATGATGATACTGTCAGATACAAGATAGCAGTGTTATCTGAAGCTATTCTGGTTTAAGATGTTTAAATACTCTAATATATCACAGTCTGTTTTAAATGTAATACATTAAAACACACCTCCACACAAGCCCATAAATGAAACAAAGATGTCTTAGAGGAATAGTTTAGCTGTGCTTCTTTGCAGCCTAAATGTAAACTCTCCTTTAATCTAAAAGCATTAAAATCATAATAATGAAATCTTGCCATCAAGAGTCAGAAAGCACTTTTCTCTTTAAAAAGACAGATGCATTAAAATGTAATTATTTTCTCCCTATCTGATTATCAGACACAAATAAAGCACATTTGGGGGAAAACTACACATATGTTCACCCAGTTTAAGAATGTTTTGAAGACTCTTCAAGGAGTTGTTCCCCAGCACCCACCCCAAGTGGAAAAAAATGTAATTGGTTACATATATATGCCTTGAAACAAAAGAGCCAATGTACCAACTGAATAAACAGATACAAATCAGGTGCTTAGGAAATGATTTTGATTTCTTAAGCCTGTGCATATTCTCCCCATCTCTAAACAATGTGTGTGCATCTGACTTGGTGTGGCATCCCCTCTGATGGTTTCTTGATCCACATTTTCTTCTTCTTTAGGATAGGTAAGTAGAGATTCCTTTCTGGAGTGTGAAAGCTCGCAGCAGCAGGAACACAGCATATCTCATCTCTAATTTATGACTGACTAACTGAAACTCCGCACTGTCGGCAAACTCTGCCGTGTTTACTGGTGTGACAGCATACACACATATGGCAGAAGCCAGATGGACCTTCTCCCCCAGCTTCAAGCTAAGGGTGCTTCATTAGGAAAGAGATGCAGCCAGGCTTTGAGATCTTTGAACAAGGCTTTCCAGCACTACAGGAAGGAAATCAGTCAGCAATCCAGAAAGAAAATAACCTATCTCTAGGTGAGAGATTAGGTCAGAAGAGAATTTATAGTTGCCCTGTTGATGCCCATCAAGTTTTAAAGTACAAATGGCCCGTCCTCCAACCACAGACATTGGGAAGCTGCTTCCAAAGAAATCGGTTGAAATGAAGTTTGCGTTTCATCTACCCAGCCAAAGGTAAATAGGACAATAAATCCACTTCCTAAACTCTGATTTACAGTTAAGTGCTAACAATGTCAAAAAGTTCTGTTAAACCCCTAGAAAATAGCAGTGTCTTTTGCAATTACAGAGACTCAGTGAAGAACCTTCCTGCTTCAATGAAATGTTGCTCCTAAGTTATAAATAAAATATAATTCTCTAAACCTAAACTTTCATTCTAAAATTTCGAAAAAAGCAATGTTGTCTTCAGTTTATCCAACACTACTGTGTTTTGGTTTGGATTTCTTTTTTCTTTGCATGTGGTGTCTATACCTTTACTGACTTCTTAGATTGAACTTTTTTTCTTCTTCTTCTCTTAATACTCTGGCCTCCAAGTTTTGAGGTGTGTCTCAAGAGCAATGGACTTAGATTCCCATCAGGAGTCCTTCTTATCCATACTTGAACCATCTGGAGCAGTGGTCTCTGAAAAGTAATTTGAGATCCTCTCTCTTCCTAAAAACCCAGAAACAAGGGTTCTGGGAATAATAAAGGGGTGACAGGAAGAACTGAGGGAGAATGGATTCTTGAATAAACTGCCCCACTATCTAAACTATCTGAACCTCTGATTCAGATAAATTCATCAACTCCTTATGTCTCAAGGCCTCGTTCCAAACAGAGAAAGGCCTAATCCCAGGGCAGTATGCGTGTGGGGGAAGAAAGAGGCTCATGGTTTGAAGAGATAATCCTTTCTCTAGGACCTTACAGATTTTAGAGGAAATCTAGATACCCCTCTCCTCCCTCCAGGGCCTTCTGTTGATTAAACTCTTGACAAAGAAAAGCAGTGAGGAGGAATCACTGGACATTGCTAAAAACTACCTGTGTATATAGTACAATTAGTTCACGCTGACTAAAAATTCTCTCTCTTTGAGAGGCAAAATAATTGCATATTACTGCAGAGTGGACTACAGAAGCAACTAATAATTCTCTCAATATTCTACACAACAATAAAAAAAAAAATCTACTTCTCAAGAACAGCCCTTTAATTGAATGTTAGAATATATAGGGCCACTTCTAGTCAGCCTTTCTACAAAGAGTAATTAGAACTAACGCTTTTTGGAGGCACATTAGGACTACAGGTTTAGTGTAAGGCATTAACCTTCTGTTTAAATGTTATTTCACAGCAATAGAGAAGCTCCTAGCGTGAGATTATAGGTAGATTTTAAACTGATCCTTTTCCCCTCACTAGGAAACTGTGATATGATTTGAAACAGAGTGGCCATTGTTGGTGAAACTCCATGGAACCAAAGCTCTATCATCAACCAAGCAGAAATTAAAAAGAGTTCTCAGGGGCAGCACTGCTTGCAGTTCTCAGGGCACTGTATTTTATATTGGTCTAGAATATGATGCTCCTTCAGTTCAGTCGCTCAGTTGTGTTCAACTCTTTGCGACCCCATGAATCGCAGCATGCCAGGCCTCCCTGTCCATCACCAACTCCCGGAGTTCATTCAAACTCCTGTCCATCGAGTTGGTGATGCCATCCAACCATCTCATCCTCTGTCGTCCCCTTCTCCTCCTGCCCCCAATCCCTCCCAGCATCAGAGTCTTTTCCAATGAGTCAACTCTTCACATGAGGTGGCCAAAGTACTGGAGTTTCAGCTTTAGCATCATTCCTTCCAAAGAACACCCAGGGCTGATCTCCTTTAGAATGGACTGGTTGGATCTCCTTGCAGTCCAAGGGACTCTCAAGAGTCTTCTCCAACACCACAGTTCAAAAGCATCAATTCTTCGGCGCTCAGCTTTCTTCACAGTCCAACTCTCACATGCTCCTTACAGAGTTCCATACCCACCCTACTCATTGCACCTCAGAAGAACTCTGTGAAATACCCAGAAACATTGCTGTTAGTCCCTTTTTACAGACAGATTGAGTACCAGAAATATATAGGTTATATACCCAACTGGTTAACAGTAGGGACAGAATTAAATCCCAAGCATTCTATATTCCAGAATCTAATAGTATCTTCTTAAACAGGATTTCTTCTCCTGATAAGTGAGTTACAACTGCTATTTAAAGGTCTAATATTCTGTTAATGGGATTAAGCAGCCCGTGGAATGGAAAACATAGGCTATATTTGATCACGTTTTAGAACATCTAAATATAATAAGACAACTCAGGTAAGGGGAAGGTGAGATAAGATGAAACCAGAAGAGCCAAGTTTACCGTTCAGCAAACAGGCTTCTGAATCTCTCTGTAGTTTACACCTCAGACAGCCCCAGTCCATGAGAATGGAAGTGAAAAGAAAATGCAAATTCAGCTGCATGTTACATCCACAGCAAATGCAAAGACAAATTAAGAATTAAAGACAAATGCAAATTACTCTGCTCATAAAAGAAACCTATACAAAAGCCAGGGAATGAAAAGGCTCTGACAGTTATGGATGAATCTCTGAAGAGGCACACAGCAACCATATTTTCAAATTCAATCCTTTTAAAAACTGGTTAGAAGAATGAGAACAGCTGCTGCAAAGAAAGGGGGGAAACTTCAGTTAACAGTAAACCAAGCTACAGAGTAAAACTGAGAATCATGTCCTTATTGTCAAGGTGAGAATGAAAAGCAACAAAGGGACAAAGCCAAAGGAATTCTGTCTCCAGAAACTATGGCAGACTTTAAAAGCTAAGCCCCTGGCAAGCTTTCAGCTGGCGGAGATGGAGACGGGGAAGAGAACAAAGAAGACAAGGTGGAAGAAGACGTGGGTGTTGGAAAAGAAAGCACCCGAGGACATTTTAGCAGGAAAGGTACCTAGAGGTCAGGAGCCATTCTTTAACTCAGGGACTGCCAGACGGGGTAGGTAACGGAGAGCCTGCCTGGCGACGAGCAGTGGGGACTGTGCGGAACTGGCCAAAGGTGTTCAAACTTACCCCTCTTTTCGGAAGATGTTAGACACAGACAAAGAGCATGTCTGCACAACATCGGTTTGTGTTATTTTAATAATTGAGTCCTTTGGTGCATCTTCAAATCTGTGGAACAGAATAGATGTGTTTTAAAAGTTAGGCGATAAATCAATGAACCCATTTTACACGTAAAGAAACTAAGACTCTAAATGATTAAGAGGCTCTTGTGAATTCACTCAATTAGATAAAAGAAGTTATCACTAGAGCCAAGTCCCCAGCCCCTAATCCAGCACTCCCTTATCTATGGCATAAGGCCTCTGCAAGAAGAAAAAGAAAATAAATATATTCACCATGGTGTGGAAAGAGAAAGGCACACAGTTGTCTGCGGTGGCACCAGTTGTCATTCCTGCCACAGACTGCCACCTCTGAACTAGCGGAAGCTTTCAAGCTCTGGTTTTTGGTCAGAACCAAAGGTTTGCAGAGGGCAAAGAGACAACATATAGAGCAAAGTGGGGCTCAGGCAACCTGTGCCAAACGGGAAAGTATGTGCCCCAGAGAAGGGGCACCCTCTACCCAATTCCACCCAGTCAAGAAATTGTGGTCGTGGCTAATCCTTTTAGAACCTATAATTTTTCAAGAGAGTCATAAATCTGCATTTTTATTTGAAACATCCTCATTTTAAGATTTTACACCTAGTTATTTCTAAACACAGTGAGAGTCAAACAGAGAACAACTTTCAAGTCACAGGCAGCCTGAGCATGGCCAGTTGGCAACCTCTGACTATAGTGATGGCAGTCATTTTAAGACAAGGTGTAGTGTCTTAGTTCTAAAACATCCCAACACTTCAGCTCTTTAGAAGCTCTCAGTATAAAAATGTCTACTTTTATTAAAAGATCATATATATGAAACCTGCATTTTTGGTTGAAGCAAATGCCTTCAGTGAAGCCTTAGCATCTATATATTTGTCTATCACATTTCCTGGAGGTTCATATTTTCTCTGTCCCTGGGTAGCATTAACTTGTGTTTGCTTTTCTTATCTACCTGAAGTTAGGTTGTCAAAATGAGACCCTGTGGCTTCCTCCTTTCAAGAATTTATAAAATACCAGCCTTCACAAGGCAACTCGTTCAGCCAAGTTCAGGCCCCTAGTGGTTACACAAGCAAGAAAATAAAAAGTTGAGTCCAGTCTTTGTAAAAGTGCAATTTTTACTTAATAAGATTGAAAATGAAAACTTGTTGCAGTTATTATGACACAGAGTGAAAGAATTCCAAAATTTCCATCCAACAGATAGCAACTTATCTTTTAGAGCTGGTAGTTTATTTGACTTAGGGGAAATTTTTTCTCTTTTGAAGCTATTAGAAGAGCAATTTCAGGATTTATCCAAGAAATAGAATTCAAATTGTTTATGAGACAATCAGCCCCTGAAGAATGATGTCCATACAATAAACTTAGCCTTCTGAGAGGAAAGGCTGCAATTTAAAACCTGGTGGAAGGCAGCTTAGTTTCAAGTGCCTGTTCCTTTCTCCTCACAAAATCCTGGGCTGTAGAAAATAAAAGTGGTAAATGTTATATAAATAGTGCATGACATTTGCAAAGGTTAAGAAGAGTGTCTTTACTCCTTTTCTTCTTTTCCCAAGTATTATATTTGAGCAGTGAACCTCAAGGTTTCAGTATTCAGGTACAAGCCTGCAGGTCAGATTACTGGCGATACTGAGGTAGATCAGGAATTTCCACCCTGTTTGTTCCTTGGAAGAAAGCAAAGCCTCACCAAGTAAGATTTTGCACAAATGTCGCCCTAGCAAGGGGTGATATGGCATTCTGCCAAGGGGTCTCAGTGCTGCTGAATTTGCACAAAGCAAACTTGGCTTTGTCTTTAGTTTCCATAACGAATACAGGCACAGTTTAGAGGCTCTGCTTTACAAAACAAGACTCGTTCCATCTATTTGTAGTAAGTCTCTGATTTTTTTTCCCTTTAATCCTCCTTTTCAAGTGGCTAAATAAAGAGGTAGGGTGTTTCTGCTACCAAATCTGTGAAAAACATTCAGTGTCTAGGATATCTGACCAGTTAAGGTGTTGGGTTTTCTAAGCCATAAACACAGAACTAAACTTGGAACTAGAGAACCATCCAAGAGGCCATCTGAGTCCTACCCTGCCTCTAGGCCAAGCGGAATTTAAGCCTGAAAGAAAACTTTGAAATCTGCAGGGAATAAGGTTCTAACAGTTCCTTCCTTAGTGACGCATCAGTGGCTCCTCAAACTCTGGGGGAAGAAATTCTCCCTAATATCCAGTTTACTTCAATTTGCTCTCTGCTTCTTCCCTAGAAAGGGTCAGTCTCCCTCTCACTGGACATATGAACACCAGACTTTCTGAACTGCATCCACATTCATGCAGGAGTATGGATTTGGGGTTCCAGAAGATTGCTTGATCAAGATGTAACAATTGTCAATAATAAATCACTTGTGGGTCCTCACTATGAAGTGGTTTTTGTGAATTAACTGGGAACTCACAGTCCAGTTCTCCAGTGGAAGCAGGCCTTTGTTAGCAAGGTTTCTTCCCTGGCTCACAAATATTTACACAGCTCATTTATCCCACATATACCCTCCGATAGGACACATGCACATCTCAAAGTTGGTAGGTAATTGTGAATACCTGAATATTGATTGATAAATGACTGTTGACAGGTTGGTTTCATGGAAAGCCATCTTGGCTCTTTCTAAGTCTTTGGTTAACCTTTAACAGTTCCCTCATCCCTTGCCCTCTTTTGCCCACTTAGTGCATCCCTTACTGTAATAGCCTCTAGACTTTAGCCAGCCTTGCCATACCTTCCATTGTGGCTCACTTTGGATCCTCTGGTGCTTTGGTTGGTCCTATCTGCTACCCTGATTGCTGGTCCAAGGTCCTATTTCAGCTGTGCCCCAAACTAGGTCTTCTCCTATTCTGCTTCCTAGTCTTTGAAAACCTATTCAGAGATGAACCAGAGCCAATTATCATACCTAGCAGTAAAGATGGTCAGGGCCACTCAGGGTCCAAGACTATGGCTCTATAGATAGTGAATTGTATGGACAAGGGAAGCTATATTTGGAAGCATACGACTGTATGCTTGATAGCAACAAGAGTCTTTGTTTGGGCCATTTAGATTTGGTCATGAAGGATGCAGGCTTCCTACCCTAAGTCCCTACCCTCAGTTTTATCACCTGGATGTCCCTGAGTGGTGGGTTCTACAACATGGGATACTGTGGCTGGCTGACTCTTAGATAACATATACTCGCACAAGTAGAGCAAGAAGGAAAAAGAGAAAATCCAGAGATCTGAGGTGCATGGCATCATTATTTGCAAATTCTTTTGGCATGATGGTACCGAAAACTGAGGGTTTTTTCTTGAAAACAAATAAATATGGAAACAAAGAGCCGGCCCCTCCGGTGTGTGTGTTTTTTCTGCTGTTCTCCCCACTGTGCCTGGCCACCGCCTTCCATGAGCCTTTGTCCCTTACTCTAGGTCTGGCATGTGTCTGCGCCATTGTCAGGTTTAGTTCTAGACTAATTGGATTCACTACGTGGATTTCATTTTAATTTTTTCAATAATGTTTTTACAATTACAAAACATAGATATGGTACTGATTGATGGAAAAGTACAGACATGCTCGAAAAAAATTAAATCACCCATAATTCTATCACTGGGAGATAACCATTAAAAACACTTTAGTTCATTTCTGTTCCTTTTTTTTTTTTTTTTTCCTGAGCATACTTACACATACCAAAACTGTTTATAGAACAAGATTGCACTGTGTATATTTTTTTATAACTTACTTTTTACACGTATTTGCTCATTGGATAAGACTAATTCCTAGTGAGTCTTTTTTTTTTAAGAATGAACAAGGAAGTAATGTTAAGACAGAAGCTGGAACAGTCATGTGCTCAGAGAAACCTAGAAAGTCACTCTTCAGAAAAAGAGAGAGAGACAAATGAAGCAGATGAGCAGGAAGAGGTCATGAGATTCTAGAGAACTGGAGACAGTAACTTCCATTCTTTATGATTGCCTACTTGGAGTTCCAGTATCTTATGAATCCCAACTGACTTCTTCCCTTTGGGCTCGATGCTTTTGCCTTGTAACTCCCTAATAAATTTCTCCAGTTTTTCTTAAGATTGTTTGAATGGGTTCTGTTTCTTACAGACAAAAAAAAAAAAAAAAAATTACTAACCATGGCAAATACCTGAAATATACTAGAGAAGATGCAGGCATAAGAAGGCAGATGGATAATGGCTTGAGTAAACAAGGAATTTTTATCTTGAAGGTAGAACTTACCCCCAAATAGCCAATTCTATTCTTGCTGAAACTTCTATGCCATGTTACTACTTCTCATCCTCAGATGTGTAGATGAGAGGTTTTATTTAACATACTGTGACAGCCTGTCAAAAAGAATGACTATAGTGCACTGTGTGGACTGAGCTTCATGACTTGTTTTTCCCTAGAGTTGGATAATTGCCTTGTTTGTTCCTGTCGTCACTGGGACTAGGTACAATGATAAACAAACTCAGCATCCAAACTGGGATTGTTCAGCGGTCCCTATTATCACACGTTCGTGTTGTTAGCAAGCCTATAGAACTCTGCAGCAGAGTTTCACCAGGGTAGTGTAGCTTTCTGTTAATGAGACCCTATGAGCGCTCAAAGGTCTTTTCTAAATATACATTTAATGCAGCTCCTTGGAACTTCTGTCTGCTAGACTGGATGCTGCCTGATGCATGAATCACTGAATAAAGGCCAATGTGGTTTTTTTAAATTAAAAAAAAAAATAGTACGGCCAAGGGCACTGCTGGAGTTCATGTGGAATTCTGATGAACTGTCTCTCTTAGGTGTCCTGTGACCTGGGTTCACAAGTACTTTTTACTTTTTACTCCATTGAGTTTTGTACAAATCCATCCTTGATTCAGATAATACCATCTCAGAGGGTCCTTCCCTAATCTCTCTATAAAAAAGCACTTCTCTCCCTCACCTGGCTCCTCTTTTCTCCCTTTCTCTCTTTTTAATGTCACTTACTTTGCCAACAAAGGTCTGTCTAGTCAAGGCTACAGTTTTTCCAGTGGTCATGTATGGATGTGAGAGTTGGACTATAAAGAAATCTGAGTGCCAAAGAATTGATGCTTTTGAACTGTGGTGTTGGACAAGACTCTTGAGAGTCCCTTGGACTGCAAGGAGATCCAACAAGTCCATCCTAAAGGAGATCAGACCTGGGTGTCCATTGGAAGGACTGATGCTGAGCTGAAACTCCAATACTTTGGCCACCTGATGGGAAGAGCTGACTCATTTGAAAAGACCCTGATGCTGGGAAAGATTGAGAACAGGAGGAGAAGGGGACGACAGAGGATGAGATGGTTGGATGGCAGCATCGACTCGATGGACATGGGTTTGGGTGGACTCCGGGAGTTGGTGATGGACAGGGAGGCCTGGTGTGCTATGGTTCATGGGGTTGCAAAGAGTTGGACACAACTGAGTGACTGAACTGACTGACTGACTGAGTACCAGCTGACATAATAATACTCTATGTGTTGGTTGTCAGCAACCAACACATGGATTTCCCAAATGGATTTCAGTTTCTTGAGGACAGGGACTCTATCTGATTTACTATTGATTGTACCATAGAGCCAGGCACATAATAGACCCTTATCAAATATTTGTTGAGTGAGTGAACTCCTAGACATAGCAGCCTAAATCTTGGCAGGGATTAAATTCCTGACAGAATGGGATGCCATAGTGTTTTCCTTTCCCAAAATTATACAAATCCCTACGTAGATTTGGGCAAACCCAAAGGTTTTCCCACCTCTTTTCAGACTCTTTAAAGAGCTTCCTCTCTTTTTAGCCTTAGCTCTTAAACACTATATCCAGCTGTTCCTTCTAAATTAAAAATGGAAGGAGGCAGCACGTGGGTTTTATTTCCATAATGCCATAATTCCCAGCCCTGGGACACCTCCTACCACAAAGTGCCTCTAATTACCTCAAGGGAACATCATTAAAACTTCAGAGAAAGAATCAGTTTAATTCATTTGAAGTTTTAAATAAACATCGGCCACATGCGACAAAATCAAACAAACAACCATGCAAGTATTAAAATGGTAAAAATCCTAGGAGTCCTGCTCTAATGGATTTCAGGGGTGAGATCCACAATTCTGAGCTGCAGTTAGTGTGATATATGTCTGCTATACATTTCCAAAATGACTCACCTTTGAATTTTCTCTAATTTACACACTTCACCTACTCTCCTTCCAAATTACCAGGTCAAAAAATGCCTCTCATTTTCCTCTGTTAATATGCTGCTTTGCCCATTAAGCTTCACATATTAAGTTTTAGCTTATCGGCTTCACTGACACTCAATGATCCCAAAGCAGGCTGGAATAAAATATGTATTTTTCCTAGGTACCTTCATGCCTCGATTGCAGTTTCTAATCTCTGAACTATTGCTTGCTCTACATCTGTGTCTTGTGGAAGAGCTATTGATCTGTAATCACACCATTGCATTTTCCTCCTGCTCATAAAATCCCAGGGATGTTCTAATTAAGGATAGGCTCTGGCTACAAATTACAGAAAAGGCAGCACCCAGGTATCCGAATAGAATGCAGACCTTTGGTCAGTCACAGCCTGGGCAGTTGGGAAGCAGGCCTGATTTTAAACTCTCCTTTATCAGTCAGCCAGGTTCTACTGTGTACCAAAGGCAGTAAGACTGAATAAATAGGAAAACAAATAAATAAATGCAAATTAGATTCTTATATTATTGCAGATAACGCTGTTGATCTCATGGTATACAATTTGTGAGTTATGAGTGGCAGCATGAGGTAGCAGGAACACACTGGCTCTGATGTCAAAACAACCTTCGTATCTTTGAATCCAGACTCCTCCTCTACCAGCTGTATGCTAATTTTCTCTCTAAGCCTCAGTTTCTTTATCTATAAAATAAAAGTAGTTCCACTTAGCTCACAGACTTGTTGTGATGAAAATTGATTACATTGTGTATAAAGAGGTCCTGCAATTTGGGCTCAACTACTGATAGTGCCCTTACTTCAGATTCCCATACTCAAGACTACAAGTCTCAGTCTGTAAGTGTGTTCTTATCATTCAAAGAAATAGGAAAAAAAGTTTTGAAACATCAAGACACCTGAAATTGGTCATAAGAATAAGAATGAGTTGCTGTAAATACCTGATAAAAAGTTGAGCGGCAGAGTTGGACTTGGCCAGGAGAATGAGTGGGTTACCTGAGGCCAGGCTTGATAAAAGATGGGAGTCTCCTTCTCTAGGTCAAGATTATCCAGGCAGAAGGAAAGCATTTCTGTAAACAAATAATCAGAGCTCTTCAAGACCGAGCAATGAGGACTGAATGGGGTCAACTGGATGTGGCCATCTCAGGTCATAAGATGACCATTATAGAGGTTGGGAGTCAGGCTATAGCAGGGGACTAAAGAACTGTGGTGTAGGAGAAGACTCTTGAGAGTCCCTTGGACTGCAAGGAGATCCAACCAGTCCATTCTGAAGGAGATCAGCCCTGGGATTTCTTTGGAAGGAATGATGCTAAAGCTGAAACTCCAGTACTTTGGCCACCTCATGCGAAGAGTTGACTCATTGGAAAAGACTGATGCTGGGAGGGATTGGGAGCAGGAGGAGAAGGGGACGACAGAGGATGAGATGACTGGATGGCATCACCGACTCGATGGACGTGAGTCTGAGTGAACTCCGGGAGTTGGTGATGGACAGGGAGGCCTGGCGTGCTGCGATTCATGGGATCGCAAAGAGTCGGACACAACTGAGCAACTGATCTGATCTGAAAGTAGTAGGAGAGGAGGAAGCGAAATTAACAAGTGGGAACTATTCTTTCGAGTACCTGAGTTGTGAAAGAGAAGTAATTCTCACCTTCCTCATTTTGAGGACTAGAAATTTTCATGCCAGAAATAGTGCAAATGGGAGTGCTGAGCTATATAAAAGGTCTCAATTATTAAGACAGTCTTCCCCCTTGCCCCTGCCCTCGGCAGTTCCTCATCTGTTGTTTTTTGGGTACCACTGGCTTGCTTGAATTTTCCTTGCCTCTCTGAAAACTTCTGAACCTCATTTTCCTGATATTGGCTCCTGCCTGGAATCACCCCCCGGGATATTGTGAGGGTGGCAGGAGCTTGGAGTCAGGAATGAGGCAGACCTTGTTGGTATCCTACCCCTGGGTTATGCAAGGCTAAAATCTAAAAATATCTCTTTGTGCCTCAATTTCCCCAAAGATAAAATGGGGAAAGCAGCTTGATAGAGGTATTTTGAAAATTAAATGTGTAAATAACTATAAAACACTTAGAATTGTGCTTGGCATATTGTAAGTGCTCCGTAAGCATCAGCTGGTATTGTGCTGACCTGTGTGTCTAAGCCTCTGATGAGACCCTAGTCTGTCTGACTCTGCATTTTGTCCTGCCCTATTCTACTACATAATACTGTAATAATTCTCATTTCTCTCTGCCAACCTGAGCCAATCTCTCTTTTGCCTGGCTCTCCATCTCCAGTTCTGTTTAGTCCTGTTTCCAACCCAGGCCTTATGTCACTGAAGTATCCTATAGTGATAACAACTATTTCAGGTCCCATTTATTATTCCTTAGCACATGCCAGGCATCATGCTAAGAGTTTTACATACATGTAATCCTCACAAACCCATGAGATAGCTGTTATTAATGAGGAACCAGCCAGTGAACAACACAGTCAGGACTGGAATTCAGTTCTATGTAATTTCTCAACCACACTCCTAACTCCCAGGTTGCATTTCCTCCAGAGGTTGTTCAGATATCTTGCTCCTGCTAGAGCCTGTATTCGCTTGTCATTTCTCCTTTAAATTAGATCTTTAGGTGTTTGTGTGGTAGATTGTATTAACAGCTACAAATTCCCCCACAATTTCTTTAAATCCATCAGGAAATAAAATTTATTATTTTACTCCTAAATCTAGACTGGCCTGTGACTTGCTTTGGTTGATGGGTACAGATACAACTCTGCAGTTTCAAGCATAGGCATTGAGAAGCTCTGCACACTTCCACTCACTCTTTTGGGACCCCTTCCACCATCATCATATGAACAAGTCCTGGAAAATAAAATACTGTGTAGAGGAAAACTAGAGCACCCCAGCCAAAAGTCCATCAACCTCAGCTGACCTGGCAGCCAGTCACAGAACTGGAATGAACTCCAGCCAAGAGTAGCCAAGTCTGGCCCAGATCATTGGAACAGCCCAGGTGAGCACAGCCCAAATTACCAATGTGTGAAAGCATAAACCATAAGTCTGTTCTCTATGGACGTGGGGAGAGGGGAGAAGAGGGTGAGATGTATGGAAAGAGTAACACGGAAACTTACGTTACCATATGTTAAATAGATGGCTAACGGGAATTTGCTGTATGGCTCAGGAAACTCAAACTTCAGCTCTGTATCAACCTAGAGGGGTGGAATGGGGAGGGAGATGAGAGAGAGTTTCAAAAGAGAGGGGATGTATGTATACCTATGGCTGATTCATGTTGAAGTTTGACAGAAAACAGCAAAATTCTGTAAAGCAATTATCCTTCAATAAAAAATAAATTATTTTTTTTAAAAAGCATAAACTGGACAAATACTTACTGTTTTAAGTCACTACATTTTGGGCTGATTTGTTATGCAGCAAAAACTCACTGATACTATCTGCAAGTATTTTTTAAAAATCACTAGTTCCTTTCCTTGTCTTCTGTTGGAGTTCCTGTTGGCCACTCAGTCTCAGATACTGATCTTCCTGGTCCCTGCCTTTGTACTGCTCTTGACTGGGCCTTGGGCAACAGATAAACAGTATAGAAGATTCCACTAGCACTTCAGAAATATACTTCTTTGATGAGATCCAAACCTACTCTCTTTATACCAGATTTCATGCTATGACAGATTGCACTATGATAAAATATGCACATAATAACCAAACATGGAATAAAATAATTGAATTCAATTGCTAATAACAAAGATCCAAATACAATTTAAATGCACATAGATTTCCACCCCCTTTTTAAGTTACTTTGGTCAACCTCAGGTTAGTATCAAGGCTCCATGAAGTCATCAAGGACCCATGCTCCTTCTGTCTTTCAGTTCTGCCATACATCACTTTCATTATCCAGATTGGCAGCTGGTTTTCCAGCCATTGCATCTGGATTCCAAGCAGGAGGCAGGAGGACCTGAGCCTCTACCCACCCAATCCTCCCACCATTAAGGTCTCTGCCTACCTATCACTACTCTTCACATCTAACTGGCCAGCACTTCAGTCACAGGGCCACATATCACTTCATATGCGGCTACGAAATGTAGCCCAGGTTCTGTTACTAAGGTGGAAGAGTGAATGAACATAGGGAGACAACTAGCAAAATCTGCAACAAATGCATTTCATTATCGTCTTAACTAGGTACCAGGTTGTTGGCAGTACAGACCAATTTGGCAGTCTATTAATAAAAGTCTGAGGTTTAATATGGAGGCATTGTAAAAGCCTCATAATCTGTCAAGAGGCATTGAAAATAATGTGAATAGTAATGTTCATTTCATGGAGAGGGCCAATAAGGATGCTGTTGCCATCAGTCAAGATCTGAAGTATTAATACCAATATCTGAAGTGTTTATCCAACAATGATTGAGGTAGTTATCAGCAGCAATTTGCAGTCCAAACTACCTCTGACCTCTAGACCTTTATATCCAACTCAGTATCTTCTGGATGTTTTAACGAAGCACAAATCCAACTTGTTCAAACTAAAGTCATTTTGCTCCCCAAACATCAGTCCTCTAGGATGTCTCATCTCAGTGAAGGATACCACTGTTCACCTGAATGCTCAAGCCAGAATTCTTGATCTTCTCTTTTCTTTAGCACCACTCAGTCACCATCCACTATCCACTCAGTCACCATCCCGCCAGTGTTTACTCCTAATATTTTTGAATCCATCTACTTCTCTCCATCACCTAGGCTACTATCTTAATCAAAGCAAACTCCATCTCTTGTCTGGACAGCTATAAAGCTTACCAGTTGGTCTCCCCACATCAATTCCTGACATACCTCCAACTCATTTCCTACTTTGCAGCCAAAATATTTATTTTGAAACATAAATGAAATCATACCACACCCCAGCATAAAACTCTTTGATGATTTTCCATTACCTTTAGCATTAACACCCAAATCCTTTAGATGATTTACAAAATTACATATATCTCCAGCTCATCCTGTTCCCTAATTGCACTCATTTTTTTTTTTTGATCTAGTAATACCGGCCTTTCCCAGTTCATCAAATATGCCAATTTCTCTCCTACATTGGAGCCTTTACATGGTGTTCCCTTGCACAGAGTGTTCTTACTTCCCTCCTTCACCAGCTAACGCCACTTTCCACCTGCATACAACCGTCCAGAACTCAGTTCAAACGTCTTCCTCAAGAAAGTGAATTAATCAAACTAGTGTAACTACCTCTGTTAGAGACTCTACTATTATGGCACACCTTTACTCTGTGGTCTTTTTCACAACAATGATCAATTGTGTCCACTGGCTCCCTCACCAGAAAGGATGTTCCATGAAGACAACATCATTTTCTGTCTTATTCACAGCTGTTCCCTCAGTTCCTAGTGTAGTGATCAACATGATGCTTTCAACACTTTCAATATAAGTCAATTAAAGAATGAGTGAACAAATGAGTGAGTGGAGGAATACCTTACAAGCAGAAGGTATCCTCATCCCAGGAAGCCAGCAGCAGACATAGTCATGAGAGAAGACTCAATAGCTGGGGAGGTTAGCATAAAGAGGATACACGGAAATGGGGTCGATATTTAATACTTTTACATACTCTGAAGTCAGAGGTGGACAAATAGCATTGTTTAACTTTTTACTTTGTATTGGAGTATAGCCAATTAACAATGTTATGATAGTTTCAGGTGAACAATAAAGGGACTCAGCCTTTATATATATACACGTATTCATTCTCCTCCAAACTCCCCTCCATCCAGGCAGCCGCATAACATTGAGCGGAGTTCCCTGTGCTATACAGTAGGTCTTTGTTGGTTATTCATTTTAAATATAGCAATGTGTACATGTTGATCTCAAACTCCCTAACGATATCCCTTCCCTCCATCCTCCTTGAAACCCACAACCATAAGTTTCATTCTCTGTGAGTCTGTTTCTGCATAACCATTTTAATGGTTGTAGAAACGTCTTTCATAATACCCTGCCCTTCAGAAGTAACACCTGAATTTTGGGTACCATTTCTTTTCCTTCATCTTTCAGCCTTTTATTAGATTACATAGTGTGACTAGGCAACTCACAACTGCTTCTTATAGCCATGTAGAGGTGATCTAACTGGCATCAGTTCAGTTCAGTTCAGTCGCTCGGTCGCGTCCAACTCTTTGCGACCTCATGGACCACAGCACATCAGGCCTCCCTGTCCATCACCAACTCCTGGAGTTTACCCAAACTCGTGTGCATCGAGTCGGTGATGCCATCCAACCATCTCATCCTCTGTTGTCCCCTTCTCCTCCTGCCCTCAATCTTTCCCAGCATCAGGGTCTTTTCAAATGAGTTTCAGCTCTTTGCATCATGTGGCCAAAGTATTGGAGTTTCAATTTCAGCATCAGTCCTTCCAATGAACACTCAGGACTGACATCATTAAGGATGGACTGGTTGGACCTCCTTGCAGCCCAAGGGACTCTCAAGAGTCTTCTCTAACACCACAGTTCAAAAGCATCAATTCTTTGGCGCTCAGCTTTCTTTATAGTCCAACTCTCACATCCATACATGACTACTGGAAAAACCGTAGCCTTGACTAGACAGACCTTTGTTGGCAAAGTAATGTCTCTGCTTTTTAATATGTTGTCTAGGTTGGTCATAACTTTCCTTCCAAGGAGTATGTGTCTTTTAATTTCATGGCTGCAATCACCATCTGCAGTGATTTTGGAGCCCAAAAAAATAAAGTCAGCCACTGTTTCCACTGTTTCCCCATCTATTTGCCTTGAAGTGAAGGGATCAGATGCCATGATCTTAGTTTTCTGAATGTTGAGCTTTAAGCCAACTTTTTCACTCTCCTCTTTCACTTTCATCAAGAGGCTTTTTAGTTCCTCTTCACTTTCTACCATAAGAATGGTGTCATCTGAATATCTGAGGTTATTGATATTACTCTCAGCAATCTTGATTCCAGCTTGTGCTTCTTCCAGTCCAGCGTTTCTCATGATATACTCTGCATAGAAGTTAATTAAGCAGGGTGACAATAAACAGCCTTGATGTACTCCTTTCCTGATTTGGAACCAGTCTGTTGTTCTGTGTCCAGGTCTAACTGTTGCTTCCTGACCTGCATACAGGTTGCTCAAGAGGCAGGTCAGATGGCCTGTTATTCCCATCTCTTTCAGGATTTTCCACAGTTTATTGTGATCCACAGAGTCAAAGGCTTTAGATAGTCAATAAAGCAGAAATAGATGTTTTTCTGGAACTCTCTTGCTTTTTTGATGATGCAGCAGATGTTGCCAGTTTGATCTCTGGTTCCTCTGCCTTTTCTAAAACAAGCTTAAACCTCTGGAAGTTCATGTATTGCTGAAGCCCAGCTTGGAGGATTTTGAGCATTACTTTACTAGCGTGTGAGATGAGTGCAATTGTGTGGTAGTTTGAGCATTCTTTGGCATTGCCTTTTTTTGGGATTGGAATGAAAATTGACCTTTTCCAGTCCTGTGGCCACTGCTGAGCTTTCCAAATTTGCTAGCATACTGAATGCAAAACTTTCACAGCATCGTCTTTCAGGATTTGAAATAGCTCAACTGGAATTCCATCACCTCCACTAGCTTTGTTCGTAGTAATGCTTCCTGAGGCCCACTTGAATTCACATTCCAGGATGTCTGGCTCTAGGTGAGTGATCACACCATTATGATTATCTGGGTTGTGAAGATCTTTTTTGTACAGTTCTTCTGTAAATTCTTGCCAACTCTTCTTAATATCTTCTGCTTCTGTTAGGTCTATAACCATTTCCGTCCTTTATCAAGTCCATCTTTGCATGAAATGTTCCCTTGGTATCTCTAATCATCTTGAAGAGATCTCTAGTCTTTCCCATTCAATTGTTTTCCTCTATTTCTTTGCATTGATCACTGAGGAAGGCTTTCTTATCTCTCCTTGCTATTCTTTGGAACTCTCCATTCAAATGGGTATATCTTTCCTTCTCTCCTTTGCTTTTTGCTTCTCTTCTTTTCACAGCTATTTGTAAGACCTCTTCAGACAGCCATTTTGCTTTTTTGCATTTCTTTTTCTTGGGGATGGTCTTGATCCCTGTCTCCTGTACAGTGTCACAAACCTCCGTCCTTAGTTCATCAGGCACTCTGACTATCAGAGCTAGTCCCTTAAATCTATTTCTCACTTCCACTGTATAATCATAAGGGCTTTGATTTAGGTCATACCTGAATGGTCTAGTGGTTTTCACCACTTTCTTCAATTTCAGTTTGAATTTGGCAATAAGGAGTTCATGATCTGAGCCACAGTCAGCTCCCGGTCTTGTTTTTGCTGACTGTATAGAGCTTCTCCATCTTTGGCTGCAAAAAATATAATCAATCTGATTTCGGTGTTGACCATCTGGCGATGTCCATGTGTAGAGTCTTCTCTTGTGTTGTTGGAAGAGGGTGTTTGCTATGACCAGTGTGTTCTCTTGGCAGAACTCTATTAGCCTTTTCCCTGCTTCATTCTATACTCCGAAGCCAAATTTGCCTGTTATTCCAGGTGTTTCTTGTCTTCCTACTTTTGCATTCCAGTCCTGTATAATGAAAAGGACATCTTTTTTTGCATGTTAGTTCTAAAAGGTCTTGTAGGTCTTCATCTTTTAGAACCATTCAACTTCAGCTTCTTCAGCATTACTGGTCAGGGCATACACTTGGATTATCGTGATATTAAATGGTTTGCTTTGGAAATGAACGGAGATCATTCTGTCGTTTTTGAGACTGCATCCAAGTACTGACTGCATTTCCGACTCTTTTGTTGACTATGATGGCTACTTCATTTTTTCTAAGGGATTCCTGCCCACAGTAGTAGATATAATGGTCATCTGAGTTAAATTCACCCATTCCAGTCCATTTTAGTTCGCTGATTCCTAGAATGTGGACGTTCACTCTTGCCATCTCCTGTTTGACCACTTCCAGTTTGCCTTGATTCATGGACCTAACACTCCAGGTTCCTATGCAGTGTTGCTCTTTACAGCATCAGACCTTGCTTCTATCACCAGTCCTGTCCACAACTGGGTGTTGTTTTTGCTTTGACTCTGTCCCTTCATTCTTTCTGGAGTTATTTCTCCACTGATCTCCAGTAGCATATTTGGCCCCTACCGATCTGGGGAGTTCATCTTTCAGTGTCCTGCCTTTTTGCCTTTTCATACTGTTCATGGGGTTCTCAAGGCAAGAACACTGAAGTGGTTTGCCATTCCCTTCTCCAGTGGACCACATTTTGTCAGAATTCTCCACCATGACCTGACCATCTTGGGTGGCCCTATATGGCATGGCTTAGTTTCATGGCGTTAGACAAGGCTGTGGTCCACGTGATTAGATTGGCTATTTTTCTGTAATAGTGGTTTCAGTCTGTCTACCGTCTGATGCCCTCTCTCAGCACCTACCATCTTAGTGGGGGTTTCTTTTACCTTGGACTTGTGGTATCTCTTCACACTGCTCCTTACCTTGGATGTGGGGTATCTCCTCACCACCACCACTCCTGATGTTGGGGTATCTCCTCATGGCCACTGCTCCTGACCTTGAACGTGGGGCATCTCCTCACAGCTGTTGCTCTTGACCTTGGACATGGGTTATCTCCTCTTGGCCACTCGCCACTCCAGCGCCGCACTCTAACTGGCGTACACAATCTCTGAGGTATTGGCCATTGACAAACAGCAGTTTATAATGAGCAAGTAACTCAAACAGCGGCCTCATACTCATCCCGCCTAGGACCACCTAGGACCAGCTCCATGTCCTGAAGCAGAGCTGACAGAAATTAGATAGACTTAAGTGTAACCAGAAGCATCCTGCTATACCAACTTATCCATACTAAAATTTAACTCTATGAGAACAGGAGTTTAGGGTTTATTCATTGAGTATTCCAAACACCTGTAATGGTGCCTTGCATAGCATCAGTGCTCAGAAAGCATTTGTTGACCGAATCTCAACATGTATGGCCACAAGTAGGACAGAAAGGAGTTAGCAGCCACAAATTCAAATCAGGCCAAGAGGAAATGGTTGGTTGAATGATCTTCAGGCTGGCATTAAAACACACATATACACACACACAGGTATTTTCAAGGGGACACTGGTCACCGTGCAGTCTTTGGTCTTTTTGATCCAAGCACAGACACTACAGAGCGTCACACTTTAATCACCCTTTTGACACCTTTTACTACTTCCCCCACTTTTGTCAATTTGCTTTAAGTATAATTTTTCAACACTAGTTGGTACCCTTCCGTTTTAGACCACATCTTATATTATCTGAACCACACCACAAACCAATGAGTAAGGATTTTCAATTTTATTTGGCACATAAAAGCACTGAGCATCAGAAATGTTGAGACAGTAGCCCAAAGCAGCTCAGAAAACGATGCAGGTAAGTCTTAACATGGTCTTCTGCTTCCAAATTCTATTATTATACTATTTTCATTTCTGGGTAATGGTCACAGCAAAAAAAAATAATACATCCAAAATCAGTGATTAGGTCTGGGGAAGGGGAAAACTATGTAGCAATTAAAGAGATCATTATTAAAAACCTGTCTATAACATTGGACAATTTCTGTCTCTCTATTTATTTCACTGTGGTTTAAAAATAATGCATGTGAATCTCACCTGAAGTTTACTGGTGTTGTTATGGTAAACAAATGTCTACACTGGCTGATACAAGATGTCACTTTGGGTGAGATATTTACTTTCCCACAGCATGCTTCAGTACATTTCAAAGACCCAGTTCTCTAGGGCTCTGCTTCCAACTACTCCAATGTAGCCAGCAGAGAAGCAGTTTCCTGGCTCTTCTACATGATTTTCTCTAATCTCCACCCTCTGTCTTACATTTGCCCTAGAGTCTTGCCTGCAGTGTTTGTGCAGTCAGGATCAAGAAGTGGGCATTACTAAATCTCCTATTCAAACAGAGCTGAGATTTAGAGCCACCACTGATTCTGTACAATCCCAGTAGATTAGAGCTAGGAGGTCCGAACCACAGTAATCAGATTGAAAGTAGATGCTATCCCCAGATCACTCTTCTGAGCTGGGGAGCTTGTTAAAATGCAGATTCTGAACCAGTTGTAATTGGGATAGCATCTGAGACTCCTCATTTCTAACAAGCCACCCAGCAGATGGCAATGCTGCTGATTTATGGACCTCACTAGGAGTAGGAAGTTCTTGAACTAGGTTAACACAGCTCCCCACCCAGTTACATGTCTTCATGGTAAAAGTGCTTCTTAGCATGTCACAGAATATCATTGTGTATTTGTAGAACTATTTGAATATTAACTATTCCCCCCAGAAATGTTAATTGTTGAGATTATACCGCTCAAAGTCTAGTTAGGAAATGAGAGACCACATCAGATGGTTCAATGGGATTTTAATTTTAGGAAACTAGTTACAAAGGTGTTGAAGAAATTGAAACAACCCAGAGTTAAGAAGGAGCAAGAAACCACCACCATCCTAGGGCTGGAAGGGCAAGGAAAGCAGGGACTGTTACATGATTCCAAATTGTGGGCTGCCTAGTGAGAGGAGGAAAACTGTCTAGCAGAAAGCAGGACATAGAGGAGATGTAGCCACTTCTCAAAGCAGGAGATGGGAACATCATGAGAAATACCATTGCTTCTCCTCTTCTTCCTGCTCTAATACATTCTTCTAATGTCTCCCGTTGTCTGAATCTAGCAAGAAACCACTTGGCAAGAAAACTTGGAAAATAGTTTGCAGCAGAAAATCAGGAAATGAACCTGTTTGCAAAAACTGGACAGTAGGGGCATATCTACTTTACTTATAGTATAGTGCCTAGCATACAGTAGAATTTAGTAAATATTTATTGAAAGGTTGAACAACTAAAGGAGAAGAAAAAGCCAGATACCCTTCTTACACACATAAATACACCACAGAGACATATACTTGCATTTATTAAAACTATGATACTAGTCATCTGTGGACACTCGCCTATTGAAATGCTTGGTTTCTGTGTCATCCAAAGTTATCATGCTAAACTCTAGCCAGTGGGGGTGAATAGTTATCCTAGAGCAGTGAATGTGGTTAAACAGCTTCCACAGTTGACGAAATTCCTTTTCTAGTAGACTGTGGTCCGGCCTTAAGAGAATAGCGTAGTGAACATAACGTACTCTCAGAATAATTTTGTTGCCACCTATATTAGGGAAGATAGCAATAACAGTTTTACAGGAGCATCATCTACAACCAGTGAAACCTTATAATGGAACAAACAATTCACCATTAAGCTGAAACTTAGCTTCCCCTAAAGATTGATCTCCTGTAAATACAGCATTCTGCTAATCATTCCCTAGTAAGACAAGCTGAACCAGTTTTTCTGACTAACTGGCTCTCAGCACAGACTGTAGAAATCCCTCAAAATAACTGCCACCGTTTATTGAGAACTTATTATGTGCCAGATACTATGGGTGGCTAAAATTTTTCATGCTGTATCTCATTTTGTCCTCACCTCAAGTCAATGAAGTTGGTACTATTCTCATTTCCATCTTACAAGAAAAGAAACTGAGTTTTTCTGCTCAAGATCATGTAGCACATAAGTAGCAGAGCTGGATTCAAACCCAGGCAATGTGACTGCAAAGCCACTTCTCATCTCTGATTCACCAAGGAAGAGACATAAGAGCAGGGATTCCCTCACATAGGTTTAGGTACATTATTTCATTCTTCATACCACAGCAAAGTTTTGACACTACAAAGTAGATTTGTATAGCTCACATCTGCCTGTGTGTGCCTTTCTCAGCTTGTATATGTCAATGGGCTTACTGACTTGTGGAACTTTAGACGTTCAGTGACTCTTGATGATCTAGAATACTTTTGCAGGAGATCTGAAGCAGAGACTAATATCAGTTCTTAGATTTGTAGTGGCATTCTGAAGTATAGCTACACAAAATAGAGTGAAGCTGTATCTTTTGAGTAGCCTCTCTCATTCCTTTGGTGATGGAAAGTGACTATGACACTGTGCCATCAACTCTGACCCACCTGACCAAAGTCCATGAAGCTCAGCTATTTTCCCTGGCAGCCTGCTTATCGTCTGTCAGAGCCAAGCTTTACTGGGAAGGACAGACAATCTAGAAGAGCTGTCAAATGAGATTTAGACTTCAGATTTTTTACTGGGCATTTCTCCTATGTCAGCTATCTTTAAAGAGTACACGGGCCACCCTGTAAGGTATCCTAAATCCCACCAGAGCCTAGGGGTAGGGGGTAGGCCAGAAAACCCTTCCAGCGATCACATAAGCCTCCTTCCCTTCCCTCTTTCAGGGGCTTCCGATAGGTCCTTTCAGTAGAGCAAAGGAGAGAAAATATAGGTGCTCTCTTTATCCTTGCTGGAAAGTTTTAGAAAGGTTATCAACGTTGACTTGAGAAAGTTCCCATTTTCATGACTATAACTGTGGCATTAAAATCTTTGACAATCCAAGAAAGTCTAAATCTATTAATTACTAGTTGTTTATTGAGCACTGGGGAAAGGGTAAAAGAGACATAATCCTGCCCTCAAAGAGCATACAGTCTAGTTGGGTCATGTATCAGTTATACATTCCCACAGCAGTGCTGAATAACAAATGTGTGCGTGCATGAGTGTTTAGTTGCGTCTGACTCTTTACGACCCCATGGACTGTAGCAGCCCGCCTGGCTCCTCTATTCATGGAATTCTCCAGGCAAGAATATTGGAGTGGGTTGCCATGCCACTCTCCAGGGGATCTTCCCAACCCAGGGATGGAGAATAACAATTACATGCAAAGTAAACATTCATTGTACATATATCTGGGGTTGTCAGGTGGATTTCCTGATCATGGCTAGGTTTTCTCACATGTCTACAGATCGGCTGGCTATAGGCTAAGGTCAAATATGGCCTTAGCTAGGTTGACCAGGGTGACTCAACTCCCCTCCCATGAGTGGAGAACAGACTACGTATTTAATAAAAGGTAAACAGTATCACATGGCAAGGGGCACAGACACAGAAAGGTTTGAAATGGGCCTTAAATAGAACCAGTGTATAGCAGATAGCTAGGAGAGAAGAGAGTATATATGACCAAGCAGTTCTTAGCATTGCTTTCACAGTCTGGCCAGCTCTGACTTATAGCTTAAACTTTCTGTCTCCTTTCCCACCCATATCACTTTCTTCATCTCACTAAGGAACCTAGGTATTCTCATACTGCCTGGCCTAAGCCCATTTCTCTCTGCCTAGAAGACCCTATCTTTCCCCATCTCACCTGACATTTAACCAATAAATTGCTACTCATTGCTCAGGCCTCAATTCAGGCTAAAATAACTCTAGTAAATCTTTTCTAATCTCTTGAACTTGAGTTAGGGGCCCATCTATGTAACCTTCAGCATCCTGTTCTCACCTCATCATAGTACCTATGATCTGTATTGTTATTTCTTGTATTTTTTTAATTGATTTTTTGGCTGCACTGGGTCTTCATTGCTGTACATAGGCTTTCTCTAGCCATAGTTGTGGTGAGCGCCGGCTTCTCTTTGCAGTGGCTTCTCTTTTGGCGTATGGGCTATCGGGCATGCAGGCTTCAGTAGTTTCTGCACATGGGCTTTAGAGTGAGAAGGCTTAGTAGTGTCAGCTGGCAGACTCTAGAGTGTGGGCACAGTCATGGCACACAGGTTTAGCTGCCCTGCAGCACGTGGGATCTTTCTGGACCAGGGATTGAGCCTGTGTCCCTGAATTGGCAGGTGGATTCTTAACCACTGGACCACCAATGAAGTCCCCTTTATTGTCTACATGACTCTTCCATTATACTGTATCTTCTAAAGGGGGCGTGGAGGGACTGCAGGTGAGTCTGGCACAGCCTTTTGTTCAGAGCAATAAAATCCGTAAGTGTGAGATGAATGAAACTACTCAGAGCTTTGGCACCAATGGGGTGAGGAGAAAAAGGGCAGGAAACTATGCGTTCAAGGAGTGAAGCAGCAGCTTCTTAAAACAGTTAAATGGGAACAGTGTAGGTTAGAGAGCTGAAAGAAACATGTAGATTACATGGATGGATTAAAGTACCACTGAAAGTTTTTGAGAAAGAGCAGGTGGGGAAGCTATGTGTTCAGCAGATACTCAAGAGCAGCTCTGTCCGACAGAAATAAAATGTAAGTCACAAATGTGGAGAAAAGGGAACCCTCTTACACTGTTGGTGGGAATGCAAACTAGTACAGCCACTATGGAGAACAGTGTGGAGATTCCTTAAAAAACTGGAAATAGAACTGCCTTATGATCCAGCAATCCCACTGCTGGGCATACACACTGAGGAAACCAGAAGGGAAAGAGACACATGTACCCCAATGTTCATCACAGCACTGTTTATAATAGCCAGGACACGGAAACAACCTAGATGTCCATCAGCAGATGAATGGATAAGAAAGCAGTGGTACATATACACAATGGAGTATTACTCAGCCATTAAAAAGAATACATTTGAATCAGTTCTAATGAGATGGATGAAACTGGAGCCTATTATACACAGTGAAGTAAACCAGAAAGAAAAACACCAATACAGTACAATAATGCATATATATGGAATTTAGAAAGATGGTAACAATAACCATGTGTACGAGACAGCAAAAGAGACACTGATGTATAGAACAGTCTTATGGACTCTGTTGGAGAGGGACAGGGTGGGAAGATTTGGGAGAATGGCATTGAAACATGTATAATATCATGTATGAAATGAGTTGCCAGTCCAGGTTCGATGCACGATACTGGATGCTTGGGGCTGGTGCACTGGGACGACCCAGAGGGATGGTATGGGGAGGGAGGAGGGAGAAGGGTTCAGGATGGGGAACACATGTATACCTCTGGCAGATTCATTTCGATATTTGGCAAAAGTAATACAATATTGTGAAGTTTAAAAATAAAATTAAAAAAAAAAAACTCAACATTCAGAAAACGAAAAAAAAAAAAATGTGGACCCATTTAGGTAATTTTACCTTTTCTGAAAGCTACATTTTAAAAAGTAAAAATAAAACAGGTGACATTCACTTTAATAACAGTTTATTTATCCTAACTCATCAACTAACATTTCAATGTGTAGTCAATATAAAAAATAGTAATAAGGTAATTTTATATAATTTTTTCATACTGCTGCTAAGCTGCTAAGTCACTTCAGTCGTGTCCAACTCTGTGCGACCCCATAGACAGCAGCCCACCAGGCTCCGCCGTCCCTGGGATTCTCCAGGCAAGAACAGTGGAGTGGGTTGCCACTCCCTTCTCCAATGCATGAAAGTGAAAAGTGAAAGTAAAGTCGCTCAGTCGTGTCCGACTCTTAGCCACCCCATGTACTGCAGCCTTCCAGGCTCCTCTGTTCATGGGATTTTCCAGGCAACAGTACTGGAGTGGGGTGCCATTGCCTTCTCCGTTTTCATAGTACATCTTTGAAATCTAACATGTATTTTACACCTAATGTATCTCTCAATTTAAACTAGCTACATTTAATGGGCTCAATAGACATAGTGGCTAGTGACTAACATGTTGAACAGTTCAGCTCTTGGGGCAAAGAAATCATCTGAGAGTAACCCAGGATGATGATAGTCATGAAGTGATGACAGAATTGAGAACGGAGAGAAAGGCAAGGGCATGACATTCCACTGGCAGAATTAGCACGTTTGTTTATCAAAGACAGCGCCTTTGAAATGGTATGTATATTTATACATTTGGCCTTCAGTCTGCATTGGAAATAATTGGTTCACATAAAAGCGGTGATTTTGTTTATATTTCTATTGTCAAAAATAGTTATTTGTTAGCAAAATCTACTAGCTTCATCTAAAGCCATGAAGCTGATTTCCCTAGTGTGGAAGGAAAGATTTGTGAAATTCAAGCATACTTGGTGGAATTTAAACACATTTTTATGTACTTTGGGTCACAATCAATTCAATTCAACAATCAGTGAATGAGTTCCTACTAATTGGGAGCTTGAACTACTCAGCAATTATCCTTGGGAAAACAGTAAACAAGAGCATAATTTATTAATTTGTTATTTATTCTCCCAGTTATATAATTAGATAACTGTTGCAGACTTCTATTGTTGTGTATCTATAGGATACAAATGTGTATAGATATATTTTATTAGATTTTATTTTAAGCCATACATAGAGGTTATCTATTCTAAGTGTCCTTCCAGCTCTCATTTCTCCATTTTACAAATTAAAATATTGTAAAAGAATAAAGGACTTGCCAAATATAGCCAACGGATGATTTGATGACAGAACTTTTAATCCTCCTAGGAAAGTGCTGCTTCTGGGGTCCCTCAGAATTTTACATAATGCACTGAGTTTTATAGGCTTTGTTAATTCCATCCATTTTACATGAAAAAAAATTAAATATTTACATATATCAGGTTATATATATATATATATCAGGTAAAGATATTTCTTTGTATATGTATAATAAATGAATAAAATATATTAATGTATTAAATAATGCCCTATCTATGAGAATATTTTAAGTATATGTTTCTATTAAAACAGATTTCAAGACAAGACCTTAAGGCTTTTAAACAACACTAAATTTGATTTGTTCCCAAACTGTATCTTCATATTAGCAGATAACGCTCATACTGTTATGAGAATCTTTAACATATCTTTTTAAATGATCTGGATTGACTGTCTAGACTGTTTCAAGTTCCCTGGATAATTTCACAACTCCCTCTTTGCTCTGACAGTGTGTATGTGACCTTGAGTTAAATTAGAGAGCTTTCTTTTCTTCTAAATGCTTCATATGCACTACATACATGACTTAATATTGGAGATTTTTGCTTTTAAGTTATATGGGGAAAATTTCCTGTTGAGCAATATTAAATATCACTTATCTGAGATTATCAGGTTCCATGACTGCACGTTTTCCAGCCCTTTCTTTCTGAAAATGAATCCTTTATTATTGAAATTTAAAGAAATTAATGCATTTTTAATCAAATCAATATACATTTGCAATAACAATCACACAGCCCATTTTGATTTGAGCACTGTGTTTTCCTGAAACTAATAAAATTACTATAGGTCAGAAAACAAACACTGGAACTTAACTAAATAGTTAAGTCTGTGTTGCTAATAACAATGTGATTTCATCAGAAGCATTTGATACGTCTCAAGGATTTGAATATTCCCTTGTTCTGTTTTTTCACATGATGGTGTGAGTAATGAAGGATTCATAAATTAGTTTAAAGCGTGTTTGCTTTCCCCCAACATTATGATAAGGGAAAAACTTCAAATTTGAGACCTTTAGATCTCACAGGGAGTCTCCAATTTTGACACTGAGAAGCTTATTTTCTTATAGTATGTCAGCCTCTGAAAAGTAGGGATGCACCCAGAAGCATCCCATAACTTTCACTAATTATATATGAAGCCACAGAATGTCAGATGTTTAGAAGTATTCTAATCCTATTAGAAGTAGTCTTTCAATTGCAAATTCAGTGTGGAACACGAACATATCTAAACTCTTCTCCAGGTTTATTCACATGTCCAGTTAGCATCTCTTGAGGTTCAGTGCAGTTCAGTTGCTCAGTTGTCTCCGACTCTTTGTGATCCCATAGACTGCAGCACACCAGGCTATCCATCGCCAGTTCATATAGTTTACTCAAACTCATGTCCATTGACTCGGTGGTGCCATCCAACCATCTCATCCTCTGTCGTCCCCTTCTCCTCCTGCCTTTAATCTTTCCCAGCATCAGAGTCTTTTCAAATGAGTCAGCTCTTTGCATAAGGTGGCCAAAGTACTGGATATTCAGCTTCTGCATCAGTCTTTCCAATGAACACTCAGGACTGATCTCCTTAAGGATGGACTGGTTGGATCTCCTTGCAGTCCCAGGGACTCTCAAGAGTCTTCTCCAACACCACAGTTCAAAAGCATCACTTCTTCAGCACTCAGCTTTCTTTATAGTCCAACTCTCACATCCATACATAACTACTGGAAAAACCATAGCTTTGACTAGACCGACCTTTGTTGGCAAAGTAATGTCTCTGCTTTTTAATATGCTATCTAGGTTGGTCATAACTTTTCTTCCAAGGAGCAAGTGTCTTTTAATTTCATGGCTTCAGTCACCATCTGCAGTGATTTTGGAGCCCCCCAAAATAAAGTCTGTCACTGTTTCCACTGTTTCTCCATCTATTTGCCATGAAGTGATGGCAGATAGACAGATGCCATGATCTTAGTTTTCTGAATGTTGGGTTTTAGGCCAACTTTTTCACTCTCCTCTTTCACTTTCATCAAGAGCCTCTTTAGTTCTTCTTCGCTTTCCTCCATGAGAGTGGTATCACCTGCATATCTGAGGTTACTGATATTTCTCCCAGCAATCTTGATTCCAGTTTGTGCTTCATCCAGCCCAGTGTTTCTCATGATATACTCATGTATATAAGTTAAATAAGCAGGGTGACAATATACAGCCTTGACGTACTCCTTTTCCTATTTGGAGCCAGTCTGTTGTTCTATGTCCAGGTCTAACTGTTGCTTCCTGACCTGCATACAGATTTCTCAAGAGGCAGGTCAAGTGGTCTGGTATTCCCATCTCTTTCAGAATTTTCCAGTTTGTTGTGGCCCACACAGTCAAAGGCTTTGGCATAGTCAATAAAGCAGAAGTAGATGTTTTTCTGGAACTCTCTTGCTTTTTCAATGATCCAACAGATGTTGGCAATTTGATCTCTCCTTCTTCTGCCTTTTCTAAAACCAGCTTGAACATCTGGAAGTTCACGGTTCATGTGTAGCTGAAGCCTGGCTTGGAGAATTTTGAGCATTACTTTACTAGCGTATGAGATGAGTGCGATTGTGCAGCAGTTTGAGCCCTCTTTGGCATTGCGTTTCTTAGGGATTGGAATGAAAACTGACCTTTTCCAGTCCTGTGGCCACTGCTGATTTTTACAAATTTTCTGGCATAATGAGTGCAGCACTTTCACAGCATCATATTTTAGGATCTGAAACAGCTCAGCTGGAATTCCATCACCTCCACTAACTTTGTTCATAGTGATGCTTCCTGAGGCCCACTTGATTTCACATTCCAGGATGTCTGGCTCTGGGTTGTTGATCACACCATTGTGATTATCTGGGTCCTGAAGATATTTTTTGTATAGTTCTTCTGTGTATTGTTGCCACCTCTTCTTAATATCTTCTGCTTCCATTAGGTCCATACCATTTCTGTCCTTTATTGTGCCTATCTTTGCATGAAATGTTCCCTTGGTATCTCTAATTTTCTTGCAATGATCTCTAGACTTTTCCAATCTATTGTTTTCCTCTATTTCTTTGCATTGATAGCTGAGGAAGGCTTTCCCATGTCGCCTTGCTATTCTTTGGAACTCTGCATTCAAATGGGTATATCTTTCCTTTTCTCCTTTGCCTTTCCCTTCTCTTCTTTTCTCAACTATTTGTAAGGCCTCTTCAGACAACCATTTTGCCTTTTTGTTTTTCTTTTCCTTGGGGATGGTCTTTATTCCTGCTTCCTGTACAATGTCACTAACCTCTGTCCATAGTTTTTCAGGCACTCTGTCTATCAGATCTAATTCCTTGAATCTATTTGTCACTTCAACTGTATAATCGTAAAGGATTTGCTTTAGGTCATACCTGAATGGTCTAGTGGTTTTCCCTACTTTCTTCAATTTAAGTCTGAATTTGGCAATAAGGAATTCATGGTCTGTGCCACAGTCAGCCACATGTCCAGTTAAGCATCTTTTGAGGTAAACTTCTACAAATTTGCCAACCTCATCATCCTCTTAGAATTCTACTGTATTTCCATTATATAACTAAACAGATGTTTGTTAAGGTGCAATTAAATGCAATGAGTTAGCCCTTGAAGCTTTAAAACATTGCTCTTGGCTTTAGCTTTCAAAGATCTGGTGAGCATGTCTGTACCCACTCTGCTCAGACCCTTCGTGACTTTATAGACTTCAATCACATCCCTGCCAGCCTTCATTTTTCATATTATTCCTTCCAAACTAAAGACATCTGAGGATTTGAAACATTTGGAAGCATTCCCTTTCATTTCCAGCCAAGACAAGAATAGAGGGTTCCATTGTGCTCTCAAGGGAAAAAAAGTTTATGTTTTTGGAACTTGGGGCTGCCTCCAAAAATGAGATCTTACAGAGTACATCTCTACAGAAGACACACAAACGAGAGACACTTAGACCTACAAAATACCCAAAACCAAAAAACCTACACTCTACCTCTTGCTGGCAGCCATCTTTCCAAACTGGAGATGCTGACCCATTTCCTTCTTTTGTATGCATAGAGGGAAACATTGCCAGAGGAGGAAAGTATAGTGTCCCAAAAGAATTCTTCCACAAAGTATCTTTTTATCTTTATCTTCCACATAGATGTTCGTGACTTCTTTTATTGAATAAATCTTATTGATTTTTTTCATGTAAGATTTTTTTTCTCCTAGCATAAGTTGTAAAATGCAAATGCCCCTGAGTTAATTTATCAGTTATCTAGATTTCATTGTGAACTGCTTTGATCAGATTGCTTTCCTTACTGATACTCAGATAAGATGAAGAGTAAAAAAGAACTGTAAGTTTTTGACTGGAAAATAGAAGCACAGGGCACTGACAAGAATCTCAGGTTTAAATTGGTACATCATCAAGAAGTACTAGAGCACTAGTGGGTAATATAAGGTCCGTGATTCTTGGGTAACAGAAGAGAAGAAAGAGGGAGCACAGACAGAAGAGACAAAAGAATGTAGGAAGGAATCTGATGCACCCAGACAACTGTGCTGCTGTGCTTCGTTGTTCAGCTGTGTCCAACTCCTTGCAACCCCATGGTCTGTAGCCCACCAGGCTCCTCTTTCCATGGGGATTCTCCAGGCAAGAATACTGGAGTAGGTTGCCATGCCCTCCTCCAGGGGATCTTCCCAATCCAGGGATCAAACCCAGGTCTCCCACCTTGCAGGCAGATTCTTTACCATCTCAGCCACCCAGGAAGCCCCCAAACAACTGTAGGTATTTTCAAAAGAACATTTATTGAAATTTTACATTCACTATCTCATTTAATCCTCAAAACTGCCTTGAAGATTACAGATTATTATGCCAATTTACAGATACAAAACTGAGGCTCAGAGAGACTAAGGGAGTTTCAAAGTTCACACAGGTAATCTACCAACTATTGAACATTATGTATTTTATATAAATTTTTTCATAGAAACCTGATAAAAATTCTGTAAAGTAAATAATACTATCTGTATTTTAAAGTTGAGGAAACAGAGCCTTAGAAAATTTAAGGTATTTTTAGGCATCCAGAGCTTGTAAATGACAGAGCTGGGATCAGAACCCAGGTTTTTCTGACTCAACAGCCAAGGCCAAGCCACTGCGAAGCACTATCCTTCTACCTCAAAGTCAAAGCTTTTCTTCTACCTCACTACAGCCCAGTGCCTTGGTCACAAAGATCCTAGTTTGCTGCATGGGGCCTTGAGTCAGTGATTTTTCTAGGAGGCTTTTTTGTAACCCCTTCAGCCTTTTTTTGCTGATCAAGATTACCCAATAAACTATCATATTATCCTCAGTTACTCATGTTTGCTCACAAAGCTTTTGCCAGGAAATCAGATGTCCTGGGTATTGGTTCCAGATCTCCAAACGACTGGTTATCTACCTTTGCATCAACTGGCCTGGCATGCTGCGTGGTTCATGGGGTAGCAAAAAGTTGGATACGACTGAGCGACTGAACTGAACAGGACCACTAGAGAAAAAGTCACATCGATGAAATGAGAGAATTGGAGCTCTCCTAGCATCACAGTTCTATAATCTTTTGCAGTCTTCTGTCATTGATGCAATGCAAATCTTTTCCTAAGTATTAAAACTTTGTGCATATTTAGAAGCTACTGGAGGAGGTAGGGAATAGGAGTAGAGGATTTGTCGTTAAAGCTGCATTGCTTCTCCCACCACACACAATGCAGTGTTGGAGATAAAACATTTGTTGTTTCTAAGTATGGATACTCCACAATACTAGTTTTGAGGCTTAGTTTATGTTGGTTTAAGTCCTTTTGCAAGCTGGATTCCACACTGTCACCAATAGTAAAGCATTTTTTTTTTCATTCAACATCTGTTGAGTACAGAATATATGCCAGAAACTCAAGGAATGAACATGAATGCTGACATATGAATTATTCCCAGTAGGAACTCACAGGGCACAAGAGGGGCCAGATAATTATCATAGCTAGTAAATTTAATGAGCATCCAATGTATGCCAAGCAATGTTTTGAGCACTTTACATGGATTATCTCATTTAATCCTCATTTTAGTTCTGTGAGATAGGTACAAGTGATATCCTTATATGACAGATGAAGAAACCAAGACTAAAACAGTTATTTAACTTGTCTAAAGTCACACAGATAGTGAATACTAAAGCTTGAGTTGGACTTCAGGCTTTAGGTTTTAGCTTATACACTTGCCCTCCCAGCTGTGCTACTTTCTTAGAGTGCTTGGAGTAAGTGTTATGGTAAAGGCATCCGTGGGAAACTGTGATCAAGAATGTGATTTTGCTTCATTAAAAAAAAAAAAAAAAGGAAGGAAGAGAGAAACAAGGGACGTGGTAGATGTTTTCTGAAAACACCAACCTGAAACTGTCTCAGTTTACTTTAGACTTAGAGTAAACTCCTGGGCCAGGCTTATCTGACATATTTCTATTATTTTCCTCAAGCACAGATCCCAGTTGCAACTCCATCTTCTCCTGTTGTTATATTATGGTTTTTTTTTAATTCAGAAATCAAAGATGAAGTTCAGACTGGAGATCAAAAATGAATTGTCCATAGGATGCATTTGTGGGGATTGAAAGGGAAAAGTAATGAGAGCCAGAACTTCCTTGCCCATTATCATCCCTGCCCCCCACCACCACCCTGGGTTACTACAAAGAACAGCCATTCATGTAACCTCTGGCAGATGGTGAAATTCTTGAGAGCATTCTCACCATAAGAAATGGCAAGGAAGCCAAAATAAACAACACAACTTTAAGGCTCATACCCATGAAGGTTTATGACAAAGGGCATTGATAAACTCATTCTCTCCCACTACCTCCCAAAACTCCCAAACCCACTGTACCCTAAAACAGAGTGGTAAGCCTTGCTTGACTTTGACAAGAATTCTCAGGTCATTGCTGCTGCTGCTGCTGCTAAATCACTTCAGTTGTGTCCGACTCTGTGCGACCCCATAGACGGCAGCCCACTAGGCTCTTCCGTCCATGGGATTTTCCAGGCAGGAGTACTGGAGTGGGTTGCCATTGCTTTCCCCTCTCAGGTCATTAGGCACCATCTATAGACTGAAGCCTGTACACTGGCTAGCTGGAAACTTTGTGATACCAAGTACCAGTGGGTAAGAGCTTTTAGACTTATTTTCCTTACCTTTCTTTGCCACTTAAGCTGTGGCCCATCTATACCCCCACAAATCTCCAAGAACAGATCTTACTTACCTACCTTTTACCTACTGACCTCCCAGAGAGTTGTTTATTTTTAAAGATGACTTCCTGAAGATAGCTGACTAGGAAAATTCTGGGCTTTGAAGCATCTCTAATTGCTTCCTCATTTTTATCCAGTTTTTTTGTATGTTTCAAAATAAAATGCCTTTGAGCTCCTTTACCAAACAAATCTTGTTATGTTAGCCTTCTAATCATTTCACTGTTTTGTTTTGTTTTTTAAAATTTCATTCTAGTCCAGCCAAGAAGCAGAGGACTGAATAAAGCTATCCCCTTGATCTCACTTTCAATTTCAAGACTTCATGATCACTTTAGAATTTTTACTAGAAGTATTGGTGCCAACAAAGAAAAGCAACTATAAATGAAACAGGATTGGCTTAAGTTTAACAGAAAGAAAGAATTCCTAATGATCTGGATAAGTTAAAACTAGAACTTTATATAATCCTTTCCATGGTAGACTTAAGAGTAAACTCATTCTGCCTTTGAGGATAGAAGATGGAACTTGATTATTTCTTGACTCCTTCCTATTCAAAGACAATTTTATTTATACTTTAAATCAGTGTTTCTCAAAATAAGCTCAAGAGCCATCATTTGGAATTACTTAGGGAGTTCATTAGTAGTTAAGATTCCTAGGCGTCGTCAACCCAGAATGTACGTTTTTAACAAACCTTTTAGTTGATATTTATGTGTCCTAAAATTTAAGAACAATTACTGTAAGAAGAGACTTCCAGACAATATTGCTGAGTGTTTCTAAATAGGTACAAATTAGGTATTTATGTGGAAATCTTAGCTCCCAGAGATTGGCCCCCTCTGTTTAGTACCAAATCATAATGCTAGAGATTCTGAAGAAGAAAAGTGATCTAGTAAAAATCCCTTAATCTTTTCATCCGCTCTATCTAAGTTGATTCTTTAAAACTCACTACAGAATGTTTAAACTCTAAAGAGTCTCAGAATCTGTTCTGATCCAACCTTCTTACTTTACAGAAAAGGAAACTGAGAGTAGAAAGGTTCCAACTCATCCAAAGTCAGTCAGCTAGGAGGGTCAATGAACGGTTAAAATGAACCTCTTGGCTGTTGTTCTACTCATTTTACTTCACAAGGTGAATTTCTATCTATGTGGACTATTTCCACAATGTGCACTTTTGACAACTGTTCTGTGTTTGTTTTTTTTCATCTTAATGACTAAAATTTATTTTTAAACTCAAAGATGAACAAGACACAAAATGTACCACTCGGTATTACAGCTCAAATTTTACTAAAATTTTACCAGAGCTATCCTTTAGCACCCAATGTGGGTGGTGGTTACAACTGTATTTTAAATAGATCAATCAATCATTTGATATACAGATGATACACATACACATATGGTGGCTAGGCAATTCTTAGAGACGTTTCCAGCAGAGTTATTCAATATTCTAGAAACAGGGTCTCCTATCACACTGCTCATATATTGTATTAATGTTCATATTCATGTATTTAATTGATATGTGTTGAGTGCCAACCATGTCCAGGTATTATGCCTTTCCAGTGGAGTTGCATCTTTTGTGAAAATTGAGTTCTAGGGTCAGCACTTAAGGCAAAAATCATCTTCCCAGAATCAAAATTACCCTCTGAAAAAATTATTTATGAAGGTATAACCCCATTTCTCCCAGTTTTATCTCCAATTGAGCACCAGATGAAGTTGTTGTTTAGTTGCTAAGTCGTGTCCGACTCTTGCAACCCCATGGACTGTGTCCAATCAGGTTCCTCTGTCCATGCTATTTCCTAGTCAAGAGTACTGGAGTGGGTTGCCATTTCCTTTTCCAGGGGATCTTCCTGACCCAGAGATTGAACCTACATCTCCTGCTTTGGCAGGCAGATTCTTTACCACTGAGCCACTAGAGAAGCCAGATGAAGTTAACTTGCCTTTAATGGCCGTGCTGTATGAAATTAAGTCTCATTAAACATTTCAGTTAAACTTGGTGCAAAGAAATGCCCTGTGTGCGAAGCACATCAAAACTGAGACCAACCCAGGGAGCAACTTGGGTTCACATCTCCTGTCTCTACTCATTCATTAGGTGGAATGGCAAGCCACTCCATTTAAATTATTTCTCTCTTTCTCTCTATCTCTCTGCCCAAGTAGATAGAGCTGAATTTCAGTAATTAATCCAGGTGTGTTTGGACCTCTTGCTGTTAGTCATAACCTGTCCTCATTCTGCATTATCCTGCTTAATCTACATGATTTTATTATATTTTCTCATCTGTACTCACTGCAGGGAAAAATATAAGGTACTTTTTATCAACATGTCAAGAGGGGAACCTCAAACTCTGTTACTAGTATCTTCAGTCTGCTACTCAGTTGTGGGCTAGCATTTTACCATCTTTTTGACCTTGACCCCTAGCCCTCACTTTGGCAACTCAAACAGCTGCTGACCTGTGAATGAATAGGGTTCTCTGGATTGAGGATAGCTGATGTCTTCCCATAGTGCTCTTTATGTTGTCGAGCCAATCATGGATCCCAGCTTTCTTTAACTTTCAAGGTATTTGCTTTCTGTCATGTCCCATTTTACATATGAGCCCCAAATCCTGGAACAACTCCAAATAACATATTTGGAGCAGTAATAAAGTTTGGTTACACTTCTGTGGTTTATTCTATCAAATTGCCTAAGCACTGAGGAGGGAGAGAGAGATTGTTTCCAGAAACCGTTCAATTCACCGCTAATTTATCAACCCTATGGAAAAAAGGATACCATGTGGCACTGAATAATGGGGATTCCTGTACATTAAAAATAGGATTGACAGCAACAGCTTATTTCACAGGATCCTCTAACTGGAGGTCATTAAATCCAATGACTTCTTGATTGCCTCTGAATTAGAAACCAAAAGATGAAAGAGTCCACTTTTCCCAACTCTAATCTTATGAGCCACTCAACCTAAATCCTGGATTTTATTGTCAAGCATAATACTACATGGAGCAGCATAAAAAACTCCTAACCAGATCAAGCTCATCCAAGCTATAGTATAACAGCATCAGGATTAGTAACTTCCAGGCTAGTGACCATAAACCATGAAGAGCTAACATTTCTCTACTTCAGAAAATCTGGAAACATCATGCCATCAAAAGAAACAGTCATGGAACAGCTTGCAAGCTCTGAAGTTTTGGACTCAGTTGTATTTTATTTGCTTTTATTCCTCAGTTTCATTTTTTTCTGCCCTTATCCTTTTCAATAAACATATCTTAATGAAAGACATTAAGAAAGAAAAAAGTTACTGGAAACATGTAAAGAAATATTCTTTAATACATAAGTGGTAATTAAAATGTAAGCAAAAACACAGACTGATTGAATGGATACAGAAACGAGACCCATATATATGCTGTCTACAAGAAACCCACTTCAGACCTCAAGACACATACAGACTGAAAGTGAGAGGATGGAAAAATATATTCCATGAAAATGGGAAGCAAAAAAAAGCTGGAGTAGCAATACTCATATCAGACAAATATACCTTAAAATAAATAAGATTACAAGAGATAAGGAAGGACACTACATAACGATCAAGGGATCAATCCAAGAGAAAGACAACAATTGTAAATATCTATGCACCCAACATAGGAGCACCTCAATACATAAGACAAACACTAACAGACATAAAAGGAGAAATTGACAGTAACATAATAATAATAGGAGAGTTTAACACTCCAGTCACACCAATGGACAGATCATCAAAATAGAAAATTAATAAGGAAACACAAATCTTAGATGATACATTAGATGAGATTGATCTCACTGATATCTTCAGCATATTCCATCCAATTGCAAAAGAATACACCTTCTTTTCAAGTGCACATGGAACATTCTCCAGGATAGACTTCATCTTGGGTCACAAATCAAACCTCAGTAAATTTAATAAAATTGAAATCATATCAAGCATCTTCTCTGACCACAACTCTATGAGACTATTTATCAATTACAAGGGAAAAAAAAAACTGTAAGAAACACAAACATAGATTAAACAGCACATTTCTAAATAACCAACAGGCTACTGAAGAAATCAAAAGGGAAATCAAAAAATATCTAGAAACAAATGACAATGAGAACACAACAACTCAAAATCTACGGATGCAGCAAAAACAGTTCTAAGAGGGAAGTTTATTGCAATGCAATTCTCAAGAAATAAGAAACCTCAAGAAATTTCTCAAGAAATCTCAAACCTCAAGAAATAAGAAAATAATCGAATAGACAACCTAATTTTACACCTAAAGCAACTGGAAAAAGAAGAACAAAAAAACTCCAAAATTAGTAGAAGGAAAGAACTCATAAAGATCCAAGTAGAAATAAATGAAAAAGAAATGAAAGAAACAATAGTAAACATTAATAAAACTAAAAGCTGGTTCTTTGAGAAGATAAACAAAATTGACAAACCTTTAGCCAGACTCATCAAGAAAAAAGAGAGAGAATCAAATCAACAAAATTAGAAATTAAAAAGGAGAGGTTACAACAGACAATGAAGAAATACAGAGGATTATAAGAGACTATTATGAGCAATTATATGGCAATAAAATAGATAACCTGGAAGAAATGGACAGATTCTTAGAAAAGTTCAATCTTCCAAGACTGAACCAGGAAGAAATAGAAATTATGAACAACTCAATTACAAGCACTGAAATTGAAGCTGTGATCAAAAATCTCCCCGAAAAACAAAAGCCCAGGACCGGATGGCTTCACAGGAGAATTCTATCAAATATTTAGAGAAGAGCTAATGCCTATCCTACTTTCAAAAAATTGCAGAGGAAGGAACACTTCCAAACACATTCTACAAGGCCACCATCACCCTGATACCAAAACCAGACAAAGACAACACAAAAAAAACTACAGGCCAATATCACTGATGAATATAGATGCAAAGATCCTCAGTAAAATTTTAGCAAACAGAATTCAGCAACACATCAAAAAGCTCATACACCATGATCAAGTTGGGTTTATTCCAAGGATGCAAGGATTCTTCAGTATACAGAAATCAATCAATGTGATATACCATATTAACAAACTGAAAGATAAAAACCATATGATCATCTCAGTAGATGCAGACAAAGCCTTTGACAAAATTCAGCACCTATTTATGATTAAAATTCTTCAAAAAATGGGCATAGAAGGAACCTACCTCAACATAGTAAAGGCCATATATGATAAGCCTACAGCAAACATTGTTCTCAATGGTTAAATTTTAAAGCATTCCCCCTAAGATCAAGAACAAGACAAGGGTGTCCACTGTCACCACTATTATTCAACATAGTTCTGGAAGTCCTAGCTACAGCAAACAGAGAAGAAAAAGAAATAAAAGGAATCCAGATTGGAAAAGAAGTAAAATTCTCACTGTTTGCAGATGACATGATACTATACATAGAAAACCCTAAAGACAGTATCAGAAAATTACTAGAGCTAGTCAATGAATTTAGCAAAGTTGTAGGATACAAAATCAATACACAGAAATCACTTGCATTTCTATATACTAACAATGAAAAATCAGAAATAGAAATTAAGGAATCAATCCCATTCACCACTGCAACAAAAAGAATTAAATATCTAGGAATAAACTTACCTAAGTAGACAAAAGAATCAAATAAAATAAAATCAACTAAATAAATAAATTAACAATTTAAATAATAATTTTAAATAAAAAATAAATAAATAAATAAGTTTAAATACTAAATAAATTATTTAAACTAAATAATAAATAAAATAAACTAATAAAAGAAATCAAAGATGACATAAATAGATGGAGGGATATTCCATGTTGCTGGGTAGGAAGAATCAATATTGTGCAAATGAGTATACTACTAAATGCAATCTACAGATTCAATGCAATCCCTATCAAATTACCCATGGTATTTTTCACAGAACTAGAACTAAAAATTTCACAATTCATATGGAAACACAAAAGACCCTGGATAGCCAAAGTAATCTTCAGAAAGAATGGAGCTGGAGGAATCAAGCTTCCTAACTTTAGATTATACTATAAACCTCCTCTGAGCCACCAGGGAAGCCCCTGGTGGCTCAGAGGATAAAGCATCTACCTCCAATGCAAGAGACCTGGGTTCGATCCCTGGGTTGGGAAGATCCCCTGGAGAAGGAAATGGCAACCCACTCCAGTATTCTTGCCTGGAGAATCCCATGGACAGAAGAGCCTGGCGGGCTACAGTCCACAGGGTCGCAAAGAGTCGGACATGGCTGAGCGACTTCACTTTCACAAACCTACAGTATGGTGCTGGCACAAAAACAGAAATATAGACCAATGGAATAAGATAGAAAGCCCAGAAATAAACCCATGCACCTATAGGTAACTTATTTTTGACAAAGGAGGCAAGAATATACAATGGGGCAAAGACAGCCTCTTCAATAAATGGTGCTGGGGAAACTGAACAGCTCCATGTAAAAGAATGAAATTAGAACATTTCCTAACACCATTAACAAAGATAAACTCAAAATGGATTAAAGACCTAAATTTAATACCAGAAACTATAAAACTCTTAGAGGAAAAACTCTTAGAGGCAGAACACTCGATGACATAAATCAAAGCAAGATCCTCTACGACCCACCTCTTAGAAACAAAAGTAAACAAGTGGGACCTGATTAAACTTGAAAGCTTTTGCACAGCAAAGGAAACTACAAGCAAGGTGAAAAGACAACCCTCAGAATGGGAGAAAATAATAGCAAATGAAACAACTGACAAAGGATTAATTTCCAAAATATACAAGCAGCTCATACAACTCAATACCAGAAAAACAAACAACCCAATCAAAAAGTGGGGAAAAGACCTAAACAGACATTTCTCCAAAGACATACAGATGACTAACAACCACATGAAAAGATGCTCAACATCGCTCATTCTTAGAGAAATGCAAATCAAAACTACAATGAGATATCACCTCACACCCATCAGAATGGCCATCATCAAAAATTCTACAAACAATAAAGGCTGGAGAGGGTGTGGAGAAAGGGAACACTCTTACACTGTTGCTAAGAATGTAAATTGATACAACCACTATGGAAGATGGTTTGGAGATTCCTTAAAAAACTAGGAATAAAACTACCATATGACCCAGCAATTCCACTCCTAGGCATATACCCTGCTGCTGCTGCTGCTAAGTCGCTTCAGTCATGTCCGACTCTGTGCGACCCCATAGATGGCAGCCCACCAGGCTCCACCATCCCTGGGATTCTCCAGGCAAGAACACTGGAGTGGGTTGTCATTTCCTTCTCCAATGCGTGAAAGTGAAAAGTGAAAGGGAAGTCGCTCAGTCGCGACCCCATGGACTGCAGCCCACCAGGCTCCTCCATCCATGGGATTTTCCAGGGAAGAGTACTGGAGTGGGTTGCCATTACCCTGAGGAAACCAAAATTGAAAGAGACACATGTATCCCATTGTTTGTTGAATCACTATTTACAATAGCTAGAATATGGAAGCAACCTAGATGTCTATCGACAGAGGAACGGATACAGAAGTTGTAGTACATTTACAGAATGGAATATTCAGTTCAGTTCAGTCACTCAGTCGTGTCCAACTCTTTGCGACCCTATGAATCGCAGCATGCCAGGCCTCCCTGTCCATCACCAACTCCTGGAGTTCACCCAGACTCACATCCATCAAGTCAGTGATGCCATCCAGCCATCTCATCCTCTGTCATCCCCTTCTCCTCCTGCCCCCAATCCCTCCCAGCATCAGGGTCTTTTCCAATGAGTCAACTCTTTGCATGAGGTGGCCAAAGTATTGGAGTTTCAGCTTCAACATCAGTCCTTCCAATGAACATTCAGGACTGATTTCCTGTAGGATGGACTGGTTGGATCTCCTTGAAGTCCAAGGGACTTTCAAGAGTTCAAAAGCATCAGTTCTTCGGCGCTCAGCTTTCTTCATGGTCCAACTCTCACATCCATACATGACCACTGGAAAAACCATAGCCTTGACTAGACGGACCTTAGTTGGCAAAGTAACGTCTCTGCTTTTTAATATGCTGTCTAGGTTGGTCATAACTTTCCTTCCCTGGAGTAAGCGTCTTTTAATTTCATGGCTGCAATCACCATCTGCAGTGATTTTGGAGCCCAGAAAAATAAAGTCTGACACTGTTTCCACTGTTTCCCCATCTATTTCCCATGAAGTGATGGGACCAGATGCCGTGATCTTCGTTTTCTGAATGTTGAGCTTTAAGCCAACTTTTTCACTCTCCTCTTTCGCTTTCATCAAGAGGCTTTTTAGTTCCTGTTCACTTTCTGCCATAAGGGTGGTATCATCTGCATATCTGAGGTTATTGATATTTCTCCCGGCAATCTTGATTCCAGCTTGTGCTTCTTCCAGCACAGCATTTCTCATGATGTACTCTGCATATAAGTTAAATAATCAGGGTGACAATATGCAGCCTTGATGTACTCCTTTTCCTATTTGGAACCAGTCTGTTGTTCCATGTCCAGTTCTAACTGTTGCTTCCTGACCCGCACAAAGGTTTCTCAAGAGGCAGGTCTGGTGGTCTGGTATTCCCATCTCTTTCAGAATTTTCCACAGTTTGTTGTGATCCACACAGTCAAAGGCTTTAGCATAGTCAATAAAGCAGAAATAGATGTTTTTCTGGAACTCTTGCGTTTTTGATGATCCAGCAGATGTTGGCAATTTGATCTCTGATTCCTCTGCCTTTTCTAAAACCAGCTTGAACATCTGGAAGTTCACAGTTCATGTATTGCTGAAGCCTGGCTTGGAGAATTTTGAACATTACTTTACTACTGTGTGAGATGAGTGTGATTGTGCAGCAGTTTGAGCCTTCACTGGCATTGCCTTTCTTTGGGAATGGAATGAAAACTGACCTTTTCTAATCCTGTGGCCTCTGCTGAGTTTTACAAATTTGCTGGCATAATGAGTGCAGCACTTTCACAGCATCATCTTTCAGGATTTGAAATAGCTCAACTGGAATTCCATCACCTCCACTAGCTTTGGTCGTAGTGATGCTTCCTGAAGCCCACTTGACTTCACATTCCAGGATGTCTGGCTCTAGGTGAATGACCACACCATCATGATTATCTTGGTCGTGAAGATCTTTTTTGTACAGTTCTTTTGTGTATTCTTGCCACCTCTTCTTAATATCTTCTGCTTCTGTTAGGTCCATATCATTTCTGTCCTTTATTGAGCCCATCTTTGCATGAAATGTTCCCTTGGTATCTCTAATTTTATTTGAGAGATCTCTAGTCTTTCCCATTCTGTTGCTTTCCTCTATTTCTTTGCATTGATCACTGAGGAAGGCTTTCTTATCTCTCCTTGCTATTCTTTGGAACTCTGCATTCAAATGGGAATATCTTTCCTTTCCTCCTTTGCTTTCTGCTTCTCTTCTTTTCACAGCTATTTGTAAGGCCTCCTAAAACAGCCATTATCCTTCAATAAAAAATAAATTAATTTTTTTTTAAATGTGAGCATACCCTGAGGGCAGAAAATGGATACCTCTTTTAGGAATTTCAAAGCTAATAAATACAGCAATATAAATATACCATTAAATTGCATTGTAACCAAAAAATAGACTTATGAATTATTGAGCCATAGTTAAACTTCAGGACCTACCTGCAGAAAAGGGTAAACGCAAATAAAAAAGGTCCAAATTAACTGAGCAAGTAATAGAATACAAGAGGGTAAAAAGTTTAAAAATGGAATAACTGAAGCCCCAAAATGTAGATTCTCAAGAGAATCCCAAATGGAGAGAGAGATTAGAAGAGAAGCAACATAGAAGAGGTCATAGGTTGTTCTGATAAATGCATACCTTGTGGTTTAGAGCTCAGCACCAATGCCAGTTTGATTCTGAAGACAATGTATATCTAGCAGCATAGATGTAGAAAGAAAATGGGATTTTGTTTTGAATACAACATATGGCACTGCCTCTTTGCTTTTATGAAAGTCTACCATAAGCTTCCACTTCTGGTCATGTTGGACTATCAGAGGCCAGATTTACCTGCCTGCCTCAAATAATTTTTAAAAACTGGACTAAACATATGAAACAATAGTTTTCAGACACTGAGCCAGAGAAGCAAGTACAGTGATCCCTGAATAAAGGTAAATAATCCAGATGAGTTCTACCTCCAACATCCCCTTTTACTCCCTAGAGATAATTTCTAGGCTGAAACAAAGAGAGGAAACCCCAACAGTCCCTGGCTTTCTCCCTGATTGGAGGAGATGGAGCTGATTATTTAACAAAGGTGCCCAAGAAGGCTCAAGTTGAGAGAACATGGTTCTGGAGAGAGGAGAGCTTCACATGCTCAGGACTTCTGCAGAGGATTCTTTGTGTCTTCAGCTAAGTACTAACTTATACATGCATCTGAGGAAGCTATCAATACAAGGCCAAGTAAAGACCACTGTAAAGAAGCAATGCACAGAGCTCACATGTCTGGAAATAGTTCCATTTTCCCTCACCCCATCAGAATGAAAAACCTCATAACACACCGGGCATCAGATAGAGTACTCATAAGGCTATTGACTCATAGTGAGGAAAATCTTTCCGTAGACTAAGGGTTACTGTGGTCCCATCCAACAAAGTTTAAAGATTAGCCTATGGGATCAAACTGTTTCCAAGTAACTTAAATGTGTTCAGCACAAAGCTCAAGAATATTTTTAAAAATACAAAAATAACCAGCACCCAAAAAGATAAAATTCACAACTGGCATCCAGTGAAAAAATCACCAAGCATGCAAGGAAGCATAATGAAGAGAAAAAATTAATGGAAACAGATTCATAAATGACACAGATGGTAGGACAAGTGGACAAATATATTAAAACATACTGTAATTGGGTTCCATATGCTCAAGAAGGCGGAACATAGTTTCTCAACCTTTGCACTGCTGACATTTGGGGACAGATAATTCTTCATTGTGGGGGCTGTCCTGAACATTATGGGATGTTTAGCAGCACCTTTAATCTCTAACCACTAGATTCCAGGAGCATTTTGCCACCCACCTGTGACAAGCAAAATATCTCCAGAAATTGTTATATGTCTCCTGGGGGGCAAGATCACCCCTGGCTGAGAAACACTAAGATGGAAGAAAGTATGAGCACATTAAGGAGATGTTTTTCAGCCCCTCAGTCATGTCCAACTCTTTGCAATGTTAAGGAGAGATATGGGTAATACCTAAAAACCCAATTACAGTTTCTGTTGATGAAAAACACAATGTCTGAGATGAAGAACACACTGAGTAAAATAAGCAGCAGATTAGACACTGCAGAAAAAAAATTATTGAACTTGTTGTTGTTCAGTCACTAAGTTGTGTCCGACTCTTTGCGACCCCATGGACTGCCTCACGCTAGGCTCCCCTGTCCTTCACTATCTCCCAGAGTTTGATCAAATTCATGTCCATTGAGTCAGTGGTGCTATCTAACCATCTCATCCTCTGCCACCCTCTTCTCCTTTTCGCTTCAATCTTTCCCAGCATCAGGGTCTTTCCCAATGAGTCAGCTCTTCACATCAGGTGGCCAAAGTATTGGAGTTTCAGCTTCAGCATCAGTCCTTCCAATGAATATTCAGGGTTGAGTTCCTTTAGGGTTGACTAGTTTGATCTCTTTTAATGAACCTGAATCTGAAGCAATAGAAATACTCCAAAATGAAACACAGATTCTACCATGTTGTACAGTTATTTATTATAGTAGATATTCTATAGGTGGAGTTCAGAATACCAACTACAAGGCTATTGTAGCAAACCAGTCCAGTAAAGAAGGTGACAGGGTGAAAATAGCAATACTGATGGTAGGAAATTAATACAGCTACTACTCCAACTAATAATGTAGTAGTATAAGGATTAGCTAACATTGAATTTTTGTACCAGTCACTTTGCTAAGCAATTTATATACACGTTTTCATTAAATATTCACAACAATCTTTAGAGACTGGTGTCACCATCCCCTTTTACAGATATGAAAGTTGACTTTCATACAGTTTAAAGAAATAATAAAGAGCACAAGAACATAAGGGCACACAGCTACCAATGGTAAAGGAGGAATTTGAGCCCAAATCTGCCCTGCGCTAGAGCCTGCCCTCTTAACCACTAGGCTTCCCAATATGGAATGATTGGTTGAAAGGAAAGCAGAACTATTTCAAAGAATAAAAATGAAATTGAATGACTGACTTGGGTATGGAAAAGGGAAAACACAGCAAATGGAAAGCATATTATTCAAGAAATAGCAGAAGAGTCAAAAATATAAATAAAGCTGTATACATGTACAGTCTACAGAGCTTTAGAGCTAGAGGGAGTATGAATGATAATCTCTTCCAGACAGAGATGTGCACACACACAGTACACACACCTCCAAATAGCAAAATAAGTACAGATTTGGAGATTTTGCTTTCCTTACCCACATTTACTGAGTGTTTTAAATGACTTGCTTAGTTTCTCCAGCTAGTTAGAGGCTATGCCAAAATTGGAGCTGTAATTATCATGTTCTTTCTACTCTGACACCCTGCTTCCCCTGAATAAATATGTAAACATGCCTACCCCATGCCTAGCACATGGCAGATTTTTAATAAATATTAGATGTTTCTATTGACAGACAATTAAGCCATTCAAAATGACTTATGTATATAGTCACAGCATTACTGCATGGGGGCAGATCCACTATGAAACTGTCTCAGCCTTTTCTTCATGGAATAATCTTATTTACTATCAAATGATGTAGCCAAGTCACAGTGACTCGGGAAAAGAACAGTTTTTAGGATTATTTCCCATCTTATAGTGTGTTCTTGAAACCTCCGCATGTTAAAGTGCCTAACACCCGAGCAGAATGGGAATAGAGTAACTGTCTTTACATAAACAACATTACCCATGTTTACAATCCTTTCCACAGGAGGGAATCAGCTGATGGAGGCAGCCAGGCTGTACAATTATAGAAGCATGACAGAAACCAGGTGAGCCATTCTCCACAGGGTTCTGTATTATCCAGATCCCATGTCAGCCCCAAACCAAAAGACTGGCCTTAATTGCCTCATCCCCACATTCGCCTCACACAATTGGTATGTCCAGTTAGAGATGCCTTTCTCTGCATGAGACTGCTGTTCCAAGCAACATGTAAAATGGTTTGCCTTTAAAGAGCCTATCGCCCTTGGCACCAATATTTCTTAATGTTTATGTTTTTGAGAGAAGAGTGTGGGTGATAAAGCTCTCGGTCACACGGAGGTGCCTTTTTGCTCCAGCAGTTCACAAGATATTCAGTTTTATTTAATGGCTTAACTGCTTCATAATTGCTCATATTCAGCTGCTCCTAAGCCTGAATGATCTCAGCTTTTAATATGCCTTGTCTAATTTTTAGCCACATCAATCTATACAAATAGCTCATCACTACTCTGAAATACTAATGCTTGTCACATATTTCAATCGCCTTTATAAGACCTTGTTCCTGTGTTCATAAATCTTGTTAACATTTTAGGTCCTTTATTTTCTTGTCCAATGATTCAGAGATATATATACATATATTTATAAAATGTCTAATCTTCTCCAAGGATGAAACTCTTTTAAAATGTGGAATAAAAAAGATTTGACCTCCTTTTTCACTAAATCTACATAACAGTATTTGTAATTATTTGTAGCATTTGCACCATTTGCCTTCTTTGTATAGTTGGCCTCATATTTTTCTTACCTCCTCTTCTTGTTTGTAAACACCTTGGGATAAACCAAAGAGATAAATAACAGCTGGGGGTGGGAGGCAGCTAGAGATTGGATGGTCAGAGGCCACTCTGTGAGATGAGATTTGAGCTGAGAGCTGAAAAATGGGAACAGTTAGCCACAGTGAAGACTGGTCCAGGACTCCTGCTTTCTGTAGGAGAAAAGCAAGCTAGTCATCAGTCACTGTGGGACAGTGACCTATTTCATCAGAATACTAATTTCTTCAGTAAAGTAACATCATCAGAAAAGGGTAGAGCATTAAAAAGAAGGTTTCCGACACACCTGAGTCGACTTCAAGTCTAAGGACTCCATTGAGAACAGGACACACTGGATATCAAGTAGAGATCCATAAAGGTCTTCTAAGTCACTGAAGTATATTACTGTATTTATCTGATTAGTAAGAATATGCTGATATGTTGTTTAGTCACCCAGTCATGTGCAACTCTTTGCAACCCATGGACTATAACTCTCCAGGCTCCTCTTCTGTGGAATTCTCCAGGCAAGATATATTAGTCTCTCCAATTACACTGAGAGCTCCTCTGAGGTATTATAGAAACTGTTTCTCACACGACAGCTCTGCATCCTTGTTATTTATTGTTTATTATGTATCACCCCCACTAAATGTAAGCTCTGAGAATCCAGAGACCCTGTTATCTTGTTCACAACAGCATACCCAGTCCTGGAATAGAGCACATAGTAGGCACGAAGTGTGCCTACTAAATAAATGAATGGAACCAACCTGGTATCAATGTGAATGTAAATTGTTTTCCAATAAAACTGTATGTCCCTTGCATCTAAAGGAGAGTCCTTATAACTAACTTAGAGTCTACTTTTAAATCCAATAAAATGTCCCTACGATAAATGACTATTACAGTGGTCCTATATTCTTTAGGCTATAAGAGGTAGATGTGGCAGAAATAATCTGCATGTCATCTCTGCCCCTCTTCCAACTCCATGTACCTCAGAAACCCAGGCCCAGTTAGAAAGCAAAAAGCAGAGGTCACAAGAACCCTCTCTCTCAACCATTACTGGTCATAGGAAGGACTGCTATCTGACTCACATCTCCCAGCTCTCCTCTTCCTCACACTCTATTCTAAGCTGTGAAAATACAGGATTTCTCTCTTTTCAGGAATCTAATAACATGCAGCATCATAGATTGCACATTCAATGTTTGTTTCAATTTCTACATGTGAATATCCATTTGCCTTAAACCCAGTGTCATTACCTTCAGGGTGCAATCATTCACAGGACTGTTTCAGGTGTATATACCAGAATTCATCATTACCCAAGCACTATAAAAATCACTTACAGATCATGGTCTTCCCTGAGAGCTGAAAAATAAAGTACTTGTCATATTCTTAACTGCATTGACTGGACCTTCCACAAACACTACAGTGAAAGAATTGTCCTTTCTTCCTCCTCACATGCTTATTACCCTTAATAATACCTGTTATGACTGAGGCCTTTAGCAAAAAGAATGTTAGCTTAAAATTGTATGTTATTAGTTATAATTTGCCTGTTGGGAAAAATGTTGCCTAAGTAATAAATACATTTTATTAATAGAAAACTAGGTCAGAATAAAAAAAGGTCCACTCTCCAACCACCTATCTTCTCTTTCTCTAATGTGAGCTACTTTCCAAAAGCTGCGGGTGCTTGCAGAAACTACCATAGCAGCTGGGAATGGATTCTTCTTACATGACCAACCCTAGGGAAAACACTTGGATCAGTCAAATTGGTCTCCTGTGTTCTGGCCTCACTTTCTTCACCAATTAGCCCACATTTAACATTTCTCCTCTTTCAAGAATGTCATACAGCATCATGAGCTGATAAACTAACTCACATTAAACCTGAGGTATTGGAAGTATAATGTCACCTCACTCAGGAGTATTTTTATTTCAACAAGTGTGGGAAAGAGAGGGCAGTGTTTCAAATGGAGAAATAAATTCATAATGGTGGTCTTTTCCATCTACCTGTAAGATCCAATTATGTGCAAAACTCAGAAGCATTCATTTGTTCATTCATTTATTGTCAGTCACCAAATATCTTTTGAGGGCTTATTTTGTGCCAATCACTGAGCGAGGTATTTAAGATGTTATGACAGACCTAGTTCTTGACCTCAAAGAATTCATGATACACAATTGTTTTGACTTTGGTTCACATAAGAACACTAAGCTCTGATTTAACATTTTGACCAACATACTTCAGATACTCTTTATTTCTTTGGAATCCCCCAAATCTTAGAAGTTTCTATACTAATTTTAGCTGAAAAGCATTACCTAGTTCTCACTTCAAGTCTTTCATTTCTCTTCACCCTCTGTGGTGGAAGAGATGATCTCCCAGAAGCTTTCCAAAGTTTTTCTCTAAAAGGCTTCGAGTCAGTTTCAAACTAACAAACTGGGGAGATCACTTAATTTCTATATAAAATAATCCTTGAAATGGAGGTAGCAACTTTCTTCAAGGAGGAAAGCCACTTAGCACTTTAGAAAGCAAGACACCTCTCTTTATAGCAGCCCGTCAAAAATATTTGTAACAGACCAAATGACCACAGGCTTGAGAAAATTCAGACAATACCAATAATCTAGAAAGGGCAGTTGGTATCAGGAAGCACTGGGATAATTGCACCAGATGCTTACATCCAGCCCCCACCTTGATTGTTGGTGTCTGTGCCTTAACCCTGGATTACACCCTTTTTAATCATTTCTTTTTAATATTCATATAGATTCTTTGTTTTTACTCGAATCACTAAATATTTTTCTATTCTGTTTAACCTCATCAGTTTAAACTGGATAGTACATCTTTTTCCCATCCTGTGAAAGGGAAAAAAGGCAATATTTCCATTGAAACTCAAAGTATTTCATCAAGATATGATGAAATTTATTAAAGAAGACAGTGACAGGCAAAAGACACATTCCCATATTATCTGAAATTTCTAGGTAAAATGTGAGTGTCTGTACAGGAGCATTGCAAATGATGCATGCTAAGTCACTTTCAGTTCAGTAGAGTTCAGTCACTCAGTCGTGTCAGACTGTTTGCGACCCCATGAATCACAGCACGCCAGGCCTCCCTGTCCATCACCAACTCCCAGAGTTCACTCAAACTCACGTCCATTGAGTCAGTGATGCCATCCAGCCATCTCATTCTCTGTCGTCCCCATTTCTCCTGTCCCAATCCTTCCCAGCATCAGAGTCTTCTCCAATGAGTCAACTCTTCACATGAGGTGGCCAAAGTACTGGAGTTTCAGCTTTAGCATCATTCCTCCCAAATAAATCGCAGGGCTGATCTTCTTTAGAATGGACTGGTTGGATCTCCTTGCAGTCCAAGGGACTCTCAAGAGTCTTCTCCAACACCACACTTCAAAAGCATCAATTCTTCGGCGCTCAGCTTTCTTCATAGTCCAACTCTCACATCCATACATGACCACAGGAAAAACCATACTCTTGACTGGACGGACCTTTGTTGCCAAAGTAATGTTTCTGCTTTTGAATACGCTATCTAGGTTGGTCATAACTTTCCTTCCAAGGAGTAAGCGTTTTTTAATTTCATGGCTGCAGTCACCATCTGCAGTGATTTTGGAGACCAAAAAAATAAAGTCTGACACTGTTTCCACTCTTTCCCCATCTATCCCATGAAGTGATGGGACCAGATGCCATGGTCTTCATTTTCTGAATGTTGAGCTTTAAGCCAACTTTTTCACTCTCCACTTTCACTCTGATCAAGAGGCTTTTTAGTTCCTCTTCACTTTCTGCCATAAGGGTTGTATCATCTGCATATCTGAGGTTATTGATATTTCTCCCAGTAATCTTGATTCCAGATTGTGGTTCTTCCAGCCCAGCATTTCTCATGATGTACTCTGCATATAAGTTAAATAAGCAGGGTGACAATATGCAGCCTTGACGTACTCATTTTCCTATTTGGAACCAGTCTGTTGTTCCATGTCCAGTTCTAACTGTTGCTTCCTGACCTGCACAAAGGTTTCTCAAGAGGCAGGTCAGGTGGTCTGGTATTCCCATCTCTTTCACAATTTTCCACAGTTTATTGTGGTCCACACAGTCAAAGGCTTTGGCATAGTCAATAAAGCAGAAATAGATGTTTTTCTGGAACTCTCTTGCTTTTTCCATGACCCAGCAGATGTTGGGAATTTGATCTCTCCTTCCTACCTTATCTAAAACCAGCTTGAACATCTGGAAGTTCATGGTTCATGTATTGCTGAAGCCTGGCTTGGAGAATTTTGAACATTACTTTACTAGCGTGTGAGATGAGTGCAATTGTGCGGTAGTTTGAGCATTCTTTGGCATTGCCTTTCTTTGGGATTGGAATGAAAACTGACCTTTTCCAGTCCTGTGGCCATTGCTGAGTTTTCCAAATTTGCTGGCATAACAAGTGCAGCACTTTCACAGCATCATCTTTCAGGATTTGAAATAGCTCAACTGGAATTCCATCACCTCCACTAGCTTTGTTCATAGTGATGCTTTCTAAGGCCCACTTGACTTCACATTCCAGGATGTCTGGCTCTAGGTGAGTGATCATACCATCATGATTATCTTGGTGGTGAAGATCTTTTTTGTAATGTTCTTCTGTGTATTCTTGCCACCTCTTCTTTATATCCTCTGCTTCTGTTAGGTCCATACCATTTCTGTCCTTTATCAAGCCCATCTTTGCATTAAGTGTTCCCTTGGTATCTCTGATTTTCTTGAAGAGATCTCTAGTCTTTCCCACTCTGTTGTTGTCCTCTATTTCTTTGCATTGATTGCTGAGGAAGGCTTTCTTATCTCTTCTTGCTATTCTTTGGAACTCTGCATTCAGATGCTTATATCTTTCTTTTCTCCTTTGCTTTTCACTTCTCTTATTTTCACAGCTATTTGTAAGGCCTCCCCAGACAGCCATTTTGCTTTTTTGCATTTCTTTTCCATGGGGATGGTCTTGATCCCTGTCTCCTGTACAATGTCACGAACCTCCATCCATAGTTCATCAGGCACTCTATCAGATCTAGTCCCTTAAATCTATTTCTCACTTCTACTGTATAATCATAAAGGATTTGGTTTAGGTCATACCTGAATGGTTTAGTGGTTTTCCCTACTTTCTTCAATTTAAGTCTGAATTTGGCAATAAGGAGTTCATGATCTGAGCCACAGTCAGCTCCTGGTCTTGTTTTTGCTGACTGTATAGAGCTTCTCCATCTTTGGCTACAAAGAATATAATCAATCTGATTTCAGTGTTGACCATCTGGTGATGTCCATGTGAAGAGTCTTCTCTTGTGTTGTTGGAAGAGGGTGTTTGCTATGGCCAGTGCATTCTTGGCAAAATTCTATTAGCCTTTTCCCTGCTTCATTCCATATTCCAAGCCCTAATTTGTCTGTTACTCCAGGTGTTTCTTGACTTGCTACTTGCATTCCAGTCCTCTATAATGAAAAGGACATCTTTTTTAGGTGTTAGTTCTAAAGGGTCTTGTAGGTGTTCATAGAACCGCTCAACTTCAGCTTCTTCAGTGTTACTGGTTGGGGTATAGACTTGGATTACTGTGATATTGAATGGTTTGCCTTTGAAATGAACAGAGATCATTCTGTCGTTTCTTAGATTGCACCCAAGTACTGCATTTCAGACTCTTTTGTTGACCATGATGGCTACTCCATTTCTTCTAAAGGATTCCTGCCTGCAGTAGTAGATATAATGGTCATCTAAGTTAAATTCACCCATTCCAGTCCATTGTAGTTCGCTGATTCCTAGGATGTTGACATTCACTCTTGCCACCTCCTGTTTGACCACTTCCAATTTGCCTTGATTCATGGACCTAACACTCCAGGTTCCTATGCAATATTGCTCTTTACAGCATCAGACCTTGCTTCTATCACCAGTCCTGTCCCCAATTGGATATTGTTTTTGCTTTGGCTCCATCCCTTCATTCTTTCTGAGGTTATTTCTCCACTGATCTCTAGTACCGTATTGGGCACCTACTGACCTGGAGAGTTCCTCTGGCAGCTGCGATGGCACACAAGCATGGCTGAGAGGAGCTACCCCACGTCTGAGGTCGGGGCAGAAGCCCAGAGAACCCCATGCCCAAGGGGTGGCAGCCAAGAGGAGCTACCCCATGCCCGAGTTCAGGGGTGGCAGCCAGGAGGAGCTACCCCGCATCCGAGGTCAGGGCGGCAGCCAGGAGGAGCTACCCCCGCCCGAGGCCAAGGGCTGCGGCAGGGAGGAGCTACCTCATGCCCAAGGTCAGCGGTGGCAGCCGAGAGGAGCAACCCCACGTCCAAGGAGCAGTGGCTGCACAGGCGCAGGATGGCCTAGAGGAGCTACTCCACATTCAAGGTCAGGAGGGGAGGCGGTGAGGATATACCCCTCATCCAAGGTAAGGAGCAATGGCTGCGCTCTGCTGGAGCAGCAGAGATACCCCACGTCCAAGGTAAGAGAAACCCAAGTAAGACGGTAGGTGTTGCAAGAGGGCATCAGAGGGCAGACACACTGAAACCATAATCACAGAAAACTAGTCAATATAATCACACTAGGACCACAGCCTTGTCTAACTCAATGAAACTAAGCCATGCCCTGTGGGGCCACTCAAGATGGATGGGTCATGGTGGAGAGGTCTGACAGAATGTGGTCCACTGGAGAAGGGAATGGCAAACCACTTCAGTATTCTTGCCTTGAGAACCCCATGAACAGTATGAACAGAATGAAAAGTCACTTTAGTCGTGTCCAACTCTTTGTGACCCCATGGGCTGTAGCCTACCAGGCTCCTCTGTCCGTGGGATTCCCTGGGTAAGAATACCCAAGTGGGTTGCCACCCCCTCCTCCAGGGGATCTTCCCAACCCAGGGTTTAAACCTGCATCTCTTACATCTCCTACATTGGCAGGCAGGTTCTTTAACAGTAGCACCACCTGGGCTACTACCATTGTGGTGGTTTAGTCCATAAGTCATGTCCGACTCTTGCGACCCCATGGACTGTATCCTGCCAGGCTCCTCTGTCCATGGGATTCTCTGGGCAAGAATACTGGAGGGGGTTGTCATTTCCTTCTCCAACTACCATTGTGGATGGTAACAGTAGTCAAAAGTGCATTGAATCAAAGTTATGCTTGTAGTGAAGGAAAAGGGTGTCATTTAGAGCAAACACCATTCGTAAATTTGGGGACAGCTGATTTAAATTAGTAGGTTGCACAGAAACTTATTTCTGGAAACAATTTTCAGGGCTGCTTTTGCCAGCTTTGAAGACCAGGAATTAGAGATACTTTTAAAAACTGTTCCCTCTATATATAGGAAAAAGAAGCTATATAAAGTAAGTAAAATATTCAGCTGGTTCTATATGAAGCAGAGCAAAGTCTTCTCTAGTAATTTTTGCATGTGAAACTATGCTGTAGTTACTTTAAAGTGACTAAGGTTAAGTTGGAGCACCCAAACAATATTACAGGTATTTAGACAGTTATAAGTAGTTACTAGGACATTTAGAGGATAAGTTTAGACATATCATACAAATCATAATGACGACTAAAAATCCTGACCAAAAACTATAAATAATCACTGTAAAGACCTTAAATTTTCCTTTGGATTTAAGCCAAAAAATTTGCATATAAATTTCACCTACAGGTTTGGTGTTGAGATATCTATTTTATTTATTTATTTTAATTTTTACTGAAATGTAAGTTGATTTACAATATTGTTTCAGATATACAGCAAAGTGATTCAGTTATATATTTTCAATATGTCCACTCTTTTTAAGATTTTTTTCCCATATAGACAATTACAAAGCATTGAGTAGAGTTCCCTGTACAGTACAGTAGGTCATTATTAGTTATCTATTTTATATATAGTAGTGTATATAGGTCAATCCCAATCTCCTAATTTATCCCTCCCCACCTCTTTCCCCCAGTAACCATAAATTTGCATCCTACATCTGTAATTCTATTTCTGTTTTGGAGATAAGTTTATTGTTCCATTTTTTTAGATTCCACATATAAGAAATGCCATATATTTGTCTTTCTCTGACTTCACTCAATATGACAATCTCTAGGTCCAGCCATATCGCTGCAAATGGCATTATTTCATTCTTTTTTATGGCTGAGTAGTATTCCATTATGGGCTTTCCTGGTGGCTCAGTAGTAAAGAATCCACCTGCCAATGCAGGAGATGTGGGTTTGATCCCTAGGTCAGTAAGATTCCCCTAGAGAAGGAAATGGGAACCTACTCCAATATTCTTGCCTGGGAAATCCCAGGAGGACAGAGGAGCCTGGCAGGCTCCTCTCACAAAGAGTCAGACATGACTTAGTGACTAAAAACAACAATACTTCATTGTATATGTGTACCACATCTTCTTTAGACATTCCTCTATTGTGGATATTGAAGTTGTTTCAATGTCATAGCTATTGTAAATAGTGCTATAATGAACATTTAAGTGCATATATCTTTTCAAATTATCATTTTCGGGGGATATATATCCAAGAGTGGGATTGTTGAATCATATGATAGCTCTATTTTTCAGTTCAGTTCAGCCGCTCATTGTGTCCGACTCTTTGCGACCCCTGGACTGCAGCACGCCAGGCCTCCCTGTCCATTGCCAGGTCCCAGAGTTTACTCAAACTCATGTCCATTGAGTCAGTGATGCCATTCAACCATCTAATCCTCTGTTGTCCCCTTCTCCTCCTGCCTTCAATCTTTCCCAGAATCAATGTCTTTTCAAATGAGTCAGCTCTTCGCATCAGGTGGCCAAAGTACTGGAGTTTCAGCTTCAGCATCTGTCCTTCCAATGAACATTCAGAACTGATTTCCTTTAGGATGGACTGGTTGGGTCTCCTTGCAGTCCAAGGGACGCTCAAGTCTTCTCCAACACCACAGTTTAAAAGTATCAATTCTTTGGCACTCAGCTTCTTCACAGTCCAACTCTCACATCGATACAAGACTACTGGAAAAACCATAGCTTTGACTAGTTGGACCTTTGTTGGCAAAGTAATGTCTCTGCTTTTTAATATGGTGTCTAGGTTGGTCATAACTTTTCTTCCAAGGAGCAAGTGTCTTTTAAATTCATGGCTGAAGTCACCATCTGCAGTGATTGTGAGCCCCCAAAAAAATAAAGTCAGCCACTGTCTCCACTGCTTCCCCATCTATTTGCCATGAAGTGATGGGACCAGATGCCTTGATCTTAGTTTTCTGAATGTTGAGTTTTAAGCCAACTTTTTCACTCTCCTCTTTTACTTTCATCAAGAGGCTCTTTAGTTCTTTTCTTTCTGCCATAAGGATGGTGTCATCTACATATCTGAGGTTATTGATATTTCTTCTGGCAATCTTGATTCCAGCTTGTGCTTCATCCAGCCCAGAGTTTCTCATGATGTACTCTGCATATAAGTTAACTAAGCAGGGTGATAATATACAGCTTTGACATACTCCTTTCCCAATTTGGAACCAGTCTGTTGTTCCATGTCCAGTTCTAACTGTTGTTTCCTGACCTGCATACAGATTTCTCAAGAGGCAGGTCAGGCATCTCTTTAAGGATTTTCCAGAGCTTGTTGTGGTCCACACAGTCAAAGGCTTTGGCATAGTCAATAAAGCAGAAATAGGTGTTTTTCTGTAACTCTTTTGCTTTTTTGATGATCCAATGGATATTGGCAATTTGGTCTCTGGTTCCTCTGCCTTTTCTAAATCCAGCTTGAACATCTGGAAGTTCACGGTTCACGTACTATCAAAGCCTGGCTTGGTGAACTGATCATTAGCGTGTGAGATGAGTGTGATTGTGTACCAGATAGAGCGTTCTTTGGCATTGCCTTTCTTTGGGATTGGAATGAAAACTGACCTTTTCTATCCCTGTGGCTCTATTTTCAGTTTTCTTTAAATAATACTATTTATTTTATAATTGTGCTGGGCCTTCGTTCCTATGCAGGTCTTTCTTTTGTTGTGCACAGTGTTCTCATTGTGGGGCTTCTCTTGTTGCGGAGCATGGGCTCTAGGGTGCCCAGACTTCAGTAGTCATAGCACGTGGGCTGAGTAGTTGTGGCTCTTATGCTCTGGAGCACAGGCACAATAGTTTTCGTGCATGGGCTTAGTTGCTCCACGGGCTGTGGGATCTTCCTAAATCATGGATCGAACCCATGTCTCCTGCATTGGCAGGCAGATTCTTTACCACTGAAACACCAGAGTTGCCCCTATTTTTAGTTTTTTAAGGCACCTCCATACTGTTCTCCATAGTGGCTGTACCAATTTACATTCCCAGCAATAGTGTAGGAGAATCCCCTTTTCTGTGCACCCTTACCAGCATTTATTATTTGTAGACTTTTTGATGATGGCCATTCTGACTGGTGTGAGGTGATACCTCATTGTACTTTTGATTTGCATTTCTCTAATAATTAGTGATATTGAGCATCTTTTCATGTGCTTTTTTTTTTACTCTTCTCAGATATTAAATGAGTATCACCCATCTTCTCTCTTAAGGTTTTATGATTATAAAGTATATAATGCCCTCTTGCTATCATCCTCAGCTTCTTCCTTGCAGGGAGACAGACAAGCTGTATTCATTGTATAAAGTTAAATTCCCCAATGCCCCATCTGTTGAATGCACACACACGTACACACACTCTCTCTCACACACACACTGACACTTATCTTCTTTCCAAACAACCATCCTTCCCAGCTATGTAGAAGAGGCTAGGCCTTGGGAACAGTACTCTTGCCTGAAAACATACGTCCTCAAGAATCACAGTCTCAGTGAATATGAGGTCGAATAATTCACTTGTTCACAATAGAGCTATTGATTCATAGTCCTTGCTCATGAATTTTTTTTCATCTCCATGATCCAGAATAGTTTACCTTGTCCCTTGCATCAGACTAAATTCTATTAAGGCTCCATTCAAGTTCCACATCATCCACACCTTTTCCCTAATCCAGCAGATGACTTAAATGCTTTCTTCTCTCTGAGCCATGTGTCTCCCATAGTAACAAGCTTCCTCAATAAAAAAATTTAGGGAAAACTCAATCAGAGTAAATGCTTCTCAACCACAGACTGTGTAGGGTTAAATAATGCCCCCTCTAAAATTTATGTCCATCCAGAACCTCAGAATGTGACTCTATTTTAAAATGAGGTTTTCTAGATATAATTGGTTAAGATGAAATTTGGGCTTAGGGTGGGCCCTATTCTAAGGGCTAGAGTCCTTATAAGGATAGAAACACAGATACACAGAGGGAAGACAGCCAAGGAAAGACAGAGGCGGAGTTATGCTACCACAAGCTAAAGAATGCCAAGGATTTCCAGAAAACATAGAAGCTAGAACAGTCAAAATCAAATTCTTCTCTGCAGCCTTTGGAGGGAGTATGGCCCTATTGACACCTTGATTTGAGACTTCTTACCTCAAGCACTATGAGATAATAAATTTCTCTTGTTTTAAGCCACACGATTTTTAGTAATTTGCTTTAGTAGCTCTAGGAACTAATTGACCATGTCTTTTATTTCTTCAGATTTCAGAGATTTGGGGGGTTATGGCTGGCGATCAATAATCAATGCTTATTGGTTGACAGGAAGATACTTTGATGATTGTTAAAGTCAGGGCAGTTGGTCTGTGTAGCCATAACTGAATAGCTTTCAGTTCAGTTCAGTCACTCAGTCATGTCCGACTCTTTGTGACTCCATGAATCGCAGCACGCCAGGCCTCCCTGTCCATCACCAACTCCCGGAGTTCACTCAGACTCACGTCCATCGAGTCAGTGATGCCTTCCAGCCATCTCATCCTCTGTCATCCCCTTCTCCTCTTGCCCCCAATCCCTCCCAGCATCAGAGTCTTTTCCAATGAGTCAACTCTTCGCATGAGGTGGCCAAAGTACTGGAGTTTCAGCTTTAGCATCATTCCTGCCAAAGAAATCCCAGGGCTGATCTCCTTCAGAATGGACTGGTTGCATCTCCTTTCAGTCCAAGGGACTCTCAAGAGTCTTTTCCAACACCGCAGTTCAAAAGCATCAATTCTTCGGCACTCAGCCTTCTTCACAGTCCAACTCTCACATCCATACATGACCACAGGAAAAACCATAGCCTTGACTAGATGGACCTTTGTTGCCAAAGTAATATCTCTGCTTTTGAATATGCTATCTAGGTTGGTCATAACTTTCCTGCCAAGGAGTAAGTGTCTTTTAATTTCATGGCTGCAGTCATCATCTGCAGTGATTTTGGAGCCCCAAAAAATAAAGTCTGACACTGTTTCCACTGTTTCCCCATCTATTTCCCATGAAGTGATGCAATAGACCACTTGTGAAGCACAAGAGTCCTGATAGTAATTTCCTAGTACCATAGATAGATTCAAGTTCAAGAGGCAGAGAAGAGCAGGTGTTTTCACAGATTTATTATTGGTGGGGGGATTAATGCATCAAATATATTTTCTATTTAAAAGCATTTTCTCTTAGCTACAAGTTACTTATTTACTCCTCTCTTAAAAGGGAGCTGTACAGTTATAAACAGAGGCAAAGATTTTGCTCTAAATCTTTGATGTGCTAATATGATCATTAACTTCCATGACCATACATAGTTTTCAAATTTCCTATTTGTTTTATTGTGGGATACTTTAGGTTGGAGAGCATAGCCAAGGAATAATATTTTGAGTTACACATTTTGGGAAGCTGACCTAATTAATAACCTTTGCCTCTTATATTGAGATGCTTTAGACTGAAAGTAACAGGGAAAATGACTTAGAATGGCTCAACCAGTAAGAGTTATTATGTCATGTAAGAAGAAGTTCTTCACTGGGTGTCTCCAGGGATGGTTAATTCAGCTGGTCAGTGGTGTCACCAGGCCCTGTGAACGTCTCTCTTTTTTGCTTTATTCAGTGTGTTGTGTGGTTCCCTTCAGGGCTACAGCAGCACCAGCCATCAAAACCATATATGCCAGTCAGAAAGGCAAATCAGTCCCAGAAGCCTCCTGCCCCGTTCCCCTCCCATCTTACTGGCCAAGATAGCACCACATTTCCCTACCTAACCCAATCACCAGTAAGGGGAACTGGGCCACTGTGATTGGCTTAAATCACTTACACTCCTGATTCATTCTCTGAAACTGGGAAGGCAGCCTCCCAGGACAAATGAGTCACACTCCTGTGATAGTATGGAGGAGAAAACAAAACCATGATTCTGTTAGTGGGGCTGTTGGTTGCCCCTCAACAGCAGTCTACCCCTTCTTCCTTACCAACAGAACCATTGTTTCTGTGCAGAACAGTGAAGTGTTCAGCCTCCATTGTTTGAATCATGATTAGTGAAGCCATTCCTAGAAATCTCATTCATTTTTGCCAGATACCAGCTTTCCCAAACTCTTGTATTATGGGTGCCATTGGACATGGTTCTGGCCAATGACACATGAGTAAATGTCTTCTGCAGTTTTTAATATATCTACATATCTATATCTACTTATAAATCTTATATGTCTAATATAGCACTCTGTAGAGCGAGACAGAGACAGAATCAGCTTAAGCCACTTCTCCAGCCTGCTGCTACTCCCACCTCTCCTTTAGGCCTTGGAATATGGTCATGTTCCCAGGAGTAGCAGTAGCCCTTATGGCCCTGAGTTAACCAGCACAAGAGCCAAATACCAACACACTGAGAATGACTGGGCAGAAGATGGAAAGGACCTGTGAGCTACAGAATCCACCCTGGATGCTCATACCCTGAACACTTTTTATAACACCTCTTCACACCAGGCTGAACATCCACAGAACACAGAAAGCAAAATGCCAGAACATCCAAATCCTAGAGTGAAGACACTATTGAGGCCAAATCCCCTAACCATGACCCCCTCAAAATAAAGGAACAAAGAGATAATTGAATTAGGGAACAGTATGTCAAAGACAACCAGAAAAGCACCCACAAAGGCAGGTATCCCCAGAACTTTGATTTCTTGCACAGTTTGGTCAGGGAGGTGCTCAGAGGCGCCTCTCTGCTCCCAGTGTTGTGGGGAGGGGGCACACAGGGAATGGGGAAGAGCATTTCTCTGCTGTGGGGAAAGCGGTTGGAGGAGCCTCAGGGTGGTCATAGATCAGGAGAATAGGCAAGTATTTCCCTTAGTGATTTACACGATAATCATTTTAACCAGAGTTTATCTGCACAAATCTGTGAGGTAAAGAAAAATGGCCCAACCAGGATCATTGGCACTAATTCTATATCAACCAACTACCCTCACCCCCCGGATGATCACAGCAGCAAGCCACTCTCTGGGCTACCTCTCTTCACTCCCTCCCCCTAAACTCCCTCTAAATCTCCTAGTCATTTGTGACCACAGTTTTGTAAAGTACAGTCAAAACACGAAACTTCAAAAGTATGCTTGGAAAGCGGGGACTGAAAATGTCAGTAATGAGATGAGCTGGCAGAGCAGTACAGGCTTGGTTCTGTACCAGTAACAGAGAGAACTTAGCCAGTGCACAGAATCAGCCCACTTACTTTCCTCAAATTGTGACCACACCTTTATTCTAATCAATTATACAAAAACAATTTATATGTCATGCACTTTCATCAGATGTCATGTAAGTTTAAAACACTTTCATTTGTTTATATATTACATTATTCTACGAAGTATTCATTGATTCATGGCTTCTGAAATTTTAACAACTGAGTTCAGGTCAAATGAAGGAGGAAGAAAAGGAAGAATCAGGAAGGATGAGAAGAAAAATAAATGATTTTCTAACTAGAGGTCTCCCTACAGATTTCCTCATTCCATGCCCTTTCCTATTCAGGCAGGGAACAGAGAAATTAGTTTTGTGCCAGCACAAAAATCTATATTTCTACAATTCTCTTCCAGTACTATTCTCAAGGGATTCATCATTTTAATTTCACCACCAATTCGTCAGACTGAAGGGTGGGAGAATTTTAATCATAAATTATTTGCATGGAAGCACATCAAGAACTTGCCACAAAAATATACATTCCTTGAAATATGTAAAAGTATTGCTTTTCAAACTTTCTAGCTCTTTGACTGTAATGATTTCTGTTAGGCTCACAATAGACCCGTGGACTTAAGAAGGCTTCTCAAACACAACCATGCTGTCTATCAGGGGACAAACAGGCCTGACAAATATTCAGCCAAAAATACCATCTGGAATCACAGTGTTTCTGATAAAGGTTTCTATTTCATTTAATTACTGGAGATCTTGTGGGTCCAGATCAAACCCCTACATCCTCAAGGAGGGGCATGGGCAGGGGGAGATGGGAAGGAATGTCTCAATGATACAATGAAGCTTCAGGCATTTCCTTCAGCTCCACCTTCCAGAACTTCCTTCTTAACTTCCTGGTTCTCCCTGGTTTGCATCCTGCAGCCCAAGGCCATGTAACTGATTTTCATATCTATTCAGTTCCTACATATGTTCAGATCCTCATTTGGACAGCTGTTGGAGCTCCCTACCTTGGCTCTGCTTTTAACAGTCAGTGAGCCAATCCCACCTACCCAATAGCCCCTGACTCCCCAGGTCCTGCTAACCCAAGTCAAGACCTTTAAAACTGCTGAGGGATTAAACATTAGCAAAAATGAATCAGTTTTGCCTTGAAAGGTGGGCAAAGGGAAACAAAAGGATGATGAAACATAGATTTGGCTTTGGTCAACACGCTTAACTTGGCTTTGGTCAACCATAGGGAAAATCCTATGGTAATAGCTGTTCCTACCCCACCCATTTCCCCAGTTCAATGAATGTTTAAATCATGATGAGAAAAGTGGATTTACAGTATTGTAATCTGATTCTTTTAAAGTTCTGGAGGCTCTAGTTCAAAAAGAATATTACCAATTTGCATCCTACTTGGAACATCTAAATATTGTATTAGAAGGCCCAAACTTAAAGCATACATAATAAAATATCAATCCCCTGGGCTGTATCAAGTACAGCACAGAATATATGTTTTGTTTTAGTTTAATCACATTCTCCATAGGAAAAGTACAACAAGGATACAAATGTTCCTGCTGAAGTAAGGAAGATATTCAGTAAGTAAGACTTGTCCCTGACAAATACTGCCTTCCATTTCCCTGATACATCAGATTTCTACAGCTCTCCAACCAGTTTTCATTTCCCAGAAGTCTTACTCCTAGCTGACTGTCAAGTGTTCTTTCTAGAGATAATGGCTTTTAGCTGATATTGGTTTAAGGTGTTTCTTTTCCCAGGTGTATTTGCATCTATAAGTGAAAGCTTCAGATCATCAGCCTTAGGTTTAAGAAGCTAATTATGATATGAGTAAGGGGGAGGCGGTGGGTTGGGGAGGCTGTGGGTTGGGGGGGTAGGGAGTAGGGTAGAAAATAGGAAAGTGTTTTGGAAAATTCTCCGTTTGTCAACTCGTCTATCAAACGTACAAGACAGAGGGATACAAATGGACATCAAGGTACTTAAACCAGAAATTGTCACCTGCTGGACTTTCAGATTTCTTTTTGTTGCAAGTGAGAAAAGCACAAATCATCTTGAGCAAATATGGGACTTTGCTGGCTCATGATAGTCAGGATAAGAGACATAGGAAGAGCTAGGTTCAGAGATGCTGCCGAACCTCTGAAATTATTGGAATTAGGTTCTCAAATGCAGTGTGCTTTTTCTCTGTTTCCTGTCCCTGCCTGTCCACTTCATCCTCTTCTCCTGCAGAATGATTTTGTTTTTTCAAATGACAGTTGCTAATTTTCACATCTTACAGACTTACCCCTAGAAAGAGGCTGCCCTCAAGTTCTCTCTGACCCCAAGAAAAGTACTCATTACCTCAGCTTAAATCAGCCCTGGGATCAGTCCTCTTTCGCCAGAGGGAGGGCTGCTGGGATTGGTTCAGTTCCCAGGGTGGACCTGGCAGGTAGAGCCTGGGAACAATACTCAGGTGTTAATTCCTGTGTTAACTGTGAAGATAAGGGAAAGGGGAAGAGACATTGCTGAGCAAAGGGATGTTGGCACACACTCCCAGGTGCCAGATGTCCTCTGCAACTGGCACAGCACAGTGCTGCTTAAAGATCCAGTGTCTCACGTTGGCAAAAAATCCCCACTCCATCAATATGGAACACCACGTGGTTTCAAGTCCCTGGGGACTGTAAAGAACATAGCCTTTTGGGTTAAACTTGAAATATAGAGACAGCAACAAGATAATGTCATGGGGACACCCAAACAAGAGAAAAGGATTTGGAAGATACTATATGTCCTACCAGTATCCAGTGGTCCACACCTTCCAGACAGTCTCTGGGAATAGTTGAAGGTGGGGGCAGAGGGGACCTTGGTGGAGGCTGGAGTTTCTGCAGTAGTAATTAGGAGGTGCTAGAAATGGCAACCCACTCCAGTGTTCTTGCCTGGAGAATCCCAGGGACGGGGGAGCCTGGTGGCTACCGTCTATGGGGTTGCACAGAGTCGGACACGACTGAAGTGACTTAGCAGCAGCAGTAGCAGAGCTAACTGAATAAGAATTAATGCTACTAGTATAGGACACTGCGGATAGGGCTAAGAGCTGGAGCCTTGCAGCTAGACAGGCTGGGTTCAAATTCTTGCTGCACCACTTCCTAGCTGTGGGATCTTGGGCACATGGCTACTAGTACCTCTGTCCCTTAGGTTTCTCACCTGAGAAATGAGAATAATAATAGTACTTACCTCACAAGATTATTTTGAGGATTAAAATATGTAATAGCACTTTTTAAAATTGATTTCTCAGATACACGCAGACAGAAACTTCTGGAAACTATAGCATCTCCAGATCCAAATGAATGAATTTCTAATGGTAAAATTATAAATATTATTAGGATATTTCAGGGCAGAGAGTTATGCCTAATACCTCTGTCTGTCCAACATATTAACACCTACTTACTCTGATTTTAAATTCACAGTGCCAGGCAGAAGGGAACTATTTCCAACTCTTACTCTCCTCTTACCGTATGACTAAAAGTCTGATCTCAAGTAGATTTTGATGGCTTAGAAATTCTTGGGCCTAGACCATGAAGACCTCTCAATCTGGGCCACATCCCCACTGACCTAGTCTCTAAAACCTGGAACTTCAGAGTCTCTAAGAATTATTGGGGAGAGGTCGGGGAGGAAGGGGAGATAAATCCTGAGAGGACTGAGAAACATCTCGCAAGAGCCCACTAAAGGAGATGAGAAATAAAAAGGAAAAGTAGACATCTGTGCAGCCTGGCTCTGTGGTCCAGGCTGTCTTGGAGACAAATGATAACACCCAGCTGTCCTCCAAGACAAGGTCAAGGCAAACAATTCATCTTTGGCCACCTACCCACGGCTCTGAAATAACAAGGAGTTTGAAGACAACCAGGTTAATCTGGGGCACTTAAGATCAAAGAATAGCAGCATGAACTACTTCTTCCTGAAGTCAGGGAAATGTTAGCTCAGATACAAACTGGAAAAGTGGACTCCTTGGAACTGATGACTGAAGATAACCATTGGTTATGAGTGCAGTGAGTGTTTTTCTTCCTCTCTCTTTTAAAAGGAAGTTCTAAACTTGTTACTGGAAAGAGTCAGATTCCTTAGATTGTTCCATATGCCCAAATCTGACAGTTACACTGGCACACTTTGATTCCCCATTTCAAAAACGTGTGTGGAGACGCAACTGAGCGGCTTCCATGTCACATCCTGTTCTCTCAATCCAGCTTTTGACATTTGCAGAGGACTCTTCCAAGGGAGTAAACTAAGCACAGATAGAACTCAGTCTTTTCCCTTTCAGTCACCTCTTCCTTTAACATATTCTTCATCAAAGATGCACTAGAAAACACTGTCTAGTGCGTAGAGAAGGTGTAATTTTTCAGTTTCTCACTGAGATGCAGGTTGGCAAATAGGTTAATTTTAACTTCACAGATTGCAAGGTGTGTGAATAGAACAGCTCTATCAAGAACAAAATAGAGCTGAGAAGAAAGAGCTGCTCTGAACTACTAAACTGTTTCCTCCCTAAGGTCACAGAGGGCATAGGGGCTATTGCATTAACTGCTGAAGCAGCACTGAGTTAAAGAACTTCAATAGTAACTGCCTCTTTGGTTCTTATCAGGAAAATAGAAGGGTATGGAACATGAAAGAAAGAAAAGGATACCCAAATTTTTCATGGATAATAATTATAGCTACGTTGATTAAGTGCTTGCTGCCTGCCAGGCACCTGACCAGGAATATGACACACGTGATATTTAATTCTCACCACAACTCTATGAGAAAGGGACAGTTTCAATCTCCTTTTATAGATGAGGAAGCCAGGGCTCAGAGAAGGTAAAATATTGCTTGAAATCACATAACTGGTAAGTGCTGGCAGTGAGATTTGCACCAAGGTCTGTCTGGCTTCAGAACCCAAATCCCATTTCTCTATCCTGGCTTGTGCCATAAACCCAAAGATAAGAGAAAATCACTTACTGTCAGCCTTGAGTTGCCCAGGGCCTCTTAACACAGTTTAGGGATTACCCAGCCTCTCAACTCTGTCTTCCTAGCATGCATTTGTTAGACCCTCCTTGAGAAGAACAGATGCTTAGGGGCTAAGGGCTGGGGAAAAAGGAAAAAGCACACAATTGATCTGACACACCCGGAACCAAACCCATGGAGGAAGTAATTAAAACCAATGGGTAGAATGAGATTTAAGGATTATCTGCATGTTTCAGTTATCAGAAGTGTTCACTGTTCTTCATAAACCTTCATAATCAAGCTGCTCCACAGCAGTTTTGTTTGCTCTGCTCTTTTACCCACCCAATTAGCCTAGACAAAGACTTCACCTCTGATTTTAGATGAACGAAGTCATTCTGTATAAAACATAACTGGTTTTGCAAGTTGTATAAGAGTAAGGGCCCACCCTTAGATTAAATACAATTTAAGGCCAATAATGAACAAGGTCATTAACTCATTTTAGACCTCTTACTCCTACTGCCTACCTAATCAGGGTGTGCTTATTCATTTTCAAAAGTCAAAAAATTCTAAAGAAGGAGATCTTGCTCATCATAATAATGCATGGATCTTAAAGGGTGTAGCTTTAATACAACTGACTTGGATTCATAGTTTGGTCATTCTCTGGGCATAGACCCTTGTCTTGGTGAGAGAAAATATACAAAGACACACATACAAATATATACTCAAACAAATGTTTGCAATGATAATATAATGAATCAAGTAAAGCTTTGTTAAATTCTTTGTTAAAAAAAAATAAAACAACTGAGTATTAGCCTGAGGATATTAAATGACTGTCTTGGAGAATAAAGGCAGAAAGCTCTTCCTATTTGATATAAGGGCAAAGCAGATAGCTTAGGGCAACATGGAGTACTGAAATTTTGTAAGCTTGTATACTGAAACAAATATTTCTTCTTGGATGAATTCACAGTTATAGGAATGCTTTGTAAAAGAGGTTCCCTTTTAAATCTTTCTGAAAAAATATATCCCTTGAATAAAACCTATCTGTTTCCATAGGTCACAACAGCCATTGATAGATAGATGAACACTGTGGCAGAAATTGCCAGCTGCTCATTAAAATCTGTGTTTTAAACTTCTTCCTGGAAGCACAGGTAGCCTGTGTTCACCATTCTTCTCTGCAGTTAGAGGTGACCATTTAGCCAGGGGGAGATGGGCAGAAGCGATGGGTGCCACTTCCAGGCCCATAAGAGTCTTCCATGCTTACTCCTCTCTGCCCCTTTCCCTACCAGCTGTGTACCTAGAGCCAAAGGGTAAAGATGGCTCAGACTCCCTACACCTCAGCCCTTAAGTGACTTCATGAAAGAGAGTCACCCTCTGCCCTGTTCACTTGCCCAGGATCATCCTGTGAGCAAGAAATAAACTTCATTGTGTATTATCCATAATATATTTTGGAGTCTATTCTTCTGGCAGTCAGTCTACCCTAACTAATACAGACACATTTTTTTAAGGCAAAAATCAGCTCCAACTCTTTTAGAATCATTTTGGGTTTGACTGACCTCCTAGGTGTGACTCAGTGGAGGCATTAACCACCAACAGCTAAGTCCCTATTGTTATTTACTTAACAGCAAAGCTCCAAGGAGTAGCTTGACTGCAAATTAACATCTGTAAATCAGAACATCTGCCCTTGAGACTTTTCACTTAAGACTCATTTTGAAACACCTGTTGGTTTTCTCTGTCCAGGGAGCCTTGACACATGCAAAGTAGCTTTTCAGATTCACGGGCCAACAGTTTCTAATGAAGCCTCCATCTCAGCCTATCTAGAGAACGAATACCTATCTCTTTGAAGTGGTCCCCCGGAAACTCACAAGTGAATTTCTGGTATGCCATATCGTAATTGCCTGAGTAAGGTTACTTAACTTTCTTTAAACAAACTGTGCATCAATTCCCATCTCAATTGAAAGCATAAAAAGAATTTTTAGTTTTTTTGAACAATGTGAGGACCAACTAGAAAACAATGTGCATAAAACTAGTGTAAGGTAAACGCTGTTTTCTTCAATATTCCATGCAATTACTCTGAAGTATTTTTAAGTGGTTTCCAAAAAACATTTTAAGACGATTTTTTTTAATCTGCATAAACAGCATGTATAAATTATCTTTTGAAGTATGCAAATTATTAGGTCACATACACGAACACCACCGCCTCCTTCTCCACCCTCCCCTCCGCACTGTTGAAGAACAAGTATTGTGAGCAAGTTATTTAATTCCCTAATTTCTGACTTCACAGATTGCTGGAACAGGAAATCAGAATAGGGTTCAGGGCAGAAGCCAGTTCTAGAAATTGATGAGGGAGATTAGGAGGAAAACAGAATACGAGGGGCAAGAAAGAAGCACTAAGCTTGAAAACAAGAGAAAGAAAGCGCCACGCTCAGACAAACAGGCAATAAAGGGCTGGAAACAGAGCTGAGGGTGTTAAGTAGTTAGTTATGCAGTGACTGAAGGGGAGGATGGGTCAGGGACACCCCTTCATAGGCTTCTTGAAGCAGCTCAGTAATGTGACCAGTATGTTATGGTTTCACTGACCTGTGAATTATAAATTCAGAGTATATTAACTTTTAATGCTCAAATCATAATAGTACTCTCGACAGATGAAATTCTTAGCCTCCTTGCCCAGCCCCTGCAAAGTGCTACCCCCACGTTATTTGTGGAGCCCCCAAAGGAGTGAGTACTTTGTGTCTACTAGTAACCTGTTGGTGTCCTCCGTGGTTGGTGTCCACTCTTTGACTTGAAGGAGCCTCTTGGTTGCCACTGATAAAACATCTGTTATGAGATCACCGACCAGCTCAGAGGTGAGAAGTTGAGGGTGCTTATTGCTACAGTAAAATGAAAAAGTCAAATGAATGACCTGAAGCTGGACATCCACCTGCCTTCTCACCCAAATTCAGCTTATGTTCATCACTGGCCAAATTAAGTAACTCTTTGGTGTTATGTCCTCTCCACACTGAGTTCTTCCTCTGTTCCTCTAATCTTGATTTCTCTGTAAACATGTCTTAAAGGCAAAAGGAATTTGATCTCAAAATGGATTCCTGTTTTGGTTTTTGAGGTCTGCCAGTAATTTGTACCATCTAAGGACATCAGAAGCAGCTATTTTGACCATAACCAGATGGCTGCAGCTTCCCAAATTATCTGTATCTTCAGTATAACATTTTTTTCCATTTGTTTTATGAAACTTTTTGTGAATCTATTGGTATCTTTTATTTCAGCAATTAAAATTCCCTCAAGGAACATCTTTTCTGTCTCCCTCTAAGCTTTTTCCTAATAGTTATAAATTGTGAAGTTAAATATGAATTAAATAATCTGTTCAACTTTATAATGCTGCGAAGAAACATCAGTAACTTCCCAGTAAGCCATGCTAGTTTATATAGAGAAACTAGTCTAGCTCCAAATCTCAATGTTTCAATAACCATGACTTGGCTTCTCAAAAAACCAGCCTCAACTCAAAAAAATAAAGAAGAAAGAAAGAAATTTTTAAAAATCACAATGTGTACTGTGAGGGCATAAAGTTTTACACACTTATTATATGTATTTTTACATATATATTGTATGTATATATATTTACATATATAATATATATATTTATATATATTTACAAATATATGGAAAACTTTATGCACTTTATATATAAATAAAATAAATATTATATATGTATTTTAAAATTTATGGAGATATGGTTACATGGAAGTCTAAATTTCAACCAAAATTGGGAAGAAGATAAAAAGGAAACCCTGAACTCAGGTTCAGTTCAGTTCAATCACTCAGTCGTGTCCGACTCTTTGTGACCCCATGGACTACAGCACACCAGGCCTCTCTGTCCATCACCAACTCTCAGAGTTTACTCAAACTCATGTCCATTGATTCAGTGATGCCATCCAACCATTTCATCCTCTGTCGTCCTCTTCTCCTCCTGCCCTCAATCTTTCCCAGCATCAAGTCTTTTCAAACGAGTCAGCTCTTCTTATTAGGTGGCCAAAGTATTTGGCTGATTTCCTTTAGGATGGACTGGTTGGATCTCCATCTTCTCATCAGGTGGCCAAAGTATTTGACTGATTTCTTTTAGGATGGACTGGTTGGATCTCCTTGTAGTCCAAGGGACTCTCAAGAGTCTTCTCCAACACCACAGTTCAAAAGCATCAATTCTTCGGCGCTTAGCTTTCTTTATAGGCTAACTCTCACATCCGTATATGACCACTGGAAAAACCATAGCTTTGACTAGACAGACCTTTGTTGGCAAAGTAATGCCTCTGCTTTTTAATATGCTGTCTAGGTTGGTCATAACTTTCCTTCCAAGGAGTAAGCATCTTTTTATTTCATGGCTGCAATTACCATCTGCAGTGATTTTGGAGCCCCCCAAAATAAAGTCTCTCATTGTTTCTACTATTTCTCCATCTAGTTGTCATGAAGTAACGGGACCAGATGCCATGATCTTAGTTTTCTGAATGTTGAGCTTTAAGCCAACTTTTTCACTCTCCTCTTTCACTTTCATCAAGAGGCTTTTTAGTTCTTCTCCACTTTCTTCCATAAGGCTGGTGTCATCTGCGTATCTGAGGTTATTGATATTTCTCCCAGAAATCTTGATTCCAGATTGTGCTTCATCCATCCCAGTATCTCTCATGATGTACTCTGCATAGAAGTTAAATAAGCAGGGTGACAATACACAACCTTGACATACTCCTTTCCTGATTTGGAACCAGTCTGTTGTTCCATGTCCAGTTCTAACTGTTGCTTCCTGACCTGCATAGGTTTCTCAAGAGGAAGGTCAGGTGGAGGGCCTCCCAAGACAGATGGGTCATGGTGGAGAGTTCTAACAAAATGTGGTCCACTGGAGAAGGGAATAGCAAACCACTTCAGTATTCCTGCCTTGAGAACCCCATGAACAGTATGAAAAGGCAAAAAGATAGGACACTGTAAAATGAACTCCCCAGGTCAGTAGGGGCCCAATATGCTACTGGAGATCAGTGGAGAAATAACTCCAGAAAGAATGAAGGGATGGAGCCAAAGCAAAAACAACACCCAGTTGTGGATGTGACTGGTGATGAAAGCAAGATCCGATGCTGTAAAGAGCAATATTGCATAGGAACCTGGAATGTTAGGTCCATGAATCAAGGCAAATTGGAAGTGGTCAAACAGGAGTTAGCAAGAGTGAACGTCGACATTTTAGGAATCAGTGAACTAAAATGGATTGGAATGGGTGAATTTAATTCAGATGACCATTATAACTACTACTGTACTACTGCAGGCAAGAATCCCTTAGAAGAAATGGAGTAGCCATTATAGTCAACAAAAGAGTCCGAAATGCAGTACTTGGATGCAATCTCAAAAATGACAGAATGATCTCTGCTTGTTTCCAAAGCAAACCATTCAATATCACAGTAATCCAAGTCTATGCCCCGACCAGGAATGCTGAAGAAGCTGAAATTGAATGGTTCTATGAAGACCTACAAGACCTTCTAGAATTAACACCCAAAAAACATATCCTTTTCATTATAGGGGACTGGAATGCAAAAGTAGGAAGTCAAGAAACACCTGGAGTAGCAGGCAAATCTGGCCTTGGAATACAGAATGAAGCAGAGCAAAGGCTAATAGAGTTCTGCCAAGAGAATGCACTAGTCATAGCAAATACCCTCTTCCAACAACACAAGAGAAGACTCTACACATGGACATCACCAGATGGTCAACACCAAAATCAGATTGATTATATTCTTTGTAGCCAAAGATGGAGAAGCTCTATACAGTTAGCAAAAACAAGACCAGGAGTTGACTGTGGCTCAGATAATGAACTCCTTATTGCCAAATTCAGACTTAAATTGAAGAAAGTAGGGAAAACCACCAGACCATTCAGGTATGACCTAAATAAAATCCCTTATGATTATACAGTAGAAGTGAGAAATAGATTTAAGGGACTAAATCTGATAGATACAATGCCTGATGAACTATGGAATGAGGTTCATGACATTATACAGGAGACAGGGAGCAAGACCATCCACAAGAAAAAGAAATGCAAAAAAGAAAAATGGCTGTCTGAGGAGGCCTTACAAATAGCTGTGAAAATAAGAGAAGCAAAAAACAAAAGAGAAAAGGAAAGATATATCCATTTGAATGGAGAGTTCCAAAGAATAGCAAGGAGAGATAAGAAAGCCTTTCTCAGTGATCAGTGCAAAGAAATAGAGGAAAACAATAGAATGGAAGACTAGAGATCTCTTCAGGAAAATTAGAGATACCAAGGGAATATTTCATGCAAAGATGTGCTCAATAAGGGAGAGAAATGGTACGGACCTAACAGAAGCAGAAGATATTAAGGAGAGGTGCCAGGAATACACAGAAGAACTATACAAAAAAGATCTTCACAACCCCAATAATCACAATGGTGTGAGCACTCACCTAGAGCCAGACATCCTGGAATGTGAAGTCAAGTGGGCCTCAGGAAGCATCACTACGAACAAAGCAAGTGGAGGTAATGGAATTCCAGTGGAGCTATTTCAAATCCTGAAAGATGATGCTGTGAAAGTGCTGAACTTGTTATGCCAGCAAACTTGAAAAACTCAGCAGTGGCCACAGGACTGAAAAAGGTCAGTTTTCATTCCAATCCCAAAGAAAGGCAATGCCAAAGAATGTTCAAACTCAGGTCACTGGACTTTATTTGGAGTTACTAATAAAAATTGATTTGATTAGGAAAGGATTTAATAGAAGCAACAGAAAAGCCATAATTACTGTTCTGGACTGAAACTCACTATGAGATTATGCAATCTCTGTCCTCTCTCACTGAGGCATGCTCCTCATTAGAAAGACAGCAAGTTTAATCCGCATCTCTTCCTTGCATAGGGCATGCATGATTGAGAAGTCCACACATTGCCAGCAGAACTATCTTTTGTACCCATTCCAGTCCTTCAACTGGATCTTTGTGCAGGCTGGTGTTATTACTCTGACAACAAGCTGATAATAATGTAACTTGCCCCGGTAAAGGCTTCAGTGACAGTTAAGGAGAAAACGAAAAAAAAAAAAAAAAAAGGCAAGATGGCTGTGAGTTAGGGTGAAGTAATAAAACTGGAGGACATTAATGGAGAAGCAGAGAGGCTGAAGTATTAGTCCGCGTTTTTCTGCACCTGATTTACATTTCTTATGCTAGTCCTTAAGTATATGGGAAACGATCAGCAGCTTGTGTTAAGGGACTGATTTGATGAATGGCTCAAGGTCATTCTTTAAACCTCTCTGGGCCCTTGTTTGTTCCAACTGTAAATTAAGAACAATTCCTTATATTCTTAGGGCAATTCTGAGAGTTTAAGATGCTAACATGCTTGTCATTGAACATTTGCATTTTGCATTGTCATGATGGACTAAATTATGCTGTGGTTAAAAAAGATCTAAACTAAAACTTTTAGCTTTAACATGACACAAGTTGATTACCTCATACATAGTCCAGAGCAGACCTGGGTCACTCATCAGAGTACCTGTTCCCCAAGAAGCAGGGTAGCAATCCCTGATACTAAGTCCTAAGGATCCACCATCTCAACACATGTCCCCCTCCATGACAGCTGTGGCAGGAGAGACTGGCACCACTGACGACCTGTTGGCCAGAGCTTGTCACATGACTTCTCCTAAGTGTGGGGGTGGGGTGGGGGCAAGTTTTCCCATGTACTGGGGTGAGTTAAGTGAGAACTCGAAGTCTTCTCCACTGAGTTTTGTAAAAAAGTGCATTTAATATATAAAAAAATGATATAAAATACTTAAACCATAGACAATAGTATAGGGACTTATAAATATAATCACAAATACCTAAGAAATAGCATCTTTGTGCCCAAGATTCAGCTTCATGCAAGGGAAGCTGAAAAGAATTCTAATAGCTCCTTCTCTTAGAGAGCTTTCTTATTAGAGACACAAGATATCCTTCAGAGAAACAAGGCAGCTAGAAATAGTGGAAAGAGCTCAGTTAGGAGCCAGACTACTTGGATTCTGCTACCAGCTCTGTCACTTACTAACTGCATCATCTTGGGCAAGTACCTCAGTCTTTCTCAGGTTTTCATCTAAAAGCTACATAAAAGCATCTACTTCATCTGCTTACAAGGCTGTGGTAAGGATCAGATGAGGGGACCTGTATGCCTGAGAACTGTGAATGACAAAGTATTCTCCACATTCAAGCTATATATGGAGGACAATACAAAATACTACAGTAATAGCATTTGAACCATTTATTGAGCATCTACTCTTTCATAGACTTTATACTTTACATAGGATTTCTCTTCTTGGAGTTTGGTTAGATTTAAATAGGAAGAGAAAAGGAAGAGAAATTGTGTGGTGAGTGGCTTGAAACAGTTGGAAGTGCTGGATTTGTAAGAGTAAGGCCTAGTGTTAAAGGCAAAAAGAGTTGAAAAGTTTCTGGAGATATGTGGTTGCACAATGTGACTATATTTAACATTACTGAATTGAACACTTAGAAATGCTTAAGGTGGTAAATTTTGTTGTGTATTTTACCACAATTAAAAATTTTTTAAACAAAGCAAAAAGACAAATAAGGTAGATCTGAATAGTACAAATGATTTATGAGAAATCAGTTATAGGGAAGGGCCCATTGATGGAAAAATTTTAAAGGTAAGTTGACAAGAGTGGCCTAGATCCAAGTGTTAATAGGAATCCTGATAGATTCTTGAATAGGAAAATGACATGACAAAAATGCTGTTTAACAAGATTAATTGGATACAATATTCAGAATGAATATTTACATCTGGAGAGATTCTGTAAGAATGGACCATATACAATTATTTCTTGAATCTAGAGAAACATGACTAGAAACCTGAGCCAGGAAATGGAGAGAAAGAAAATGTGGCTGTGAAGACAATAGCCAATATATTGTGTCATTGATTGGATAAGGAAGATAATGAAAAGAGGAGAGTCAAAGATGCCCCCAAGTTTGATCTGGAAGGTAGCAAAAATGACTTTGCACCTTTCATCCGCTGTCACAAAAGGAGAACCATCTTAAATATTTTGACACAAAAGGAATATTATATGATTACTCACTAACAGAATAAGAGCTTAAAAATAATGTGTTCACTTTTAATCTCTATGAAGTGGCTAGATGAGCTCATTGTTAGAAAAGTGGAGTCAAACAGATTTAAACTATGGTCATCTCCCTTGATAGCCACCTCTCCATCACCTGTGAATGGATCCACGGTCCTGAGCATAACACACAAGGTCTGGCCACACAACACTTGCTTGAACCTTTACCTCATTCTATCCTCTCATATGCCTTTAAGGCCTCCCACACTAAACTGCCTAAGGCTTCCACAAGCAGGCTGTTATGCCTTTGTTTCTTCAGTTCCTGCTAGATGAAATCCTCTTTTCTTCTTTTTTGTGAAGGAACTTGCCATGCCTTGCCCTGTACCTCTAAATAACTTTGTTCTTCTAGCATATTTGGTTCATTCCATTTGGGATTTTGACTAATGGAAAAATGTGCTTATGTCTCTAGGATAACCAGTTTATCTGGATTTGCCCAGCACCATCACCATTTTAAAACTGAAAGAACTGTGTCCCAGGAAACCCATCAGTATCAGGCAAACTGTGACGGATGGTCACCTTACACCTTTATTAGATCATAAGCCAGAGGACAGAGAGAGCAGCCTAGGTATTTCTATGTGCACTTTTTTTTTTTTGTATTGTTTCAATCACAGATGTCATTATTCCATTTTACAGATGAGGAGACAGAGGCTCAAAGAAGGTAAGTAACATGTTTTAGAAATGGCAGAGCTGGGATTGGAACCTAAGATGTCTGATTTTTAAGCCCATTCAGTGGAGAGCCAAATATTAAGGCTTTGGAGCAGGAGACTGATGTGTGCTTCCCTAAATCCTGCTTTCTGTATTCCAAATGTGACAATGACTAGCTCAAATAAACGTTAATTGGACTGCGATTAACGGATTGATAAGCACCTAATGTGAAGGAGAAATGATTAAAGAGTAAGGGAGTCAAAATAGAGAAATAATCACTAATTTTCCACAGCGCAAAGGAGAAAGAAGGATAGCAATGGTGCTTCTAGTTAGAGCTTAAGATAAAATTATATCTAACCTGCATGTTCTCCCAAGTCTTATCTCCTTTCAATCAGATGGAAACCAGATCCTTTTTTCAACATTTTCTCAGAACATTTTCAAGTATTACTTCTCATTATTCTTATATTATTCCATTTGCATTTTAAGCATACAGTGCAAAGGCTGGAAAACAATGAAACATGCAAATAAGGAAGCTGAAAGTGTTCTTTGAAAAGTTAAGTGATGAAAAGTAATAGCATTCAGGTTCTTTAAATGCAATACATTATCTCTTAAACTGACTTTTCTGTTCCTTTTCTGCCTTCCCCTGATTTTGTTACTTTTTGTGTTGAAAAAAATAAAATTCTACAATAGTATTTTTGCAGGGTAAAGTAACTTTTAGAGTTTGAATCATTTGTTTTTAATCTTAACCTGGGCAGAAAATTCTGTAGCAATTCTCCATCATTACTATTTGAGATAGATTATCAAATTAATCCAGATGCATTTAGTACTGAATATTATTAAAGTCTAGGCTATCCTGAAAGTCAAGGCTTTTTCCCTTTCTCAGGCCCAAATTAGTCCTGAACTTCACTAAAGGGTGTTTTTTAGCCAATTGGATCATCATATGGCCTTCCAGGGCATCATTGTGAGGAGCTACCTTTTATAATTTCTGTTTGCATAAAGTAAGCTTTTAAATTGTTCTCACTCATAATATGCAAGCTCTTAGAAAAAATACAAATTATTTCTATTAACCTGCTTTTTTAAAGTGCCCAAAATAGCACTCCACACAGATCAATTGAGAATAAATGTATCTTCATGATGGCAGTAGGGACAGTAGTCACAGAAACCTTCTTCAAGGATACTAGCACAGTCAGTAAAGCAATTTGTATCTATTTTTAAATAATCCAGAAAGATCTCTGCACTCGCAGAATGACTATGTGAGCCCAGCCCCACTCACCTCACTGTAAGCCCTCAGCTCCTTCCCTTCACTCTCAGCTGAGCCCTGGCCAGAGTCTTTCTGGATTCTAGTTCTGCTCTCCTCTGCCCCTTGGTAGAGAATCTTGGAGAACATCAGTCCTCAGGCAGTGTGATGTCAACATAAAAAAATTCTGTATCTTAGGACATTTGCTAAGAGTTTTGAGGGAAGCAGGAAGTAAATGAAGCCTATCTTTAGCTTGACCTTTGGGGTTTTATAACCTCCTCATTGGGTAGTTCCCCCCTCCATGGGCTTTCTCAGTGCTTATGAAGGGCTCCTCCTTCATCTCCGACCTTCATAAGCTACTATCCCTAGGTTTTCACCAGGTCTCCTCCCAGGAGTATTTGCATCTTAAATATAAAAATCTTCCCTTCCTGGAAAAAAAAGAAGAAATTTAATTATTATTTTTAATAAAAAGATGCATACTTACTTTGCAAGATATAGGGAATTATAAAGAAAATAAGAATCACACCCATCATCCCACCATCTCTGGGATGGGATATCTCCTTCAGGATTACTTTCCAAACTTACATGCCTATACAAGTGAATGAGACCATGCAGTAATAACCTGCTTTTTTTCTCTGTATTATAACATTCATAAAGGCCCTCAAAGCTCTTTTTTAAAGTGCCTTAATAAATGCTGGCATAATCTGATTCTAACATTTTGTCTTTTCTGGTAGAAAAAGACTGCTGCTCTCTCTCTCTCTCTGCACCTTACCACCAACACACCATTTGGTCAGATGATACAGAGAACACTCTTTGTTCACAAAATAAATCACAGATGACTCTTCAAATAGGATTAAGAACAGCCCACCAAATGTGGCAGGTCTGTCTACCCCCTACACCGTGCTATCCAAGAACACATGCCAGGCCCTGGTCGTCTTCTTTGTACTCCTCAGTCCTCAGAACTTGGACATTTTTCATGCACTGAGTAGCCTCTGTCAAGCTGAAAATCCACATTTCAACTTGGCAAACTATCTTCTCTCACTGCTTTGAGTATTTCCTCCCCTTCATTTTCTGTCCTTTTCATAAGATGTTGGACCTCCTGGTTTGGTCTCTTATCTCATTGCATTTTGAATTTCTATTTCTTATTATTGTTTTATATTCCAGGAGATTTACTCTACTTGATTTTCCAGATTTTGCACCAAATTTCCTTTATGTAGGTAAGAATAGTTTTATTCTTTAAGAGTGCTCACTTTTCTGATTGTTCTTATTTCATGGAATATTTTCTTGACTCTCTGAATGTTTTTCTTTTAAAGTTTTTTCCTGTTTCCTAAATAATCTTGGTTTCAGGTTTAATTTTTTTCTGTTTATCTTGGTCTTTCTCTTTTGTGGCACTACACCTGTATCCCCACCATCCCCAAACAATGAATACAGGCATCATCACCAAAACCTTAACTTTCCTCCAAGGGTTAGTTCAGTTTTTCAAGATGAGGGTCTCTGAATATTTTCCAGGGAATAAATGACTCTTCAGGTTTCCAGGGACAGGAATATACATATTAATAAAGATGCACAGTCTCTTACCCACAATTATGGAATCCAAAGACTTCTAAAAATCAATGTTTTTTCCTAAGCTGACAGCTGATTAATTATGTTGCAAACCCAACCTGAATTGACTGCAACTGACTACATGTGATCTTTATTTGTCTATTTAGTATAGAAATATTAAAGGGTTTGTTTATGAGGTGCTTGCTGTCCTAGGCCTTCCTGGGGTGTTATGTAATATATGAGATACATATTCCCCCAAGACCCTGTTTTGTTTTGTTTTAATTTATTTATTTGGCTGCACCATGTCTTCATTGCAGCACATGGGATCTTTAGTTGTGATGTACAGGATCTCATTCCCTGACCAGGGATGAGCCTGGGTTCCCTGCATTGGGAACATGGAGTCTTAACCTCTGGACCTTCAGGGAAGTCTCAAGACCCTATTCTTTTAAAAGGATGTTTTCAAAACAAATAGATTGATTGCTCAAAAGGTAAACTAAAGAATTGATTTACACTTTTGAGTGTTGCTATTTTAATAGTTTTGTTGTTAAAGGTCTTTATTGGTTGTTTTTTCTTTCCCATTTATACCTATGAAATGTCCAAAGGAAAAAAAGTCTTAGGACTCAATTTTATCCAAGGTACCCCATTTATACAAAAACAGGAAAATTATCAGTGATCCATTAATTTGTTTGTTTTATCACTTGGTGTTGATTGTATATTGAGTATTCTTGTCCTCTTCCTGATTTCTTTCCATGCCTGGACCAGTGTCTTAAAGGCCTGGGTCTTTTCATCCTGGCATGCATATAATGGTGAGGCAAATTAATTTAAAATCTATAGCGAAATATTGTGAAAAAAATGTGAAAATGAAACATTGATTTAGAAGTGGTTCCTCACCCAGAGCCATTTATATTGGCCACACATAGTTTACTAGTTATCTCAGTTAGGCAAAATCATTTTTCTAGTTGTATGTGGAGTCATAAGGTGGAAATCAGATTAGCCTCCCTCTTAATAGAGCCCAAAGCTATTAATAATAAATCCAGGAGATATAGTTTAATTAAAAAAAAAAAACTAGAAACTATTGGCAGACAGAAATCACCTAATAAAAAAGTAATTTATAATGCACACTCTAATTAATAATTTATTCCTAGGGTAAAAATATTATCAAAAGTAATTACAATTAAAATACACTATTTCTTCTTTAAGGATAATAGGATAACACTAAGAAGCTAGAATAATCTTGAGCAACAAATTCAACTGCTGATATCTCCACTTTCTGTCAAATATTGTAATTAATTTTTAATGCTTTGTTTTTTATACAGATGTTTCTTTCCCTCAGCTAACAGTCCATTAAGCTGATAATTGTAAATTTATAAATGGTAAAAATTTCTAAACATAGTCTAGTATAATTCAACCCAAGAAAGCTATCCACTAATTTAAAAGGATTTGGAAAACAATAGCCAAGTGCATAAGGCTTGGATGAGAGATTAAAATTGGCTTAAATTAGGCTATATTGAGTTACTGACCTAGAACCAGTTTCTGATTAACCAAGAGACTTTAAGGAAGGAGATTAAATACAAATATCCTCCCTTAGACTATAAACATTACAAGAACAGTAACTTGGTACATATACATATTTTTCATTGTCATTTCCCCAACCTCTCACACAGAGCCTGGCAGAAAAATTCATACTGAAAAATTTTATTTTGCTTAAATAAATGAAAGAATAAAGAATTATAGTATATATATATATATATCATTATATTATACATCTAAAACCAGTATAATGTTATATGTCAATTATACTTCAATTTTAAAAAATACTTTCTCCAAACAATTTTGCCAAATTAAAGGAAGAAAAGAATTCCAGAAAGAAAAAGTGTGTATATAAACAGTTGTGCTGAATGCCCAGATCGCCCTTAAGGACCAGAGGACTTATTTTCCCCTGCTTGTGGCAGGTGCTGCTGGATAAGAGGTGTCAGTCTAAAGAGCACTGCCTTACCTAAAATCACACCCCTACCCCAGGGTGGCCTATATCCAGTGACAGGTCTTTGGTGGTCGAAAAGCCTCTACTCTACAACTCTGAACAAGTTATCATATCTGAACTCCCTTTAGGGCTGTCTAAGGACACTTGAAATTTCATCATGGCTCAATTTTGTTCCTCTGCCCAATTCTACTTCCTTCTGTTTCCTTGAGCATTTCCTAATAAATCTCTAGTATACTAATCTCCATTTTAGGTGCGTCTTCCCAGGGGACCCAACACATCTTTCCCTAAATCCCTTCCTTTATTATCCAGAGTACTACTAAACTTAATAAGCCAGTAAAGAAAGGCTGAAGAAGGAAGTTTTCAGTTGAGAGAGAAGAGAATCTCCATGGTAGATCATTGGCAATGGCACCTTATTTGAGACCAGTCTCTCAAAACAAGAATGGATCAAGTTTGCCTGCTTGATGCCTGGGAGTAGTAGTATCCCAAAGGCGTCTAGAATGGTCACTAACAACATGGAATTGGGCATCCAACTGACCTGGATTTGAATCCTTTCTTCACAACTTACTGGTTGAGTGACCTTGGGTAAGTTACTTTTCCCAAGCCTCATAATGGAGATAATAACACATAAAAATGTAAAAACTTAACAAAGTTCTTGGCATCATAGTAAACACTCACTAAATAGTAAACATTCTTACTTCTTTTTAAATATTTGTTTCCAAAAAGGCAGAAAAATAATGCCCTTCCGTTGTCAAATCTCCAAGCCTGAAAACTAAATGGCAGCTATTGTTGCCAAGGGGAAAAATAATCCTCTGCACCCTGGTTATCAGCAATCAGAAATGAGAACACTGAAAATTCATTCACAAGGAAATAGAGAAAGAACTACGGATAGAGAGCTTAAGCCCGTTTGCTTCTTGATGTATGGATGATGGATGGAGTATTTCTTTTGGGGGGATGTAATGGCAAATATAGTGCATGACTTTTGGAACAGGGGCTGACCTTTTATTAATACATCCACATGCAAAAGATATGGACACATCTTCAATGAAGATCTTGTCATGAAAACTAAGTGTAGGAGACTTCCAACTTCCACTATGACAGCATAAGGAAATCAAAAAATCCTGTCTCCCAAAAGCAGCTTTAAAGCTGGACTAAAAATCTAAAACATTTATCTAAACATTCTGGAATTTAACCAAAAACATATAACAAACTGAGATGTATTTATTCATGAAAATGACTAAACTTGGGGTAAGAACAGCACAAACCTGTGGCATTTTGCCTGGGGTTGCAACCACCCCTCCCTCAGTAGTTCAGCCAGAGTGGGACAGGCTGTGAAAACAATAAGCAGTGTTGCTGTTGCTGCTGCTGGAGAGGACTCACTTATTTTGGAGTACTGTCAGTTTGACTACGCCTAAGCCTTTGACTGTGTGGATCAAAACAAGCTGTGGAAAATTCTTAAAGAGATGGGAATCCCAGACCACCTGACCTGCCTCGTGAGAAACCTGTATGCAGTTCAAGAAGTAACAGTTAGAACTGGACATGGAACAACAGACTGGTTCCAAATCAGAAAAGGAGTATGTCAAGGCTGTATATTGTTACCCTGCTTTATTTAACTTACATGCAGAGTACATCATGAGAAATGCTGGGCTGGATGAAGCACAAGCTGGAATCAAGATTGCCAGGAGAATATCAATAACCTCAGATATGCAGATGACACCACCCTCATGGCAGAAAGCGAAGAAGAACTAAAGAGCCTCTTGATGAAAGTGAAAGAGGAGAGTGAAAAAGTTGGCTTAAAACTCAACATTCGGAAAACTAAAATCATGGCATCTGGTCCCATCCCATCACTTCATGGCAAATAGATAGGGAAACAGTAGAAACAGTGACAGACTTTATTTTGGGGGGCTCCAAAATCATTGCAGATGGTGACTGCAGCCATGAAACTAGAAGATGCTTGCTCCTTGGAAGAAAAGCTATGACAAACCCAGACAGCATATTAAAAAGGAGAGACATTACTTTGCCAATTAAGGTCCATCTAGTCAAGGTTACGGTTTTTCCAGTGGTCATGTATGGATGTGAGAGTTGGACTATAAAGAAAGCTGAGTGCCAAAGAATTGATACTTTTGAACTGTGGTGTTGGAGAAGACTCTTGAGAGTTCCTTGGACTGCAAGGAGATCCAACCAGTCCATCCTAAAGGAAATCAGTCCTGAATATTCAATGGAAGGATTGACGTTGAAGCTGAAACTCCAATACTTTGGCCACCTGATGTGAAGAGCTGACTCATTTGAAAAGACATTGAAGCTGGGAAAGATTGAAGGCAGGAGGAGAAGGGGACGACAGAGGATGAGATGGTTGAATGGCATCACCAACTCAATGGACATGAGTTTGAGTAAGCTCCAGGAGTTGGTGCTAGAAAGGGAAGCCTGGCATGCTGCAGTCCATGGTGTCACAAAAAGTCGTACACAACTGAGCGACTGAACTAAAGAGAACAGTTAAAAAGAAGATCTGGTGACAAAGAAGGACTAGGACTCCATTAGCCTGAGGTTGCTGGCATGTTTGGAGCAAGCACTGGACTGGTGGACTAGCCAGAGTTTTAATAGAGAGTTGTGGGAAGTGAAACATATATATGGGATAAACTCTTCAATTATCCTGGGTTGATCAGAGGTTATGCATGTGCACAGCCACCTGTATGTTCCTGGCTGATGAAGCTGAGTCTGGGTATATGAAGAGGAAAAACAAGAGAACCCAGCAGAAGGTAAAAGCTGATGTGGACTTGAAACTTATCTGAAGTTTGAATATACTTTCTGGCCTACCTACAAACACTTTAGCAGTGAATAGAAGCCACACTGATTCTGTATTTGAGGACAGCCTCTGATCAATTATTGGCTGAACACTAAGCTACATAGGCAGAGAAATGATCCCTACAAAGTCAGACTTAAAAATAAAAGAAAAAAAAAAAGTAAAGAGAAAGAGAATATGGATATCAGGGGCCATGCATTGCAAGGAGACAGACTTCACATATATATTCCAGACAAGTTATTAAACACACAAGCAACAAATCTTTCAAGGAAAAAAATTCAGAATCTAGAGTTGCTACAAGAGATTGTCTAAAGTGTCCTGTATTCAACAACATAATTATGAGTATGCAAAGAATCAAGAAATTATGACCCATACTCAGAGGAAAAAGCAGTAAATAGAAACTGTCTCTGAGATAATCCAGATGTTGGATTTATCAGACAAAGACCTGAAAATGGTTATTATACATATGTTCAAAAGATGAAAGGAAACTATAATATTTAAAGATTTAAAGGAAAATATGATGACAGTGATTCAGCAAAAAGACTGCCTCAATAAGAGATACAAATTATATTATTAAAAGACCTAAATGGAAATTCTAGAACTGAAAAATACATTTACTGACATGAAAAACTGACCAGATAGTTTCAACAGGAAGTGTAATATGGCAGTGAAATCTGGGAGATACTTAAAAATAGATCCACAGAAATTTTCCAAGCTGAAGAACAGAGAAGACAATAAAAGAACACCAATGCATTTAATGACTAACTTTTTTTCAGAAACAATGGAAGCCAAGTGACACTGGAATGATAAACTCAACGTACTTAAAATTATTGAGTTGTATACTTGCAATAAGTGAATTTTAGGACAGGTCACTTATAACTCAATAAAGCTGTTTTTTAAAAACAACAACAACCTAACAGTGAGAGACCACAGGACAAATATACCTGGAACCGTTTCTAGAAATATTCTACCACACTCCATTCTCTCCTTTTACTCCCTCCGTTGCTTTTTCTCCTGCTCTTCCTTTTTCTTTATTTCCATCACCATCTTTTCCTTCTTCCATGCCATGACTTTTATGGCACCTATAACCCATGAAGATTACTCAAACCCAGAAATAATACTCAAAGATAGTTTTGAGTCACAGATATTCTAAGATGGGCCTTCTCTATGTTCAGATTTTTCTCTTTTCTTTCTGGAGGAAGAATTTCATTCCCACTGAGCAGTCTGGCTTTATAAATTTTTCAGAAAACAAAAACAAAAGAGGGACAAGTTGGATACCCAAAATGATGATTTCAAGATGCCTAGTATTCAAAACAGACAGCTTAAGAAACCCCAAGGATAAGTCTCATATGCATACTTGGCTTTGGCTCCATGATTTAGCAAAATAGCTATTTTTATGTAAACTTAGATATCTCAACTTAATATTCAATTAGTTTGTCATTTACGTTCTTATTATTTAAGCTGATATTTTCTGGAAAAAAATAACTCAGTTTATTTCTGTGCATTAATTTGAAGCAGGTTTAGGGAGGGGAGATTTCTTGAAAATCACCATACACTAACAGTAGCATTTTCTGTAAGATTAGTCACATACAGGAGAAATTGGGCAGCCTTTCAGAATTAAATCTGAACATGACAGATAGGGGCTAGCATCAGGTGGGAAAAGTTACACAGTGTTCTTGGAGCCTGGTGATGGTACTGTACTGGCTAAGCTGGTACACTTGTTGGTGCAGTATGCTACAAGGACATTCAAATTAAGCTCCTTTTTACGATGCTGAAAGGACATAATGTGATGCAGGCTTCACAAAACAAACTTTTATCAGAATTATTAGAATTCTACCCAAGCCAACAGATCTGGTAGGAAAATCTAAGGCAGCAGGCCCTAATAACAAAGCCTTGGGCTGGGAATCAAGAATTCATTCTGGTTCTACAGCTGTTATGTAACCTAAATTGTGGCATTTATGTTCTTTGGTCTTCAGTTTTCTCGTCTGTAAAATGAAGGTGTTGGTCCATCTGACCCTAGGACTCCTTTCAAGCTTAAATATAAATGAAGCTTATAAAATAGTCTCTAGCCCCACCTCTATTTTGTTAATTGCTAATTCACTTTTTAAATGTTTGCCCAGGACTAATTATTATCCTTCCCGAACAGTTTGGCAAATGATGATCCTACAGCAGATCATGAGGGCTCCAAAGATGCCAGAGAACAAGTTGTTATAAAAATTTACCAAATTCCTTATATTACTAAGGGATTTCTGGAGCCCAGTCATGATTGGATATGAAAGAGCTTGAGATTAACATCCACAAAAATAATGCCTCCAGACATTTTTGTCTTTTGTGGAATTGTGTCTAGATTTTCATAACAAAATATTTTAAATATTACACCCACTTTCCATGGAAATTTTTTAAAGGTGTAGTCAAATATGAAGCAGAGATCAATTTACCAGTCTTTTTTACCCCATTTATTTGCTGCCTATATGTCTCACAAAATGCACCCCCTTATGCTTTGAACTTTCTTTTGGAATGAATTTCCCAATGAGAGACTTAGGGAAATGCATACAGCAGAAGCACATACTGGAAAAGAGAGTCTCTCCTATGGTGTTCTGTTTCACTTTCAGCAGATAGTCAACACTGAGCAAAGAGAACCAAACGAGAGATGAGGAGGAAAAAAGAAAGGATCAAACCACAAATTGAGAATCTGATTAATCTGCTTCCCAAATAGAGAAATAATTCTATAGTAAAGAACCTTATTGCCCCCTATGCTCCTTAACTACATCAAAGCTCATATTTCTGTATTTTTGTGCAGGACCTCACTGCCAAGAGGTTTGTGTGTCAAGCTAGCTATTTCCCTGAATCAAATGGTGGAAATTCTCTAATTTGCATTAGCTCTAATCTAGTCCTGGGAGCTTGTCCAGTAAAACAGGAACAGGGAAATTTGCATCTGGGCTCACAGATTTTTCACAGTTTAATCAGCAGGTGAAAGAGAAGCACCTTGCAAAACTTTGCTTTATCTTTAGATGGTCCTTAGCTGTCGGTAACGGAGTTCTTCAGTGATCACATTTGACTAGAAAGCAACATTTGCCTTGTTCTACAGCTGTTGAAGAGTGGTCATGTTGTAAAAACCTAATTAGAAACTAAGGTTTTATTTTAGTAAATGCATACTGTCTTTCTCTGGGACCTCCTAGGTGGCTCGGTGGTAGAATCCTCTTGCCTAGCACAAGATGCGGGTTCTATCCCTGGGTCAGGAAGATCCTCTCGAGAAGGAAACAGCAACCCTCTCTAGTATTCTTGCCTGGGAAGTCCCATGGACAGAAGAGCCTGATGGCTACAGTCCATGGGGTCACAAAGAGTTGGACACGACTTTGTGACCAAACAGCAACAGCAGCATTGTCTTTCTCTAAACCATCTCTCAAACGTTACTACTTGGATTTTTTCAATATAAAATCAATTCTTATTAAATCAACCAGAAATAAATTTATTTCATTGAACATCCCCCCCCCTACTTACCCCCTCTACATAGATACAAGATTATTTCACTAACCTGGATTTTTATTGACTATACTGATTCTCACCAAAAATTAGGGATGAGGATTCAACTGAAGGTACATGTCAATTGATTCAGGGATATTTTATTTGAAGAAGTTTTTCATGGTCATGCATTCTTCCTTCTCTTGACCAAAGCTTATATCAGTTCTTATGGTGAGAAGGATATACTACCATCTGTGATTTTTAATGAAAGATGATCCCAAGCCATAAGAAGCAGCTAACCCTCACCACAGCAGCTGGCCTCCGTCTCCAAAGAGAGTTATAGGAGAATCGTTGTATGCATAGCATTGCTTTGCAAGAATCTGATTAGATACAGTATGGTAACTGAAAAATGTGAAGGAGCACAGCTTCAAAAAGTGAGAGTCACTATTCTATTCTCTATTCTACATACTTTCTGGGTTTCATAAGTAGAGAGTCGCAGTTTCTCTAATTTTCACAGAAATGACAATAAGTTATTTTACATTATCTATCTGGAGGTAAAATCATTGAAGGAAAAAATTTAAATGCAGGTACAAAAAATAAAGCCGAGGTTTCTCCCCCGACTTTTGCCCATAAAGAGGGGGCAGAGGACAGGCCATACATAGGTAGAGAGCTGTATCCCTTTTAAGTGTGTAAGGTCGGAGTGGAATCAAAGAAAAACTAAGACATTGTAAGACAGCAAAAAAAGTAACTTGTCAAATGACTTTTAAGAGGAATTAAACTTTTCCCACTATGTTTCTTGAAGCAAAGCCAAAGAGTCATACCATTTTAGAAGATCAAGGGAATAAAATTCAGACAAGTGCTTGGATGGCAAACCAAGAAAGCTACAGGGCCCAGGAGATTGTTGTTTGAGAATGCAGGCTCCAGGTGTCACATCTATTTCTCAAGAGATACTAGAAATCTTAGGTGAAGTTTCCTGACTTTTAAAACAGTATGTAGCCCAAACAAAATGCCTGTGCACATTAGATTTAAGCCATGAGCTGCCTGTTTACAAATCTTTCATTTCACAAAATAAGTACACTTAAGCTCAGCAAGTTTAAGTTAAAGTTTAGTAGCTACTTGTAGGCAAATCCAAACCTGGATTCCAGGTCTCTGCTCAGTCTGTACCCTTCAATATAACTGGCTTACCCAAACTATGCCAACAATGTAAAGATGATGGAAAGGATAAAAAGGGAGACAATTACAAGTGGATAAGCACCCTTCCATTATTCCATATTGGTACCCAATTTGCATTTGCACTGTGAAGAATCTAAGCATTTCCAGTATGCATGTGCTGTGCTATGAGAAGCGAGATGTTTACAGTTGGGGGGCCACAGATCCTTTGAGAGATATGCAGGGATACACAGAACACTTCTTAGATTAGAATCTGACCCAAGGAGTGCAAACCATCTTCTTCTAGGATTATGACACTTTCTCAAAATGACAAGCGTGTTGACATAAGGCAATAAACACAACTGACCAGTATTTTCTAAGAAATTTTACTCGTTAATGCCTTGAAATAACAAACACTATTTAAAAACCTTTAAAAATAACTTGTCCTGCAGTATTTACTTGTTCCTTTTGAGAACTAAGAGCAAAAATAGCCACTCATGGAGACTTGCATAAGGATAATGTTTTATATCCTTTCCATAAGATCACAACCAATTGTCTAAGGTCAAAGTTAAAATTTACCAAACTTTCACAAAACAAGATAATGCCAACTCAAAGAGATATTTCATTCCTGCAAAGGAAAAAAATGTAATGTGCTATGTAAGAATGTTATTAGGGGATAGTGACTTACATCTTGCAAGAGTGTGGAATGTATTATGTATGCAAAATAGATTTTCAATAAAGTTGGGGACTGGTATTTAACAAGTTTGCCTTAAAGGAACTTTCAGCCATGGGTTGTAAGATAAGAATTTTAGTAAATAATACTACAAATAGTGTAAGTACAAGTCAATTTTTTAAATTAAATGCATATATTCCTATGCAAATAAAATGTGATATATGTAATACATAGATTACAATATATTTTAATAATCAAGTTAACAAAGCATGGCTTGGCACATTCACTGGCTGAGTTTTTTATCTGTTTTATTTAGAACTATATAATCAATAAAGGGAAATAGTTGGATGAAATTCCTTTTCAGAAGGATCACCTTAATTTCTTATAAAATATTACTGTTTAGTTCATCTGTTTTCTGCCATTGCACAGTTTCAAAAGACTCTGAGAGTAAATAATCCTTACCGAAGACCATACAACTAAATGTTCTCTTATGTTATCAAAAGGAATCAAATTAGAACACCAGCACTTTGTAAATAGCTGATCATGTGATCAGACATTAAATAGGAGGTCATTCTGTAAGGACATAAGAGCTTTAAAAAGATCTAAGAAGACAGAAAACTGAACCAATAACTAAATACTACCATGATCTCATGCTTCATTTTAGGAAACAGTGTAGTGGCAATAAAGAGAATTTTAGGACTATTTTAGATACAAGTATGCAAGGATGGTGAGCTTGCTGTCTGCAAAAGAGCTAACTGCTCCTTTATAAATGTCAGAACCAACTTCAGAAGGATCTGGGCCAATATAACATCATCTCAAAAAATAACAGCAATTATTATAGGTCATACTGCAAATGGTATTTTAAATCATACCATCCATACCAAATTAAGTTTCCAAAAGGTAAATCATGTGATTCCATAATTTTGGTAGCAGATGTCTAACTGGGTTCTTCGGACCCAACATTCTCATACACAACAAAGATTTGCTCATTGTTTTATGATTATATTTCCCAAAGTGAGAAATAATTTTGCTCTCCCAAACATGCCATACTTCTTTAATGAACATGAAAATATTCATCCTTGTATTATAGCATTTGTCATCTCTCAGGGATCAGGATTTATTCATCTTTTTATTTACTATCTAATTGTATTTTGCACATAGTAAATGCTTAATACATGTTTGTTGATTGATATTCACCAAATCCCCTTTCATTCATCCATTCAGTCAATCAATCTAATATCTTTTCAAGTAACTCAAATCAAGGAAGAACACTGAAATGTGAAATTTGTGCTATTTGCTTCCCTTGCTTTGATACATTTTCACCAATTAAGGCTTTTTAAATCAAGTTTTCTGCATTCCATGAAGTACATTCTCTCCCTTGACATTCCTAGATTTAGTGTTGCAATCAAGGGGAAATAAAATACTGATTTCTAATACTGTTTATAACAGGAATATGGTTCTTAAATCTCTTCCCTACATGTAATGACATATAAGAGCTTCATCTTCTCATGAGGAACTTACAAGGATTGCAGTACCAACCCCTTGTGTCATGAAACTTAATCCCCCAGTGTCTGGCCAAGTTTAAATTGGAGCACGTTCACTGTGCTTTCATAATCCAGTAAAATGTAAGCAGGAATTCTGGGACCATTTGCTTCATCCTTCTCAGTTAATGGTGAGGGGGGTTCCCTTCGCCCCTTTAACCTTAGAAATACTATTTGGCGTGGTCTTCAAGCCACTGCTTCTTTTGGATTTTCAGTTAGCACCTTGAGCTGACACAGTCAAATTCCTGCTGTGTTAGGGCAGAGACTGTGGCCACTCTCTGAGAATCACACCTTTACTGACTGCCTACCTCATACCAATTCATATCCGTTTTCTAAGCAGCATACAGCACCAGGGAGAGACCAGCGCTGGAAGGCAGAAGACCTGGTTTTTCATCCTTGCTGTCACTATTTTCTGTCAAAAAGGATAACCCTTTAAACTTCTCTCTTCATGAGTAAAATGCAGAGTGTGAATAAAAATTTTTCTAAGATACTTCCCAGACTTGAAAAGCTACAGTCACAATCTCAGTTTTGTGTTCTATTAAATGAGAACATTGTAAAGATTAAACTAGACAGTGGACATGCAGGATCAGAGACATCACCTACTTTGTCACCACTCTAACCCAAGTGACCAGGACAGAGGCTACTACTTTGTAAGCACCCAGTAAATACTTGTTGAGTGAATCAGTAAGTGCTTTAAACAAGAACAATATGAATGTGATTCACTCTTAATGGTTACTACACTGGTGCTAACGAAGGAGATGATCCAATATTTCTGCCTGTCTACTGAGCAGTATCAGCCACAACAGCTGTCCCACACTTTATATCTTGCCTGCTTATCTCTGGTGCAATTTAACACCGTGCCTATTTTGGAAAGGTCTCATGATTTTTGCTCCAAATCTCTTAACTCCCTAGGCAGCAGTGTTAGGATTGGTCTGGATCCACCCCATTTTTAATATTTGCATACACTTTTTCAGTGATGCTTCCAACTGCTGAGAATAATATCAAAGATCTCTGTCTTTCAGATGGCTGCATGGCAAAGCTGGCCATGGATATGCCATCTTGAGGTACACATTGATCAAAAGTTCTGGATTATTTGAAGCAGATCCAATTTCAAATTTTCCTATTGTCATAGAACATGTCAGATCATGTATACCAATTTTTATGTCAAGATATGTATCTTCTGTCTTCTCTGTTCTACAGTTCTTATTTAAGAAATTTAGGACACCATTTTACCAAAGCAATTTCCCCAAAACCTAGTCTTCATAAATGCTCTGTGATAAAAAGACTTTTATGGGAAAATAATTTGAGGGAAATATTACAACCACAGTGAATAGTACCTTGTTAAATGCTCTGATAAGTCCTGTAGAGAAGAAACCAACTTGTTTTTCTAGAATTTCTCAGATCTTTTTTCATCAGGAAACATTTTCCTTTTCCAGTACCACTTACAAATACTCTGAAATAAAGAAGCACTTTTTCAAAAATGCTCACAGATCTATTTTAATTTGGGGGCAATGAAGGATATGCAACCAAATTTATGGGAAAAAATGACAATCTTCAAATTAGTACTGACAAAAACATTTTAACCTTAAATCTTACCTGTGAATAAACTTCATGGTAAAGAGGCAGCTCGAGGTTTAATAGATGCTAGCTTTAAACTGTTAAAAGACACAGCTCCAGTGAGGCACGCTTCCCTCGGTCTGTAACCTCAGCTATTACAGCCAAGTTTAGTCAGGGGAGGGGGGACATTTGAGAGCTTGAGACAGTAGACTGCCCCAGAGAAAAGAACTGACCAATAAAGGGAAACCTTCCAGAAGATAGACGGACAAGAGATCATCTTCTCTTTACCCAGATAACTTGTCACAAATTTATTTTAGGTATGGAAGCAAGTTTTGTTGTAAGGCTCTTTTAAAAAGTACATTCACATTGGAAGGAAAACACATCTCCTATATTTCTCCCATTTTACAAGAACAATGGGAAAATTTGAGTGAACGACAAATGCCAGGGACAGAGGTCATGTGTGAAGTCAGAAAGTGCCTGTAAGTAAAGAATGATGTCCAGACAGGTCTGAGTCCTATCTGGGCACTGGCCCCAAGAGGCATGTGCAGAACCTCATAACTTCAGGGGCATGTTTACAGGTCTCATACCAAGAGAACATTTCATGCAAAGATGGGCTCAATAAAGGACAGAAATGGTAGGGACCTAACAGAAGCAGAGGATATAAAGAACAGGTGGCAAGAATACACAGAAGAACTGTACAAAAAAGATATTCACAACCCAGATAATCACGATGGTGTGATCACTCACCTAGAGCCAGATAGCCTGGAATGTGAAGTGGGCCTTAGAAAGCATCACTACGAACAAAGCTAGTGGAGGTGATGGAATTCCAGTTGAGCTATTTCAAATCCTGAAAGATGATGCTGTGAAAGTGCTGCACTTATTATGCCAGCAAATTTGGAAAACTCAGCAGTGGCCACAGCACTGGAAAGGTCAGTTTTCATTCCAATCCAAAGAAAGGCAATGCCAAAGAATGCTCAAACTACTGCACAATTGCACTCATCTCACACACTAGTAAAGTAATGCTCAAAATTCTCCAAGCCAGGCTTCAGCAGTACGTGAACTGTGAAATTCCAGATGTTCAAGCTGGATTTAGAAAAGGCAGAGGAACCAGAGACCAAATTGCCAACATCTGCTGGATCATCAAAAAAGCAAGAGAGTTCCAGAAAAACATCTATTTCTGCTTTATTGACTATGCCAAAGCCTTTGACTGTGTGGATCACAATAAACTGTGGAAAATTCTGAAAGAGATGCGAATACCATACCACCAGACCTGCCTCTTGAGAAACCTATATGCAGGTCAGGAAGCAACAGTTAGAACTGGACATGGAACAACAGACTGGTGCCAAATAGGAAAAGGAGTATGTCAAGGCTGTATATTGTCACCCTGCTTATTTAACTTCTATGCAGAGTACATCATGAGAAATGCTGGACTGGAAGAAACACAAGCTGGAATCAAGAGTGCCGGGAGAAATATCAATAACCTCAGATATGCAGATGACACCACCCTTATGGCAGAAAGTGAAGAGGAACTCAAAAGCCTCTTGATGAAAGTGAAAGTGGAGAGTGAAAAAGTTGGCTTAAAGCTCAACATTCAGAAAACGAAGATCATGGCATCTGGTCCCATCACTTCATGGGAAATAGATGGGGAAACAATGGAAACAGTGTCAGACTTTATTTTTGTGTGCTCCAAAATCACTGCAGTTGGTGACTGCAGCCATGAAATTAAAAGACGCTTACTCTTTGGAAGGAAAGTTATGACCAACCTAGATAGCATATTCAAAAGCAGAGACATTACCTTGCCAACAAAGGTCCGTCTAGTCAAGGCTATTGTTTTTCCTGTGGTCATGTATGGATGTGAGAGTTGGACTGTGAAGAAGGCTGAGCGCCAAAGATATGATGCTTTTGAACTGTGGTGTTTGAGAAGACTCTTGAGAGTCCCTTGGACTGCAAGGAGATCCAACCAGTCCATTCTGAAGGAGATCAGCCCTGGGATTTCTTTGGCAGGAATGATGCTAAAGCTGAAACTCCAGTACTTTGGCCACCTCATTCGAAGAGTTGACTCATTGGAAAAGACTCTGATGCTGGGAGGGATTGGGGGCAAGAGGAGAAGGGGACGACAGAGGATGAGATGGCTGGATGGCATCACTGACTCGATGGATGTGAGTCTGAGTGAACTCCAGGAGGCCTGGCGTGCTGCAATTCATGCGGTCGCAGAGTCGGACACAACTAAGCAACTGAACTGAACTGAACTGAAGTGGTTGCTTAATACAGCCAAGGTCCTTGGCTTCTGATTTGACAAGGACAACATGGGGCATTGTAGGCTGCCCTCTGTGGGTTCAGCATCAGGCACCTGGGCACTTACCTTTATTAACTAATTGTGACACTGTCAGAATTGAGGACCATTGCTCTATTCTCTTCCAAAAGATTCTTAATTTCTCTGGCAATCCACATTAAGAAAGAAGGAAATGAAGAGATGCTAAAGATGGACGAAACCAGAGTCAGGATCTCTGGCCTCTGTGGCAGACTCTTCACATGTCATATGGAAAGGCCCTATGAAACAAGTGAAAAGAAAATGTTAGTTGCTCAGTCGTGTCCAACTCTTTGCAACCCCATGGACTGCAACCCACCAGGATCCTCTGTCCATGGGATTCTCAAGACAAGAACACTGGTGTGGGTTGCCATACCTTTCTCCATGGAATCTTCCTGACCCAGGGATAGAACCCAGGTTTCCTGAATGACAAGAGCATTATTTACTGCCTGAGCCACCATGGAAACTCCTTATGCAAGCTGGTAATTGGTTTTGGGTGAAGAGTTATCAGGGCTAGAGACTAAAAGTGATTTTAAATGACAGCAGTTTATAGAATACTGTTGATTATGGTGACAGTGAGTGAAAGGAAAATAAAACTTTTACAAACCCCAAGGACGCTTTTATGAGTTGTGTGCTCAGTCGTGTCCAACTCTTTGCAACCCCATGGACTATGGCCCACCAGGCTTCTCTGTCCATGGAATTCCAGGCAAGAATCCTGGAGCAGGCTGCTATTTCCTACTCCTGGGGATCTTCCCAACTCAAGGATCGAACCCGTGCCTCTTGCATCTCCTGCATTGACAGACAGATTCTGTGCCACCTTGGGAAGCCAAAGAATGTTTTTGTAGTATAGGGTTATTTCTTGTAGCAAGTCCACTGTAACCAGATCCCCAAAGACCAGTTTCTTAATGCCATGACATGAAAACATCTTTATTTTACAGAGCCCTTTGTTGGAATTCTCTAGTTCCAATTGCATCTGACCATCAGATAGCCACTGACAGCACCAGTTATTTATTGAACTTTCATTACATGCCAGGCAACAGACTAAGCACAGTAGTTCAGTTACTTTTCACCCCAACCCAACGTGGTGTATAATGTCATTCTCCATCTACAGAGAGAAAAATGAGGTTTGGAGAGTTTAAATAATTTACTCAATTGAAGAGTTTAAGTAATTTACTCAAAGTCACCCTACTGGGACGTGAATAATGGAGGCATGAACAAGCTGGCCCCTATCTGGTAGAATCCCTGCCCTTAAATTGCCTGTGTCAGGGTGCCTGGATGGATGAAGTTTAGTTATCTACCATAGTACCTCTAAGGTGTGTGTCCATGTTCTGGGTAAAGACCAGGCAGACTTTGCCTCTTTCCACTGTGAAAGGCTGTCAGATTCCCCTTACTCCTTTGTTTTCCTATGGCAGGGTAGCATTCACTCAGTGGGTCAGACATCATCAGAACTCACACATCCAGATGATCCAATGGTCAGATTTACTTGGATTTGTAAGCAAGACCCTTACACAATATCACAGAAGGGTATGCTTAAGAAACACTATGTTTCTCTATGGTGGATCTGCCCAACCTGTGTCATAGCTCTGTATCTGGTGGTATCCCTATTTCCACTGATAATCAACTTTGGTGCTCCCTGTTCCATGGTTCCCTCTTTTCTGAATGGGTCCCCTTCAGTGTTCACATGTAGCATTTATCTGATTGTGGAGGGAGTCTGTTGTCTATAGACAAAAAATCACAAGTCACAGCCCTAGAATATAACAAACGGTATAGTCCTGTCCTCGATTACCCCCGGCCAAGTAGTAGCAACAATTTTCAAGAACAGATTGTGAGTTTTATTCCAAACAAGTAAAATACCTTTTAATCAGTTCCGCTTAGTATAGCAATTTCCAGGTCTCTGTGGATAGGCCATAGTAACAGTGCTTTGCTGATCTGGTTTCCACACACACAAAATTATCTATTAAAAGAAAATTCTTTAGAACAGATGCATTGACAAATCCCTCTCCACAAAGCAGTTAAGCTATTTAACAAAAATGTTGGTTCAGTATTTGTTCTCTCTGTTGTAAGTGTGTGTGTTTGCTGAGTTTCAGTAGGGGTGGATTGGAGGAAGCAAACAGGAGAATCAGGAAACAAGCATTAGCAGGCCAGGTGAGGATGAAAGAAAACTGCAGTGAGATAGAGTAAGAGGGAGTCACAGACAGAAAGAAAGGGAAGATAGGGCAGAACAATAAAAAAACAATGTTTTAGAGAAGTTACCAGAAGACAGAGCCAGGAAACCAAGATGCTTACCATTCCAGACAATGCTAATTTCAACAATTCTTCCCCCAGTTCAGCAATCTTAAATCATCTTCCCTTTTACACCATCTCTTAAAAGAAAGTACTGGATCCTCAACCTAAAACCTGTGTCTTCTAGACTCTTCCTTCTCACTCACCAAGTTCCAATAACTCTTCCACTTTCGTGTTGCTTAAACTTGCCCCTTTCTCTCCATTACTGCCATGGTCTCTTATTTAGCCTCCTCATTCATCCCCAATATTCCCTGGTGGTTCAGAGGGTAAAGTGTCTGCCTGCAATGCAGGAGACCTGGGTTCAATCTCTGGGTCAGGAAGATTCCCTGGAGAAGGAAATGGCAACCCACTCCAGTACTCTTGCCTGGAAAATCCCATGGACAGAGAAGCCTGGTAGACTACAGTCCATGGGATCCCAAAGAGTGGGACGCGACTGAGCAACTTCGCCTTCACTTTCACTTTCATTCATCCCCAACTGCATTTAGTCACACTCATTCTCTCCCAACCCATTCCACCCCTGGCAGCCCAGAGGGCTTTATTTAAAATGCAGAGTTTATCATCTCATTGTATCTAAGCACACTCTTCCTTGTCTCATTTCTGCTGTTTCTTTTGGCCCCTCCTTCTGCCCCCAGCACTAACAAAATGCTTAAATTCCTCAAATGGTGCCCCCATGGCATTCCAAATAAACTTTGAACTTTTCCTATTCTTGTCTCTTTTTCCAGTCCCCTTCTACACTCCAGCCGGCATCCTCAACTCCTGAATATTCCCATCTCTATATTTTTGCACATGTGCAGCTCTCTACAGAGAATGGCTCATCACCATCACCAACTCTTTTACCAGGTAGAGAACTAGAGCACAGATCAAGCTGATTCTCCTAACTGTCCCTCCAGTGAGCTCCCACAGTCCTTTGCGCTTGTATCTCTAGGAGCCTTTGTCGTGGTCACACTGTGTTCTAATTCCAAAAGATTTTAATCTCCTCAGGAGCAAAAACTCTGGCAGGACACCCCCAATATAAGCCTCATGCTCACCACATAATAGCTACCTAATAATTACTTCTTGAATGAAACAGTCTCTGCCTCCACCAAAACTTTCAATGTTAACAAGCTGTTATTTGCCAAGTGCACACCAAAGAAAAGGTAGGAAAAGTAAATTTTTTGTAACCTGTGACACTAAATTTTTACTTTCATGTAATTTGAATTTAACAAAATCATCTAAATAACCCATCTGGTTGATTAAAATGTAATTTTTACCTGAAAATACGAATAGGAGTTTAGGGTTTAAAATAACTTTGTATACTATTTGAATTGTTCTCTCTGATGGAATTCTATCTACAGTTTAATCACAGTGTTTATTGATGTTTCCATAAATGTATCTGCACTGAAGCACAGTTTATTTTCCAGACCGCAGAGCTCTAATTTCAACTACCCCAGAGAATACCCATCTTTTTCATCCAATTCCTTGACTTCATAGGAGGTCTTCCTTTCTTCTCAATGGGACAAATGAACCATTTCCCATCATTTAAGCTCACAGAGGCTGCTGTAGTGGAAGCCCTCTGCACCGGAGAGAACAATTCATTAAGCACTCAACAATACTACACTAAGTGCCAGGAGGAGAAATTAAGGACCTAGATAAAGACCCTGTTGTTGAGGAACCTCCATTTTTGGGTGTAAGCAGACAGCAACTTGGGAGAAACTGCTGTCAGCAACCCTGCATTCTGCTCCATCTCTCCACCTCTTGCTGGCTTGCTTTTTCTTTCCCTTTTCTGCTTTCCTAAACTTTTTGTCCCCTCTCTCTTTTTCCTTTCTGAGAATCCCTTCACGCTTGCCCTTGGATTTAGGCCTGATATCGACAATCCCAATAGCTTAAGACTCCTAGGCTAATACCAAATATTTTTCTTGCTTCTTCCCTCAACTTCTACTGCCCCAGGTTCTACAGTCGGAGCATCCCCTCAACCCCACCAGTGGGGAGTATTTCTGCAAAAGATTTGACTTCTCTGACATAATTTCTGTTGAAGGAAGTCACACCTGCACAATCTTTACAGAGTGATGTTACATCAGATAAGATAATGAGTATAAAAATATGCTAACACCATAAAGTGCTACACAAATCCCATCATTGTGATGACGTTTAGGATAGATTTTTAAGTAAAAAGATAAGAAATAAGCATGTGAGTGTCCCATGGACCAAAATAATTCATTTGATCTTGATTTATAACTCTGCCTAAATTTTCTGTTCCAAAGCTAACCTTAATCTTTGAGAATGTATAATGGTGGGTGAATGGGAGTGGTGCAAGGGGGAATAAATTATGGGGGTAGGGGTAAATTTAGTGACAAATACAGGAATTTCCGCTCAATCCCTTTGGGAAGTGTTGCTTACATTAACTACAGGGACTATAGTAATAATGACATTAATAATAATAGGAAATATTTATTAAGTAATTTACTATGCACAGACACTCTTTTAAGTGTTTTACTTTTTTCACTCTCTATCCTCCCAACAACACTGTGAGACAGGAAGTGTTTTACTCTTGTTTTACAGAGAGAAACTGAGGCACATATGGTTATGTAAACCCCAAGTCTGGAGCCCATACTCCCGGCCTTTCAGCATTGACCTGCACTTGAGCCATGGCTGAAGAGCCAAGTTGCACAGAGTTGAAGCTGCTGCGCCACTTGGCAATAACCTTCAGATTCATGAGATAATAAATTCCCGATGCATGGTAAGCATACAGTAGATGTAAGCTAGCAACACATTGCCTCAGTGTGCTTTCTTTGCTTCTAGAACAATGAACTGGCTCTGCTGATTGTCCCAAAGCAAAACAGTCTTTGAAGATCATATGTTTAAAATAATGTGCCAAGCTTACACCCATGCAGATCCACAGTGAACCAGCAGAACTGGGAGCATTAAATACGTCAGGCTCGGACCCTCCCAGGCTTGAGAGCAGAATGGGGCAGCCAGAAACCAGAAGCATTCATTTTTCCATTTGCTCTATTCCATGAAGGCCCTTTGTGAATAGAATTAATTGAATTTTTTGGCCCCAAATCAATCCATACAGGGTAAAGCAGACACAGCCTAAGGTCTGTCTCTCTAAAAAGATAAGGTGAAATAGAGAGCAAGGCAATTTTAGATAATTTTAATGTAGTTAGTCCAGTTGAATAATTTAAGCCAAAAATCCCTGTTTAGCCTTAATGAAGGGTTTTAAAAATGAAATAATTGAGGTAATTGTCCCAGATTTCCATTTCACTTTGCTTGTATCCACAAGGCTTAAACTTGCATTTGAGAAATTCATTTTAAAAAAGGACAAGGAACTTGGTTCTCTGTTCAGGTAGAAGAGAAAATCTTTGCAGTCTTTACCTGATCGGAACCTTCCTTAGCCAGTTTTCTTTCCCAAGTCCTGCATCGGGACTTCCCCTGTAACTCCTCCTCCCAGAGAAAAGACATGATCAATTATTTCATAATAGGGTGTGAGTTACTTAGTATATTACTCCTTCCTGGAATATCTGCAATTTAGAAAAGAGCCACTAAATTAGAGGAAAGCTTAACAGAAAGCAATGCATCATTATTGGTGCATTTCAGATATCCACAGTAGGCCAATATCTTTGAGCAGCGAAACTTCCCAGTTTCCTGTCAAATCCATGGGCATCTATTTGTGCTAGAGAAACTGAAACACTTCAGACTTTTTGGCATTTTAAGAATTAGAAACAATACATATGATATTATAAATTCTAAGTCAATATGAACTTTTATTAATAAAAATGACACACAATGGGATTATCTCTCAATATACCAGAAAGCTATGACATTGAAGGTATTTTCTCACTCACAAGGTAGTTTTCTTTTTCAATTTTTTCATATATTACATAAGACTATTATTTTCAAATGCAATGAAATATATGGTAAGGACTGGAAAAGGTCAGTTTTCATTCCAATCCCAAAGAAAGGCAATGCCAAAGAAAGCTCAAACTACTGCACAATTGCACTCATCTCACACACTAGTAAAGTAATGATCAAAATTCTCCAAGCCAGGCTTCAGCAATATGTGAACCGTGAACTTCCTGATGTTCAAGCTGGTTTTAGAAAAGGCAGAGGAACCAGAGACCAAATTGCTAACATCTGCTGGATCATGGAAAAAGCAAGAGAGTTCCAGAAAAACATCTATTTCTGCTTTATTGACTATGCCAAAGCCTTTGACTGTGTGGATCACAATAAACTGTGGGAAATCCTGAAAGAGATGGGAATACCAGACCACCTGACCTGCCTCTTGAGAAACCTATATGCAGGTCAGGAAGCAACAGTCAGAACTGGACATGAAACAACAGACTGGTTCCAAACAGGAAAAGGAGTTCATCAAGGCTGTATATTGTCACCCTGTTTATTTAACTTCTATGCAGAGTACATCATGAGAAATGCTGGACTGGAAGAAACACAAGCTGGAATCAAGATTACTGGAAGAAATATCAATAACCTCAGATATGCAGATGACACCACCCTTATGGCCGAAAGTGAAGAGGAACTCAAAAGCCTCTTGATGAAAGTGAAAGTGGAGAGTGAAAAAGTTGGCTTAAAGCTCAACATTCAGAAAACGAAGATCATGGCATCTGGTCCCATCACTTCATGGGAAATAGATGGGGAAAGAGTGGAAACAGTGTCAGACTTTATTTTGGCGGGCTCCAAAATCACTGCAGATGGTGACTGCAGCCATGAAATTAAAAGACGCTTACTCCTTGGAAGGAAAGTTATGACCAACCTAGATAGCATATTCAAAAGCAGAAACATTACCTTGCCAACAAAGTTTCGTCTAGTCAAGGCTATGGTTTTTCCTGTGGTCGTGTATGGATGTGAGAGTTGGACTGTGAAGAAGGCTGAGTGCCAAAGAATTGATGCTTTTGAACTGTGGTGTTGGAGAAGACTCTTGAGAGTCCCTTGGACTGCAAGGAGATCCAACCAGTTCATTATGAAGGAGATCAGCCCTGGGATTTCTTTGGCAGGAATGATGCTAAAGCTGAAACTCCAGTACTTTGGCCACCTCATGCAAAGAGTTGACTCATTGGAAAAGACTCTGATGCTGGGAGGGATTGGGGGCAAGAGGAGAAGGGGACGACAGAGGATGAGATGGCTGGATGGCATCACCAACTCGATGGACGTGAGTCTCAGTGAACTCCGGGAGTTGGTGCTGGACAGGGAGGCCTGGCATGCTGCGATTCCTGGGGTCGCAAAGAGTCGGACACGACTGAGCAACTGATCTGATCTGATCTGATCTGATGTAAAATATTTTAGATATACGGAAGGAAAGTATAAACAGGCCACATTTGTCACATACTGAAAGTACTGACTCATTAAATAGTACACATTTTTAGAATAAGTTAAAGAATCAGAGTTTGTGTGGTGTAGCTGTGTGTCTGCATCACACAATATATGTTTATGTGTCCTCAAGGAAAATACCATCTGAATTTTAGAGACGTGACATGTTGGCTTGAGCTTTCACCAGTGTAAAAATTGCCCATATGCATTTTTTAATATGGTAAAAATTTAAGTCTAAAATTTAAAATAATTGCATTGTGTAAGAATTTGACTATTGTCATTATTAGAACTACTTTCTTTAATAGAAAAATTACATGTACATATTGAGTATGTATTGTTGGACATAGCACAATACTTGTATAGTATTTCAGTCTACCCTCTAAGAATTCCTTTTTTAAATTCTGGTAAAATACAAATACATAAAATTTACCATATTAACTATTTTTAAAGTGTAAAGTTCAATGTTGTTAAGAATATTCACATTGTTTTATAACAGATTTCCAGAGCTTATCCACCTTGCAAAACTGAAACCTATTAAAAACAACTTCCCTTTCCCTCTCCTCTCAGCCCCTATCAGCTACCATTATACTAACTGTTTCTATGAATTTTACTTACTCTAGATATCTCATGTACATGGTATCATACAATATTTTTATGACCACCTTATTTTACTTATGGGATTCCCCGGTGGCTCAGACAGTAAAGCGTATGCCCGCAATGCAGGAGACTCAGGTTCAATCCCTGGATCGGGAAGATCCCTGGAGAAAGAAATGGCAACCCACTCCAGTACTCTTGCCTAGAAACTTCCATGGATGGAGAAGCCTGGTGAGCTACAGTACATGGGGTCGAAAAGAGTCGGACATGACTGAGCGACTTCACTTTCACTTTCTTTATTTTACTTAGCATAATATCCTCAAGGTTCTAAAATGTGTGTTAGAATTCCCTTCCATTTTAAGGCTAAATAAAACTCCATTGCAGATATATACCACATTTTCCTTATCTGTGTATCCCTCAGTGGTCTCTTGGGCTGTTTCCAAATTTTAGCTGTTGTGAATAATACTGCTATAAACACAGGTAACACAGGTACACATATCTCTTTGAGACCCTATTTTCAGTTTTTGGGTGTATATACCCAGAAGTGGACTTGCTGGATGATATGGTAATTGTATTTTAAATTTTGGGGGGGAGCCACCATAATGTTTTCTGCAGTGGCTGCATCATTTAACGCTGCACCAGCAGTGCACCCAGCTTCTAATATGTCAGTATTCTCACCAATACTTGTTATTTTCTGGCTTTTTGATAATAACTATCCTGATGAAAGTGAGAAAGAATAATTTTTTTTAAATAGTTGCCTAAAGTCAAAGACAAAGATTATTTATTGATTGAACCCAGTACTGCATTTTGTTGTTGAAGACATTTGGAACTGAACACCCATGGATTCAAATCGCAACCCCATCACATTCTGTTTCTTCTCCAGTGATATAGAAATATTCACACCTTCCTTATTAGATTGTTCTAATGACTAAGTTAATGTGAACCAAGCACATACCACAGTGTAAGTGTTCAAAACTGGTCAGTTCATACTGATTGGAACTGATATAAGAATAAGAAGACTTGAGATATCCATTCATAAAAATCCTGCTGTCTTGTTGGGAAGAGACAACTAACTCACATGGGACCTCTAAATGATGAGAGGAGAATGAACTTGGGACATCAAAAATATAGAATTCAACACAGGCAGAAATCAACCTACAGCTTTCAGAGCACTTACCGGGCTTCCCCGGTGGCTCAGTGGTAAAGAATCTGACTGCCAATTCAGGAGACGCAGGTTTGACCCCTGGGTCAAGAAGACCCACAGAAGCGGGAAATGGCAACCCACTCCAGTATTTTTTCTTGGGAAGTCCCATGAACAGAGGAGCCTGGTGGGCTACAGTCCATGGGGGTCACAAAAGAGTCAGACACGACTTGGTGACTAAACAACAGCAACAATGTCCATGGTGTTTGTGAATTGGACAGAGGAGAAAAAAGTCAACTCCATGATTTTTCCACCTGGCATCATCATCAGGTTAAAAAAAAAAAAAGGATGCAAGTAGACTTTTCATTCCTTCTACCCCAATATAAGTGGTCAAATAGGGAGTCAGTCGGAAATTGACTGGCAAACCAAACCAGAGGTGGCAAGACCTGGAGGTCTGCCATACCGACATGGCAGGAAAGAGGGAAACTTGGGATCATGGCAAGTTTTAAGGAGTCGAGCAGTAGGCAACAAGCACAGGTCTGGGAAAAGAGTTGGTTAGGTCTGCTACCTAAGATCAAGTATTCAGCCAGAGGCAGGACTCTAGTAACCCAGAAAAGGGTCTAAAGTCAGATATATCCTACAGCAACTGCTATATCAAGCAAACTATCAAGGTGACCTAGTTAGATAAGGACTCACTTGGCTACTGGAATTGGGCACTGAAGAAAAACAATAGCCTGGATACCACAGAGGGTAGGAGGTGGTAGAAAGCATAAACTGTGAACTCTTGGATCAATTCCTTTAAAAAAGTCTCTAGTTAAAAACAGGCTTGAGATAGCAGACTTAATGTGGTGGTTCCATCTGAGAATCAAAGGAACTATGGAGTCAGAGAGTGAGTGGTTTGCTCAAGAACCTTGTACTCTCTGCTAAAATTGAAATGACCTGAAATGTGGACTATTAGGTGAGTTTATGCTCTAAACTCTTAATAAATATATGTTGAATGAATGATTTGTGGTTAATGAATCATTAGCTTCACTGGCATTATAGTCAGGTCATTCATTTATTCATTTGCCCGACATTAATTGAATACCTGTTACATACTGGGTCCTATTCCGAGTGCTATGGATACAGAGATGAATAAGCCAAAATGTTCCCAGTCTAATAAGCAATGAGAATCTCTTGGCAACCAAGAATCTTTAGATCAAGCACACTTCTCCATGGGTTATTTCAACTTCCTGCCAACATTTTACAATGAAACTGGAGCACATGGTGAGTGGTTCTCTGATCCGTGTGAGAACACACACTGTACCCCGACACTGGTATAAAAGTGCAAGAGGCAGAAGTGAAAAATAGGAATTGTTGCAGTAGTTTTCAGAACATTTCTGCAACTATCCAGGCTTTGGTCTAACAGATAGCCTGGCTTCACTACTTACTAGCCATGAGACACTTGGAAGAATATAACTTGCTGTGATTCATCTTTAAAACAAGCACAATAATGGTATCTACCTCATAGGTACTATTACGTATTGAACAAAATAAGCACTCAATAAGAGTTGATCTTTTTAAAATTTATGTTGTTAATAACTTCTTTTTACAGATACTAAAATGTTCTGAGATCTGAGATAAATTGGCCACAGTTGTGACTTTGACCAGTGGTGGAACTGAAAATAACACTGATTTTCTCTTTTCCAAATTCCTTCCAAAACATGTTCCTGGCTCTCCTCACCACAAATCTGAAATATTGGAAAGATTTATTCAATATTAAAGAAAAAAACTTTGTATCTCAACAATATACCATAGCTTAAAAGCATATGTCTCAATAATGTGCTATGGCTTAAAATAAAGTAAGTATACTATATTCTTGAAATAAAAAATTATGAAAGGAAAGAAGGAGAAAGGGAAGGATGGGGTTGCAGTTAAATTTGGGGGTAAAGTATATCATACTTGGTACCTTGGAACTTGGTCTGAGCTTTTTGAAATATGTAATTACCCATAATCCACTCAACAAATATTTATTGAGTGCCTACTATGTGCCAAGAATTATTCCAGGTGCTGGAGATATTTCTATGAGCAAAGACAAAACTCTGACCTCTTGGAAATACAACAAGTGGGGAGAAATGAAATATAATCAAATAAATATGTAATATTATTCAGGAAACAACAGATGTTATAAAGAGAAATAAAGCAAGATAAAGGCATAGAAGGTGACATGGAGATACTTCAGATAGACTGGTCTCTCTGAGGAGGTGATGCTTGAGGCCAAAATGGAAGAGGAAGCACAGCATGCAGTAATCTGGGGAAGAGCACTCTAACCAAAGAAACAGCCAGTGCAGAGGTTCTGAGACGAGAGTATTGTGCTCAAAGAATAGCAAGAATGCTAGTTTGGAAACTACAGGAGAGTGCGTGGTGGAGGGATAGCAGGAGATGAAATCACAAAGCTATACAGCGATCAGATCATGGAAGCCAAACCTAGGGTTTGGGAATTTGTTAAGTATAATAGAAAGAACTTGGATACTTTTAATAGAGAAATGACATGATCCAGTTTGTTAAAAGATTTTTCTGAATGTTTTGTGAAAAATAAACTGGAAGGAGACAAGATTGGGAACCGGAGGCTATTGCAGTCGTGTGGGTAATGATGTTGGATCGGGTTGAGGTAGCAGAAGCAGCAGCCATAGAAGTGGTAACAGCAACAGGAATCATCAGAATTGGTAGGTTTCAGGATATAATCTAAAGGTAGAGCTGGTAGGCCTGCTGATGAATTGGCTGTTGGGAGTGAGACGAAGAGGAAAATCAAAAATGACTTGCTTTGGTTTGCTTAACTGGTGGAATGTAAGTTCTCTCCAGAAATGAAAGAAGACTTGGAGAAAAAGGGGGTTAGATCCTCACTTATGCTTTGTGTGTGCATGCTCAGTCGTGTCCAACCCTTTGCAACCCCATGTACTGTAGCCTGACAACCTCCTCTGTCCATGGGATTTCCCAGGCGAAAATACCGGAAGGGGTTACCATTTCCTTTTGCAGAGGCTCTTCCCCACCCAGGGACTGAACCCTCATCATCCCCTGCATTGGCAGGCGATTCTTTATCACTGAGCCCCCAAGAAGTCCCAGTTATAACTTAGACGTGTTAAATTTGAGATGCCTATTAAACACGTCAGTGGAGATGTTGTTCAGGCAGTTAGGCAAAAGTCTGAGGAAGAAACTGGAGCTGGAAGTGTAAGTCTGAAAGACATTAGCCCTTAGATCACTAGACAGTGAGTAGAAAATAAAGAAAAGAGAGCTGGAGACTGAGCCCTAGGTCATTCTACCATTCAGAGGTCTATTAATGAGGAAGACCCAACACAAGAGACTGATAAGGAGCAACCAGCCTGGCAGCAAGAAAACCAGGAAGGCAGGAAATCAAGAATTATAGAGTATCCAGAAGAAAACAAATGAGTACAACTTATATAAAATAAAATTTTAATATGGATGGCTCTTGGATAGTCTTCATAATAAGAGAAAATAAAATTTAAACATCATTGCAATATCATTATTGACCTATCAGATTAAAAAAGTTTAAAAAGTTTAATTACATACTGTATTGGTGAGGTTGTAAGGAAACAGTCTCGTGTACTGCAGATGGGTGTGTAAACCAGCACATTTTCTTTGAAGAGCAATTTTTTTTTTTCTGTTTGCTTCTTTTTTTTGAATATAAATTTATTTAATTGGAGACTAATTACTTTACAATATTGTATTCATTTTGCCATACATCAACATGAATCCGCCATAGGTATACACATGTTCCCCATCCTGAAGCCCCCTCCCACCTCCCTCCCCATACCATCCCTCTGGGTCACCCCAGTGCACTAGCCCCAAGCTTCCTGTATCATGCATCAAACATGGACTGGCGATTCATTTCATATATGATATTATACATGTTTCAATGCCATTCTCCCAAATCATCCCACCCTTGTCCTCTCTCACAGAGTCCATAAGACTGTTCTATACATCTGTGTCTCTTTTGCTGTCTCGCATACAGGGTTATCGTTGCCATCTTTCTAAATTCCATATATATGCGTTAGTATACTGTATTGGTGTTTTTCTTTCTGGCTTACTTCACTCTGTATAATAGGCTCCAGTTTCATGCACCTCATTAGAACTGATTCAAATGTATTCTTTTTAATGGCTGAGTAATACTCCATTGTGTATATGTACCACAGCTTTCTTATCCATTCATCTGCGGATGGACATCTAAGTTGCTTCCATGTCCTGGCTATTATAAACAGTGCTGCGATGAACATTGGGGTACACGTGTCTCTTTCAGTTCTGGTTTCCTCAGTGTGTATGCCCAGCATGGGATTTCTGGGTTATATGGCAGTTCTATTTCCAGTTTTTTAAGGAATCTACACACTGAAGAGCAATTTGACAACAAAATCTTAAGAGTAAATATACTGTATGACCAATCAATTCTGCTTCTGGGAATTGATCTTATAGTTTGTTTATACACGTGAAAAATGATAAATGTACAAGGATATACACTGAACAATTATATTCAATAGCAAAAGGTCGGAACGATCATCAAGGAAATGGTTAAACAAATTATGACTCATCCTAAAATAAATACAATAAAATTATGAGAGCTGGTTAAATTATGGCTCATCTCAGAATACTATTTAGCTAATAAAAAGACAAGACAGATTTATAGGTACCATATGGAGGGCTCCTGAAGATATGTGATTAAGTAAAACAAGTCAAAATTTAGATTAGTATCTTTATTATGTTACTATATCTTTTATAAGAAAATAAAAGAATATAGTTACCTATATATTTGTATATGCCTAGAAGATCTCTTAAAGGATACACAATAATTTGGTTATAAGGTTATATCTTATACATTTTGAATTTTATGGCACATCTATATATTTCTATTTTTTAAGTTTTTTTTTTCTTTTTTTGAGGATGGAATGTTGCTAAGAAGTCAAGTAAATTAAGGACTGAAAATTGATCATTGATAAGGCAAGATGGAGTTTCCTGCTGCTACTGCTAAGTCACTTCAGCCGTGTCCGACTCTGTGCGACCCCATAGACGGCAGCCCACCAGGCTCCCCCGTCCCTGGGATTCTCCAGGCAAGAACACTGGAGTGGGTTGCCATTTCCTTCTCCAATGCATGAAAGTGAAAAGTGAAAGGGAAGTTGCTGACTCTTCACGACCCCATGGACTGCAGCCCACCAGGCTCCTCCATCCATGGGATTTTCCAGGCAAGAGTACTCCTACTGATCTTTATAAAGCTGAGTCCACTGAACTGATATCGGGATGAAAATCTGATTATACATTGAAGTGATTGGGAGGTTGAGTACGTGGTGATACTGAGTCCAGAGTTTTGTATTGTGAAAACTGGATTTTGTTTCTACTTCTGACTCAGCCATGTCTAATTCTTTCAATCTGGACAAATCACTTGATTTCTGTGAGGCCCAATTACTACATGAGTAAGATGGAGAAGTCATATTTGCCCAACCAGTTGAAGAGTATTCTTATTGTGCTCCAATGAGAGAATGCCTCATAACTGATACACTATAAAACCTTATTGGATAAGATGTATCACTGTTGTAATTACTACCTAAGCACCCTTGTACTGCACAAGGAATTCTAAAAGAAGTATTTTTGGAAAGTTGAAGATTTAGTGTTAGCTCTGTGGGTCTTTTTAAAATAATATAACCTGTATTATATTCTAGATGTGTCTATATTGCTGCTTTCTTAAATGCCTCTTTTTTCCAAATTAAAATATATATATTTTGGGCTTAAAACTTTTGATTTTAAAGCTATAGCTTTTAAAAAGCTGTAAGAAAGTCCTACTGGTTATCATTGCTTTAACATTATTTTGATAATATAAATATACATAAATTATAAAAATAAAATATTATTTTTAGTCTCATTTCCCAGAAACAATCACTAGTAACTAGTACATTTTCAAATCTTTCCAGATATTTCTCTGTCATAATTAATACCCTTACACATATTTGCTTTGGACTTAAACAAAATCTACTTGGCCCTTCCTGGTACTTTTTAATACAAATGTTAACCACAGTGTTCCCCAAAACACATGACCCATCCAGATTTGACTTGTAATAGGAAAATCAAGAGCTTTTTTTTGTTGTTATAAAGAACACCCATATAAAAATTTGTAAAGAAACCATCAATTTTAGTTCTTTTTAGTTTTAGTTCTTTTCTAAATATTTAAACTATGTATTGAGTAGAAGTTGTAGAGCTAATTTTCCCCTCTCAGATAATTCTTCTCTCATTGGAAGCTGGGACAACAGCATGGATGGGTGCCTTGCAGAATGAGAACTGCAAAACTTCCTCTGCTAATAACACTTTTGACCAAGATAATAAGGAATCCCCTAATTTAGCCCTGAACACTCAATAGTGAATAACATATTCTTACTTGAAAGAGAAATTTTAAGGCATAATAAATATTCTTTTTCATCAAGTTAATCTTTGTTTGCATAAGTAGATCAAATCTCTAGGGCAGGTCCAACAGTAAAAAGTACACATAAATCATGCAGTACACCTCTATCTACAGATGGGAATTTGAGTTGCAGAGACTTAGCATGCACTGCTGAGCTTCCCTTTTCCTTCTTACCTTCTAATTATACTTCATTAAGGCAATGTCTGAACTTGCAGCAACACCAAATGAATGGGAAAATAGCAAAGTTTGGCTATGTTTACAAAAATGTTGTGTTTTTTTTCTTCCCATTTTTTATGTTAGTCTGTTTGGGCTGCCATAACAAAATGCCATAGACTGGGTGGCTTCAACAACAGAAATTTGGTTTTTGGTTTTTTTGTTTTTTACCAATCTGCAAGCTTGAAACTCCAATATCAAGTTACCAGAATGGTTGTTTTTCTAATTATGGCTCTTTTCCTAGATTGCAGACTTTCACCTTCTCATGTCCTCACATGTTATAGAGAGTCAGCAAGCTTTCTGGTGTCTCTTCTAACAAGGGCACGAATCTCATCTTCAGGGCCCTATCCTCGTGACATCATGTCACCCTAATTCCAAAAAGGCCCCATCTCCAGATACAGTTACATTGGAAGTTCAGACTTCAACGTATGAATTTGCGGTTGATATAAATATTCAGTCCATAACACTAGTACTTTCTGACATAATTTTTACAGTTAAAAGAATTATAGAAAGAATAAAAAGTAGTAAAAAAAATGCCCTGTGTGTCTTTGAATATATTTCAGTTTCTTCTATTTGTTAAAATAAGACAAGTGAGTCTAGAGACTCACTATCAGAGCTAAAATTCCATTTGTTCAAAGAAAAAAAAATTACAGCACTTAATTTTTCTAATAGCAACTGAATTAACTTCTATCCAGCTGTGAAAGTATGATTGAATTATAACTTCCCTTCCCTTTCAAAAATTATCTTTTCCAAACAAAAAGCCAGTTTTGTTACTAAAAATAACTTACAGTATCTGTAGGAGAGGTGGTTTTAATGTTGCAAAATCATAAGTAACATATATCACCTAACTGATGAAGAATTAAGAGAAACTGTGGGGAGCAATCTACCAGAGAAAAACTGTACGGGATTTCAAATTTCTTATTAATTTCCTTTTAGCATCTCACATTCATCTCTGAATTTACTCCTTCACGTATTGATAATGTTATTACAACCAGACTTAATACAATTAGTTTGTAATCTTTCCACTTCCATAGTGATATAGAATTGCCTAAGCTTCATTTGTGAGGATGAAGCTTGATAGGTTACATGACTGTCACAAGACACTTTTCAGATACTATGAATTTAGATAAGTTAGTATTTAGGATTTTTGTTATTGTTAGGATTCAGACATCTTATAAACTGTAAGAACAGTACTATAAACTTCAAAATTCAGTTCAGTTCAGCTCAGTTGCTCAGTCATGTCTGACTCTTTGCAACCCCATGGACTGCAGCACACTAGGCCTCCCTGTCCATCACCAACTCCCAGAGTTTACTCAAACTCATGTCCATTGAGTTGGTGACGCCATCCAACCATCTCATCCTCAGTTGTCCCCTTCTCCTCCCACCTTCAATCTTTCCCAGCATCAAGGACTTTTCAAATAAGTCAGTTCTTTGCATCAAGTGGCCAAAGTATTGGAGTTTCACCTTGTTGAATAAACTCCAAAGTTACTCAAATAAGTATTGAGAGTGTAACAGTGACATGTAGTTCAAGCAGTGCTTAATTTTTAAAAATTATAAGTAGGCATAGAAGATATCTCTGTATGACACATGGAAAGCCATAAAAATGATTTCTGCACAACAGAACATTATTTTTAATTATTGAATCCAACCAGTGGCTGCTTCATTATGTCAAAAATTCATGGAAATATATAAATTTTTTCAGTCCTTCAATATAGGGCAAATCTAAAAACTCTAAGAGAAACCAAGTTGCAGCAGTGCTAGCCAAAAAAGGGGCAAGGATTTTGTAGAATATAGGGGATGCTAAGAATCCTCCTTACATTTGATGCAATAATGGATTTAATGCAAATTACATCTAATGCAATTACTTAAAGAAATGATTTATGAAAATTCTAGTTAAAGGCTGTTCTAAGCAACTATAAATGTAACAACCAAATGTACTAATCCTAAGTCTAAATCAATGCATGCCCATTCTGAGGCAGGAAGATATAGGATGTGGAGAGTGTGGAACTTATAAAAGAAGCCATACAAAGGAACCAGCACTAGGTCAAAGATATTTTTCTGACCCACACTTACCTAAGATATCACCAGTTTCCTCCTATAAAGATATGAATGTCTCCATCAGAATAACATTCAATACTCACTGTAATTTGTTGGCGTGTATTCAAGCATAACTTAGTTTTAAGTATAATAGTACTAATTTGCTATCTGGGTTCAGTTATTTTCAATTGCACACAATTTCTTCAAACCTTATTAAAGAATGTTGTCTGAAAGAAGTGATCCTCAAGACTCAAAGTAACAACTGCAGTCAAGATTGGGTTGTTCAAAGTGCCTGGGGCAGGAGTGTCATTCCTAGCAGAGGGTGCATGTGTGTGTGTGTGTGTGTGTGTGTTTGCATGTGCTCAGTCATGTCCAACTCTTTGAAACCCCATGGATGGTAGCCCATGAGTCTCCTCTGTGCAAGATTACTAGAATGGGTTACCATTTCCTACTCCAGCAGAGGGTACTTAAACAGGTCTTATTCCTACCTGGGTGTATACATGTTACCCCAGCCACTAACTGGGCACAAAACACGTTTACTATAGTGCACAAGGCATTGTCCCTGACTTCCAGAAATGTATAATATAGCTGAGGAGACAAAACTGATATACATACACTCACAAATTTAGCAAAGGAGAGCCTATATATAAGATGATGTGCTAAGCAGGATATAAAGAGAAATGAGACTGCATGATCCCTGCCCTCAAAATGACTGTAAGTAGTGGAGAACATAATAATAGCAATAAAATAATCATTTCAAACATAAATTGGCTCAGACGGTAAAGAATCTGCCTGCAATGCAGGAGACCTGGGTTCAGTCCCTGGGTTGGGAAGATTCCGTGGAGGAGGGCATGGCAACCCTCTCCAGTATTCTTGTCTGGAGAATCCTGATGGCCAGAGGAGCCTGATGGGCTACAGTCCATGGGATTGCAAAGAGTTGGATACAACTCACCAACTAAATGGAGAAGGCAATGGCGACCCACTCCAGTACTCTTGCCTGGAAAATCCCATGGACAGAGGAGCCTGGTAGGCTGCAGTCCATGGGGTCGCTGAGTCAGATACGACTGAGCAACTTCATTTTGACTTTTCACTTTCATGCACTGGAGAAGGAAATGGCAACCCACTCCAGTGTTCTTGCCTGGAGAATCCCAGGGACGGGGGAGCCTGGTGGGCTGCCGTCTATGGGGTCGCACAGAGTCGGACATGACTAAAGTGACTTAGCAGCAGCAGCAGCAACTAACACACACACACACACACACACACAATGTGCAAAGAACTGCACCAAGAGTTTTACAGCACATGTACAATCTCTTTTAATCCTCATATTAACATTATAGGATAGATATTACTGTTCTTATTTTACAAATAAAGAAACTAAGCTCAAGAGTTTAAGTAAGTGGTTAGGTTTATAAAGGGCTTCTCTGGTGGCTCAGCTGGTTAAGAATCCACCTGCAATGTGGGAGACCTGGGTTTGGTCCCTGGGTTGGAAAGATCCCATGTAGAAGGGAATGGCTACCCACTCCAGTATTCTGGCCTGGAGAATTCCATGGACTGTATAGTCCATGGGGTCGCAAAGTCAGGCACAACTGATCGACTTTCACTCACTAGGTTTATAAAACTAGTAAGCAGTACTTGTGGATCTGAGTCTAAGGAGCAGTAGCTCCTTCCTGTGACAGCACACTGCGCCTCCCACATGTAGACAAATTACTGTGAAATGGCAAACATTATAAAAGTAGACCCATGAACTTCAGTGTTTTACAGCAGTCATTTCCAGCCTGAGGGAACTGGAAATGTTTGGTGGAGGAGATGGCCTTTGAGCTGGCCTTTGAGCAACAGTGAGAAGCCTAATAAGAGATGAGTAACTGTAGGAAGTTGGATCACTCCAGGAAGTACATAAGCAAAGGCATAGAGGCAGGACAGCATACATTTATAAAGGAGGAATGATTAACAATCTATTTTGGTGGTCACCTGGAAATACAATAGTGGTGTGATGTGAAAAGTAAGTTGGAATCACTTTGGAATCAAATGGTAACAAGCAGATCTTAAATACTGCTTTAAGGAATTTAGACTATTTGGAGGTTACTGTTGACCTATTGCCCACTCCAGTACTTTTGCCTGGAAAATCCCATGGACGGAGGAACCTGGTGGGCTGCAATGCAGTCCATGGGGTTGCTAGAGTCTGACACGACTGAGCGACTTCACTTTCACTTTTCACTTTCATGCATTGGAGAAGGAAATAGCAACCCACTCCAGTGTTCTGGCCTGGAGAATCCCAGGGACGGGGAAGCCTGGTGGGCTGCCATCTCTGGGGTCGCACAGAGTCGGACATGACTGAAGCAACTTAGCAGCAGCAGCAGTTGACCTATTGAAAGGTGTTTGTGAAAGAAGGGCATCATAGAACAGTGTTTCAGTGTGATTAAACAAAGAGACAATCATACATGACAATTATTAACAAATATGAGCTCAGTGTGAAGAAATATTCTTGTCATAATATTAGGAAAGAACTGGTTAACCTTACCTTCAGGAGTGGTTATAAATAACTAATCACCTCCTGACCAGAATCATCACAGTCTAGACTGGGCCAAGAAGATTTATAAACTCAGTTTCACCCCCAACAGTTTGATCACACTGGGAGAAATAATAAAGTAGCCAGGAAAATAAAATAATAATCCATAATAACAGCTAATCTTGGTAGGGGTTATATTATATGTCAGGCACTGCCCTCCAGGCCCTTTATAATAACTGTCTGCCGTCTGCGGACAGAACCTGCCGTCCAGGTTCATTGCAAAGGAGGTTAGACAGTCCTGTGAACTATTTAAATCAAGCTGTCTGAGAAGTCAGAGAATTCATCACCTTTCAAGAGATCTAGTCATGATTACTGCTGCTGCTGCTACTGCTGCTAAGTCACTTCAGTCCTGTCCAACTCTATGCGACCCCATAGACGGCAGCCCACCAGGCTCCCCCATCCCTGGGATTCTCCAGGCAAGAACACTGGAGTGGGTTGCCACGTCCTTCTCCAATGCATGAAAATGAAAAGTGAAAGGAAAGTCACTCAGTCATGTCTGACTCTTAGCGACCCCATGGACTGCAGCCCACCAGGCTCCTCCGTCCATGGGATTTTCCAGGCAAGAGTACTGGAGTAGGGTGCCATTGCCTTCTCCGAGTCATGATTACTACTGACATAAAACATAGTCTCTTGCCCCTGTTGAACAGTCAGGGATAAACACTGAAATTATGCACCAACTTTCATTTTCCTAAACTCCATAAGGATCATTTGTCTCTAACATGTTTCCATTTCCAGGATTACAGTTTCTTTTACATTAGTTACATTTTATGGTGCTTGTTTTCCGGCACTTCTGTCTCTTCAGCAAACTCTCTCTTCTCCAAATCAGAGTGTAGGATGGGTTATTTCTAGGAAAAGCTTCTTCAAATAAACTGATTCCACCCACCATGTATTCATTCTGGTGTCTTGTTCCTGCATTTCGAAGCACTTTTGGAGCCTACAGCTCACTATCTATGATTGCCTAAACCTTCTCAATGTAATGAGGGAAAGAGAATGTGTGAAAGAAAAAGTTGGATTTGTGACCCCTGTAAATCTTAATTACCAAAGGAAAGCCAGCTACCTATATTCTATTGTAAATAAGCTATATGCATACTAAGTCACATTAGGACAGAATGTGTGTGTATTGGAGGGACTAGTCTGAGCCAAATTATTATGTGTGTTCTTTAGGGAAAGAAATTATTTCTTAATTATCTTTGCAAGTGAATTGCACACTCTAGACACCAAATAGTTAATAAATGGGTTTTTTAAAAAATAAACACAGATTGGTGGAAGGGAGAGGAAATAAAATTCAAACATGAACAACTCACTTGTTTTAACAACTTGAGTTAGAATGTTAAATGAAGAATGAGGCTAATGGCTAAATTTGGGCAGCATGTTGGATTTTTACAGGGATTTTATAATCTTTTCTTTTACATGACCAATATAATGAATATCTTTAATAATAATAACTATTTAAGTCAACAACTCAGGCAGCCACCAGGTGCCCTCTCAACGAAAATTAAAATTATATACATCCCTCCCTCTCACCGCATTTGCTTTTCTCACCATTTCCTTCATTTTAATCAACAGTGTAGTGGGTTAAATAACAAGCCCCCCAAAATCCTTAGACCCCATGAACATTACCTTATTTAGTAAAGGAGACTTTCAGTAAGGATTTGTGATGGAATCATCCTGAATTTACCCCCCAGGGGGCCTAAGACAAGCATCCTAAGAGACAGAGAGCAGGAGTCAGTGTGACCGCAGAACCAGAGACTGGAACAATACAGCTGAGGAGTGTCAATGAAAGCCGACAGACACCAGAGCTAGGGGACACAAAGAACCAGATTCTCCCTGAGAACCTTCAGAGGGAGTGCAGGCTCACCAACACTAAGATTTTTGAACTCACAGTCTCCAGAACTGTGACAGAATACGTTTCTGTCATTTGGAGTCATCCAGTTTGTGGTAATCTTTTACAGCGTTCCTAAAAATCTAACAAAAAGGACAACTCTTTCCTTCCAGTTGCTCACTAAAACTCCAAGAGTTGTCCTTAACTTCCATCTTTCTCTCATGTCACCAATCTACCCAACAGTGGTAAAGAATTTATACTTTTAAAATGCATCCAGAATCTGATCACTGGTCACCACTTCCACTGCTGCCACCTGTCAAAACCACCATCCTATATTATCCCCTTAAAGAGTCCCCTATTTAAAGGAAATCAGTCCTGAATATTCATTGGCAGGACTGATGTTGAAGCTGAAACTCCGACACTTTGGCCACCTGATGGGAAGAGCTGACTCATTGGAAAAGACCCTGATGCTGGGAAAGACGGAAGGCTGGAGGAGAAGGGGACGATAGTGGATGAGATGGCTGGATGGCATCACCGACTTGATGGACATGAGTTTGAGTGAACTCCGGGATTGGTGATGGACAGGGAGGCCTGGCGTGCTGCAATTCATGGGGTCGCAAAGAGTTGGACACGACTGAGCGACTGAACTGAACTGAACTGAAAGAGTCTCCTTGATTCCACCCATGCCCCCTACAACCTATTCTCAATATACCAGACAGACTGAATCTTTAAAACTTAAATTGGAATTCCCACATTGACCTGTATGCATCCTGCCACCCCCTTGCCTCATCCCCCTGCCCCTAGCTCATTGCTCTGCTCCCGCCCACAGCAGGAATGCTCTTCCTTGCCCCTCCTCCAACACTCCAGGTGGGGTCTTTCCTCAAGGGCTTTGCACTGGCAATTCCTCCTGTTTAGAAAACTGTTTCCTCAGGTTATATCTCTGCAAAGTTCACTCCACCACCTCCTTTAAGTCTTACTCAAATGTCACCTTCTCAGAAGTAAAAACTTATTGAATAAATAATCAAGTAAATGGATTTCAAATCAATAACTTTTATAACTATCAAGCACTTTTACTTTATAATTATTCTAACTAGTATTGTTCTTTCTTAAAGCCTATGACCTAGTCTTAGTGTCGCATCCATATATTCTCAAACTGTACAGAATTAGATTCCTTTACAATGTCTTGTTCATTAAGTCCATGATTACTTCATGACCTTAGATGTTTTGGAATAATGTTTTGGAACATACAGTAATGTCCAATGTTTTCTGAAGTAGTATGTGGTAACTTGCCTCAGTCATTAATTAGCTTTAATATGTGACATAAGTGAAATAGTCTTTTCTTTATAATCAGGGAGACAAGCTTGTATCTCCTTATTTTTTCCCAAAGTTGTAAACTACTGTCAGAAATACAGATGGCGGTGGGTGTTCTGGTGGTCTCTATGCTAGGCTTGACGTGGGGACGGCTACAGCTTGGCATCCCTAACCTGTCCTGCCGCTGGCCGCCCCCTGGGCTTGTGGGCACGTGTCTGGCAGCTCTCCAGGCAGTGTGGCCATGGCCAGTAGACCTGACACCTCAGGCACTGACCTCTACTGCTTGGAGCCACTGCGGAAACAAGATTATGAAGGCTGTTTATGCTCCCTGCTTCCCTCTGCCGAATCCAGAAGCTCTGCTTTTGCACTGAGAGCCTTCCATGTGGAATTGGCTCAGGCTAGTTAAGGACTCTGTCTCTGAGAAAACAATTGGACTGATGCAAATGCAGTTTTGGGGGGGAAAAAACTGTGAATGATTTATATTGTGACAGTCCACCACATCAGCGTGTGGCCACTGAACTATGGAAGGCTGTCAGAAAACATAATCTGACTAAAAGATGGCCTGTGAAAATCACTGATGAAAGAGAAAAGAATTTGGATGACAAAGTATATCATAACATCCAGAAACTAGGAAATTATGCTAAAAACACTCAGAGCTCTCTTCTTTATCTAACACTAGAAATATTGGGTATAAAGGATCTTCATGCAAATCATGCCACAAATCACACTGGAAAAACGCAAGGCATTGTCACTTGCTTGAGAGCAACACCCTGTCATGGTAGCAGAAGAAAGCTGTCCCTTCCCATGGGTATTTGTATGCCGCGTGGTGTTTCACAAGAGGATTTTCTACAAAAGAGCCAAAATGAAAATGTGAGAGATGTGGTGTATGACACTGCCAGCCAGGCACACTTGCACCTAAAGCATGCTAGGTCCTTCCACGAAAGTGTTCTTGTGAAAGCGTTTCCTGCTTTTGCACAGACAGTTGCTCTGGAGGACTATTTAAAGAAAATCCGACAAGTGGATTTTGATCTATTCCACCCATCTTTACAGCAGAAGAATAGTTTACTTCCATTATCTTTATATATTCAGTCGTGGAGAAAAAGATATTTAAAAAAAGCAAAAAAAGAGATATGGATGGCAATTAGTTAATGAATAACATAAGAGAGTAGTTAGAATAACATAGAAAGTTAGTTTCAAAATGAACAAACCTATCAAAGAAAAAGCTATTTCTCCAATATGGTCAGGATGGTAGCAGGTATATTATCACTACAGGAAGCAAGTTTGACTGTCAAGTTGGTGAAGAATAATTACAATTGTCAGGCAGAAAAATGATGAGATTGTGGGAAATTGAGCATTCCAAAATTCTCACAGAAGTGTTGACTTCATGTTATAGTCTGCAAACTCATTTTAATGCTATAAGATCCAATTCACTTTTCCAGAAGTCAGCTGTTGCCAGTTTTGTCCTGCCAATTGTGAAATGTTCCAGTGTGATTTTTGTGTTTGTTTGTTTTATTTGTTTGAGAATTCATTATCACATTGTCAGATTTCTAGGTCATTGCTTAGAAAGGCAATTTTAGTAGTGTTTTAAATCACCCATGTGATAAACCTTTTCTTTGGAACGACCTCTGTCTCAATCATCCAAAATAATTTCATAATCTCTCTTGGATAGAAAGTTTATAGATTTGAGGCCACACAATTCTTTCCTTGGCTAAAATAATAAATTTTCCCAAGCTAAAAAGAACTTTCCCAAACCATGTTGAAAAAAAAAAAATTTGTGACACTCTACAAAATGTCAATTTCAACAGCCCAAATTTATTTTCAGAAATTTCAAGTACATCAAACACTTCTACAAGTTAGGCACTGTGGGTCTGCTTCTCATTTTGCTAGATACCTGGTTTGTAGTATTTGTAATAGCATGTACTTCCTTTGAAGTTAGTATTCTTGAAGTCTCCAGAGGCTTGGATAAGTTCCTCAGAGACAGAGCTGGTATAATTTGTATAACAGCCCACGGCATTACCAGTTCACACTGTAATTTTGCCAGATCTTATAAAATAAGTTGGCTTGGCCCTAGTCATTAGAGAGATGGGCAGCCTCCAGGGTAAACCCAATTGCTGTAGAAACTATCATTAAAACTATTATTGAACATCTAGCTGGTGCCAAAAATACATCCAACTCATTGTAGTCATGGGGATCTACAGCAAGACAATGCTTTTGCGCTACACAAGGGGCACATGAATGCTTTAGCAGTTTTAATCCAGGGAAATGCTGAAATGGAAAAGCACTGGTCTCAGAAGGCACTCAGGCAACATCATCCTGCTCCCTCTCATTCTGGACCACTTCCAGTTCCAGCATCCTTTAGCATCCCCTTTATAGCCAAGAATCTGAAGAGATACACAGATGTAATTTGATCATGTTTGGCCATTTTTCATCTCCAAAACACTTCTCAAATCTATCTCCTCTTTCTTCATGACAAATACCACTGCCTTACTTCAGTCCTTCATACTGTTCACCTGGACTAACACAGGAACTTCCAGACTGGTCTCTCTAACTCCTGTCTACCCACTTCCCCCACCCTGAATATACCCACTTATCTACATTCTCCATGTTGCAGCCAGCATGGCTTGTCTAAAATATACAAATGACTCTTTCACTCCCAAGTTTTGAATGGTTCTGAATTCATTCATCAATTCATGCTCCTGCACTGGGAATACAGTAGTAAACAAAACAGATCCATTTTTGCCTTCTTGAAGCTTACATTACTGTGGGTGAGACAGGCAATAAGAAGACAACTCTACAGTGGTATATATAGCAGGAAAGAGAGAGTGATGGAGGTGGGAATATTTTAGAAAGGGTAGTCAGGAGGGTCAATTCTCAGCAGAAGGGAGTGAGGGGAAGGTGTCAGCCATGAGACAGATGGACAGCGAGGAAGCACAAGTACTCCAGGCAGAGTGATTAACAAGTGCAAAAGCCTGAGTCAGAGAGATGTTTGCATGTTCCAGCACATCAAGGTGGCCTATGAGGTTGGAAACTGGTATGTAAGGAGGTTGAAGGCAAAGTGGGGAGCAGAGCACAGGCCAATTCAAGTAAAGACTTGCCTTCCAGGCCTTGGTAAGAATGTAGATTTTATTCTAGACGTGAAGGAGCCATGGGAGGTTTGAGCACTTACTGGGGAATGTCATTATCTGATTTATATTTTAGAAGGACCACTCTCGCTTCTGTGAAAAGGGTAGACTTAGAGGAGCCGAAATGGAAGACTTACTCCCACTATAACTATGGACCTATTGCTGTGATCCTTGGTAGCTTGCACTAGGATGGTGATGGTAGTCAAATTTGGCATATCTGATCAAGAAGATTTGCTGAAGGATTGAGTGTGGGTGGGTGTGAGAGAAAGCAAGGAATAAAGGACTCAACACTTCCTATAGAATACGGGCTTTATTGTTGGGCTTTATTATACAGCATCCAGTTCTATCTGTTTGACATCTGCTTCCTTCTTCATCCTCATCTCCCACCCACATCTGAAAATTTTCCTTCCAGGAATTCTGAATTCTGGGAGTTTCCCTGCCTATGTGCCCATGCTGTTTCATATCTCTATGATGTTTTTCAGGCGGTACTTTTTGTATGAATTTCCCTTCCTACCTATACAATTCTTTTCAATCTTCAAGACTCAGCTCAGGCATCATTTGCGCAAGAAACCTTTTCTGGATTAACTTTCCAGGTTAAACTAAGTATCTTCTCCTATATGCAGCATTCAGCAGTCTTATCACTAATCGTACTACATTGAAACTCAGGTTTTTGTCTGTCTTCCCACTGTCACCTCCACAAAAGGGGCATCTTGCATTATATGTCTTGGCATCCCCAGTGCCTCACTCAGGGCCTGCACACAACAGAGGCTTAATAAACGTTTGTTGATCTGAACTGAATCTCCCAAGAGCTCTTCACGCCATCAAGTCAGCCTTGTCAGGGACAAGAGTGGATCAGATCATCAAAGAGCCATGAAGAGTGAAGCTTTCCTGGATAAATCACATTGTGCAGACAGGCATGTTGACCGCATGGATCACTCGTTCTTCATATTGAGTGCTCATGGCCTTTGGTCAAAGTAAGCCAGCTCCAAAATATCTCTGAATGTGATAGATACAGGGATCAAGGAGTAAAGTTTGGGAGTAAATGGAAGAAAGGACTCAGTTACCTACTGCCTTTTGAACATGGGGTAACAGACTTCTAGAAAAAATGAAATGAAGCAGGCATATCCTCTATTATCTCTGTCAGTGTGCTCAACACCAGCAACACCAGCTGCTTTTCCTGGTCATCATAGCTGATAGAAGATAGCAAGAGAATCAGTTTGCAAGCTGCAGGTACAGAGCAGTGTTCAGGGGATCTATAATCACATTACATAAAGCGGGGTTTATATAAGGTTGACAGAATGTGCTGATGAGAGCCATTTACAGTTCAATTGTAACAGAGCAGTCTGGCAAGCAGCTAGCTTTCTCTGGGAGGTGATGTACTTTGGGTTCTGCTATCAAGTCAGATTTAGAATAACAATCTGAAGGGAACACAATCCCCCTTTTAAAAATCCTGCCTTCTCTTCCTCAGATCCAGTGAAGCAAAAGAAGTTAGAAGTGTCTGCGTAATACTAGCAGATTTTTCATTACTTTTTATGGAAATGCAACTGTATCTAAAGATTTAATTTTTTGGTCAGGGGAAACATAGTCAATATAGAAAACTTGATTTAATACAGCAGACAACAAACTCTTTTTTAAAAAACAACTATATTCCTTGAACTTTAAAAATTTGCCAGATGAATTAACCAGCTCTAACAAATTTTCAGCATAGCTTCACTAGTTTCTATAAAACATGCAGCCAGTGACAATTCTATAAATGGATTAAATTATGGAAGAGACACAGATTGTCAGTCCATATATGTTGCGTGTGTGTGAAAAGATTGAAAACTGTTTTCCATAAACACAAGAATGTATTGTCACCTGGTTTTATTTTCAGATATGTTCTCAAACATTTGTTTCAAATAGTTTTCCCAATTTGTTTTATATTATTTTTCCTGTTGCTTTTCATGGCTTCTTTAGCTGTAATCGATTTTTAAAAAAAATTTTATACTTAAATATTTTAATTTTTTTTTTGAGTATATATGAGGGAGAGTGTGTGTGTGTGTGTGTGTGTATGTGATGGTAAAAGGCTTTCTCCACCACAAGAGTGTAATACTGGCCAAACTTGGTTTTTGTCTTTTAATTCAATGCTTTAGCTTTTACATTAAATCTTTAATTTATTTGGATTTTATGTTAATATAGTGAGTTCTTTTTCATTTCTGATGACCAGTTTTTTTAACATCATTCATTAAAGAATCCATCTTTTGATATTGTCATCTTTATTATATATTTTATTCCTCCACTAACTTGAGTCTCCTTCTAGACTTATTATTTTATCTCCTCCTCTGTTCCTGTCCTAGCAAAATCACATTGCTTTACTTACTAATGCCTTGATACTAGAGAAAATTACCCTTCGTCAATTTTCTTTTTCAGAATTTTATTAGCTGTTACATTTATTTACTATTATATTTTTCAGAATATTGTTGGATATACTATGATCAAAATGATTTTTGGGTAAGAAATCTTTAGAATCATTTAGTCAAGTTCCCTTCAAAAAAAAAATCCCATTTCAAATTACGACTAAGGTTACCATTCACACATTACATACTGTTCATGGGGTTCTCCCAGCAAGAATATGGAGTGGGTTGCCATTCCCTCCTCCAGTGGACCATGTTTTGTCAGAACCCTCCACTATGACCTGTCCATCTTGGGTGGCCCTGCATGGCATGGCTCATAGCTTCATTGAGTTATCCAAGTCCCTTAGCCATGGCAAGGCTGTGATCCATGAACGGTATGAAAAGGCTGTCACCCTGCTTATTTAACTTATTGTCACCCTGCTTATTTAACGTATATGTAGATTACATCATTTGAAATGCTGGACTAGATGAATCACACGCTGGAATCAAGATTGCCAGGAGAAATATCAACAACCTCAGCTATGCAGACATCATTCTAATGGCAGAAAGTGAAGAGGAACTAAAGAGCCTCTTGATAAGGATGAAAGAGGAGAGTGAAAAAGCTGGTTTGAAATTCAACATTCAAAAACTTAAGATCATGGCATCTAGTCCCATCACTTCATGGCAAATAGAAGGGGAAAAAGTGGAAACAATGACAGATTTTATTTTACTGGGCTCCAAAATCACTCTGGACCATGACTGCAACCATGAAATTCAAAGACACTTGTTCATTGGCAGGAAAGCTATAACAAACCTATACAGCATATTAAAAAGCAGAGACATCACTTTGCCAGCAAAGGTCTGTATAGTCAGAGCTAGTTTTTCCAGTAGTCATATACAGATGTGAGAGTTCTTTGGACTACAAGGAGGTCAAACCAGTCAATGCTAAAGAAAATCAATCCTGAATACTCATTGGAAGGACTAATGCTGAAGCTGCAGCTCCAATACTTTGGCCACCTGATATGAAGGGCCAACTCATTGGGAAAGACCCTGATGCTGGAAAAGATTGAGGGCAGGAGGTGAAGGGGGTGACAGAATGAGATGGTTACATAGTGTCACTGACTCAATGGACATAAATTTGAGCAAACTCCAGGAGATAGTGAAAAACGGGGAAGCCTGGAGTGCTACAGTCCCTGGGGTTATAAAGAGTTGGACATGACTTAGTGACTGAACAGCAACAGCCACCATTCACACTTTGATTGACTTTGAGATTATGGAATTCTTAATATTAGTGATTGTTTCCAGCCAAGAAAAGATGTCTTCCCATTCTTTGTCTTCTTTTATGCCTCTCAGCACATTTTGTCACTTTATTCATAGGTTATGCATATTTCATGCTAGGTTTATCCCTAGGTATTTTGAATGTTTGCAACTTAGAAATTACAATTTGTCCAAATCCTACACATCAAGATTCAAAAAAGATCTTACCCTCCAACATTTAGTCAGCATATCCTGTTAACGTGCCACCTAATTTTAATTTCTAGCTCATCCTGAAATAAATGTGTCCTCACTAAGTTTCTTTAGTCATAGCCTTTAGAACTTTATCATTTGTAGCTGCCTGATATCTTGTAAACATTCTCAGTATTTAAGCTGGTTCTTATTTTATGAATCTATCCCAGCCACAGTAAAAATACTACTCCTTCCAGTTTCACTTGCAGCTACAGTACAAGCATCAGACCTAGGTTGTGCCAAGCAAATACACCCAAGGAAGACTCCAGAAGTAAAGCATGGAAGGTAGCAACGTGAACCAGTGGCCACATGTGCAGAAATTGATCTGGCAAATGTAGAGTGCTATTATCTGATTCTTCAGAAAGAGTCGACACATGGCACCAAGTGCAGTCAGTGGAGGGTGGCACAGTATGTACTCCTGGTAATAACAATCCTGCAGCAGTTTATTGTTTAAGAATGTATTGTATTCAAACTTGGTCTGATGGCTCCTGCAGAAAATTTGTGAGCTACCTGAACTACCTTAATAAATCTCTTTTTCTTTAAACTAGCCAGAGTAAATTCTCTGACTTGCAACGAAAACTGACCAATTTACAGATGAAAGATGGAAATACATGTAGTTGGCACTAAGGAAAAAGAACTATTAGCAAAAGTTGATGAGACTGTGCCCTTGCTTATCTTTCTATTCCCTAGGCATTTATCTAATTATGTCCTTTAGCAGGCCTCTGACTAGTAAACAGTTTCTGTTTGAATTCCTCAAGTGCTGCTGAACTTGGATCCCTGGTGTAAAAAGCAAACATACTTTCACAGCATAGGACTTTGATCCCTCAGCTGTATAATTAACCATGTGTTATGGAGAAAAATGTGTGAATTTGATAATTTTAAATCCTTCTTAATATTGGCCATCAGTATATCTAGAGGAAATTGAAGTATACTTGAACACACAAATTAAGTATATGTATACAACTATTAATTCATGCTGAATGATAAACACATGCAATATTGCTAAACCATATACTGGTCTTGGCTACACCATCACCTTCAATAACCTTCCATATTTTACTGGATTTCCTAAGCCATGTTAATAAGCTAGAGGAGACCAGGACTTCAGAACTGAATGAGGATGGGATTTATTGCTTTTGTTATTGGCTTCTCATACTGGAACACCAATTGAAGGTAAAAAAAAAGTTCTCTTCAAGATTGCTAGGTGTAAAGTATGGACACAAGAAGCTGAAAATACATTCTCTTCTCTTCTTTTTTTAATTCTATTTTCTTTTTAAACCTCATATACGGGGGTGACCCATTTCTACTTTCAGGTCTCCTTTCCACTTCCTCAACTAGATAGTGAAAAATCTATTCTGTTCTCCCTTAGTCAAATTCACAGATATCTAAGGCTCCTTCTCTATTTGCCTTCACCAAGACTGAGATAATTTCTACTCATTTTCAGAAGTGCACCTCATACCCTGTTCACGGTATCTACTAGTTATTAGAAGAATAACGATTAACAGAGGATTAATTCTCAGAATGCTCACACCCATCTCAGATGCCATTTATTTCTCTAGTTTCAGAACTGCTAGCCTGTAACCTTTATTAGGAAAGAAACTTGTGTCTCTCTTGTTTAGCACAGTCTCTGGTACATATAGGCCTCACAAGCACTATTTGTTAAATTATGTTTTGGTGTTGGATTATCATTGATCTGTTTCTTGGATGTATGTGAAAATACATTATAACTGAATTTCAAATTTCCAAAGTATTTGAGGTGGTCTAAGGTCCAAATAGCAAAGCATCCTGAATATATTGTTTTTCTTCTTGAAATTTATTCTTATAATTTACTTTAGAACCAAAAGGATGAGAAGGAAATTCATATTTATTCCACAATTGCCTTGTCTGAACACTTTTTTGAAAACTTTATGTTTTGGGGGAACTTTAAGGTTACTTATATAACCAACTATATGCTCTTGTTGTTTAGTCTCTAAGTCATGTCCTGCCAGGCACCTCTGTCTGTGGGATTTCCCAGGCAAGGATACTGGAGTGGGTTGCCGTTTCCTCCTCCAGGGTATCTTCCTGACTCAGGGATCAAACCCACATCTCCTACATTAGTAAGCAAATTCTTGACCACTGAGCTACCAGGAAGCCCTAAACTATATGCTCTAAAAGTAGTGTATTCAAGTGAATTAATCAACAAGGTTTTTCCAATGGTCATGTATGGATGTGAGAGTTGGACTATAAAGAAAGCTGAGCACCGAAGAATTGATGCTTTTGAACTGTGGTGTTGGAGAAGACTCTTGAGAGTCCCTTGGACTGTGAGGAGATCCAACCAGTCCACCCTAAAGGAGATCAGTCCTGGGTGTTCATTGGAAAGACTGATGTTGAAGCTGAAACTCCAATACTTCGGCCACCTGATGCAAAGAGCCGACACTTGAAAAGACCCTGATGCTGGGAAAGATTGAGGGCAGGAGGAGAAGGGGATGACAGAGGATGAGATTGTTGGATGGCATAACCGACTCAATGGACATGGGTTTGGGTGGACTCCTGGAGTTGGTGATGGACAGGGAGGCCTGGAGTACTGCGGTCCATGGGGTTGCAAAGAGTTGGACATGACTGAGCGACTGAACTGAACTGAATCAACAAGGACCATCTAACAAAGAGTTGAACTGAAACATTTAACCAGTGAAAGTTTGAGGGATTATCTCAACTATTTCATGTGTTAGAATTGATATTTATAGACTCCATATTATAGTATAATTATGTGGGAAAATTTTCTATCACATTGAAAAGTCCAACTTTTTCTGACCAGACTAATAGACCATACTGTCTAGACAGTCTTTTCCTGTGACGACATGGCTAAAATGGATTTTTAAATACTAGTTCCTTTGGCTCTGCATTTATCTAATTGCCCTTCTGAAAGATAAACCCTAGCTCAGGTAGCTGCTACAGATTTTCTCTTTTGTGCCATGATTCACTTTTATCCTACTGACCTTCCTTTTCCAGCAATAATTGCAATGAAAATTAATAGCAATTGGAAATCAAGAAGAATTTTACCCTAGAAACTTGAGAATGTGAGAAAAACTGAAAACTTGAAAGGTAGTATCTTTTATAAGTACTTTCTTGAAATTATTTATTTATTGCCTTAATCATGTTGCTTGGAACTATTGGCTTTCATATAAACACAATTAAGAAACATTTTCTTTTCACATAAAAAGCAGATGGGTACTTGTTTTCTAATAAAGCAAAATGATGACAGAATGAAAAGGAAAAGAAGAGAAGCTCTCCAAACCTACAACATTGTAATTTCTTTTTCCTCTTAAAGAATACTAAAAGGTCTCTTTTTTTTTTTTTTTGCCCCTTCATTTGGGAATTTATCTCCTCAGCTCTTTCAAGGCCACTCAGAAGAAAATCAAGTCCATAATAGCTGGAAACAAAAATAAGTGGCAATTACTTTGTAAGTGACCACTTACAAAGCAGAGCCTTCTTTTACGCATAAAGTCTTCATGTCATTTACTTCAATTTGAATCACCCATTTCTTAGCTGTTTCAAATTCTTGTCAACTCTAGTGATCCTTTTTCTTTACATACCACACTACAGATTAAGGTAACTGATTTTGCATAGAAAAAAGTGAAGAAAAAAAAAAAAAAACACTGAGAACCCAATTTCAATCAGCCAGTGGGAGAAAAAAGGTCAGTCTATTAACAATTATTAAACAGCCACCATGTGTGGAGTGATGAAATAGATTCTGTGTGGGGAAACGGGAAGCAGACGATAGTAGCCATACTTATTGAAGAACTCAAAATGTAACAGGGACAGAACAAATCTCACAGACACTGAACAAATACAAAGGTAATGACATGGCAAAAAGACAGGGGAAATATGTATGAGTAGCCTGAGTATTTCATGCAGGACCAAAATCAAAGATGAGTCTAACTTACCATCTTACTGCTGGGGTATAGTTCACTTCACTCTCTTTACTGCCTTGCTCACTTATAGAATAGACTATAGGACAGACAAACAGGGTCCGACAGATGCAGCATGTATCAGCCTCTCATCACATCATTATACAAATTTGACCACTCAAATTTCCCTCCAAATGTGTGAATTCAGAGGTTTTAAAGCAACTTTTTAATCCCCAAACTATATTCTAGAAAACCATTAACTTAAATTTTCATTAGAAAGTGAATGCTCCCCCTGTCTCTTCTACACTAGTTTAATAAAAACAATTAAAATTAATAGTTTTCACTGGATTCCTGAAGAAAAAAAAAATTTAAAAAGAAACAATTCTCCATGTGTGAATCTCAGCCAAGTGAGCAGAAGAAAATGTGAAAAATGAGAGATGGCTCTGGCTATCCATGCAGCGTTGGGGAGAGCATGGTGCTACCTCTCCTGTTTATCTTGATAGGGGGCTGTCCAAACAGAGGGAAATTTTTGAAAAATAGTAGATAATGAACACAGAACAGCAACCTGGGAAAATCACTAAGCAAGTCAAACAGCTAGCACTCTTAGCTTTTCCTTCTTTCTTTTCCTACATTTTTTGGCAATGAGAATAACCAAAGCACAGGATCACATGCATTAAACTTTTTCAAGATAAAGTTCCTATTTCAAAAATAGTAAATTCCTAGTGGGAGCATGATAAGAAGTATGTTGATTCTTTTGGAGATAGATAGTTACTGCTGTGGATGCCAGTGTTTTTGTTGATTTTGTTTTTTTTAAGTGCTCCAAAAAAAAAAAAATACCATCCATCTGTCCTTAATCTGGAAATGACTCAATGGTTTGCAAGCTTTTGTTTAAAGCTCACAGAATTGCTATACATTGATTTGACTGCCTAAATGTGAAACTGAAGCCTTCAATGAGACACCCAAGTGAGAAAATTATTAGAATAACAGAATTATGTTTTTTAATAACCATTTATTGTCATCCAGTGTATTTAACTTAATACCTTATGTCTTTGACATCTAGTTAAAATGTTAGTCTCATCTAACTGAAATTGATGAAATCTAAAATGTATAATTAATGACCTCCTTTGCAGAAGAGTAGAAAATTAACTTTATTTCTTTTAGAAAAGGTGTTATTCTCATGAATATCCAAATTTCTCTAAGTTGTTGAAAGTAGTTTAGCTTAATAATCTTATTTTTAAAAATCACAGAATTTTTATTCTTCCTTTTGCAAAAGAAATAAAAGCCACATGCACTGTAACATTAATGCTCAAAATTAGAAATTTTTGCTGGCTACTTCCATCCTCAAACCCCATACTCATTGCTTGTCATGCCCCCTTTTTACCCTTTTGTATTATTTCTGCACTTATCTGTCTCCCCCACAAGACAGTAAGCTCTTGGTAAAGCAGGAAATAGGTCTTGTTCATTAGAAGCTTTAGTACGCCCATCCCCAAGTCCAACAAAGTGGGTATAGTAGGCATTGTACTCCAATAAATGTTGGTCCATAAATATTTTAAAACTTAAATTAATAACTGTGCAAAAGATTGCATTTGTTTCTATATACAAAAATAGGGAATTGTTGATATCACAGCCAAGATGACACCAAGAGTTCCAAGTGGGCACATGGTGTATAAGCAATACCTTACCCACCTTCCCCTTCCTCTAACTGGCCTGAAGCTGCTGTTTGAGCAATATAACATTCCTCCTTACTTACCCCCAAGGCTGCTCTGGATACCAAATCTGTACTAAGTTCTCCAAGGTTGAGTGTCCCTGCGGGGAGAGCTTAGCTGTGAACGGTGCTTTATTCCAAGGACAAACAGAGTCCCAAAGAAACCCCTCTAGACTTTCTGAGCCCTCTAATCTGTGTGGGAATCTAATGCTGTCCTGGACAAGAAAAGGCAGAGTTCCTTAGATAGTGTGCATGTGCTTTAAGAAAATGGTTCCACAGCCTAAGTCTGATTGGAAAAGGGAATATTAATCAGCTGCTGAAAGTTGGCCTAGAGCAATGTTGACAGTGAGTGTCACGGGTCTGTGGAGTGTTTGTCTAAATCTCCTTGGAGTCAATCGTATTTCTGTCATCAGCAGAGCCAGTCCTCTAGTACACAAGGGTTAAGGTGTTTGGCTTCTCATTCTCATCTCTACTCTGGTAGAAGCCAAGCATCCTCAATAGGGAGTGAAAAGGCAGGAGAAGAAACCCTTTGAGTTCAACCTCCCCAGCTCCAAGAGTAGCAGCAGTGAGAAAATAAATATATAAATAAATAAGCAGAACTAGCTTTAGCCTGTGGTTAAAGAGAACTAAGAGTCCTGGTCCTGGACCAGGCAGCCCAAGAATCAAGCACAGAACCAGAATTAGTTCCAAGTACAAGATTTGCAATAAACAGCAAAGGGCCAGAGGGTCAGAGAGAGCTGCGATGATATGCTGAAGGAGGAAGCCTTTGATGTTGTTCCACTCACAAATGTACCAGCAGGCAAGGAACTGTTAATGGCCCTGACCAGATTTGTTTTTTCTCAGTTCCCAAATTATCAGAATGAGAGTGGGAGAGTATAGAATTCAGGTGCCTGCCCTTTTGTGTGTGTGCTCAGTCACTCAATCACGTCAGATTCTTTGTGACCCCATTGACTGTAGCCTGCCAAGCTCCTCTATCCATGGCATTCTTCAGTGGGTTGCCATTTCCTCCTCCAGGGGATCTTCCCAACCTAGGGATCAAACACAAGTCTCTTGTGCCTTTTGCGTTGGCAGGCAAGTTCTTTACCACTGTGCCATCTGGAAAGCTTGCCTGCCCTTCTAGAAACAGTTTTTAGCTTGGAGTGCTTGTTTCTTTCCCAAAATCAGCATCAGAGAACCATCCATTGTCTCTGAGAGAGAGGCAGAGCAGCGATGTGAGAGGTGTCCAAGATGATGATGACAAATGCAAAATTGGTGAAAGCGGCATTTGAAAAAGTCTCAGGAAGTCAGCAAAAAAGAAGTCCTATCTGTGGCTCCAGGAACAGCACCTCTGCCTGAGATCAATGAAGGATGTAAGCCAGAATAACTCAAACACATTACTTTAGCAAATAATAGGTGGTATGTGAGCAGGTGAGAGGATTCTGAGAGACCAAGGGTGTCAGGGTAAGGCATAAAGCAAAATTTGCTGAAGGAAACAGTTGGCGGTGCTACGCTATCCCTGTGGTATACAAACCTGTGCAGATGTGACTGTCCCAGTGGGACTGGATGGCTCAGACTAAGACTGGAACTCACCTGGATACTGCGGGCATAGACAGGAGGGAACTGGGTGCTCTCGTTTGTCATCTGCATCAGCATTCCTCATATATTCATTGAGGGACCAGTAGACACAGGCATTGTTCTAAGACCGGGGATATACAGTAGTGAGCATAAAAGATAAAAACCCTGCCCTCATGAATTTTGAGTATATAATATGAGGATGGTGACAAGGGTAATGGAGAAAATATATCCGGGAAGAAGGGAAAGGAATGATGGTGGGGATGGATCCCAGGAGTTCCTGGAGCCACTACTTCCTCCTTTAGGAAAATGGTGGTTTGTGTCCTCTGGGAGCAGTTGGAGCCTGCTCTTACTGCCACCTTCTCTCCAAGGGCTGCTCCTTTCATGACGGCTTCCCTGTGGGGTGCCCTTCAGCACCAGGCCTTCACACGAAACTCAGAGCATTACTGGAACCTGGAGAGGAATGGATAGAATGGATCTCCTTTCCTTTGCCACACTAACCTTTTAGTTTCCACAAGAATAACCCAGCAGACTACATAGATTTCAGCAATTTTCTTTCTTAAAAAATGAGTGGAATTTCAAAAGAGAATAAACACAGAAGCAGAACAAATATCAAAATTCCAGCAAATTGGACTTTTTCCTTGAGTGTCAGATACACCACACAGACACATCTTAAGAATTAAACCTTCAGAAAAGAAGGTCCCTTGGAACCCTTTCCCCAGGCCCTGCTTTGGTTCTTTTATACCCACAAAGGTGCACGCATGCACACACACTTATACAACCTTCTTTCCACCACCATGTTTAAACAGATATCTGCTGATGATAAGAAAAAGACAAAGCAATATAGACCAACCATCTCTAGTTTCTATCAATTCCTAAATGTTACCTGGCTGGGGTGGGAGGTTAGTTCCTCATTAATAGGTCTCTTGAACCTTTCCCCTTTTTTTCATTTTTTAGTATTTTTCAGTATTAACTGAGAACCATCTCCTGATTTACATTGTCTCCATCATATAAACAGCCATTTAGTTTTCAAAGTCTGGGATTTCATCCTTTCCCAAATTAATTCTGTATTCAGGAACAGCTCTAAGTGCAAAACAGCATAGAAAACCAACTCCATGAAAGAAATGATTTGAAATAAGAAAATGAACCCAAATTTTCCTTAGTAGTTATACAATATAGCTTGAAATTCATCTCTGAAATTTCTTCTTTGACTGGACACCAGAATAATAAAGAAATTAAAATTACCAGTATATCAGGAATGGAATAGCTATTGAGTACTCAGAAAAATGAAGGTTAAGTGATTTGGTATTTTTGACCCAATAATCTATTAGAAAGAAAAGACTAGTTCAAATACAACCCTCACTGGACCATGCCTCACCATGGGAAAACTGATCATCGTCGCCACTTAGATTTGTCAAGGATCATTTCAGTGTTTAGTAGAAGAAAATTTTAATATTCCTTTAATATTGAACTGGAGGAATACTGTGTCTGAGAGCTCATTCACTCAGGTTTTCAGTTCAGTCTGATTTTGATGAGCACTGTCCCTTTTACTTTCTACAGATTATTTTCCTTATGTAAGTTTTTCCTGGTAAAGTTGCATATTCATCTAATATTCTCTTTATGCAAATTAAGGTTATTTACATATATAAAACTGGTTAAGAAATCAAAATGACATCAATTGATATTTGCAGGCAATTTCATCTGTGTATTTTTCAGTTTCATAGAATTTAAATTTAGCAGTTTCTGACTTGGATTCCATTAGATTGGTACACTTAAGAGTTAAGCTGATTTTCTTTCATTAAAGTTTAGTTTCTGAGGTTTAATCAGTGAACATATAATTGCTTAAAGTATTCATTTTATAAGATTTTTCAATTAATTATCAAAGATGCTTAAAATCTAAAAACCAGTACTATTTTTATACTTGTGGTCATAGATACACAGCACAATTTTTGCAGCTAGTCAGCTTGCTCTACTTTAATCTAATAAACCAGCTGGAAAAATGGTTCTGTTTTATCTCTGCCGGATTTCTTTCTTTTTCTTCTTCTGTATGAATATGGTCCCTTGATACTTTATCATTCTGTCTCAACGGCCATAAGATTTTATTTCAAATCATTCTTTGATTCCTCAGGTAATAGTTAACATTGAGAGTTTAAGCTAGACACAGTATTGAATTATTTCATTTAATCCTCATAATACCCCTTAGATGCACTTACCATCACTATCCTTATAAAGACAAGAAAAGTAATGCACAAAGAAGTCAACATTAGGAAGTAATACCTACTTTCCAAGTCCATCATAGTCTTGTTAACTGAAAAATTATATATGTAAAGAATGGAGCTGTACAAGGTCTTCCATGTTCTTATTAAATGCAATGAGATATGTGAAGCATGCGGCATAATGCCTAGCATACTTTTTGCATTGTAAGCATTCAAAGGGAGTTTCCATTGTACTCTCTGTGTATGTTTCTCTGTTAGAGTAAATGGTTCACCCTGTTTCAGGTATTTGTTTAGCTAAATGACCTTGAACAAAGTGCTTCACAGCTTGTAAATTGGAAGGCAGCATTCTTACCCAGGGAGTTCTTGCCTGGGGCCCTAGCTCTTACTCAGTACAATGTTGTCGCTGTTGTTATTCAGTTGCTAAGTCATATCCAGCTCTTTGCAACACCATGGACTATACAGCACACCAGGCTCCTCTGTCCTCCAAAATCTTCCAGAGTTTGCTTGCATTCATGTCCATTGAGTCAGCAATGCTATCTAACCACTTTTCCTCCTCTGCTGTCCCCTTCTCCTTCTGCTTTCAATCTTTCCCAGCATCAGGGTCTTTTCCAATGAGTCAGCTCTTTGCATCAGGTGGTCAAAGTATGGGAGTTTCAGCTTCCTTAACAGTCCTTCCAATGAATATTCAGGGCTGATTTCCTTTAGGACTGACTGGCTTGATCTGCTTGCAGACTCTCAAGAGTCTTCTCCAGCATCACAGTTTGAAAGCGTCAGTTTTTCAGGGCTCAGCTTTCTTTATGGTCCAACTCTCACATCTGTACATGACTACTGGAAAAACCATAGTTTTGAATATATGGACCTTTGTTGGCAAAGTGATGTCTCTGCTTTTTAATATGCTGTCTAGGTTTGTCATGGCTTTCTTTCTAAGAAGCAAGTGTCTTTGAGTTTTAGGGCTACAGTCCCCATCTGCAGTGATTTTGGAGTCCAGGAAAATAAAATCCACCACTGCTTCCACTCTTTCCCCTTCTATCTGCCATGAAGTGATGGAACCAAATGCCATGATTCTAATTTTTTCAATGTTGAGTTTCAAGCCAGCTTTTTCACTCTCCTCTTTCATCCTCATCAAGAGGCTCTTTAGTTCCTCTTCACTTTCTGCCATTAGAGGGGTATCATCTGCATATCTGAGGTTGTTGATATTTCTCCTGGCAATCTTGATTCCAGCTTGTGATTCATGTAGCCTGGCATTTCTCATGATGTACTGTGCATATAAGTTAAATAAGCAGGGTGATAATATATAGCCTTTCGTACTCCTTTCCCAATTTTGAACCAGTCAGTTTTTATATGTAAGGTTCTAACTGTACTCCTTGACCCACATACAGGTTTCTCAGGAGACAGGAAAGATGGTCTGGTAGTCCTATCTCTTTAAGAATTTTCCATAGTTTGTTTTGATCCATAGAGTCAAAGTCTTTAGTGTATTCAGTGAAACAGAAGTAGATGTTTTTCTGATATTCCCTTGCTTTGTCCATGATCCAACAAATGTTGGCAATTTGATCTCTGGTCCCTCTGCCTCTTCAGTACTATATATTGCTGGATAAGCAATACAGCATTGATTAGTCCATCAAATCAACATATATTCCACCTTATTACACTCTCATGGTACACAATGGATACCTCTGTTCCCACACTGATTTGGGAATATCAACCATAGTCAAATCTAGATGACAATGTCAAGGTGTAAATAAGAAAGGAAGATATACAATGTAAAAAGTACACACAGTAAAGGGTGTAGGACTATAGTGGAAACGCTCATAAAAACTGTAAATCTAGACTCAAGACTGGGTAGTCATGACCTATCTCTTGGTGGAAAGAAAAAGTACAAAAAAATCTAAAGCCCAAAATGTAAGAGGGATGATGAAGCCTCTTGTTCATAACCTTCATCTTGGTGATGCTTTTAAGTCAACAAGGAAAATAGTATAGTAACTGTAGTTTAAGAAACTTTTAAAGATATTATCAGTCTTCTTAAATGCTACCAAACTGCTCTTTCTACAACACAAATCTGATATTCCTCTGCCAGGAATATCTTTCAATGGCTACTCATCACCCACAAGATCACCATGATCTGGCCTTGTTTCTTGCAATTTCTCTCCTTTCCCAGCCTTGCACAGACCACTTGATGTAGTGGAGAGTATTTGGGTTTTGAAACTAGAAAAATGCAGATTTGGATTTCTTACTCCACTACTCCAAATTGAGTGATCTAGGGGAATTTAACCTCTCTGACTCTTATAGCCTTCTCTATGACTTGAGGATAATTATAAACACTTTCGTGGTTGTATCATTTGGATTAAATATGACATTGGGGCTTCTCCAGTGGCTCGGCAGGTAAAGAATCTGCCTGCTATGCAGGAAACACAGGAGACTTGGGTTCAATCCCTGAGTTGGAAAGATCCCCTGGAGGAGGAAATGGCAACCCACTCCAGTATTCTTGCCTGAAAAATCCATGAACAGAAGAGCCTGGCAGACTATAGTCCATAAGGTTGCAAAGAGTCAAATAGAACTGAACAGATTAGAGACAGTGTGATATTATTTGGATTAAATAATATAACACAATGCCCAGCATGCCCTAGGAATTTTATAAATTCAATTTGTTTTAATCCCATTATATTTTATTTGTATATTTTTTTAAAATCATATCAATACATGGAAACATTTCCAAGTTTCTTCATTTCTTTATGTCCCATTTTATTCATCTTTAAAATGGTCACCTAGAAGAGTTTTAATGAGGAATGGAGAAAATAATGAAAGCAAGGTGTGTAGAAATTACTCAATAAATGTTAATTATATTATTGTCACTGCTGCTGCTGTTAGTCCATGAACTCCTTGCACACAGAGACCATGTCTTATTTTTCCTTTTATGCCCAGTGTCTTACCTAACACCTACTTATACAGTGGATCCTCAACACACTTCTAAAATATGAACAAAAGAGTTTTATCTGCTCTGCTCTTGAGGCAGGATTTCTTGAGACCCACCAACACTACTGGATTCCAAAGCAGTTCCAAATCTCATATTCTTAGTCCTATTAGAGATTTCAGAACCTAACTTTATTACAGTTACCGTAGAAGAGAACCCCTAAACCTAACTACTTCAGCATAAAAAGTTTTTCTCTCATGGTACAGCCTAAAGCATATTGGATTCCCAAGGTCTGTGATAGAGATAAAATTACCAAAAATAGGTAAGTTCCCATAGAGTAGCATTTATGTGTATATTTATTTATATGTGTGACTTCCTTAACTATCAATACCCCTCAGTCCGTAATCATTAACGCAGTGCTTTGTCTTTCATAAGAATTCAGAAGATATTTATTATTTACTAATCAAACTACACAATAAAGTCAAGCTGCTATCCAAATATTATAGGGCAAAAAAAATCTTATCAAAGAAAAGTTTAATATAAAAGCCTGTATTTACTGATGTCTAAGTTAGCTTTGCAAGAATATTAACTAAATCATATTCACACTGAAAGCTCTTCTTGTACCAATTTAACGCACTTCTATGTTAAAAAGTTTTTTCAGCTAGCTTAGTATGTGTATGACAGAGGTGATAAGTATTCTTTTGTACACCAGTTCAGTTCAGTTCAGTAGCTCATTCATGTTTGACTCTTTGCAACCCCATGAACAGCAGCACACCAGACTTTCCTGTCCATCACCAACTCCAAAGCTTGCCAAAAATAAAAAAATGTCCATCAAGTCAATGATGCCATCCAACCATCTCATCCTCTGTCATCCCCTTCTACTCCCACCTTCAATCTTTCCCAGCATCAGGGTCTTTTCAAATGTGTCAGCTCTTCTCATCAGGTGGCCAAAGTATTGGAGCTTCAGTTTCAACATCTGTCTTTATAATGAATATTCAGGACTGATTTCCTTTACAGTTGACTGGTTTGATCTCCTTGAAGTCCAGGGGACTCTCAAGAGTCTTCTCCAACACCACAGTTCAAAAGTATCCAGTCTTCAGTGCTCAGCTTTCTTATAGTCCAACTCTCACATCCATACATGACTACTGGAAAACCCATAGCTTTTGCTAGGCGGACCTTTGTCAGTAAAGTAATGTCTCTGCTTTTGAATATGCTATCCAGGTTGGTCATAACTTTCCTTCCAAGGAGTAAGCGTCTTTTAATTTCATGACTGCAGTCACCATTTGCAGTGATTTTGGAATCCAAGAAAATAAAGTCTGTCACTGTTCCCATTGTTTCCCCATCTATTTGCAATGAAGTGATAGGACCAGATGCCATAATCTTTGTGTTTTTTTTGAATTTTAACCCAGCTTTTTTACTCTTCTGCACACAGGAGTCTGAATATTCCTGAATTCAATGTAGAGAGTGTTAGAGTATGATAAATACTGAATATTTTCTCTTCATAGCCACTAAGTGCTTTGCTGGTATTGACTCATTTAATCCTTTCAACAAACCCCATGAGAGAAGTTCTATTATTATTCCCTTTTACAGATAAAAGAACTGAAACACAGAGAAGTTTCAAAACTTGCTCAAGGACTCACAGCTGGGGAATGGCACAGCCAGAATATAACTTCAGGCAACCTAACCAACATTCTGTGCTCTTTACCACCTCCTTTACTGTTCCTGTAATAGAGCATAGAAAAAAAACTTTACAAAGTAGAAAGGACTGTGTAGAATACCACACAGGCAAATTGTCATTCTAAACAATATGTTTTTATATTGTCTTGTTTTTTTTTTTTAATTTAAAAAAGCTTAAGCTTTAGTATAGCCTAAATTGATAGCACTTAAGTTATGAATTATCCTGGGAGCTGCTTTCTTGATGCCAAAAGGCATTTGATTTGATGTGGCAAAATAATACAATCCAGTTTTAAGGGTAAAATTTGAGCTGAACTCAAGATTTGCTTTTTAAAAAACAATCTGTAATCTTCAGTTACCAATGGCTGATTTCCAGGTTCTATTTTGAAAGTGATAATTAGGCCTGGAAATTTTCGCTAACTTTGTTATGTAAATCACACCTTTGGGGAAAAAAATGGACAAAATAACACAATAGCAATAGGAAACCAATTTACCGTGAATGATATTTTTTCACCTATTCAGTTAGATGATATACGTGTGAGGCTTTTTTGCCATACTCAATGACTCCTAGAGTATTTAAAAATTCAGCCTCCAATTTAAAAAAGAATGGTGCTTGTTTTTGTTTATTCCAACCACAGATATAATCTTGAGTTCCTCAGGTTCTGGTTTCCCACCCCTTGACTGGTTGGAGGCTCATTATAAAATCTTGTACCACCAGAATCTTAAATAACTTTTCTCTTTTTCATCACATCCTAGTCCCACCCCACCTCCCATTTTTGCCAGCTTTTCTCTGAAAAGAAATATAAATTAATCTCTGAACCATGTTTTTAAATTCCTATTTCTACACTTCCTAAAAACTTCAAGACTGGCCTAATTATACAATTCAGGAGGACTTTTCTTAGTCGAGGTAATCCCCAAATAAACTCTATACCCTCTCTTGCACAATCAATTGGAGATAACTTCTCTGAGTCAGACAAAAAAAGAACTATATCAGCTCTGTGCCACTTCACAGTGGAAGGCAAAATGAAAATGGTCCCACCAAATAGCACTGGACACCCTATTCTGTCTCCCCGAGAAGCAATGTCCGGTTTTGATGGGAAAGTCCAATTTCAATGATAGATTCAAGACATCTGCAAAACTAAATATATCTCTAAATACAGCACAGCTTGAAAAACAGATTAGATCTTGTTTCAAAACACTATGTTGTTAACCCTTTTCAAGATTCATAATTCCTTGATATCATTATCCTCATCATTAAAGACAAAAAGTATCACAGAAAATCACTTTGTATGCAAATATTTGCTTGTGTCTCAAAATATGACATTTCATGGTGGCCACATTCTACCTTAAATTACTTACCAAATGGCATCCAATGGCTTTCTGATTGCTAAATGCAAGAACAAAAGCAAAATGGATATAATTCTCCTATTCATAAGTCGAGGTCAGAATAGAGAAGCTGACTCATCATAGAGTCGTTACAGCAAGTCACAGCCTTTTCTACCATCATTCTGTTCATTTGTTATTATGAGCTATACAATTGCTGTTTTTCTTTCTTTCTTCATTCAGGGCAGAAACATAAGGTCTAGACCAGAGAGAATGGAGTCCTTAATGGCTCTTTTCTCTCATTTCCCCACTTGACAGGCCAGTTAGTTGGCTTACGTAGCCAGCTGGACACAAATGCCTTTGTCATCTCGCCTCCTCATGCCTTCCTGCCTTAATCACTTGTCAGTGTGCTTTTGTCTTGTCTTCTGAGAGGGTTGGATTCCAGAGCACATATGCTCTCTTTGTTGCAAGATATGACATTCACCATAGTACAGTTTAGTACATATTTTAGTAATTTACCTACTTTAAAGAAGTCACTTTCCCTTTACAGGCAGACCTCAGATATATTGCAGGTTCAGTTCCAGCCTACAAAAAGTGAGGTACACAATTTTTTTTGTTTCCCAGTGCTTACGAAAGTTGTTTACATTATACTGCAGTCTCTTGTGTGCATTGTCTTAAAAAATTAATGTACATACTTTAATTACAAAATATTACTAAAAAGTGCTAATCATCATGTCATATCATCTATGATATGACAAGTATTTTATTGCAAAAAAGTACTAATCATCTTCAAGGAGTCATATCTTTTGGCAATAGTAACATCAGAGATCACTGATCATGGGTCACCATAACAAATACAATAAAACGCGAAGTTTGAAATACTGGGAGAACTGCTAAAATGTGACACAAAGTGAGCAAGTGAGCAAATGTCATTGGAAAAATGGTGCTGAAAGACTTGTGACACTAAGGGTAATCATCAGATCCATTAAACTTGTAACCTGCCTTCACTGATTAAGGTCCTTTAACCCCTGCTACAAAAAAAAGGTGCATGTTCTCCAAGCATCAAGTACTGTAGCCTAAACAACATTATTTGCCCCAATTGTTTTTTAAAAACTTGAAGCCAGTGATGTCCAGTTCAAGCTCCAGACTGTTAAAACTGGTTAGGACCATGGACCCTTCAACTGGGCATGAATGAGTTTCCTCTTGGTGACCTTTTGATGTCAGAGGGCCAAAAACTCCACCCTCAGAAAGTACTAAGACTGCCATCTTCTAAATGTGAGTCACATAAAATTTAGATGCACCTGCCCAGAACGAAGATTATCTCATCCTTTTCCTATTTTCAGTCACCTTTCCCCATACTCCCCACACCTCAGCTTTATCCCATAAATATCCCTTCGACTTTGAAGAGGCAGATTTGAGATTTGTCCTCCCATCTCCTGGCTTGGCTGCCTCATGAATAAACTCTCTGCTCTTTCTGTTGCCAACCTCAGCATCTCAGCATTTGCTGTGCATTAGGCAATTGAGCCTGGTTTAATAATACTTGCTCAACACTGGGTTGCCACAAACCTTCACTTTGTTGGGGGAAACAACAGCATCTGTAAAGCACAGTAAATCAAACCAAAGTACATCTGGATTCATATTCTTCCCAGTGATTGAAGATCGTATACAATAAGGGGACTTTTGTTTTTCAAGCTCTAAATGCTATTATATCTAGTTTTTTGTAAACATACTGACTCAACAAAATCTTCCCTGATTTCATAATATTTCCCTTTTATTTATTAATAATATCTTATTCTATTTTTTCTTACTCTCAACTTGCATATCAGAGGTTCCCAAATCTGTTGCATATCAGAAATGCCTGGGGAAACCCTAACTCTGTGAATTCTGACTCAGCCCTGAAACACCCAAGAAACTCTGTTTTTAAAGCTCCTGCAACAAAAGAGAAAGAGAGAGAAATGGAAGAGAAGAGATGGAAAAGAAACTTTTTTTTTTTTTAAAGTTCCTGCAATTTTATAAATCCTTATTCCACCCCCACCCACCAAAAAATAGAGACTTTTTTCATTGCATAGCTGGTATGAAACAGTTTAAAAGGGCCAAAGTATCTATAAGAGTGTGGCCTGGGACTATAAGTTTTTTACATTCTCTAGTGATCCTGAGGTAGACACCACTGACAGTGACTGAGAACCTTTGTTAGCACCTGGTGCCTGGTGGGCTGCAGTCCATGGGGTCGCTGAGTTGGACGTGACTAAGCGACTTCACTTTCACTTTTCGCTTTCATGCACTGGAGAAGGAAATGGCAACCCACTCCAGTGTTCTTGCCTGGAGAATCCCAGGGACAGGGGAGCCTGGTGGGCTGCCGTCTATGGGGTCGCACAGAGTCAGACACGACTGACGTGACTTAGCAACAGCAGCAGCAGTAATGGGGGATGTTAAAGTGGAGACAGGGAATATAGAGAAGACTGATATGGCTGGAGCACACAGTAGGGACTAAAGTTTAGATTTGGGTAAAGAAATAAGAATCCTTAAATGCTAAATTAAGGAATGTGCATGTTTTCCAATGAGCCAGCTCTTCACATCAGGTGGCCAAAGTACTGGAGCTTCAGCTGCAGCATCAGTCCTTCCAATGAATATTCAGGGTTGGAATATGTATGAGAGAGCAAAGAAATACTATCAGGTATTAGAGTGGAGATAAAGGATCAAATGCTGAAAGGGGCTGAGATGACTTAAGCCTTTAGTTGGATTACAGGAAGACTTGTGACCCCATTAACTGGAAAAGGAGGTCCAGATTTTGAGGGAAAGATGATGAGTGTAGTGGTATATTTTTCACTTGAAAATCAAACTCAAGCTGATCTTGGAAAGATACTCCATAGCCAGTTGGAAATTAAGATCTGGAATTCAGGAGAGAAGTCATAACTGAAGAGATGGGTTTAGGGTCATCCAAAATTGTACTACTGAAATTTGTACACAAGACTTCTCAAGAGACCTTGGATATTTTGAGACTGAGGGGGTTGGGGTCAACTGGGGCCTTAAATTTGACAGTAGGCTGACTGTATCTTCTGTCCTTCCATTGAATCTATGAGCTCAGTGAAAAGGAAATTGTGAGGAATGTGAGAAGGTGTAAAACAAGAAAAAGTAAAAGATTTATTTAGCAATGTCAAGCGTCTGTCCATCAGACTATGTCAATTGCTTTAACAAACAGCCCTCAAATCTTAGTGGCTTAACACAGTAACATTGTACATATTTCTCACGTCACAGTCCAATGAGGGTTAGTGGAGTTCAGAGAGAGCAAAAGGTTAGGGTAAGGGGCTTGACTCTGTTCCATGTAACCACTCAGGGACCCCACTGTTCAACTTTGGTGTCAAGACAACCCTGGCTTCCTCCAAGAGGAGGGTGAGGAAAGAGGAACTATGGAGGCTTTATAAGAGGTCAGACCCAGAAGAAGTATATATCACTTCTACCTATACTCTGGAGAAGCAAATGGAAACCCACTCCAGTATTCTTGCCTGGAGAATCCCATGGACAGAGGAGCACGGTGGGCTACAGTCCAAGGGGTCGCAAAGAGTCAGACACGACTGAACAACTAACACACACACACATACACCCACACTCCACTGGTCAGTTATAGCGCTTAAACTAACTGCAGGAAATTCTGGGAAATACATTTTGCTGCATGCCAGTAGGAAAATAAAACCGATTTGGTGAAGGCATGAAAATGTCTCTGCCACATTCTTGACCAAGAAGGTCACCTCATACCTATTTTACCTCCTCTTTCAGTACACAGAACAAAATCACTGCCTCCCACGAGAGACAGCCCCAGTTCCCATTCAATCACTGCATCTAGCCCAAACACAAGGATCTCTGAGTAATGATCAGGCTGTCCATCTGGTCCAAATGGGATTTCTCAAGTTCTTGTAAACTACGAACTAAAAAAGGCACAAATCATCTGCCTCTCAGCACACATACGCCCAAAATTCAGTGGCAGGATGGGCACATAATTACCACTAAAACACTCCCATTTAGGAAGAGAAAACAGACACAAGTTAAAGCAATCCTAAAACCTTGCTGGGCAGACCTCTGAGGGCCTACTACCCTAAAGTGGGGTGGGCAGTGGGAAACATGTTCTTAGATAGGCCCTGATTCTACTTTTGGGGAGAACTCCTTTGATTGTCCTATCCATGGCCACTGTCTCTACCATCTGGAAGCTACTTCACTATCCAACATCTCCTCTGGCCATGTCTGAAATGGGTACCTTGAAATAGTCCCTTCTTGCAAACTGCATGCTTTTAACCAGCTGCTTCCTGTTAGAGCAACTTGGGAACCCAAGAGTTGTCTTACTGTTTATACAATCAATATTTGTTTTAAATCCAAGCTTGCAGTTTGCAGTTTCTTTGGTAATATATTTTCCTCAAAAGCATAGCATGTTTCTGTTCTACTTTATTTGTGTTCATCTATTAGCTAAGTAAACATCCCCCAAATTTTTTCTAGACATAATTCTCAAGTATACTTTATTTTGGAGAAGGCAATGGCACCCAACTCCAGTACTCTTGCCTGGAAAACCCCATGGACAGAGGAGCCTGGTAAGCTGCAGTCCATGAGGTAGCTAAGAGTTGGACATGACTGAGCGACTTCACTTTCACTTTTCACTTTCATGCATTGGAGAAGGAAATGGCAACCCACTCCAGTGTTCTTGCCTAGAGAATCCCAGGGACAAGGGAGCCTGGTGGGCTGCCGTCTATGGGGTCACACAGAGTCGGACACGACTGAAGTGACTTAGCAGCACCATACTTTATTTCTTCTTTTCCTCACTCTGCACCTTGCAGACTCATTTTAATGGCAGTCAGGGCCATCAAGCTTGGTTGGAAAGTCACATCCTTAATTTGATCTTTACCAAGTGCAAATTTGAATAGGATTATTTTTAAATTTTTTGTCAATCTTATGTTCTGCTGATTGGGGCTTTTAGTAATGGTCATCTTTGTCAACTTTTCAAGGCCCCAAATTTCTAGGCTCTATTATTTTAATTTCTTCTTGCTAAGTGGCCAGTTCTTTCCTGACCTTATCTATCTTTTGAAATATTTTTCAGAAATTACTCAACAGAAGTAAATATATACTGACAATTTTATTCTTTCCAACTATTTCCTCTAGAGCTATTTGTTCAATAGAGACATCATCTGCCTCCAAAACATAAGTGATGACAGTTTTATCAAACCATTTGCTACTATATAACATGGGTTGTCTTTTTTTTCCGCCTTTAATATTGGTTTCTTTGCTACCTACTCCCCTTGCTAAGCCGATGCCATATAGTTTAGGTTTTTATTATACAGCACCAGTCTTGGTATCAATTTCTGTACTAGTTAAGATATCCTAGCTGTTTACAACATCTTAGTGAGTTGAGTAAAAACAGGTTTCGAGTTCATGTCATAGTCATAGCATTTTAGGGACAAAGAGGGGGCTTAGATACTCCCAACTAGAACATAATGACTTTTGTTATGGGCTTAATTGTGTTCCCCTCACCAAAATTCATTTACATACTAACTTCCTGTAACCTCAGAATGTGACTATATATGGAGATAGGGTCTTTACAGTTTAATTAAGCTAAAATGAGATTATTAGGGTGAGCACAATTAAATATGTCTATATTCTTATTAGAGGAGGAAATTTAGACATAGATACATACAAACAGAAAATGGCATGAAGAAACAGGGAGAAGACAACGATCTGCAAGCCCAGGGGAGAGGCCTGGGACAGACTCTTATCCTAAGGACCTCAGAAGGAACCAATTCTGTAGACACCTTAATCTCAGACTTCTGACGTCCAGAAGTATGAAAAATTTTAAATTTGTTGTTTTAAACCATCCAGTCCATAGTACTTTGTTATGGCCATCCTAGCAAACTAATATGACTTCTGAGTCTCCGGGTGTCATCCAGCCAGCAAGTGGGGAAAGAGAGAATGTGAGAATCTTGCAGGAGATCTCAGGATCATTTTCTGGAAACTGTAGGGGCTGTGCCTCTGTATCATGTCTACCCCCATAACATAAGCTAGAACTAAGGCTCATAGATGCACCTTATTGTAGGAGAGATAAGGAAATGTTTAGCTGTTTGCCAGGGATAAAAAGGAAATGTGTTCGGTAAGCCCATGTAAGCATCTCTGCTAGAGTGGCTTAGCTCAGGTTGGGTAGTGTGAACCTGAGGTGGGAATGATTCTCTACTCAGACCAGGAATTAGTGTAATTTCAGCAAAAAACTGGGGAAGGAAGCAGAAGAAAGGGATTTTTTTTCCCCTTCATTTATGTATCACTCTGTTGTTGACTTTTCTCAGTTTTTATATAATTCACTTGGTCCTCAAAATACCCCATTTAAGTATCCACTGAACACATATTTGTTGAATTCATTATACGTAATAAGTACAGAAGAGACTCTCACATAAGAAATTCCCAGTCCATTAGATGTATGGATGGATAGGTAGATACATAGTTGTAGGGGTATTATTGTCCTTATTTTATTTACAAGTAAATGCAGTCACAGAGAGATTGACTTGAATAAGTCATATAGTTAATAACTAATAGTATCTTTTGAAAAATATGAATATATACAGTGTTTGTCAGGCATGTAATAAATACTAGTCATCTCGTTCCACATTTTGGGACCCATTACATCCAGTGTAGTTTTCACAGATTACACAGGGTAATCAAGTACATTAAAACTGCAAGTGAAAGGTGCATTGTAAGAAGCATGACTGTGTTAAATGCTTCTAACTATACATATATCACTTGTTCTGTGACACCACCACCAAGTGCCTTATGTCAACTCTTCAAGGCCCCAAATTTCTAACCACATGTTCAAACATGACTGCCACACACTTGCCCTTCCCACCTGAGCTGCCCAGCAGAAAAGACTCTCCTGTTCTCATCTTTCATTCCACAAAACATGCTATGAAAAAACCCATTCTCTTGTGTTTGCTTATGCTCTTTTTTGCCTATCATCTTTATCTATCTAAATCCTACCAGTTCCTCAAGTCTCTTAGGTGGCCTCCACATAACTCACAAGTTTTCCTGTGTATTTCAGCTGACCACAAGCCTCTATTATCTATCTGAAATCACTACTTACAGCATTGCTTTGGCATACCATCCTTATACTTCCCTTATAGAACACTTTTAATGCTCAATAGACTTAGATTAAAGCATATTTTTATATTTCTAAACTTCTGGGGCTTTCAAAATTTATTTTGTGCCTAAAATAAAGTTTGCCTGAATTGTGTGCTCACTTATTTCTTTAAGTGTCATAAGTTGGAAGATGTTTTTTTGGTGTGGTGTCTAGATAGGGAGGGCTTCCCAGATGGCTCAGTGGTAAAGAATTTGCCTGCCAAACAGGAGACACAGGTTCAATCCCTGGGTCAGAAAGATCCCCTGGAGGAGGAAATGGCAACCCACTCCAGTATTCTTGCCTGGGAAATCCCATGGACAGAGAGGAGCCCAGCAGGCTACAGTCCATGGGGTTGCAAAGAGCCGAACATGACTTAGAGACTGAGCACACACATATTAAATAGAGCCTCCACTAATCAAAAAGTAAAATAGAAACTTACAGCATCTTCCTCCCACTGTCAGGGTAGCAAGGCTGCCTTGGGCTCATAGATTAGATCTGCCTGGAAGAAGCCTTGTGACCATAGATACTCTCAGTTTTCCTCATCTCTTTCCCAACAAAACTGTCTATCCTTTCTTCCACCCCCAGTTATCCAAACTTAATCAGATAAACACATTTTCAGTAAGATACAAATGCTAAACATGGCAGTAGTTTCATGGTTGCAATTTCATGACATTTAAGATGATTTGTGCAAATTGTAGTCAGTGAGACACCCCTAGAAGTAGGAGGGTGGGTTGTGAAGAACTTTAGATGTCTCTCAAATGACAAAATCATATGCTATACCATGGACAAAATTCTGGTTCTGTAAAATATCATCAATGGAAGAGGGAAAAATTGATTTGATTAGTAAAGGAGCATAAAGCATGGAATGTACATAAATCATTTAATGTAGAAGTCTTGTATCCCTAGTATAGCTTTATGGTTATAGAGCATGATTATAGAGAAGCTGGCCAGCTACTTATACAAAAAGTTTGTTGTTGCAGAAGCAACAACAAAATAATTGCTCTTGGATTTAGCATTTAACAAGAGAGATAACAACAAACAATGCTTTAGAGGACGACTTTCTGTTTAACAGTAAGTTAACCTGGTAAAAAATATAATGAATAGATTCAAGCGTCTTCCTTCTCTGCAAGTTTGCTGGCTGGTAGGACCACAGACATTATGGTCCAAGTCCTGAATGTAGTCCAGGCAGGCTCTGACCACCTCTGAGAAATAGCTGGGAACAGGCAGGTGATGTTTTTAGGTTATGAGCTTCAAGTACCTGGAGACCATATCTGGTTGATTCTCTTGGCTTACTCTTGCACAGTAGTACCACATACATTATTGCCACTCAAACATCCTTTAATACTGAAATCAGAAACCTATCTGTCTTTGTTCCTTCATCTCAAGAACAGAAGAGGAAACTTCACCTATACTCAAATGCTCCCATACCACTTGAGGCCCAAATGCTGAGAAATCTTCCCCTACTCCATCATAAAATATTTTCCTATGCCAATTATGGAAGATCAATCATTCAAATAATTCATACTGAGATGGAACAAAGTATCTGGAGAATAATCAAAAAATCAACCATGGATGTGAACACAAAGATATAAATGTCCTTCTAATTTCAATAATTCCTTATTCCTGAAAATAAAAGAAATTATTCATTCCTCCCTTTTAACTATATAGATATAAATGAGCTTCCCCATTGGCTCAGTGGTAAAGAATCTGCCTGCAATGCAGAAGTCATAGGAAATGTGGATTCAATTCCTGGGTCAGGAAGATCCCCTCGAGGAGGGCATGGCAACCCACTCCAGTATTCTTGCCTGGGGAATCCCATAGACAGAGGAGCCTGATGGGCTGTGGTCCATAGGGTCGCAGAGTCAGACACGACTGAAGCAACTTAGCATGCATGCATTCACATAGATATAAATGCATTTAAATAGAAGAGATAGGTTGAGCATCATAACTACCAAATTTCATTATGAAAAGTGAAAAAAGTGTTAGTTGTTCAGTCGTGTCCGACCCTTTGTCACCCCGTGGACTGTAGCTACCAGGCCCCTCTCTTCATGGAATTGTCCAGGCAAGAATACTGGAGTGGGTAGCCATTCTCTTCTCCAAGGGATCTTCTCAACCCAGGGATCAAACCCAGATCTCCCACACTGCAGGTGAGATCAATGCAAGGAAAGAAGAAAAAGACAAAAACTAGTAGCATTCTCTCATAATAATTCACTATAAATGTGTAGTAAATCAAGCTCCACAAAATTTTATTTAATTTTTTAAATAAAAATAATTTAAGGTCTTCACTATAAGACAGTAAAATGAAAAAAAGTAGAGTAAGCCAATTTATTTATTTATGGAACATGCCTTCCCATTTAGAAGTATTTCAAAGCACATCAAAGGATAAATTGTTAATTGCAGAACTAAGACTAAAATGGCATACTGATTACCTGCAAATGTTCCCAGCTCATTTTCCTCTATCACACAAAAATGAAGTAAATTTTTATTATTCTTTTTGTTTCCCATTTGAAAAACTTTTCCACCAACTACTTAATATTAACATGTTTGTGAATCTTACAAACAAAACCCTGTAGTCTGCTTTTATAAAAAAAAGTCTGTTTAATAGCCTTTTTGTGATTAGAAATCTTTTCATCATCTTTACTATATTACAGGGGAAGAAAAGCAATTTCAAATCTTATTATAAATGACAAAAGGTATTTTAAAAAGAAAAAACTAGTTTCAATGATACTTTTTCAGCTCATTGCAATAGAACCGCTTTGATAAACCAATGACAGTGTTTTTGTACAAATTCTCCTTAGTACTTTCATCTGTTCTGTATCTAACCTCTCCAGCTTCAAAAATACTAAAGGAATATGCAAAATCACAAAGAAACGCATCTTTATACATGCCTTTTTGTGAAGAAGAATGAAGTTCTGTGGCTACATCTCTGAATGAGAATTAGTCAGCTTTGTCTTCCTTGTATTCCTCAATCTGACCTGGAATATGGATTCACAAATATAAGTGGTGAAAATAGGTAGAGGACTATCATAGGTCCACCCACCCCCATTTATGGCTGAGTCAATAGGATCTGTTTATGGCCTGTACATATATGTGAGAACAGGAGAAAGGAGGAAAAGCAAAGAAAGGACCTCTTCAACCCTGGCTATTTGAACACCAAAAGATAGTATGTACCCACTTCCAATAACTCATTGAATGTTATTGCAGATCTCTCAGCAAATGAAAACATTAAGTCTAAAAGAGTGGCTTTTCTAGTGCTTCAGACAACCCACATCCTCATAAAGAAAATAAATTATCATTTATTTTTTTAAAATGTCTTATGTGCTTATAACCAAAACACTCCTCTAAACAGTATCATGTGGTGGAAAATGAAAGGAACAAAGGATGTTTTGGTAACTGGGTCTTATTGTGTTAAACAAATGCAGCATGAAGTTTACATATTTATGTGGGTGTAATGATGTAATCCAATCTCAGAAAACTCGTGCATTTACAAGATGATGTTGGGATATATGCATTCCTGAGCACTGAGATTAACAATATGCTTACATAAAACTACACACGTTGTTGATAAAATTATATATATTGCCATCTTTATGGAAAAAAATGAGGACAAAGACAAGTCATTTGTATAAAATATTTTGATCAGTTCTCTATTAGCTTAAAATTGAATTACTTAGTTTTCTCCTTCTAGTTAGAAATGATCCAGCAAATTTTCTCCAAGCATTTATAATTCAGACTGAATCTTATTTTCATATTCTAACTTCTTTCATTTTACCCTAAAATTTCCTCTATGTTTTATCCTATTGTGTATAAGCCACCTTAGATCCTCTTTAAACAACGGGGGAAGCACAGTCAATCACATCTTCTTTCCTCCCAAGAAGCAGGGAGACTCAACTCCACCTTAATAGAGGGTCTGTTCTGAAGATTTACCTCTCAGCTGCCTTGGGAAAATTGTTTGGCCCCCACAGCACCTGCACCATTAGCTTCACAGGTCAAGGAAGAGTTTGGGGAGTAATACATGCATGTACATATTCAAATCACCAGGTATAAGATCTGGCTTGAACTTATGGTAAGTTCTGAGTAAAAATGACAACTTCAGAATCAATATAGAAAAAGCAACCAAAATCTTAAGCCAGCCTCTGTAGCGTCTCTCATTACATACACTGTTGTCGTTTGGGGTAGGATAGTTCTTTCATGCATATGACTGCCGTGCAAGGCTTTTACCTTCATCTCTGTTCCCTGCTCCAGTTGGTTGTAACAATTCCACCGTCTCTTCTCATTTCCAAATGCTCCATGAAGAACTCCATGGAGCTCCTAGATGAAATGTCAGAAACCAACAGCTAGAGACTGAGTAAGGAACTGAGTGTGGAAAGGAAAGTTTGAAGTGTAAACAAGACCTTCTCAGAGCCTCTTGGTGGGGAAAAAAAAGAGCCTAAATAACTTCTTTTCGCTCTTTGCCATTAGATCTTAAGAAAGAAGAGATCATCTGGGATCCTCGTCTGACCAATATCATTGCAGTCTACAATCCATCAAAGACCACAGATAGAATGAGAACAGGGTGAGCAAAGCAGATTTGCCGGTCAGTTTAGAGACTGGCCAAAGAAATAGACATTTACATCACACACACACACCCCAACAACAACACAGTTGCTCACACAGGTTTTTTTTTAAAAAAGTTTTATTGCTATGTCATTCATATACTACACAATTCACCCTATAGAGTGTTCAATTACAGTTTTATTTTCAAAGTGGATTTTATTGGACTAGGTGGTCTCTAAGGGCACTTGCAGCTCAGGGATTCTCCAGCTTGCTGAGCTCTCCCACTTGCCCTTATGAGGAAATGGAGGGTCATTGAGGCCATGATTGCTTGGCTCTGCAATCAGTGCTGAAGGCAAAGACTCTTCACCTCTTTCAACACCCTAGCACAGAACACTTGGGGAATGTGGTGTCCCTAAGCAACAATCGTAGCATTGATAAATTGCACTGTCCTTCACAGAGCTCAAAGCTAATGTTGTTATCTTACAAGAGTATTTATTTTCATATATGCATTACGCAGGTAGGGGTTAAGTATGATTATCTTCACTTCAGTGATAATGAAAGTAAAAGGCGTTGTTTTTGAGTGGCTTAGTCAAAGTCCCACCATTTGTCACTGGGTTAACTGCACTGAGATTTCCAGTGAGAGTGCTTTGCTTTTATCTTTTAGGAGAATAAACTTTAATGGCAGTTTTCTACAAAGTTGAAAAGCAAAAGTTACAATAGAATATAGTTCCTTTGTAAAAGATTCTTGATGTGTTCTTTCTAACTTAATCTTTTGTTACTAACAATGAAGATTTAGCATTTATATACCACTTAAAATCTGCAAAGCACTTTTCAAACGTTAACTAATTAAACATCACCTTGGAAATGAGAAAGAAAGTTCTTATATTTGACATATGCTTCCTTTAACATGTATATTAAATACTTTATTCTGAGTTTATCAGAATATTTGTGACACCAATGAGGAAAATCTCATTTTAACTAATTAATTGTCTTCTTTACAGAATACAATAGAAAGTGTTATTGAAAGTATTCATTATATATTCAGAAATTTTCATTTAAATAGAATAATACAGGGTTTGAGGCTCTTAATGTATATTTGGTGTGACATATTGTGATTTGAAAGCATAAAGTAATATGAATTGGATTGTTTTATATCAACCCTTGAGAGAGGGTAATAAAATCATCAAAATTGTTAATATTTATCAAACCTCCTCTGTGCCAGACACAATTCTTAATGGTTTACATTTATCAGCTTATATAATCTTGCTAACAACCCTATAGTGAAGTATACAATGACCCCCATTTCACAGATGAGGAGACTGAGAGAAGATTTGCTCTAACGTGAACAAGGTTAGATAGCTGGGCAGCCTGGCTCCAGAGTCTATGCTCTAAAGTATACTATTGAAGTCACAACTGAGAGTAAATTTTTTAAGAAGATTGTAAGTTAAAGGCCCATGGACAGTTATCAGGATACAATCTGTCTAGGCCGCCTAAGAAGTCTGAAACGTGTTTAATTATAAATATAGAAAATGAACTAAAATTCTGACACCATTACAGATTTAGGGAAAACAATGATAGATTTCATATTTTCAATATGGATTTTAATGCTTGGTAATTATTTTAAATGCACATATATTAAAAATATTCTTTGCCACTAACCACGGTTAAATTTTTGAATTTTTAATTTGTCAATTTATCTGTTAATAACTTCTAAAACAACTGTTAAACTTAACACTGAGTGGGAAAAAAATGCCATATGTAAAATTTATTCTTTAGATATGTAAAGTACCCAAGGATTTGTGTGCGTGCCTGTGTGTGTGTGTGTGTGTGTGTGTGTGAGTTTGTGTGTGTGTGATATAAGCTAAGAACAAGTGAGGCAAAGTCTTTTTATTAGGAAAAACAAAAATATTACTTTTGGTCTACATATATTGTTTCAAATATTATAGTAAATTCAGTGGATATTTGATAAGCATTTTCCATGCACATATTATCTATTAAGTCTTGTTATGAATCTTTGCAAGAAAAGAGAATATCATATAATTGAGTATGTTATTATAAATATCTTGATAAAAATGTATCATCCTATCTATAATTGAGTGGTGGTTTAATTGCTCAGTTGTGTCCGACTCTTATGACCCCATGGACTGTCGCCCAGCAGGCTCCTCTGTCCATGGGATTCTCCAGGCAAGACTACTGGAATGGGTTGCCATTTCCTTCTCCACCATAATTGAGTATGTTAGTATAAATATCTTGACAGAAAAGGAAATGATCATTTACTATGATTTAATGTGTCAAGATACATGACTTAACATCTAGGTTGAATCAAAGTATCATCCTGTAATAATCTGTTTTATTTACTGTGGATTAGATTTATACTTTAGTCCAAATAATGGTAGCTCATTCATTAAAACACCGAAAACACCTCCATGATGAATGTAAATCTTACCTCTGTCCCCAGTATTACATACAATGGCTCCACTGTATCATCAGAATTTTAAAAGCCAACTTTGAGAAAGCTACAGAATTCTCACTCCTTGTGGAACCAGCACAGAGCAAATTCTCAAAGCTGTTTTCTACTTTTCTTTCTTCTTTCACCACAACCCCTCAACCCTGCAACTAAAAGAGTGAAAGGCTCAGCACTAAGAAGCCATATATGGTCAAAGGCATTAGAAAATAACTCAAATTTTTAAAACACCTTAGTTATTATATCACTCATTGGAAGACATATGCATTATACCCTTTTGTTACTTCTTTCCCTCGTGTTAACAACTCCATCCCTTCATCTGTACTCCTGGAAGTATAAACATACTCTCATGACAGTTAAAAGCAACAAAATTAGTCATGGAGCTTACAAAGCAACTATGTCAGTGATATTTCAACATTCTTATTAAATTAACTTCATCTTTATTAGCCCTCCACTTTGAACAACTCATTTTGTTTGCTTTGCCAGAAGGACAACAGTTGTTGAAGGTAAATATCAAGATAAGAAAAATGAAATTTAGTAATGGTTAGAGAGCACATAGAAAATCACTAGCACATTTTACACTTACCTTCAAAAGTGGAAAAGCTTTCTTTCACTTTCTCTTTGTTTCTGAACTACACTTTTAGGAATGGGAAACCTTGTAACTGATATATGTTTTATGTAAGGCTGGTGGTGATAACGCCACTCACTGGCTCTTGTAACTCTTAAGCGAAACTCTCTAACTCAAGATATGGAGCCTAACCATCAGACAAATCTTCCAATTTAGGAGTCAATCATTTTGATAAAAGCACCAAATTTGGTGATGTTAAAAGAAAGTTATAATAAAAAGAGGAAAATGTGACAAAACAGTTGGGCACACTATATTCAAACTTGTCTCACTGGGGAATGAATGTGATGCAATGTTTGATCACAATCTAGTTGCTAAGTGAAATGATTGTGTGACTAATGAGCATAACACAAGTATCACAAGGACCATCTAGTTAGTAAAGAGGTGTTTCATGTCTAAAAAGGACAGCATTCTATATTAATAGTGCCATGGTAGGAAGAAGCATTTTCAATAATGTTTATTATTTTTTGATTATGAAAGTAATATTTTCCTATGTATGTCTACATAGTTGAGAATATACTACATATAGAATTATACATGTATTATATGTATGTATGTATTCTATATGTATATAGAGGTGCTTCCCAGGTGGTGCTAGAGGTAAAAGTACCCACCTGGCAATGCAGGAGACTTGAGATGCAGGTTTGATCCCTGGGTCAGGAAGAGCCCCTGGAGGAGGAGATGGCAACCCACTCCAGTATTCTTGCCTGGGAAATCCCATGGATGGAGGAACCTGGCGGTCTACAGATTATGGGGTCTCAAAGAGTTTGACACGTCTAACGGGACTTAGCACGTACATGTATATAGAAATTTTTGTCCTGCTTTTTTGATCTTATATATTAAGTGTTTTGAAAGTGTGATTAAGAGATCCTTATTCTGCTATCCACCCAAAGTCAAAAGGCAGGGGGAAAATAGTGAGAAATGGACAGCCAGCTGAATGTGTCACAGCGCTAAAGTAAAACTTACATTTATTTAAAAAAATATTTTTAAAAAAGCTTATCATTATTATTGATCACTTGAGCTCTTCACAGGGCATGTAAACAACATGTGGCGTGTAGGTACATCACTGTTTCTGTCCCATATAACAGAAAACCCAACTCAAGCTGTCTTTAAACAGAGCTTGAGGAGCTTGAATCCAGAAGTTCCGACTTGAGATGAAGCTGAATTTGGCAGCTCCATGGATGTTGTTTTTGTTGTTGTTCAGTTGCTCAGTTTGGAGAAGGAAACGGCAACCCACTCCAGTGTTCTTGCCTGGAGAATCCCACGGACAGGGGAGCCTGGTGGGCTGCCGTCTATGGGGTCGCACAGAGTCGGACACGACTGAAGCGACTTAGCAGCAGTTGCTCAGTTGTGTCCAACTCTTTGTGAACCCGTGGACTGCAGCATGCAAGGCTTCCCTGTCCTTCCCAGAGTTTGTTCAAACTCATGTCCATTGAGTCGGTAATGCCATCCAACCATCTCACCCTCTGTTGTCCCCTTCTCCTCCTGCCTTCAATCTTCCCCAGCATCAGGGTCTTTTCTAATGAGTCAGCTCTTCACATCAGGTGGCCAAAATATTGGCACTTCAGCGTCAGCATCAGTCCTTCCAATGAATATTCAGGATTGATTTCCTTTAGGACTGACTGGTTTGATCCCCTTGCAGTCCAAGGGATGTTACCCGCAAGCCAACTTGTCTTCAGCGCCACACTTTACCTTCCTTGCTGTTGCTTTTATTCTCTCCCTCCACATTTCCCCTGCGTTGCCCCATCTACAGCCACTGCAAAGATGACATCTTAATATCATGCCAGTCAGGAAAAGAAAGGCTCTGAACCAGTCACAGGGACCATGAGGAAGAGACACTGATGTACCAAACAAGTTCCAGTCCAGGCTGAAAATTGGGTATGTCCCACCTTTGGATAAGAATACAGAAAGATACGATAGGAATGGATATTTCCAGAAAAAAATAAACTAAAATAACCAAATAGTAAAATATGTACTCTGTACTATCCTATTATTGTTCTACTGCCATTGGCTCAGATCACACCTTCCTTGATCCAGTCTTCACAAATAAAAAAAGAAATGTGAAAAAAATAGTAGATAATTCATAAATGAACGGCAAAGGTAATGAAAAGTATTTGGATTCGTTACTCAAGGAACGGAAATTTTAAACCTGATCCAACGGATTCCATAATAATAGTTGTTAAAAAAAATTGTGATATACATTTTCCTTCATCGTGGCTTAGACTGGGAGAATTAGCTTGGCCTGTTACCCAAACATTCTGTCACTCACAAGAATAACAACCTTAGCAAGGGCTAACTTCTATTGGTCACTTATTAAGTGTCAGATAGTGGGTGTTCTTTGGAAGGAATGATGCTAAAGCTGAAACTCCAGTACTTTGGCCACCTCATGCGAAGAGTTGACTCATTGGAAAAGACTCTGATGCTGGGAGGGATTGGGGGCAGGAGGAGAAGGGGACAACAGAGGATGAGATGGCTGGATGGCATCACCGACTCGATGGACGTGAGTCTGAGTGAACTCCGGGAGTTGGTGATGGACAGGGAGGCCTGGCGTGCTTCGATTCACGGGGTTGCAAAGAGTCGGACACGACTGAGCGACTGAGCTGAACCGAACTGAAGTGTGCCAAGAGCTTTGTATTCACGCGTTCGGTTAGGCTTTACACCTCTGCTGGGTGGGGACTACTACTATCCTCATTTTAAAGATGAGGAAATGAAGTTGACTTTCTTCTCCAATGTCACAGCCTATAAGTAGTGCAGAATTCTTTCTACATGTCCAGGTGATAAGCAACACAAAGTTCCTACTGAGCCTGTTGCAAGGCTCTGAGATGAGGATTTTTGTTTTTCTTCTAAGTAAGATTCTCGCTTTTTTTAAAGACATATTTTTGTACTCTTCAAGGAGAGCTGCCAAGTCTTATGCTCTTTGAATGCCCATTCCAGCTATTTCAGGACCATGACCAGAATTGATACTTATGGACTATGTTAGTGCATTGATTAATCTGGCCAAAGAGAATCTTAAACTGTTGTTCAAATCTATCTAATTTGAATAGGCACGTCGACCCAAGAGAATTTTAAAGCTTCTTTTACATGCTAAATCTATAAATGTATATTCTGTCTTTACAGTTGAGCCTCTTTGTATCAGTCAGTAATTGTTCTGTAGAAAATTCTCAAGTCATAGTTAAGTACTCAAGTCATAGTTAAGTACTCATGTCACAGTTAAGCACTAATTCTTAGTCATGTATCTGTGGGTTGGCTGGAGTGTCTTTCTTCAGACTGGACCAGAATTGCTCTCATTCCTGGTCTCCTTCAGAGGTGCAACCTGAAGGAGCAGTGTCTACTTGGGGTAAATTCTTTTCTTGAAGGAGACAGAAGAGAAAGTGAAAAAATCTTAGTGTGGACGCATATGTCAAACCTTTGCTCATATTTCTAACAACGCATGGGCCCAGTCACGTGGCTAAGATCAACATCAACAGGAGATGGAAATACACTTCTCTCTTGGAATGTTGAAGGGGGAGAGACTAAGTATTATCTGAACTGTAATTTACTGTATTATACCTCCTCAGATAAAGAACAAGGAGTATAACATGAATTAAGCACATGCTTATTTATCCATGAATTTAGAAAAGATTATGGAGTAGGTACCATATAGTAATTTTTGAGCTAGATGATGACACTGCAGTAATGAATAGTAGCCTAGTGGCAAAACAAATCCCATTTCTTTGTGTATCCTAGTACCAATCCCATTGGTAGACTCTTCCCCACTTGATAGCGAAGAAACTGAGGCATCAAGAGATCAAATAAAATTGGTCAAAGACACACAGATAACAAGTGCCAAAGGTCGCATGTAAAGCCTGCACATAAAGCCTGAATCTTTTCAACCTCATCAGTGTTGTTTTCCAATAATAGAGAAACTCCAAGATTGCTTTAGAAATGAACAACAAAAAATAGACTGCTTATTAGTTAGAGTTATATCCGACAAGCATAGTCAATACGAGTGATAGAGAACCAGAAATCCACTACTGTAGGCATTAGCCTTATACAATCATGGGTGCCGGCTGCCTAGCAGTCTGGTGCTGAGCCGGAGTATCAGCAGTCAGGAAGAAAGATGGACATGAAGTAGAGCAACCAGGGGGAGCCTGTGTGGAAAAACTGGAAGTTCACTAATCGGCCACTGCCTCCAGTCCCAGTGATTTGGACAACTTATGAGATAAGCCAGCATCCTGTACCACAGAGCTGTAGGTGCCCCTGGCCTGAGATTCTTGGAAGCTGAAGGAGTCTGATGGGAGCTGAAAGTGCTGTGGGCCCACGCGCTGCCCCTTGCCAGCAGCAGATCTGCGACAATGTACACGGAGACCAACAGCACCTGCCCTGCAGTAATGCTTGGAGCCTAGAAATGGCTGCCTTTTGGTGCCAAATCCCACTCAGATCTCTATTGTGGCTAACCCTAGCCTGGTGGAGAAGGAAATGGCAACCCACTCCAGTATTTTTGCCTGGGGAATCTAATGGACAGAGGAGCCTGGCAGGCTGCAGTCCATGGGGTCGCAAAGAGTCAGACACGACTGAGCAACTGAACACCAACACCAACACCAACACCAACTCTAACCTGGAACCACATGGGAAGAGAATGTGGGGAAATTGACATGGGGAAAGCCATCACACCATGTTAGGATTTTTACTGTGAATTAAGTAAAAGTTGTATTTAACAGTAAGTATGAAATGAAATGATTTGCTAGAAATTTCAAGTGTTCCAGAGTGGAAAATCCTGAGAGATGTCAGAGCATTTGTATCTAGAAGCTTCTTCCTGTGCAGTAACAAACAGATCGTGAGTTTATTTATTTAAGCCTGACATTTCATAAACAGCCATAGCACTTAGGTTTTCTTTCATCATAATGTCACTCTGATGTATACGATTTGGGTTGCAAGAACTCATACAAGCTTAAGGAAAAAAGGGAATTAATTGGCTTGTATACCTGGAAATATAAGAGTAGCTCTCACATCAGGCATGGCTAGGTTCAGGGATGCAAAAAATATCACTAGGGTTTATTCAGCATCTCTCAACTATGCTAATCTCTGCTTCTCTTTGTGTGTAAGGTCCATGTTTTTCTACTCTAAGCAGGCTAGTGCCACGTGTCAGAAAACATAACTGCCAGTATTTCCCACATGTGTGTCTTTACATCTTGGGATGCAAAAAATAAATAAGCTATTTCTTTCCTCCTCCCACACATCACACACACACACACACACACACACACTTTGAAAGATTCCAAGTTGCCTCGTCTGGGTCATACGCCCACCACTTGCATCAAACACTGTAAGACAGAAGGATGAGATACTATGATTGAACACTTTTGGATCTCCTGCCCACTCCCACAGCAGAAGCTGGCAGGACACTGAGGCTGTCATTTCCACCAAACCCCTAGAATGAAGGAGGAATCACTCCTGAAATAATACTGGAGTCCTGGCCAGATTAAAGTGATTAATGCAAATGTACTTTAAATCAAAGAATTATAAGGTCTTTGTTAATTGAAATAGAGAAGATGTTGAAGTTTATATTATTCTTTTCTCTTTTCTAGAAAGTATGACCATAACACAAATAAACACCTTTATTAGCTCTCTGATAACAAATGAAGTGTAGAAAAAAAAAAAAAAGCACATATTGGCAATAGAAGCAAATGCAGTTTTCTATAGATAGCACTGGCCCGCTGCTATCTCAATTTAAAATACATTAAAAACATCGCCACCAGATGAACCTTATGGCCAGCTTTAGCTTTGAAGGAAATGAAAGAAATCGAATGTCCAGCAGCTATCCTGGAATGTTTTGCCTTGGCCTGAAATTTTTTTATTAACAAATAATGATGCATGCAGCTGTTACCCATTGGTCATGCACAGCTCATATTTTTTAATACAAAACAAAAGAATCCATAAGAATGGAGAGGCTTCCTAATAATGAAGAATGACCTTTAATTTAATGGACTTTACTTTGAGGTAAATTGGTAAAAGCTAATTTTTTATAGCTTGTCTTAAAATTATTTGTCTTAGTGGCTTTGTTTTCAGACATAATGTGAATCTGTAAGTGATAACACTGAAATTGGTTCATAACTCTTCATTCTCTCATTTCTTCACTGATTTTGAGCCCATTGTGTTGTCATGTGCTGGGCTTAGTACTAGTGATACCAAAAAGAATAAGATACATCCTTGCCCTCAAGAAGCTCAAATACGGAGGGAAGGAAAGCTCAAGAAACACAGACAACACTATGAAATGGACGTGTTCCATTTTGCCTGCAGTGTCAGAGAAAGCCTTTTAGACCAAGATCTTGATGAAGAAACATTTTCTAATCAGAGGCCCTAGAAAATGGTATTCCAGGAAGAAAAGACAGCAACCATTGTTATAGGACATTACAGATTAACTATGTCATGGAGTTTAGAAAGATAACTCTGGAAAGAGGGGAAAAGGAGCCGTGACAAAGGAGGGACTGATTACACAGAGACCTTAAAGAGATTACAGAGAAACCTGACGTGGGGCTAAACTAGACACCCTGCAAAGTTCACATGGAAACTAGTAGTAGTGGATTGAATGAAGGTGCTAAGAAAGAGGGAGGAATCAGAATACCTTTCACGTTTCCAGTTTTGGAGACTAACTGGATGGAGGTATCATTGGTGGTATTGGGAGAAAAAGACAACACGTGGGGGGTAAATATGAGGACAGCGAGGATTAGAAGAGAGAACAGATCTGTGATTGCCTATATAAGACATTAATTTGTGTCTTAGTACAATAGCTACATAAAATCGTCTACCCATAATATATTTTTCTTTAGTATATTTTAATGTCCCATTTAAACATATTCATCATGTCAATACACATTATTAAATAACGATATGGACCAAGTCATCTGTTTTTATATTCCCAATACTCTATGAGGAGTATAATTTTTTATGGCAGTAATCTCATGTATGTTTATTATTCTATCTTCACGAGGAGACTTTTAGAATTTTGGCTTCCCTAATGGCTCAGATGATAAAATATCTGCCTGCGATGCAGGAGACCTGGGTTTGATCCCTGGGTTGGGAAGATCCCCTGGAGAAGGGAATGACTACCCAAGCCAGTATTCTTGCCTGGAGAATTCCATGTACAGAGGAGCCTGGTGGGCGGCAGACCATGGTGTTACAGAGTTGGACACAACTGAATGACTAACACATTCTCAGGTACATTTATTATTCTGTCTTCATGAGGATATTACAGGTGCTTTGAGGGGGGTGGGGAAATACCATCTCCATGTGACCACATATTTTGAGACAAGAAAAAAAAAAATGTGTCTGACCTCAACTAAGCTGAGAACTACTCCAGTTTGTGTTTTCTAACCTTCAGTTTTCATATGGAGACATTGTCATCTATAAGAATATAACAATGTTAAACCTTTTCAAATGTCTTTTTGTTTAACTCACAAAATTTGAGGACTACAGATTCTTACAGATTAGGAGTAAACTATTCATCAGAAACAATAATAGCTATTAGATGTTGAATGCACATAGCATTTTTCACTGATGTTCTCAGAAACTTGTTTAGTTCCTAAATTGTGTCCAACTCTTTTGCAACCCCATAGACTGTAGCCCGCCAGGCTCCTCTGTCCATGGGATTTCCCAGGCAAGGATACCAGAGAGGGTTGCCATTTCCTTCTCCAGGGGATCTTCCCAACCCACGGATCGAACCCACATCTCTGCTTGGCAGGCGGATTCTTTACGACTGAGCCACCTGGGAAAGCCCACCTCTAAGAGACTTGCTTACCACCATATTATAAAATGGGCTTCTCTGATGGCTCAGACAGTAAAGAATCTCCCTGCAATGTGAGAGACCTGGGTTTGATCCCTGGTTTGGGAAGATCCCCTGAAGAGCAGGGCATGGCAACCCTCTCTAATATTCTTGCCTGGAGAATCCCCTTGGATAAAGGAGCCTGGAGGGCTACAGTCCATGAGGTCACAAAGAGTAGGACGTGACTGAGCAAATAAGCACACACACACATATTGTAAAACTTTGACAGCAATCTTAGGTAAGGCATTAAAACGAATTTTAAGAAAGGTAACAGTCTTTTTCACATCAAATGTCAGGGTGCAGGGAGGTTGGTTGTCTAGTCTTACTTCACACTGAGTCTTTTCCATTTACTTTTGTTAATGCATTCCAAAGTTGTTAAAATTTCTTATATAAAAATATGATTGATTGTTACAGTGACAGTAATTGCATTTTAGCAAAAGTAACCATTATAGTAATTTTCTTCAAGGAAGAGAAATCTAACTAACTAAAGTAGCTAGTTACTTCCTAACACATTAACTTTGAAATTTTTTAACATAAAAATACTTGATAAGGCAAGTACAATAAAATGGCATGCAATATTTGTAAAACTACTCGCATTAGGTACTTCTCAATTTTATGTAGCTGTTAATCACAAATTAAGTGAAACAAAATACAGGAAAATACTAAAATTTCTATACTAGTGGGCCAATTAAACTAAGTCTTCATTTGAAGCCTTTTAATAACGACTCTCAGAGAGTCTTATTTCATTTCTAAACTATAGAAGGTAATGATATTTTTAACCAAAATTTATTCATATGATGCCCTTAGAAGATTGAATGAAATGAATACATGAAGATAGTATGATTACAAAGAAAAAACAATTATACATGTGCCTAGACAGGGTAATGCTGTATATAGTGTCAACTTGAACATGTTAAATCACAAATGCAACAGCATTAGCATTTAATTCCATGTATTTAGCTGCACACCTGAATACTAATTAGCAACTAAAAAAGGAAACATGTGGTAATGTATGTATTGATAAAATCTCAGTTCCATATTCTTCAGACACCAGTGATTTAACATGAACTACATACCAGGAAGAGCTACTTTCTCATCTTCACCGTTTCCTTTCTAAAATTCTTTTTCGTTATTATTGAAAGCAATAATTCAATTTCAAAATCAATTAATGCTGACTGAAGTGTTGGCTAAATCCAGAATTACATTTTCTAATATTTATTGTTAACAATATATAGACAGTACCTGCAGAGTATAAAGCAAGAAGCCTCAAATTCAGTATGCAAACAGACAAACAGTAATTCAAAGTAACATAAGTCAATTGAGATAACTCAAATTTTTCATTTTTAAGGAGCCTCAGAGGACACAGGTACTTTGTTTCTGCCCCTTCTTAGCCCTTTTTTTTGAAATGGCCCCTGCAAATAAAAGATTTATTTTGAAGGCTTAGACAGAGGAAAAGGAGTTTAAACTTCATGATTTTTTCCTGCCTGCCTCTATTCATCTTTCTCCATCTCCATTCCTTTGCTAGCCTCTGTATTTAAATTGGCCCTTGCACTACCTTTGATTTATTTTGCAGTTATTGTTATAAAAGAGAATTTTATTCATAAAGCCATATTTCTTTGACTTAATGCTTCCCTTTATTTTTCTACTATTCCCCATAGATTGCAGATTCTCACCCCCTTGTTTGTATCATTTTGTCCCTCAATTGCATCTATAGTAAAAGTTAGTTCTTACTGTGTATGGCATGGAATGCAGTGAGAGAAATTGCAGGTGTGTCTGTGTGAGAATACATGTGTCCCTTTGCTTTTGAGTTGTATTCAAAAATAAGGATTCGGTATAAAATTAATGACTACTGTCTTTCATCACAGTCCTATTTCCTTAAAACCTGGCTGGTGTTCCATTTATTAACAAAACACCAAGGTAAAAGGTAATTAGAAAATAATTACACTAGTGGACATCAAATAAGACATTTAAATATCTTATAAATATCTGCTAAGAAAGTTCCAGGGACTATATAAGTTAGCATGCTTCTAGTTACAAACAACAGAAAAACCAACTGAAACTTGCAGAAACAATAATGCACATTTAGTGGCTCAAATAACTAATAGTTCAAAGGATGGGAGAGATTCAGGCGCAAATGACCAGAGTTTCAAATAATTTGGCTACAGTTATCTAGTTTTTCCTTCTTTGATTGTTGACTCTACCCTTAGCCTACTTTCTTTCCAGGTTGCAAATTTCAGCTTATAGCAACGAGGGATGTTTCCCATTTACATCTCCTGAGAAAGGGCATGTCCCCCCGCCCCCGCCCCCCGTCAAAGAATAAAAGTCCCGACCCTCATTTTGATTGGCCCAATTTGGGCAACTCTTGAATCACCTGTAATGGCAAGAAGGAAAGACCAACCAAGGCATATGCCTGGAACATGCTGATATAACTCCATAGGTTTTTAAAATATTGAAATGCTTCTAAACCAGGTGATAAGCAGCCAGTGCTCTAAGTCCCCAAGGTGTTCCTCACTGCAACAGCCTGGAATCCTTCTGACCTCTCTTTATCCAACACCTAAAAAGTAAACACCTGCAAAGTGGGGATCCATTCAGACTCTGCTTCAGCAATGCAGCAGGCATCTCTTCTGTTAGGATTCCTTGGTTGTCAAACATGAATATATTTCCAGCTTGCGACTGAGGGTAGGATCAATCCCACTGTATTAGTTTTGTAGGCCTGCCATAATAAAATACCAGAAACTGGGTGGCTCCAAGCAACAAAAATGTATTCTCTCATCATCCTGAAGGCTGGAAGTCCAAACCCAAGGTGTTTGCTGAGCCATGCTCCCTCCAAAGACTCTAAGAAAGAATTCTTTCTTGTTTCTTGTAGCTTCTGGTGGTTGCTGGCAGTGCTTGGTGTTCCTTGGTTTATGACAGCTAACTCCAATCTCTGCATCTGTCTTTACATGATGATTATTTATGTGTCTGTGTCTAAATTTCCTTCTTATAATGACATCAATCACTGGATTACAGATCACTAGTCCAGCATGACCTCATTTTAGCTTGATAATATCTGCAAAGATCCTATTTCCAAATAAGTCACATTCATAGGTTCCAGGTGGACATGAATTTAGGGGGGCACTATTCAACCCAGCACCCCACCTGCCAAGTGAGATGACTGCTCAGTGACAGGAAAGTAGTAAAGTGATGCTGAGGAGGTTCCCACAGGGTCTACTCTAGATGCAGGACACTCTGGGCCTCGGCTCTCTTCATGTGCCTGGTTATGTCTACAGCTATATAGTTGACCTGGCATTTCAGATTTTACTTGAATCTTCTGAGCTAGCTCTTCTGCTGCCTAATCTCATATTCAATTCTGTGAAAGCCTAAGTCCATGGACTTCAAATATTTGTGCTGGGAAGGGGTCTGGCAGAATCCTTACATCTGCACACCAGTCCAAGCACTATCAATAGAGTGAATAAGCAATATATTTCACCTATGATTGCAGCCATGAAATTAAAAGATGCTTACTCCTTGGAAGGAAAGTTATGACCAACCTAGATAGCATATTGAAAAGCAGAGATATTACTTTGTCAACAAAGGTCCGTCTAGTCAAGGCTATGGTTTTTCCTGTGGTCATGTATGGATGTGAGAGTTGGACTGTGAAGAAAACTGAGCACCAAAGAATTGATGCTTTTGAACTGTGGTGTTGGAGAAGACTCTTGAGAGTCCCTTGGACTGCAAGGAGATCCGACCAGTCCATCCTAAAGGAGATCAGTCCTGGGTGTTCATTCGAAGGACTGATGTTGAAGCTGAAACTCCAATACTTTGGCCACCTCATGCGAAGAGTTGACTCATTGGAAAAGATCCTGATGCTGGAAGGGATTGGGGGCAGGAGGAGAAGGGGATGACAGAGGATGAGATGACTGGATGGCATCACTGACTCGATGGACGTGAGTCTGAGTGAACTCCGGGAGTTGGTGATGGACAGGGAGGCCTGGTGTGCTGCAATTCATAGGGTCGAAAACAGTTGGACACGACTGAGTGACTGAACTGAACTGAACTGATGCTTTTCAAATGTACATAGCTATAATTAATTTTTAAAAATTCACTTAAAATCTTCTTGCATTTATAGTACCACTTTGTCATTATGTGTGTTCTCTATCAACACATAATAAATGCAACTTCTATTGTACTTTAGCACATTGGCTTTATTAAAAGGGTCATGAGTAAATTGAGATACAAGTCTGACTGCTGTGACAAAGGCCAAAAAACAATCAGTATCAATTCAGTCGCTCAGTCACGCCCAACTCTTTGCAACCCCATGGACTGCAGCACACCAGGCTTTCGGGTCCATCACTAACTCCCGGAGCTTGCTCAAACTCACGTCCATCAAGTTGGTGATGCCATCCAACCATCCGCCATGACCCTCTGTCATCCCCTTCTCCTCCTAGTTTCAGTCTTTCCCAGCAACAGGGTCTTTTCCAGTGAGGCAACTCTTTGCATCATGTGGCCAAAGTATTGGAGCTTCAACTTCAGCATCAATCCTTTCAATGAATATTCAGGACTGATTTCCTTTAGGATGGGCTGGTTGGATCTCCTTGCAGTCCAAAGGACTCTCAAGAGTCTTCTCCAACACCACAGTTCAAAAGCATCAGTTCTTCAGGACTCAACTTTCTTTATAGTCCAACTCTCACATCCATACATGACTACTGGAAAAAACATAGCTTTCACTAGTCAGACCTCTGTCGGCAAATAACGTCTTTGCTTTTTAAAATGTCATCTAGGTTGGTCATAACTTTTCTTCCAAGAAGCAAGCATCTCTTAATTTCATGCTGCAGTCACCATCTGCAGTGATTTTGGAGCCCAGGGAAATTGTCACTGTTTCCATTGTTTCCCCATCTATTTGCCATGAAGTGATGGGACCAGATGCCATGATCTTAGTTTTTTTTGAATGTTGAGTTTTAAGCCAGCTTTTTCACTCTCCTCTTTCATGTTCAGAGACTCATTAGTTCTTCTTCACTTTCTGCCATAAGGGTGGTGTCACCTGCATATCTGAGGTTATTGATATTTCTCCCGGCAATCTTGATTCCAGCTTGTGCTTCATCCAGCCCAGCATTTCACATGATGTACTCTGCATATAAGTTAAATAAGCAGGATGACAATATACAGACTTGACGTACTCCTTTCCCAATTTGGAACCAGTCTGCTGTCCCATGTCTGGTTCTAACTGTTGCTTCTTGACCTGCATACAGATTTCTCAGGAGGCAAGTCAGGTGGTCTGGTATTTCCATCTCTTTAATAATTTTCCACAATTTGTTGTGATCCACACAGTCAAAGGCTTTGGCATAGTCAGTAAAGCAGAAGTAGATGTTTTTCTGGAACTCTTTTTCGATGATGCAAGGGATGTTGGCCATTTGATCTCTGGTTCCTCTGCCTTTTCTAAAAGCAGCTTGAACATCTGGAAGTTCATGGTTCACATACTGTTGAAGCCTGGTTTGGAGAATTTTGAGCATTACTTTACTAGTATGTGAGATGAGTGCAATATTGTGCTAGTTTGCGCATTGTTTGGCATTGCCTTTCTTAGGGATTGGAATGAAAACTGACCTTTTCCAGTCCTGTGGCCACTGCTGAATTTTCCAAATTTGTTGGCGTATTGAGTGTAGCACTTTCTCAGCATCATCTTTTAGGATTTGAAATAGCTCAACTGGAATTCCATCACCTCCACTAGCTTTGTTCATAACGATGCTTCCTAAGGCCCCTTTGACTTTGCATTCCAGGATGTCTAGCTCTAGGTGAGTGATCACACCATCATGGTTATCTGGGTCAGGAAGATCTTTTTTGTGTAGCTCTTCTGTGTATTCTTGCCACCTCTTCTTAATATCTTCTGCTTCTGTTAGGTCCATACCATTTCTCTCCTTTATTATGCCCATTTTTGCATGAAATGTTCCCTTGGTATCTCTAATTTTCTTGATTAGATCTCTAGTCTTTCCTATTCTACTGTTTTTCTCTATTTCTTTGCATTGTTCACTGAGAAAGGCTTTCTTATCTCTCTTTGCTATTCTTTGGAAATCTGCATTCAGATGGGTGTATCTTTCCTTTTCTCCTTTGCTTTTAGCTTCTGTTTAGCAAAAAGGCAAAATGGTTGTCTGAAGAAGGCTTACAAATAGCTGAGAAAAGAAGAAAAGCTAAAGGCAAAAAACAATAATTCAAACAGATAGACATTAATTTCTTTTTCATGTAAAAGCTAAATCATAAGTAGTCCAGAACTCATATGGCAGCTCTGTGATCTTGAGGACCTGGACACTTACTGCTTTGTCGTTCTACCATTCTCAAGTCATGGCTTTCATCCCTGGTCTAAGATGGTGTTTGCAGTTTTCACCAGTGTGGCTGCATTCTGCTCACATATCGTTGGTAGACCCTAAAATAAACGGCCAAGCGTAGCAGCAAGAGTGACTGGGAAATGTAGTCTTTATCTGAGCAGGCTTGTGCTCAGCTGAATGTTGAAAGTTATCTTGCTAAAGAGAGAAGGAGAAAATCAATATTAGGGGACAGTTGACAGTCCTTGACAAAAACTACATGCACTTAGAAGAAAGTGATGGATATTTGCAAATAACTGGCATATTCCTAACTGATTATCAAGTTTGTTCTAAGATCATTTTCAATATAACTTTACACACCCTGAATATTTTAAATTTGTGACTTGTTTTCTTTAGACTACCTTACCTTACTAACTCTACTTATATAGTTGAACTAAATATATATTCATGAGATATCTGTAGTAAGAAAATTTTAGAGTCATAAAGAGAATGGCTGCAAATATTGAAGTTAACAGGAAACAGTGTATGAAAAGGGTAAGATTGTAAGTTAGTGAGTGACTGTTTTGCTAGAATGATAATTTTAACTCCCTTTATCTAGTGACAAGTTATCCAATCACAGATCTTCCTCAGCTTACAGTGGGTTTGCGTCCCAGTAAACTCATGATTGGCTGAAAATATCATAAATCTAAAACACATTAATATACCTACTGAACATCACAACTTAGCCCACCCTAATTGAAACATGCTCAGAACACTTGTTAGCCTACAGTTTGGCAAAATCATCTAACACAAAGCCTGTTTTATAATAAAGTGTTGAATATCTCAGGTAATTTACTGATGCTTGCTGTAGACTTTATATAGTTGTTTTAGTATCTCCAGTGTAGCAATTACTTTTTTTATCTACTTTCTGTACAAATTCCCTGACCATTTCTAGAGTTATATGCTTCCTAAGCAATAGATATGAAATATTTGTGATATTTAGGAAGCCAATACCTCACTCCCTTAGGGTTTGAATTGGAAAGCAAGATGTAATACAGATAAATTTCCTCAAAATGTATTCCTCTACATTTTCCCTACAAGCAACATATTTGCAAATCATATACTTCTCCCTCATCTCCAGCACCTCTTAATGCTAGAGAGGCCCAGGACTTCATCCCTTCTCACTCTTTCCCTGGTATACACTGGAAAAGTATATACACTCTTTCCCTGGTAGTTCTCATTCAGTCTCATGATTTTATAGGCCAAATGAAGATTTCTGCTTAGCCTAATAGGCCTTTTAATCCTAAATTTTTCATATCCAAACTTCTGATCTCCTTATTTACCTCCATCTCAAATATGTTAAGGTTCCAGTTTTCTCTGTCAGTGACTAATAACTCCAGTTTCTTGGGCCAAAAATTTTGGAGTCATCTTTTACTTTTTTTTCCCCTACATCCTACAATTACCCTTCAAGAAGTCATATCAGCCCTATATACAAACTACATCCAGCTTCCAATCACTTCTCATTGCTTCCTCTGCTGTCTACAACTCTGGTCCAGGAACTGCAATTCACTGCAGTAGCCTCCTCACTGGTCTCCCCTACTTTTGCCCTAGTCCTTCTAATAGTCTTTTCTTAACAGAGCAGCCTGAGTGCTTTCTTTTAAAGTCTTAAATCAGGTCATTTCTCTGTTCATACCCTCTACTGGATCCACTTTCCCTAAGTGACACTTGAAGTCCTTATTTATAGCCTAGAAAGTTCCTCATGACAGAGCCTCTATCTGACCACATCTCCTACTCCACACCAGACACACTGACCTCTTTGCCACAGCATAATGTACTTACCATCCCCTTTGTTGACCTTAAACAGTAGACTACCAGTTATTTCTGCAGAAAAAATGCGTTTATTCAAGATCAACAAAGAAGAGCAATTCAGGAACCACAACTGTGGTGAGCCACAAGCAAAGTCTCCCCAAAGAGAAGAAAAGAACTCTTTTATAGAAGAAAAAAGAAAGTTGGGAGGGCTGTAGTAAATGAAGAGTCCACTGGAGGAACTGAGAGTCTTCATTGAACGAGTTGTGACAGTCTTTCGTTGGCTAAGCTCTTCCTAGGCAAGAAGAAAAAGTTTTCTTCTTCTTGGTGGGCTCTGCTATTGTAGTAGGGCAAAAGAGTACCCCCTTGACATTTAAAATAGAAAACTGTATCTTAACTGAGGTTACTGTCTATTAACTTTTACACTCTCTTCCCCTAGGTGTCTGCATGGCTTACTCTCTCACCTCCTGTTAGTCTCCTCTCAAGCATTACCTGCTCAGGGCACAACTGCCTTTCCATAGTAGTTATTAACATTTGACATATATTTTGCATGTTTATTTTGTTTATTGTCTGTTTTTCCCATAAGAAAGAAAAATCTTGTATAAACTTAATATATATTAAATATTTACTACATATTTCCAGTTCTTAAATCTGTGCCTGACATAAAGAAGGTGTGCGACAAGTATTTGATGAATGAACAAATGAAGTATATATATAACATTATTTCACAAAAATAAATAAGCATTCAGTTCAGTTCAGTTCAGTCACTCAGTCATGTCCGACTCTTTGCGACCCCATGAATTGCAGCATGCTAGGCCTCCCTGTCCATCACCAACTCCCAGAGTTCATTCAGACTTATGTCCATCGAGTCAGTGATGCCATCCAGCCATCTCATCCTCTGTCGTCCCCTTCTCCTCCTGCCCCCAATCCTTCCCAGCATCAGAGTCTTTTCCAGTGAGTCAACTCTTCGCATGAGGTGGCCAAAGTACTGGAGTTTCAGCTTTAGCATCATTCCTGCCAAAGAAATCCCAGGGCTGATCTCCTTCAGAATGGACTGGTTGGATCTCCTTGCAGTCCAAGGGACTCTCAAGAGTCTTCTCCAACACCACAGTTCAAAAGCATCAATTCTTTGGCACTCAGCTTTCTCCACAGTCCAACTCTCACATCCATACATGACCACAGGAAAAACCATAGCCTTGACTAGACAGACCTTTGTTAACCTCAAATAAATTTAGAAGAATCTCATGAGTATAGAGTATTATCCATGGGTTAGGCTCCAGGTAGTATTTTACAAGTGTGATGTCAGTAAATTTACATAGCAAGTCCTATGTTATTGGTCTTATTAAACCAACTTATAGGTGAGATATTGTGTAACTAGTCAATAAATGGGGAATATGGGTTCATACTCTGATATGCTGGTCATTCTTTACCCAACATTCCTTTTTAGATTTAAAAAAAAGTCAACACCAACAACAGCAACAAAAAAGATTATTACACCAAAGCTTCATTTAAAAACGGGCAACTAAATGCCTGGTTAGGATTCCAACTGTGTGAAAATTATAAATCCCAGCTTTTCAAAGGAAGAATATTGGGTAGGTCTGGCAAAAGCCTGAGCAGAGATTAGACAGGCAGAACTGAGCATTCAAACAGACAAACAGATTATAGTTAGAGAAACTTCTCTTAAGATGCCATCTTCCCTTCCCTGTTGTGGTCATCACTGAAGTGGCAACAGCCAAAAATGAAAATTAATCCCTTTTTGATTTCAGACAAGAGCAAGAACCATAAATAACATGCCAACTCACTTTCTCACGTTCACGTTAAGATTATTTCTTTCCCTCTTTCCAAAGAGCTGAGACAGGAGTACCACGTCCAGTCCATGTCCATCTAAAAGGATGATGAAGTTCAGGTTGTACAAGGATATTACAAAGGTCAACAATTTGGCAAAGTATTTCAAGTTTGCAGGAGGACATGTGTCATCTACAATGAACATGTACAGCAGGAGAAGCCTATGGTACAAGTGTCCATGTGGGCACTCAGTCTAGCAAGGTGCTTAGCACCAGGCCAAACATGAACAAGGCTGGCAAAAAGAGCTTTGGATGTAAAGCCAAATCTTGCAAAGTAAGAAAGGAAAAGGGCCAAAAAAGGAAGAAATATATGAGAAGATGTGGAAATAAAGTAATCTTATATACAACCTTCATTAATACCTGCTAAAATGAAAACGAAAACAGAAACAAAAAACCCAACTCCCTAACCCAACCAGCCATCCCATACTCCCATTGTGCAAAAGGATGAGAAATTGTTTTATGTTCTTGCCTGCTGGTTTGTTGTTATCAGTTTGCACCAGACGACTGAGATAATCCAAGGGTGCCAGAAATAAAATTCGGGATCTTTTTATTAAAGTGGTTTCTTATTTTGGTTGGTCATAAATAGTAAAGAAGGCCTTCCTTTGCCCTTCTGCTGGCCATGTGCAGAAACATGGGGTTGACTTTGCCTCTGATCTTCTCCAACTCTTCTTTTCTCTGAAAGATGTTTGAAAACTACTATTTAAAAAAAATAATTCAAAAAAGTCAAAGAAAGAGGATAAAAAGCATAGCACACCCCATACACAAGGAAATGTTCTTCTGAAGCATTTGCAAGTTGGTACCAGAAACTTATCAAAACCACTTCAAATGGTAAACTGCTTGTGATTATGAATGACTTTGTTTCTTGCTTCTTGTGCTTTTTGGTTTCCTATTATGCACATGTTAACTTTTAAGAAATAAATGTTATTTTAAAAACCTTAAAAAAAAAAAAAACCACCTCAATAAAAGAAACGGTTACATGAATGACTTTTGAATACTGAAACTTCAAGTATGTTAGCAAATCAGAAGACCTGTGAAATAAGTGGATATACTTACTAACATCCTGGATGGTCTCTACATAAACAGATTCTAAAGGGACATTTATATAATTAATTCACATTTGGAGCCAAAAGAAGCCCTGTATTGATTCCAAAGGACAACATCTCTCAACGCACACAGAATAGTGAGTTGTCATTTCTTTGTTTCAATAACCAAATGTGGTTATGGCCAGCTTAGTACTAAGATTTGGGTGATAGCTGCAGCTGTCTAGAAACTATCTCTAAAAGGTAGGTGCCAATATCCCAGCAAGCACTTTAAGAAGACTTCAAGTTGTATTTATCTGATCTAAGATTGAATGATATATATAGGGGAAAGAATGTTGGCAGGAATTTAGCAGTCAGAAGTCTGTGTTTCCTTGCAAAAGACAGTTGGACAATTCCTTTAAATAGAGCAAGCTATTACTCAAAACTCAAACATTTGCTTCTCCATTTACCAGTGAAAATTGTATCCTATTGTCAGATACAATGTGTGTTATTATTAAAAATTACATGTCCCTCCTAAATAGCTGAGTTCACCTACATATTTGAGTTAACATATCGACCAAAGAGAACAGGGTTGGCCACAAAATCAATGAAAGTCAAATAAAAGGCCAAACTAAACAGATGAGACACCATGCCCTAAAGATCAACAGAGGAGATCATTGTTAGGTAAGAAGGGTTTAGTCAATTCAGCAAGGAGAATTTGCCATGCCCATCACAAAGCAACTCATTTAAACTACTTAAACACAAATTCTACTGCAAGACTTGTGGGCAGTTAGTTGAATACAACTGGGTTTTTTTCTTTACCATATTGTATTAAACTACATTGAATCTTATGTGGATATCCTAGAGATATCTTTGAAATTTTTGGTAATAACAATGGTGGCAACAAATCAGTAGCTTTATATTAGTTAACTTTTTCAACTATCTAATTGAAAAAATTAATTAATTTCAATATTTAAATTTATATTTAATTGTGAGATGTGATATTTAAATGTAAGATGTAATGATAATTATGAAGTAATGAACTATTTGTTTTAAAGCAATCCTTATTCCAGTATATTCTTCCTAAAATGATTCTACAGCTTTTGAATACTGGGCATTATCTGGACTGGTCTAGAGTATCAAAGACATGCCCGGAAAATCCCATGGATGGAGGAGCCTGGTAGGCTGCAGTCCATGGGGTCGCTAAGAGCCAGACACGACTGAGCGACTTCACTTTCACTTTCCACTTTCCACTTTCATGCATTGGAGAAGGAAATGGCAACCCACTCCAGTGTTCTTGCCTGGAGAATCCCATGGACGGAGAAGCCTAGTAGGCTGCAGTCCATGGTGTCACACAGAGTCGGACATGACTGAAGCGACTTAGTAGTAGTAGTGGTAGAGTATCAAAGAGTCCACACCTTGTCCATATTTGTCCTTCCTGAGATTTGTCAGAAAGAACTTCTATCCACTAAACTGAAAAGCACAATTTCTTCTTCTCTGTAGCATCCATTAGGATTCATTCTGCTAAATATTATAATTAAATACCTGGAAAACCCAAGAGACTCAACCAAAAAGCTATTTAGCCAAGTAGTGAGGCACAAAATTAATATACAAAAGACAACAAATGGCATGAATATACAATGGATTCAAGCACTCATTTAAAAAAGAAAAGATGAAAGCTACATTAATAAACTTAATAAGAAATGTTAAAACACAACTGAAAACATACAAGAAGTTTTGTACAAAGGGAAGATGTGCCTAGTTGGTAAATACCAAAGGATGTCAATTCTTTCTGAGTTAATTTATAATTTCAACATGAGCCCAATAAGAAAAGTATTGACAGTGAGGTTTTTAACACAAGGCAAAATTATCATAAAGTTTATATGGAAAAATAATTAATCAGAAATAGGCAGAAAACTGAGGGCTAAAGGGCAATTAGGGCAAATTAGCACTATCAGATTTGTTGTTGTTCACTCATTCAGTCATGTCTGACTCCTTGTGAACCCATGGTCTGCAGCACGCCAGGTTTCCGGGTCCATCACCAACTCCCAGAGTTTGCTCAAACTCATGTCCATTGAGTTGGTGATGCCATCCAACCATCTAATCCTCTGTCGTCCCCTTCTCCTCCTGCCTTCAATATTTCCCAGCATCAGGATCTTTTCCAGTGAGTTGGCTCTTCACATCAGGTGTCCAGGGTATTGGAGTTTCAGCTTCAGCATCAGTCCTTCCAATGAATATTCAGGACTGATTTCCTTTAGGATGGACTGGCCTTTTCACCTTGCTGTCCAAGGGATTCCCAGGGGTCTTCTCCAACACCACAATTCAAAAGCATCAATTCTTTGGCGCTCAGCTTTCTTTATAGTCCAACTCTCACAACCATACATGAATACTGGAAAAAACATAGCTTTGACTATGTGGACCTTTGTCAGCAAAGTAATGTCTCTGCTTTTGAATACGCTGTCTAGGTTTGTCATAGCTTTTCTTCCAAGAAGCAAGCATCTTTTAATTTCATGGCTGCAGTCGCTGTCTGCAGTGATTTTGGAACGCAGGGAAATAAAGTCTCTCACTGTTTCCATTGTTTCTCCATCTATTTGCCTTGAAGTGGTGGGACCGGATGCCATGATTTTCTTTTCTCTTTTTTTTGAATGTTGAGTTTTAAGCCAGCTTTTTCACTCTCCTCTTTCACCTTCATCAAGGACTCCTTGGTTCCTCTTCACTTTCTGCCATAAGGGTGGTGTCATCTGCATATCTGAGGGTATTGATACTTCCCCCAGCAATCTTGACTCCACCTTGAACTTCATCCAGCCCAGCGTTTCACACG